>NW_017728992.1:52956354-52976683 GCF_001723915.1 Gavialis gangeticus | reverse complement strand
CCCACCAAAACCCCCCACTGCCCTCCTGCCACCCCCCCATGCCACTCACCTCTCCTCCCCCGCTACTTATTTCGAGCACAATCCAGGTGCAGCTCCCAGCACTGGTGAACATCTGCACAAGTGGGACCTGATCTATGATCACACAGCTTAAAGTAAGCCACATGATCATAGTTCAGGTCCTGGGAGTGTCTGCATGTACCATTATTAAAGAAGCCTTGGTAATACTTTATTACTGTGCACTATATATACTTCCTTTCTAATGGAGCCTTTCATTAAAAATGTTTTAAATTGGTGTGCCTGTAGATGTTTAGTGAAACCTTTTAAACAATGCATTTTACATATCACACAACCCAGGATGAGGTAAATAGGCTCACTGTCATATTGTTCAATTGTAAATGTTTTTTGGTGGGAATTTTGTCGACTTTCATTTTTGTACAGCAGCTAACACAATTCTTTCCTGATCTTAATTGGCATCGTTGGATGCTTCTGCAATATATATATATTTTAAATAAGATAATATTTATTTGTTTAAAATAGATACAATGTGACAACTGTAAGGAAATGAAGATAAGCCTTGCTTTGCTTATGCGCGTTTATCTTGCCTTTATAGACACTCACTAAATAAATATTAATCAAGAAATACCAAGAAAAATTGTCATTGCAATAACTTTTTACTTTGTTGTGATTTTCATTCATTTGAGTTTATGTCAGTTAAGAGCTAAGCAAACCTTTTTTTCAGAATTCAGTCTTTTCTGAGAATGGGAAATATGCCTTATGTTTTTTTCAAGTCTGCACTTTTAGATAATGGAGAAGTGCTGAAATTCCAGGATAAATTAAACTCTGGAGTTGAAGTCCAAGACAGACTAGGAAAGGGAAGGTTCAGATATCTCAGGAAAATGTGTCCTTCCAAGATTTTCAGTCCGCTCGCATAATTAAGAGGTTCAGTACCTTGGATTACATTCAGCATCCTAACTTCTGTATGCTTCTCTGAATTTAAACTGCATGTCTTTAGCAATAACAAAAGGTATAAATTTGAATTACTGAAATTTCATCTATCCATACTAAAATAAGAAAATAATGATAATACAAAGAAGTAAACCCATGGTTGTTAGGGAATGATAAAAAAGTACACAATTTCAGTAGGGCTTGAATTTTTTTCCACATTGCTTTGGCTCTTTTCCCCATTTATATGTGTCTGCAATGTAAATGATTCTGGAGTGCAGCTTTTTATTATGACCTTTGAGATTTATTTCTGGAACTAACTGCACCAAAGAAATGTGGAAGGTAGGAATGGCACTGAAGGGCAAGGGAGCTTTTCAGAATGATACATGCAGGATCCTCTACTCACAATGTTCCTGGGATAGGGTTTTCTTTACATCAGTTATAGTTGTGTATTTTCAAAGTTCAGATGTTCAGATAGTAGAAAAATATTCAAAACTTTGGTTGGCATATGGAAAGCAGTAATGAAAAACAGAGTTAAAAGTACGTACAAAAATAATAGAGGCATTTTGGGGATGGGGGAGAGTGCATAAAAAGAATTAGTTCCTCCTTTGATATAAGTGTAATATTTTTGCTGTCAAGGTTCTTTGGGTGAATCTGATATCTTTTATTAGACCAACTTAAATAGCTGGAGAAGAATTTTTAAGCAAGCTTTTGGGTTCAAAAACCCTTCGTCAGGCTAAGGAAGTTTCAGCAGTTGATTCAGCAGCTGAAACTTCCTTAGCCTGACGAAGGGTTTTTGAACCCGAAAGCTTGCTTAAAACTTGTTCTCCAACTATTTAAGTTGGTCTAATAAAATATATCAGATTCACCCAGACAACATGGCTACCACCTACACCCCTGTATATTTTTGCTGTAGCAGAGCTGCAGGATCATCGGGCTAAATGTGTTCTTCAAAATCTCATGTACCTTCATGACTGCTACAAAAGGCACATCTATGAATCAGTTTATTGAGGTGAAGACCCTATTTTGAAGGCCTACCACATCTCCCTTAAACTTTGCATTGGCCATGCCTGCATGTATAATTAATGCACCTGAAAATTCAAGTTCATTAAAGCACTTCCCGGTGCATGTCCACACATGCACTCCTGTGAGGAGCAAATTAAGCCTGACAGAAGTAACCCAGTCCAGGGCTACTCCTGCCCTGCTCTGCTCCCCTGCAGCAGCCAGAGGAAGCTCCAGGCTCCCCAGGTTCCAGTCCTGGGATGGCAGGGGCACAGGGGCTAAGCCCCAAGCTCCAAAGGGCAGAGGGGAGGGGAGGAACTGTCCCAACTGCCGGGCAGCTCCCTGCCAATGATGTGGAGACCAGGATAGATACCAATCTCCATATGGCTGGCAGACAGCTGCCTGGCAGCTGAGACAGCATTCCCCACCCCCTGTGGTCCCCTGCTGCCTAGGCTGAACAGGAGCAATTTGCTCCTGGTCAGTGCCTACATGTACAGTATGGCACGTTAATGAGCCATTTTCTAGTACCTGTATCTACAGGTACTAGAAAATGACACATTAGACTAATACACTGTGTAGTAATTGCTGTGTATGTGTAAATGGTGATGCTTTATGGTGCATTAGATTAATCTAAAATACAGTAAAGCATCTCATGTAAACGCACCCACTGGACACATCTACACATGCATTAATTTGACTTTGCTACTGTGCATTAAGTTTAGTACCTTTAATATGAGTTACTACATAAATGCTCAATAGCCAGCATTACTGCACAATAGCAAAGTCACACAGTCTTCACATGATCCCTAATGTGCAGTAAACTAATTCTACTGTGCATTAGCAAATTAGCACAGCTTTTCTTGTGATGCTCTCATGTACAGTAGAATTATTCTACTGCACATTAAGCATCTTGTATAGACGCACCCACTGAGTACTTTGTTATAATCCCTGATGGAAGTCAAGCCACATTGTCTTCAGTGTACTTTGGACCAGGACTTTCAAGAGATACATAGGATGTGTTTCAGGCCCCCTTTGAACCAGGATTAATTCTCCCCAACAAAAACAACTCTTTCTTTGCCTCTGCAAATAGTTATGAAACTATTAGTTTTACCAGAAATAAGGAGATTATGAATGATGATATGATGGAAGCATTTTAAAGAGAAGGCTTTCCATCAGTCACTTTCACCACTAGTGTTTTCTTTTTCTTAATGAGAACTTGTTAATGACCCCATGTAAATGCCTCTAAAAGAAATAACAATAGTTCCTAGAGTCAAATCTCAAGAGGTAAAACCCTGATTAGCTGGAAAGAAGTTTCCCTGAATATATCAGCCATCTGCTTAAAGAGGTCCTCAAAAAGAAAAGCTTTCCCTCAGAAACTTGAGTCTCTAAATCCATAGTCTAGAGTAACTTATATGTGCATGAGAGGCAAGGAATTGTTGACAGTCTCAATAAAAGTTATATTTTTCCTTTGACGGGTGGGGGTTGGAAAGGAAACGGAATGTGTGACCATTCATCACAGCTCCAGGCTCATTAGTACCCAGGAACTTTCTACTCTAAATGACAAAGAGTTTCACTGTCGTCAAAGAGAAATTGCTGCTGACCTTAGCCCTCTTTTTGGAAAGTAAAATAATGGAGCACAGGAGCAGGATTTGATATTTGACCGAATCCTACACAATTATCATGCATGTGTATATAATAAAATTAATTCTGTGTCTCTGCATTGTAGCCTGAGGCAAGCAGCGTACAATCAGTTTTGTATGTATAATAGATCACAGAGTTGTTCATGAATAATACAAATGCATTGAGCAGATACTAGTGAGTGAGGATGTTTGTCTTTGCATGGAATCGAAGTGAACATGTAATATTGTGATAATATATATTTGATGAATTCAGGTCTGACTTGCCTTTGCCATAGCCTGCTAATTCCCCGACAAGGGTTGCCACAATAATTGAGTTTCCAATAACATTATGATTATTTCCACATGATAATTGAATTGTAGGTATTTTTTAATATTGTAATAATGTAGATTTGTGATTATTATGCATTTGCATGCAGATTTTCATGGTGACTTGAAGCACATCCCTACATTTATAACTTAATTTCCTATATTATTGCATATATATTTTGGGATGAACTCATTAATGCAAACTAAAAAAAAAGTAGGTCTTTTTAGTCATTCAGCTTTTATTATAAATGGCTGAAAGCCTTGCTCATTTTTTAAACCAGTCTGTAGACTACAGTGAATAAACAAAAGACAACTTTAATTCATGGATGGATTCATTTAAAATAATAATGTAATTACAAATCATGGCAGATTTGTCCAATGTAATTGGGACACAGACTGGTACAAATTGTTCTTTACATGGAACAAAACTTCTCTGGGTGAACTAACAACTTTATTATGTGTTATTATTTCCCCTCTGTAAAGAGATAGCATCATGATGTAGGATTAAAATTGCTGGAGGAAGAGCTGAGGATGTAGTTCCATTAGTCTGAGGATCTGGGCCCAGCAAGAGATTACTCTAACACAATGGGACTTCTGTCCACAATGGGAACAGAAGTGCATTTGCAAACCACTGAATGGGAACACAAACCATTGATAACAGCACAATTCTAGTATAGATAACTTGCTGATCGTAGATGGGTTGCGTTCTTTAGCTAGGAAGAATATTCAAAGTGTTGGAAAACCATACCATAAACTTCCAAGAGAAGTAGACTGCTTCTGAGAAATAAATCTTCTCCTTTCTGATCAGGGAAAGCATGCTTACAACTCTACTACCAGTATCCCAGTTGCAATATGGGAGTTCTATTTCAAGTTTGTGTGAAGATAGGAAGATGGGAAGAGTGGAGGATGGACAATTTAAATATGTAAGTCTGTTTTAAAAAGGCCCCTCATGTTACCATGAGATTCTGTTATTCCCTCCAATTTTCCTCAGCCTGATCACAGACTGAGACTAACTGCCACCTATGCAATCTCAGTGGGTTCCAGAGGTAAAAACTTAGGCCAAAAAATCTGATCAAATTCTTTAGACCTGAATGTCTGAATCTGGGGACCTGAATATATACCGATTTGCTAGTAAGGGCCACATTTTTCTCAGGGGTTCTTTGAACATCTAAAGAGTTGGCTGACTTCAACTTTATTTAGGTATCTATTAGCTATCTAAGTTTGAAAATGTTCATTTAACATGATGATTTATGGTGTCTGTTCATCAACGAATGATAGTTAATAGAACATGATGATGCACAAATGATAATAAGATACAGTTCCATCTTTCTCTCATTTCTTGGTGGTAGTTTAGTGGAAGATCAGGTCACTAAAAACTTGTTTCTGTCAATAAAGTCAGTAGCTATGACTCTGAATATATGCAGGGAGCAGGTCTAGTTCCATTTGTGCATCAATTTTCAAAGCAAAATCACCGTTTTTATATTATTCCCCTGTCAACTTATTTGACACTGAGTTAATTGAAATTTTACATAGTATAGTATAATTATGAGAAATAGGGGACCCTGTGCACAGTAGCCTTCCTGCTACACAGTTGAAAGATGGTAAGGAACTTTTAGACAGTACATTTAACATGTGTTTTACATTTGTCAGGGGTAAAGTACAAACTGTAATGTGTGCAGCTTTTATTGAAGTCTAGAGTAGAAGGCAGGTGTCTCTTTCTGTATTTCCCCCATTTTTACTTTGGGCAGGTGTTCTTGGTTGACTCTCTTCATATTGACAGTGACTAGTAATGTGCTATTTGTTAATGTCCCGTGAGCATCTGATTGTGTCTGGTACCATGAGGCACCTTATTGTCTTGGAGTACCAATAATTTATTTTGCAGGCTGTCAGTATGGTCTTATTGTTTGGATCCCATGTGCCAAATGCACTGGTGATCAGAGCCCTGCATTGTCACATTATGCCCCTTCTCCCTCAAGGCATCAGGGGATGCAATATATTTTGCTCTTGGGCTTCAACAAAAGCTTTCCCCTAGGTAAAGCTAAAAAGAAATTTGGCTGCTGAGGACACTGAAACATGGAAAAACATTCAAAGCACAAAGATAGTCCCATCAGTGTAAGCATTTCAGGTAGACTTGGAAGTCTTCAGTTTCAATTATCAGCTCATGATGGAACACCAAATGACAATTTAGGACTGAGTCTATGAACTCTACATAATCAAAGTCAAGTGCTTATGGAGCCAACTCAGACTTTTTTTTTAAAGCAAACACCTGTGTTAAAAGAAGTATCTTGATTTCAGTTCTGTATACAATCCATTTCCCATCCAGAATGTGGTGAGAATATTTTTAGACACAATAATTTATATATCATTTTAATCATTCCTTTAAAAATGCCTGTGACATTTATGTCTGTATTGTATTCATTGTGTGTTTGTGTAAATTTAGAGCCAGAGGTGATTTCTTTGATAGATAGTAAATTCACTGAAAAATAGTCTTTGGATTATTAAAACTATTCATGAATAGTTTTGACTGGAAAAAGTCTTGGACAGGGGTGGGATTTGTTAAAATAAGTGGTGGTGGTATACTACCTTTTAATCTAAGAGCCCAGAATGAGTGGTTCAATATTCTACAATGTCTAATGGGATATGAACCCATATAACCTCACTGCCATTAGACTGAGATTCCTTCAAGCCCATCTGTTGGAACTCTCACTTTGTATTAGACACTTAAATGTTGATTGAGTCTGTGAAAGACAGTGATTTGAATTTGGTTGTTTGGGCACTCACCTGGGACATGAGACACCTCAGTTTCAGTGGGCATGTCTACATGAGGTGCTTTACTGAACATTAGACTAATCCAATGCACAGCAAACAGCACAATCTACATGTGCACGGGACTAACTGTGCAGTAAATTAGGCTAATGAGCCATTTATTAGTAACAACAAATGCAGGTACTAGATTAAAGGCAAATTGGCTGCTGTGCAGTAGCACGTGTGTAGATGCTGACTGGGAGCAATTTGCCCCATCAGCCTAGGCAGCAGGGGGCCACAGGGGATGGAGCTTTCTGCAGCTTCAGTTAGGAGCTTGGGATAGCAGCCTGGCTTTATGACACTGGCTTGGGATGCTACCCCATGGCCAAGTGGCAGCAGCACCCTGATTTCTACCCTAGCTTTTTCTTGCTGAGGGGAGAGGGGAGCCCTCTGTCCCCAGGAGCCAGAAGCTGAGCAGTGCCGAGACAGGGAGCTCTCTGTCCCCACAGAACTGGACTGGAGACAAAGAGCTTCCTCATCCCATCAACCCTGCTGCTGTGTCTCCCAGATGCATCTCCCTTCAGTCCCAGTGCTGCTTACCTCCCTGCATCTCCCCTTGGTCCCAGAACAAAGTGTACAAAGTGGAATAGCTTCAGGACACCCCAGAATGATTTACAACAGGGGATTATGGTACTCTCTTGGGAGGTGGGAGATGCTGGTTAGAAGAGTGTCACGGGGGCACTCGGGTGCCCCGTGCCTAAGTAGGGATTAGGGCCTCTGCTAATGGCCAGGGCAGCTCAGGTGCCGGTTGCTGGAGCAACCAGGTGGGTCAGGTGACCAAAAGGGGGCAGGGCCGGGCCCTTATAAACAGCCAGGCCGAAGCCTGGCTAGTGGTTCACTTCTGGTAGCCTGAGGTGTAGGAGCTCTGTAGGAGAGCTAAGCTGAGCAGTGCAGCCTGAGCACCCAGAGGGTTGCATTATGGTAAGGGTGGAGAGAAGCCTGACTGGGAGGCTTTGGCCAGAGGGCTGGTAGGTTTATTGTTTTGTTACAGCCGGTTGGCTTATGGTTCCATTGTGTATATTACCGGAGGACCGGGTGAGGCTGTAGGGGTGTGAGGAGGCCTCACGGGAGCTCCCCAGTAATCTGGGAGTTCCTGGGTGCCCTGTTTGGGGCACAGAGCAGTGCCTGGGAGGCATGGCTGTCTGGCACCAGTGTGGTGCAGTGTGTGGGGGTTGTGACCCCAGCCCGTGAGGGTGGTACTTGGCCCAGTGAGGGCATAGGACCCTGGTGAGGGGTCAGGGGGCCAGGCATAGCTATATGCCACCTGAGCCCTGGCACCAGTGAAGGCCTGAGACAGGGCTGGCGTGCAGGCTCAGTGAGAGCCACAGGCGCGAGTAGTGCAGGACAGGCTCAGTGAGAGCCACGGGCGTGAGTAGCGCAGGACAGAGCCCGGAGAGAGGGCGATATGAGTACGGGAAGTGCGAGGGAGCCCAGTGAGGGCATAGGACCCTGGCAAGGGGTCAGGGGGCTGGACACGGCTGTGTGCCACCTGAGCCCGGTGCCGGGGAAGGCCCGAGACAGGGCTGGCGCACAGGCCCAGAGAGGGCCAAACCCACAGCAGGGTGATAGCACCAGGGGCGTGGGACAGAGCCCACAGCAGGGTGACACGAGTGCGGGAAGCATGGGTAACGCCTGTAGAAGGGCGAGTACACCAGGGAGCCCCGAGAAGGGCAGGGGCCAGTGTGAAGCTGAAGTAGGGCGCGTGCACCGGTGAAGGCCCGGGACAAGTCTGGCACCATTAATAGTCCAAAGAAGGGCGATTGCGTGGGCATGATCCCGGAGAAGGCAGGGTGTGTGAGACAGGGCCTAGAGAGGGCAGGATGAGCCTGGAGAGGGCGAGGGACCATCCGAGGTCTTATAGACATAAGAACGTCTGGGCCAACTGCGAGGCTTGGGGTGTGCTAAAGGGGAGGTAGGAGGCACGCATAGCCCATAAAGTCGGGGTTGCACCAAGTCACCCCATCTGGTACAGGAGGGGCAGTTATTAGCAGAACACTGTGCCCACGGGGATCGTAAGGCAGCCTCCCATTTCAAACTATTATACCAACAAGACGTGGCGGGCAAGAATCGAGGGTGCTGGATCGCTCACTTGGCACGGTAGGGGGCACTAGCGGGACCACGGCTGCTCCTAGGCCCCACTCTGTGACAAAGAGGGCAGAGGAAGATATTGCACCCGGGTGTTCTGCTTACCATTTTACTGTCCTAACCATTAGGTATTGAATAAAGGGGAGCACTGTCATGGATCCATCCCAAAGCAAAGCTATTTCTGGGGGTTCACTATGTGGCAGGTATAGATATAGTCCCAAATTAGATTTAATCTTGTTATGTTAAGTTTCTAATTGTAGCTAGTGCAAAGCTTTGCTCAGTTTTATTGTTCTTAGATCTGTAAGTGCTATATTTAAAATATAAATATATTATATTTATATATTTCATATAAATATAATTTTGATGTATCTTTATATTACAGCCAAAGTTGTGTCAGTAAGGCAGTGATAAACTTGAGTGACCCTGACCTGTTTACACTTAGAGACAAAGGTTGAGAATTTAACATTTGATCTGGGTTGCCGAATCCTCGTCTAGGCAGACCAGCTCTGAGATACAGGAAGCCAGAGTCTGGCCAGATGGTGATAAACTTATATTTTAAAAGATGGGCCAGAAGTTTGACACCAGGCTAGTCAAACTGTCATGGCAGAGAGAGAGTATGTTGTATTAAGGAATCTACACATCTGAAAAGCAGGTAGTCTGGTAAACGAGTAGGGGAAGAGGGGACAGGAAGTTATTAGCATAGTGAAAGCCCCATGCAACTGTATTTAAACCCTTCCTCAAGAGCATTGCATTGTCATGAGTTTTCCTGGGCACAGGGAAATGCTGGAGGCTGCTGGCTTTTAAAGCAACTTGAAGCATCTTAAATCCTTGGATTTAAGAAAATCCAAAATTCATTTTGGCAAGAAAATCCTTGGATTTAAGACGCAAGTTGAAGACAGGTTATTGTTCTGATATTTTCTTCTGTTTGTTTACTTTTACATATCTGTTTGCATCTCAACATATGGGCACTGATCGCTCTTGTTTTTATACTACTGCATTTACTTGACTATACGACAGCCCTAATTATAAGACGGCCATTTGGTAATTAGATTCCATATGTGGAAAATTTATAAATTTGATATCATCTTCCAGGTATAGAATGTAATTATTGGAGGTTTGCCTTGAATTTGTCCCCCTCCAACTTCTACAGCAGAGAAAATAAATCTGAGGGGTCAGGTAGCCCCTTTGCCTTCTGCATCTTATTCCTGCAGCCCCTTCTCTTCCCTCCTGACTGCCAGACCCTACTCTCTGTGAGCACATGAAAACAAGGGGCAAATTTGAAAAACTGACCTTGAAATAAAGATAGCTGTAGCCATTTGCATTTGGTACCTATAGACTTAGTTAATCCGGAATGAATACCTTTTACTTTTTTGAGACTGCTGCAAATTTTAGCAGGTTTCAGGTACTCCATAAACGCACTTTTGAGCAGCACCATGACTGCTATGCATGATATTAGATCAAAGCCAAAACACTAATGATTTACCATATAGTTCATTGGGTTTGGCCCCACCAGAGTCAGCAGCCATGGTAACTTCATAGCTGAGCAGTGCTCAGTTTGTGTGTGTGTACTCTGGATACCTTGCTGGTCAAATCACCTCTGCTAAGAGCTTGCAAGGCTTGAGTGAGTGAGGGCTGAGGCACCATAGGCCAAAGAGTTGACCTCTGGCACACCTCAACTTGTTCTCAGTGGTCAAACAGCATACAGCGGAGAGGGATTTGGGACAGAAGGGCACACCAGGGTCTAGAAGTACTTGGAGGTATGTGTCAGGGGTGCACCTAGGCAGCCTTTGGGGCCAGGGTGCCATCATAGGCACTACTTCTGTTCCTGTTTCACGAGGCTGGCCCAATGCTTTTTATGCTGTTTTTGCATTTTGGCAAGAAAAACAATACCATTCAAATCTGTTTCCAAATGAACCACTTTCCCCCTCAATATTTTGGCTTGGCATTCAAACAAACCCCAAAATCAATCAATTACACATCCTTGGGCAAAGAACACACACAGACCATAACAATGAAGGCCAAAACTTTCACCAGAGAGGATCTTATTCTTTAGGAGTCTTTGTTGTCTTTTTTTTTTTTTTTTTTTTTTTTTTTTTTTTAAAAGGCAAGCATAGATTCATGTATGTCCTTACTCTTGTGGCCTCTGCTGCTTAAAATTACATGGCTTGGAGCCATTAGCTGATACTTTCATCATGAGAGAGGATTATGGGTCTAATAATCATACAAGTCCTCTGTCTGTGATATTATCACTGATTTCACTTGAAGGAGGGTCTCAGCCTCTGGGTTGCTGAAGTGCCTCTTGTCACTGAACAGCCACCCAGATGGATGATTCAGGGTTGTTGATAGTAGATTTCAAAGGTAGCATTAGCTGGTTTTCCAGGGAGAAAATAATGGCTGACTTAAAACAGAATCCTTGAACACAGGATGTTTGACTTGATGTGCGTCTTTCATGGAGAAGAGCATAAAGATGGGGAAAAACTGCAGGTTGCTCCAGGCTCCTGTTGATGTAGATTCACCACAATCTCTGTCTGACATGAAAAAGCCTGCCAGAAGTTACAAAATTCAATTGGTGACTAGCTTCTTCATCCAAAAGACTCATAAGAAAAATCAGTGAGGTGTCTCTTGGGAGATCAGTGGTGTCACTTCATTTGCCCTTATGTTGCCAAGTGGTGGGAAACAGTCAGTCAGAGAATAAGTATGGTGATATGCCTCAGGCCTCAAGGGATGCTCATTTTGTTAAATAAAATGGCATCACAGAAAAGGTAGTGAAGCTGTTTAAGGAACACTGCATGCCTAAAAAAAGGACTTTCATTTCTTTAAACCATCAAAATGAAGAGATGTTCAGAAAATTGGTTGATATAAAATAACTTCAATGTAACAAGTGATAAAATATGAAAGAGAGCTCACCTGTCACAGGAACAAATCCAAAACATGAGGCTTTTGTGTAACACACATTTCAACTTGGACCATTTCCCTGATAAAGCAATAGAGCTATCTAGAGAGCTTTAAAAGCAGGGACAAGTGCAAAACTTAAAACCCAATGCCAAAAATTATCTAAAAATAAATGGAAAAACACTGAACATGTGCAGATTTGTAGAATAAAGTACAAAATCTGGCAGTTTCTGACTATGCATAAGATGTTAAAAGATTAACAAGAACAAGGTTGGACACCAGATTTTATTCTGAAAAGATTATTTTTACTGTAAAATAGTGCAATGTATTTAATATGTTGCTGCTAGAGATAGGTAAAATACTAACACCAAAATGTGTAAGGTGTTTAAGATATTTGTATTTTCTCATTTTGATATGAATTTGAAAAGACCCTGTGTCCCCTTCTTTGTTTCCAATTTTCAAAAGCTCACCTATTTTTAATTTTAAATGTCCAAACTATTTATTGGGTAGGCTTGAAAAGGGATGGCTTTGCCTGGTGGGGGGAAACCCCCAAAACATTGGTGGACCAGTGTACTTTTTACATGTTTCAGAGACCAAAGTAAAATAAAATGTGACTGTGTGAAGATGAGGAATTAGGAAAAATCTCATTTAACAAAGTGACTTACTTTTTGGTGCAAATACATTTCAGATAATTACATAATTCAGCATTCAACTTGGAATGAATAATGCTTTTTACATTATTTAAGAGATGCATACAAATCAGCAAAAACAGAAGAATAGAAAGTGAATTGCATTGAACAGCGCAAGTTGTTGATTCTTCTATCAGTATTGCCTATCACTCACTGTCAGTTAATTATCATTAAGGGTGCTTTTTTTAACATGGATTTTGTGAGAGTCAGGAATCCTTTGACTTCTTGTTTTTTGTTTTAATAAATCATTTAAAAAATGAGGCCTTTTTCCCCGTTAAATGTTTGTGAGTGCCAGAAGGTGATGTGCGAGTCTGCTACATCTCTGAGTTGCACTGAGAGGCAGGGATTAATGTGTGTGATGCCTTTTACTGAACTAACTGTAGAGTTGGTAGGGATATAGGCAAATTTTTTTATATCATTTAGCCTTCCTCAGGTCTTGCACTCTGCTACAGTGGTACCTGAAAGCTTGTCTGTGTCCCTCCCAAATACAGTTGGTTCAATAAAAGATATTACCCACAAATATTCTTTCTTCTCACATTTTTCCTGGACCATCAGGGCTACAACATCACCACAATACTGAATTACATTGAGAAAGTTAAGAGCTACAGGATAAAATCTTTTTCTAGGTATCTCAGAGCAAATACTTTTGTATGTAATGCTAGTAGTGTGTCAAGGGGCAGTTTATTGATTTGGGGATTTCTCTTCTGCTTGGGGAAAAGTAGAATTGCCAGTTATGAGTGTTCAAGAAACATGGGGCCAGACCCCCTGTATAAGAATACTTAGAATATTTAAAAGATGCATAAAAGATTCAAAAGATACTTTAAATAATAAATTTGGAAATTGTTTTAGTTATTTTTGAGCCTGCAAGGTGCAAAATGAAACACAAAAGGCTGAAATCCTATGAAACTGCATGACTCCAGGAACTGGCTCTTGACAAAGACACCAAATATCACAAGACATGAAATTGTGAGAGCTAGCAATGTTGAAAAAAGCAGATCTTGTCAACTAATTTTAGAGGTGCCTGCACAGTTTTGCTTCCAATGCTTCTTTAAATAGGAGTTCAACAATGTGAAGACACAGCAGTAGTTATTGCCAGACTGCCTTCCTGCACTGTTCTGTTGCAGATTTCATGGTAAGCTTTGCTGGTTCAAAGGTTTTGATAGCTTTGCAAAGGTTTATGAGCACTGGGTATGAATATGAACTGATATCTCGGTTTGTAGCCAAATTCTGTACAATTCATAGGAAGTCTGATACAACTCAGTTTTAACAGAGTGATTCTGTGATTGCTCAAATGCAGACATGCAAACCCTCATAGTTAAACAGCTGTTTTTTCAAATAAAGGCTAAAGAAAATGTTTGAACAAACCTATCTAAATTTGATAATCTGAAGTTAATGTATTATTCTGGACATCAGTTTTACAGTAAAGAAGTTTTCTTTCTTTTTTTTTCTTCTAAAGCAAGCTCCTTTGTTATCCATTTTTTCATCACAAACAAAAGCCAAATGACCAATGAACAATAATAATTTTAAGGATTTAAGCCTTGATGCTCAAAAGTCTATTTGCAGTAAAGTAAAATGAAACAAAGCAAACAAAACCCCCTAAATGTGAATTAACCGCTCATTGGCCAATTGCCAGACCAAACATAAGCATTCCAGCCCCAATGTAAAATACACAAAAACTCCCATAAATGTTAGAAATTTAAATGAAGCAAAGTCAAGTGGTGGGGCTGTAAAGATTGAAATAAAGGACTCTAGTAAATGAGGAATAGTCTAAGACTATCAAACTTCCTATAATGGTTGTGATTTTTTTTTTTTTTTTTTTAACTATCAGTATACTTCTGTGTAGTCCTTACCACCACTGAATCCTACTCAGTGGCTACATCTGCATGAGACACTGACTGTACAGTAACCCAAGTTACTGAGCAGTAGCACCGATGAATGGCTTTTTTGTGATGCTACTGTGATGTAGCCTGATCCTACTATGCTCTAGTGTCACATCATGGTTTCTGCCACGTGATGCTACTGTGCAGTAGTATACTATGCAGTCAGCGTCTCGTGTAGATGCAGCTAGGGTACACTAAATGACATCCCAAACATCACATGGGAAGTATGTGCCTGACTCCAGAAATTAATCCATGTTCTTTAGAATCCCAATGTGGACCTTCTTCCTCTTAATCTTAAAAAGTTAGTGTTTGTTAATAGCTACCATTCTGGTTTAAGGAACCAGCCTGCAATGCAACATTTAAAGCCTTTAAAAACTTTCAGGTTAGGTTTGGCTTGTGAAATCCTCAGGTATAAAAATGCCAGTACACCAGGAGGAAACGCATGTATATTTTTTTTTTTTTTTTTACTTTTAGAAGTATGGCCATTTAGGGACCAATCCAAAAAACCTATTGAAAACAAGGAGAGTCTTTGTATTGACAATGAAGAGCCTGAACCAAAACCCGCTGCTTACAATTCTATCCTTATGCGACCATGGTCTTTGTGTCTTTCTTCTGCACAGTCTACTGCATTTCTTCAGTCTAATCTGGTTTTAGTTTTATTTCCAAGGACTGGATCCATATTAGCATGTCTGTAAACTAGCAAAAGAGGGAATCGGGTCACAGCAAGAAGGGACAGCGCATCTCAAAAGAAAACTAAGAAGAAAACCCTAACCTCTCCTAATTTACATACGGTGACATTTTGCAGAAATATTGTAACATTAGCAGTGGCATAATGAAATTCTGCCTATCAGCCATGGAAGGAATAATGTTACTGTAAAGGTAACCTGTCCACAGTTTGTTATCAAGAAAATATTCATGCCAAGAAACATACATTTAGCAATGAGTGTTAAGAACAGTATTTTTTTTCCTTATTTTTTTTTTTTTCCCTCCTGGGTTATCCATCTTCCCCTACAGATTTACTGCATGATCACTCCCTTTACATGCTAATTATGTGCAGCTCTGGTGAATTTGTTAGTAGTGACACTTCAGGGACCCAGTGGGACTGCAACTCATTATGTGGCAATGTCCAGATATATCAGATATTATTAGCTGTCATTAATCTGCTGTGGAAACATTGAGTGCACAGCCAGGAGAGAGACCAGGAAATAGAGTAAAAATGAAGCCTGCAACTGCCCTGGCATCCAAAAGGTCAAAGGGGAAATCAGCAGGGGAGAGGAATACACCTTAAAATGGCCTACACTTAGCAGCAGATTCTTAACCCACTGCTAACCAGGATGTTTCCAAGGGTAGGAGAGAAGGGGTGGAAAAAGGGGGGGAGAAGGGAGAGGAAGTCTATATTCTTATGGTCTCAGGATTCTGCTTCAGCAAAGGAAGGAAACAAGCTTCCTCAAATTATTAGTTTTTAAAGTAAAACATGTAGGATTGCCCCTCAGAAATGAAGCAGCACAGGCAGAAGGGCAATATTTATCCTATTAAGGTGTTGCTGAGGCAATGTGCCTTTGGGGTAGCACTTTAAATTAGTGCCACTTTTTTGTTATTTAGGACACAGTTAGGTCCATTGAGTGCTTGATGCAGTGGTTTGCAAAACAGACTCAGAAATTGTCTAGAAATCAGAAGCTTTTCTAGCATATTTAGATCTTCTCTGGAAACGGGCTCTGCATGAATACAAGGCTCTGCTTTCACCTATCCAGTGGCTACCCTAACACCTACTCCCAACAAGCATGTGGCTTGCAGTTTTAAAAGGAAGAAATAAATAGGATATGATGCATTCTTGTTAGAACTTATGAGAATTTGACAGTGACGCTTCCTATCGCCCATGTGACTATGCTGATATTGGCAAGAGGGCACACAAGGAACTGAGAGAATAATTGAGCCCATAATGCTTCCTGATCTTTAATCTCCAATTTAGCTTCACTTATGGTGGCATGAATGGCTAAGTCCCTTCTCCATCTATCATGGAGCAGCCTAAGAAGTCAGGTAATAGTCACATTAAACAACCCTCCCCCCCCCCAAAAAAAATATATATGTGATGTGTAGGAGGATTCGGG
The DNA here is from genome assembly GCF_001723915.1 of Gavialis gangeticus. Lineage (NCBI taxonomy): Eukaryota > Metazoa > Chordata > Crocodylia > Gavialidae > Gavialis > Gavialis gangeticus. The sequence goes on along the minus strand of NW_017728992.1, from coordinate 52,960,334 downwards.
AGAAGAAAAGGTGGAGCTTTTCTTTGATTACTGTAGTTACAGATACTGGGACTCCCTCATCTGGAAGTGCCAGTGAAGCGAATGGGGGTTTTCAGTAAAGACTGATGGTGGGAGACAACCGCATAATTGATCCATGAATCACAGCCTTTAACTATTAACAGGTGTACTGATCAGTTTAGAAAGGAGGGAGGGTGTGAACTTTAGCAGATAGGTCCTTTGATGTGAACCACCTTTTCAAATCCACCATTTCAAAGTGTGTTGTCCATCAGTGTTATTTAAGTGAGCTTGGAAAGCATTGACTTGGCTGTAGCAAATATGATCTAATCTGATGTTTCTTAAATCTTTTTTATACCATAACTGCATGAATGATTGAATCCAGTGATTCTCAACCCAGATGCCGCAAGATCATTTTCAGAGTGTTGTGGGGTGCCGTGCAATATTAGCACTGTTAGGAGTACAAACACCTACAGGTGATTCAGAAGATAAACCCAGATGACTGTAGCTGTTTGTTTCCCCAACACACATGCCATGCAAGCTGTGGTGTGTGGCAGGTTACCCCAGGTCAGGTAGAGAAGACTGAGGCCAGCAACTGTGCTGGCCCCAGCAGCCTTACCTGGGGTCCTGGTAGACCCCTCACTTATCTCAACTTTGCAAAGCTGTCTGTAGAATCTGTGTAAAATGTTCATAGACATCTGTAATAAAACGGCACCAAAAAGAAAGAGGAACAAAGCATCAAAATGCAACATTACAATATTATAAAACCTAGAACAAAAACCTGTACAGAGAGACATTCTCTCTCTCTCTCTCTCTCTTTTGTATTTCTGGTGATGAAATAGGAGCTCATAATACAAATGGGGCTCAGAAAAGTGAGCAAGTAGTTAAGTAGTTTGGTGGGAAAAACTAGTTAAGTAGTTTGGTGTGCTATTAGTTGAGACTGATCAATAGTCTTGTCCCTTTGTAGGTTCAGCATTGGTGTTATGATAGTTATTTTTCATTGGCTTTAGTGGAGTGCATCACAATATCAAAGACGCATCAATTTATCTCTAATGATATTGATGTAAAAGATGCTAAAGGAATTTTCTTGAAGCTTAAATTAATTTGTGAGGTCTGCTACAATTTTCAGAATACACAGTCTCTCTTCATCTTTCATTGATGACTGTAAGGAGATTTCTTCTTTTAAAAGCTGGTAGCCCAGTGTGTATAATATGTATATTATAAACAAAATACTACATAATATCCTTCTTCCTGGAAAAATATCATTCAGTTTGGTTTTCTACTTTGGATGTTTCAAGGGAGAAAAATGCCTATTTAAAAAACAATCATATTCAAATGGTAGGACTGGGGGAATAGTCTAAGTATATTGTGAAAAAACTGCAGTCATACAATCTGACACTGGGTTTACCTAGCTTGCACTGATTTTAACAAGTATGGTTTGCCTGGTGTTCACCATGGAAAAAATGTATTGCTATCTGGTACTCTTTCAGTGATTTGTATTCATTATTATAATCTTCATCCTGCAGGTACTTACTGTCATACTTAGCATCATTACCATGAATGGCCCCACTGAGATTAGCAAGATTATTCACTGGCATAATTAAACATGCCCATGTCTGTAGGATTTATATCCTGAGTGAATTCCATGAGAAACACAGTAAATTATGTTAAATTATATGGATTTTTTGCTTTGTTTTTTTAAATTCATACTTGGTTTGCTACTCAACAAACTTATGGGAGTGCCCCTTAACAAGTATACCTGTACTAACAGTTACTACAGAGGAGTGTCTGTAAAGTAGTACATATTCCTAACTCTGTAGAAATATAGGCCTGGGGTAAATGTTTTCAATTGGCATCTTTCACAAGTGAGTCCCCCACATTAATTCAGAAGTACTTCATATGAAAAAAAAATCTGTTTCAGTTTATATGGAGAGGTAATTAGCCATATTAAGCTGAAGTCAGGCAGGAGCAGGGCACAGTAGCACCTTAAAAACTGACTTGTTTAGACAGGATAATTTTGCAGGGTGGGGGGCAAGCAGGGCACTAGCTCCGGGTCTGACTCGGAGAAGGCATTGGAATGGCACTCCCTGCAGAGTCCTTATGATGGCAAGAACAGCCCTGTGCTAGGCAGCAGCAGCCCTGTTCTCAGTAACATATCTAGGTTGGGGCAAGTGGGGCACTAAGAACAGCTCCCAGTGAGCCTGCATGGTAGGGCTGTTGCAGCCTTTGCCTGGTGACCTTGCCCCCCGTCACAGCACCACCTGCAGCAGTAGAGTTGCCAGTAGAGCAGGGGGACATACCTTGGCAGGTATGACAAGGCCCCTTCTCCCTTCCCTTGTTTCCCTACTCTCCAACGGCTGGTATTACCCTCCTGTTCTGTCCAGGAAGCTGAAAGACCTTGCTGTGTCTCCACGTTCGGAAAGGCATACATTTTTGTGGACTAGAGTGTGTTAAGTATGGTCTCATTAGAGCACCTGGATTCTTATCCCATTACCAGGACTGGCTTTTATAACCCCTATATCCCTCAGTGGGTTACTTGCTTTATTTATCTCTTTTTGACCTCTTCAACACACCTTCCCCTTCCTTTCCCTGTTTTTTATATTTAGATTACTTTAGTCCTTTCTATTTAGTAGTACTCCTGCTCTCTGAAAATCCATTCTACATGTCTGTTCATAAACACAAAAAACCCAAACAAAAACCAAACAAAAAACGTTTGAGGTTTGAAGTGGAAGTCAGTGAGGGACAGATAAGAAAAACCCTGGATTATTCATTCACTGATTAGTCTAAGACACAGATGCAATGGGCTGTGTAGTTAAAGCAATTATACCATTATGGAGAAACAAGAACTCCTTCAGGTGTGAGTTAATTTTTACCCTTCCTTCCTGAAGCCAGCATTGATTCTCAAGGTGAATGTCCACACCTGGGTTAAAAAGAGGCTTTTAAAAAATATTGTTCTGCCTTGTAAAAGCCAACTTCTGTTGCATAGTGTGGAAACAACGTCAAACAATTAAAGCTGCACCCAGCTCTTACTGAGTATGAAGAGGGAAAGGGTCAGTCGAAGTTGCAACAGATCCACACTGAAGGACTTCCCTTTTACACTTGGAACTGTTATGTAAGTTAAGTGAATATTTGCTGTCACAAGCTGCTGAAGGCTTCTACCTTCAACATCTTAGGGAGTATGATGTTAGGGTCTGATATCTATTACTGTTCCTGACTGGAATTGGCTGTACACTAGCACGGCTCCATATTTATTACATCATACAACCTTTCATGGCATACAATGGTGCCAGCACAAGAAGTGATTATAAGTGCCATAAGTTATACCACCTGATGTAAAAGATTATCAACTAATCAATATTTAGGGTGATTCAATGTTTGTGTGATGTGCATACATGTTGAGAGAGAAAGCAAAAGTGAGCTGCCCAAAGGAAAGTTGGTTTTTGGCTACCTTGACACATCTGACAATTAATTCCTATGGCTACTAATTTTCATCACTTTTAAAAAAATATATAATACACAGATCAAGAGATTGAGAGACACAATAGAAAAAGTTAGAGGTAGGCTCTAATGACTGCAACAAATAGTGTCAATAGCTCTGTGTCACAAGGTCACATAAGTGCCTTGTGCCTAGAAAAGGGTTAAGAACAGCTGCCAATCACCAGGGCAGCTCAGCTGCTGGTTTCTGGGGCAACCATGTTGGTCAGGTGACCAGAAGGGGACAGGGCCGGGCCCTTATAAACGGCCCAGGCCGGAGCCTGGTGGGCAGTTCCCTTTTGGCAGCTAGAGGAGCAAGAGCTCTGTAGTGGAGTTGAGCAGACTGATAGACCAAGCAGCTGTATCATGTTACGGGGTAGAGAGAATGCTGACTGGGAGGCTGGGCAGGAGAAGCCTGTGGGACCGGAGTGTGCGTTATAGCCGATAGGCTTATTGTTCTGTTACAGCTGTTTGGCTTATGGTTCTGTTATGTGAGTTCTATAAATAGACTG
>NW_017728992.1:52930858-52941060 GCF_001723915.1 Gavialis gangeticus | reverse complement strand
CCGGTTGCGTGACAAGCCCAGGGGTGCCAAAGGAGGGGCGCTGGTTGCGTGACAAGCCTGGGGCGCCAGGCAAGGCGCAAAGAGAGGGAGAGTGACCCGACATCGTCTGGGACAGCTGTGAGGCTTGGGGCGTGCTGAAGGGGAGGTAGGAGGCACGCATAGCCAATAAGGCTGGGGGTGTACCAGGTCACCCTGTCCAGAGTAGGAGCCCAAATAGTCATAGCACCGTGTCCAAGAGGACAGAAGGCAGCCTCCATTACTGAACTTCATAAAACCAAGACGTGGTGGGCGAGATAGAGGGTGTTAAAATGCCTACTTGGCATGGCAGGGGGCGCTAGAGGGATCACGGCCGCCCCTAGGTCCTGCTCCATGCCACTCTGTGAGAAGGGAGAAGAGTGATCTGAATTTAATATTAACTAAATATGAGATAAATGATGACTTGCAGGGTGAGGGACTACTCAACTCATGTGAGCCTTAATTACTAGGGGTGGGTGAAATGGCTCCTATTCAATTTTTGGATTCAGATTCCACCTGAATCAGGAACAGTGATTTGATTCATTGATTTGGATCACTGTCCCTGATTCGATTCAGCTGAAACAAAATCTGAAGTTTCAATGCTGATTCAGAGAATCAGCCATTTGGATACAGGCACAGCTTTAGAAGCTTTTTTTCTACATACCTTGAGGTAACAGGCATGGCTCGTGAATGCTGCGATCCTGGGGTGCATGGAGCATCCCACAGAAGTGTGGTGGGGGGGCCCTTCATGTGCTTGGCAGCAAGCCTGGAAGTGGACCAGAAGTACTTCTGGGTCTGCCGGGCAGCGCACTGGGCCCACCCCCCGCACCTCCCCAGTTTGGCAATTGGCTGCAGGGGAACCCTGGGTGCCCCCTTACCACCCCACCAGGCCCAGGAGGCCCCCGTCACTGATCTGGGGAGGTATGGGGGGCCCCCTCAGTGTGCTCCCCGGTGGACCCAGAATTGCTTCTGGTCCACTTCCAGGTCTGCTGCTAAACACACTGGGGAGTGCTCCAGGCTCCTGTGGGACACTCCATGCACCCCAGCACTTATGAGCCCCTGCTACCTAGAGGTATGTAGAAAAAACACTTAAAGCTGTGTCTGGATTGATGAAGAACAAATCGTATCAAACAAACTTGATCTCCTTCCTTTACAAAGTAATGACTTGAGTGGATAGGGAGGGAATGCTGTGGATACAGTGTATCTGGACTTCAGCCAGATTTTTGACAAGGTCCCACCTGACCATAAACAAATTTGGAGAAATTAGGGTTGGACAAAACTACTATAAGGTGGATAGATAATTGGCTCAATAACCACAAGTAAAGAGTAATTATTAATGAATCAGGCCAGAGTGGCAGGAGGTTCCAAGTGGAGTCCCACAAGGATCTGTCCTGGGCTTGATGCTGTTCAATGTGTTTATTAATGATTTGGATGCTGGCATAGAAAGCTTCTTGAGCAAGTTTGCAGACCACATGAAACTGGAAAGGATTGTGAACATGTTGGATGATGGGAGCACAATACAGAAGGATCTTGATAGATTGGAAAGCTGGGCTGGAGCTAACAGGATGAAGTTCAAGGCAGACAAATGCAAGGTGCTACCACTTGGGAAGAATAATTAAAAATGCAAAACAAGATGGGTGACAGCTGAATGGCAGTACTGTGGAGAGGTAGATCACAGATTCAATGAGTCTACAGAGTAGTGTAGCTGCAAAAAAGGTGAATGTTGTTTTGGTTTGCATCAGTAGAAACATCAGGTGCAAGACACAAGAGGTAATAGTAATGGTTGGGCCTCATCTAGAATGTTGTGTGCTGGTTTGGGCTCTGCATTTTAAAAAGGACATGGAAAAGTTAGAGAGGGTCCAGAAGCGGGTGTCAAGAATTGATAAAGGGCTTGGAAAGCAAATTCTATGAGGGGAGACTGAAGGAGCTAGTAATGTTCAGCTTGTGGAAAAGACGCTTATGAGGGGACATGATGGCAGTCTTCAAATACTCCAAAATGCCGCCAGAAAGAAAAGGGAAAGCAGCTTTCTGTCTTGCTGCAGGGAGTAGGATGCAGAGCAGTGGCTTGAAGTTACAGTAAAGTAGGTTTAGATCTGATATTAGGAAAAGCTTCTTCACTGTAAGCAGTTAGCAGTTCTTCACTGAAGCAGTGACACAGCCTACCTAGGAAAGTTGTGGACTCTCCATCACTGGACAGGTACAAGAAGATGTTGGACAGCCAGTAGTCAGGGATGGTCTAGGTGTAGCTATGCCTATGTTCTGCTATGGGTATTTCCTATGATTCTGGGCTTTGCTGGTTGCTGCATGCATGGGAATGGGAGGAAATTCCTCCCTCGCTCCACCAGCCCTGGCACTGTTATATGTGTCCAAGGGTGTTTTTTTTTTTTTTTTAAAGCCATCATCAGAGGCACTGGTGTGTGGATGTTTCTGTTGGGACATAAACCAGAAGTTCCTGGTTCAAGGGTCTTGCCCCTTCACTCAGGATCAGGCCAATCACCATTATTTAAGGTCAAGATGGCTATCTAATAGCTGATTCAATCAGCTATTAAAGTGCTAAAAAGCCCCACTGAAGTGCATGTTCTTTACAGACAGTGGGGAGCTGGGTAGAACTAATGCACTTCCAGCTTTGGTAAAGTGCTGTTTTGTTTTTTGTTTTTGTTTTTGTTTTTTGTTGTTTCTCCCCATGTCGGTCAGTGACCAAAGAGATGAGGTGACTTTTTTTTATTTAAGTATTTAAAAGGTCACATTAATAATTGCAAATATTTCTAAAAACATAGTTACATATGGTCACATGTCAGAGCAATTATTCTGCTAGAACTGTTTATGTATATGTTATTTTGAGGCACAAAAGTATTCCCACATGATTTAGCTGACCAATCACAGCTAAATGCCTGATATACCTTAAAATGTTTCCTGATTAACCAATCTACTCCATTTTGTTTTCAATTGCATAATTAATTTCAACACCAAGTAGATTTTAGAAGACAATTTGTTTTGTGCAAAAGATAACAAATATAGCTTAGTGAAATCAGTTTTTATTTGGAAATAATTCACTTGTCTTTTCATAAGGAATGATGTCATCTAATACCAATATAGATAGCTGCCTCTGGGGAAAAGCATGCAAGCTATTTAACTGAATTTGTTTACTTGCTTTTTAAAAAAAGTGTATCAATGATTCCAGACTTGCACATTATTGTGCAAAATGCTGTACAGTCAAGAGAAAGGGCTGCATTTATATACACAAACATTTTCAGAAATAAACTTCAAGTGTGCTCCTGTCCTTTGGGTGCGATCTTGGCCTGACTGAAATCAAGGGGAGATTTTGCTATTGATGTCAATGAAGCCAGGTTTTCACCTTGTGAGCCCAGTAACATAGTACTAAGTGAATGCTTCTTCAAACATGCCCTAAACACACATTGTTTCTTCTGTTTCTCCCACTTAAAAATTACTCTTGATATTTCCCTGTGAATCTGTCTGCAATAGTAAAACTGTGTTTACTACTTAATCTGGATGGAGATCTGTTTAAATGGGGCTGTATATGGTTGCTTCTATCCATAGAGTAAATATAGTCAAGTGGATTTACCAAAAAGAAGTTGCCCATTTGCAAACTCTTTTGAGCCTGCTTTTAAATCTGCTTATGGTTTTACTCAGGTAAAGAAGCATGTGAGGTCAGCTTGGCATAAGGTTTTGCATTCTATGCAAGCAGCTAATAAAAATGCCCACAGGTGCTGAGAATTACCCTCCTCTTGGAGATTTTTGTACAGTCTCAACCTAATCTAGGCATAAGCTTTGGCATGGGTATCTGACATGCTAATTAAATGCCTCTCTCCCCTCACCCCCTCTTATGCAGTAACTTTTTTTAACCCCTTGTGTGCACAAAAAACAAGCTTCTAGGTGTCCAGGTTGTAGCCGTATGGGTCTAGAGGCAAAAAGAATCAGAACTTGTGGTAGAGGTGATCTCTTTTACTAGATCAACTATTTTTTGCAAAAATATTTCTTGATGTGCAAGCTTTCAGGCACAAGCACCCTTCTTCAGGCATAGGAAAAAAAGATTGTAAGAGTTCTAGTTGGGCGTATTTGTTTTGCAGGTGAACAGCTCTGCCATTCTTCATGAATCTGAATGGATGCTTCCTATAGCTGTGATTGTTTGCACGTTTTCCATAGCAATGAAAAGGTTAGCTTAATCCTTCAAGGATGCATCCTTATCACATGTTGGCCTGAGTGCCTTAAAGAGTGTGTCTTTTTTTTGGCTGGCTTTTGAGAAATTTCAGAATTTCAAGGGGAAAGCCCTACTTTTCCATTTGCTTTCCCTTCCCTTGAAAGTTTCCTTTCCCTAAATATTGCAGCTGTTACACATCAAAGCCAGTAGTTGGTGCAGCAGGACATATATTCCCAAGTACTGCTTGGCAGTGAGAGGTGCCAGCACCAGTGATTTTACAATAACATGTTTTCTATCTTACTATGTCATTTTCATTAATGATTTGGCTAATGCTCTCATGCCTGTGGCCCAAAAACTTGTTTTCATTAAGTCAATTCCTATAGCACTCTTATTCATTCCTTATTCAGGAAACATTCTGATCATTGAGTAAGGGCTATGGGACTTACTCTTCTGTTAGCAGCCTTCCATAAACCCTTTGTTTTCCTAACGTGTTCAGAAACTAAGCCTTAATGTGTTCATGATATCAGTTATCAAGATTTGTGTGGTGTTGGCAGATGTTGAATTTTCAGTGGAAAACCATTAGGAGGATTTGAGTCAGTGTGAGTTTCACAACATACACAGTTTCTAATGGTGGTTACATGTGTTGGCTTCAGCTTTTTTATTGCAAAGCAATACGTGCTTGTGCTCATTGACTAACAATGATGAGAAATGTAAGTTTCCCAACAGAAAAAAAAATCCCACCCCACCTTTTTTGAAAGTTTCTCAAATCTGTGTCTGGAGCCTGCTGCCTGGGAAAGATCCATGACTTCCAGATTTTCAAAAAATGGCTAAAGATATTGGGTGCCTACTTTGTTTGAGATATCTAAAAGAGAGATGATTTTCAGAAAGTGCTGAATATCTGCAGTCTGGCAGTGAGCTCCATTATGATGTCTTGAATTGGAAACCCAGTAATTGAGCCATCCTTCTAAATGGGCATCATGTATTAATTCAAAGAGTTTGAAGCACATTTTAATTTTAAGTCTTTGAAAAAATGAGATCTGGAGTACTGTTTGCTTGTGTGGCCTTGTTGTTTGTCCAATCATTTGGTGTGTCTTAATATTTGTGTTTCTGCCTAGATAGTGCATGACAGCTACCAAATGAACAAATGTAGAAATAAATACAATTACAAGAGTTCAGTGGGTGATTTGGAAAACCTTAAAATAAATGCAAAATGTTGCATAGCAAAATACAATTCAGCTCAAGGAAAAAAAAACCCACTTCATTCATTTTTCTTTCTCCCCCATACTGTACACACAACCTCTACTTTTCTGGATGTAAAATATCTTGTCCTTCCATCTAGTTTGACACATTAAGAAAAGAGCATTCATGAATTGCACCAATACAGTTCATTTTACATTTAATATTTTTGTTACTAAAGGTTTTTCACATCCTTGGGATATAAACATTGAAGAGTCATGATGAGTCATTCTAAGGTGGTGTCTATCCATTAACGAACCTTTTGGCCTCACTGCCCTTTCTTGTGGGAGGCTGACAGAAATCAGGCCAATTGCTGTAACACACCCTCCTAAACCTGCCCTGAATGTCTCATCGTTGGAATAGCTGTCCACACACTGAGTTTTCTTAACACCAAATGACTTGCATTTGGGCAGTGCTAATGAGTGCATACTTCACGGTGAAAGATGAAATTTGTCACCCAATTTGCTTATCTGTATGTCACATAAGGAATCACTGAAGGAATACTCCTCAGTGAAATTACATTTCACACTAAGGTGTTTAAATTTGACTTTTTAACAAGGAGCCAATACTTTATTTCACTTTTTTTACTAACTCTGGTTAAAGAATTTACTTGAACCCTTTTCCATTGGAACATTCAGTATTGAAACAGAAATGTTTCACAAAATTGGGGTGATTTCTTGAGGATTTTGATATCTTTTTAAAATAAAGGATAGTTCTGACAATGTGAAACCATCCTGCTTTCACTTTTTCAGAATACAACTTTTTTTAACTTATATATTATATGATCGTGAGTATATAAATAAGTAATACATTTTTAAAAAGACCATTGAAACCAAAATCAAAGATTTTAAACTGATTAAAATGTAAGCAGATGGGAAGTTTTCTTCCCAGACAATTTCAAAATTTGGGGGAATTGCTCCAATTTAGAAGGAATCTGGATTTTGAAATAGAACTTTCTTCCTTATGATAAGTCTAATTCTCCAAACTAAGGAATTAAAGTACTTTTACTATATACATGCAAAAAAATCTTTCTTCCCATGTGAATATCAAAGTCATCCTTCAATGCATGAAACAAAAGGACCAATAGAAAATCTTCTGAAGTTGACTGGACTTTGAATCGAGCCCTAAATTTACAGCAGCAAAAGCATAACCCATTGCACATGCCAAAGAAAAACAATCCCTCCCAAATCTTTAAAATAAAAAATAAATGATGAAATGTTGGCTAACGATGATTTCATGAGCTACACAATCTCCTGATTATTATAAATGGATAAATAGAGAGGCTCTGATTATTTACTCTGCTGACCTGTCCCAGTTGTATGTCATCTATTACAGTCAATTCTGTTTATAGCAATATTTTCTTTTATAATAACATTTTAATGTTGGTGGAGGGGGATGAAAGTTGTGCATAAAAGAAACTCAGTGTAAATAAGCTTAGAGCTTTTTCCATTTGCTCTACTCCATTTACGTGCTTAACTTTACTTGTGCAGTTCCAATGGTGGTACTAATGTGCGGACAGTTAAGCTTCAGCGCAAACGATTGTAAGATGAGAATCTTAGATGTGTTTGGATATAGATGTATGTATATGCATTATTTTTCTATTTCTAGAAAGCCAACTAGTTGTCTATTTTACAGAGAGGCAATTTGCTATCATGTTAAACCAACGGCAATCTTTTACCAAGCAAAACAAGTAAAGTGACATTTTCAGTCACTTTTTGTCAGATCTGAGATGAGTGTTAAGTATATAAAGTACAGAATCATTATTCTAAAACCAGTTATTGAGAGAGATGAAATGCAATGTGCATATTACAAAGTGAGCACAATATTACTATAGGACACCTGGGTAGAGATTTTTGTATTAGAATATACATTGCATCCAGAATGCTTCTTCTCAGAAATGTAATTAGTTTTTTTTATGAACTGGTAAAATATAGTACATAAAGGACTCGGGGGATTTCCATATAGCCACATTTATTCCTACATGTCTCCCTGAATCATAAATGGTTGTCTTCTTGAGAAATGGATTAGGACAAATTGCATTAGGACACGATTGTGAATCTGATTAAGGTGGAACCACGATCAGGTTTTTTTTTTTTCTTTTGGGTGACCATGTTTTCTTATAACAACCAGAAGACGAAAAAGCCCTTGGCAAGATGTTTCAAAGGCATTTCTCATATGCACATAAAAAGAGTTTTCATGCTAATTCAAAAATTGGTCCACACCTATAATTTCTTTATATAGCCAAGACAAAGCTTTGGGCAAAATTTGCAGCAGTATATATTTCAGATACAGACTTGTGGTTTCGCTAAAAACTCGTAAAAATGGAATTTCCATGCATAATTTCCTTAAGGAGAAGATTCTGAAGGTAAGCTATAAGAGACATAAGATCAGGCATTGATTCCAAATCAGTTAAGTGAGAGTAACACTAAAGACAAAAAGCATCCTGAGTGGAAAACTGACTTAATATAGTGAATAAATGCCTTTTTAAGGACATAGAATCCTAGAGAGCCCCCCAGCCACATCTTTCTGTTCTAGTGGGCTGACCAACCCAAGCAAAATCTATGATATATTTTGATGTGGAAGTAGGCTCTGACATTAAATCTGTATAGTAATAACTAGATAGTTTGGGGGAAAAACTCCTGGCAAAAACTAACATTTATCTCCTACTTCATTTTCTCTCTCTCTGTCTCAGAAAATACAAAAGTCTCTAGACTTGTGAGGCTAAAAGGAACTTTAATTTCAATTCTTATATCCATATACTGTATTCTCTTTCTTTAAAAAGTGTTGCTGTCCCACGTAAAATAAGAAGAGGGTGGGAGAACTTGCCTTCAGTATAATGTCTGTAACTCTTTTATTTATCATTATTCTATTTTGTTCTGTTTGGATTACGTATTATACAGGACCGCAGTCTAGGACATCATTGTGCTAGGCTCTGTATGGGCAGCTAAAGGAAAAAATGGCTCCTGTGTTGAAAAGCTATACATTTGTACAAATGTAATATAAGAAGTGGATACAATAAGTATATTTCAAGATCACAAGGTAGCAGCAAAGCTTTGATGTTTAATATCATAAATATCAATTACATTATAACAGCCATAGATCCGCTGTCACCTAGTTTAATGTATTGGCCTTGATTTTTTTTTTTTTTTTAAATAGTTTTTCTTTTTAAAAATCTTTCCATTATTCTAAGAGTAAGCAGAGTTTAAAGTATTTGCATTAATACTTTCTGGGCAAATGTAGGCAAGAGTACAAGCTTGCAGCTCTTACTCAGGCAGATGAAATAAGAATGGAATCTGAATTTCTGTGCAAATTCTTTATAAACAAGGGTGTGTCAGGCCGACTGAATGTTTCTTTCATTTTTTCCAAATGTCTGTCTGCTTTCTTGGCCATACTTCCTGGTTTCAACCAGAAACTGAGAAACTAGCATGAATACAATTGAAAGTGAAAACTAGTAACTTGACAAAAAAAATTCTCATCAGATTTCTAGCCTAACAAACTTCCTATAACCATCCAGACTTCTGATGTAAAGCTAATATCTAAAGATACTCTAATTCACTATCACTGGATATAACCCAGTTCCATATATATAACAGTGATGTAACAAACGCATTTAAAATGAAAACCTTTTCCCTTTTTGCCCATGTGTCTCTTATAAGGATTCTCTCACAGCTGTAACTGCATTGAAGCAGGATGGACTAAAGACCTCTTGAGGTCCCTTTCATTAATAAATACACTTGGGGAAAAAAGCTGAACCTAAACTAAAAAAAAAATTAGTTTCATTATTCTAAATTGGAAAAATTAGGATACAGTTTTGAAATTTAAAAAACATTTTCTCTTTGACACTTCAAAATGACAGCTCTTTGACACCTCTTTGACTCTAGCCTCAGTTCACAGCAGTATTTCAAATGAACAAAAATAGCAACCACAAAGAAATCAGAAACTCCCACAGTGGTCCTTCCAAGATGGTCATCCTTCACCTGTGCCAGTATAACTGATAGCTTTGGTGTAGAGTTCAGGCAGAAGGTCTCAGTGGTATTAGCAGCAGTCCCTCAATCGAACATGATTGAGACTTATGGGAAAATTCAGTGCAAGTTAGAAAGGGAACAAACCAAAGAAGGGAAAAGCAGAGGGGGAAGCCTGTTGCTTTCACATGTTGTTGCTTATTCATCACAGCTTGTCTCAGGTTTATTCATCCGGTATTTATTTAGAACCAACAAACAAACCTGGTTGCCTTTAAAAAATTACTATGAGAATTATTTGGCAAATTGTGAAAGTTAGAAATCAGTAAGTCGATAAATATTCAGGTGTGTTTAGGAGTCTTTTTATTCAGTGCCAAAGCTGACTAACAGTTCATCATAACAAACAGCACATATTCAACAAATTATAGCCCATTTCTCCAATCAATGCCTTGTCCACAAAAGGTAAGTTTGAAGTTTTTGACAACTTAATGGATTTACAAACTTTTGAACAGCTCAGGAAATGTTTTTGTTACCATGAAAACTTTTGGTAAGACAAATGTTTTTTCATCTTCATTATAAAAATTTCCTCAAGTGCTTTCAGGTTTTTATGAAGAAATAAATCCAATTTCCAACTTTTAGTTTTTGGTGGTAGAAAATCTTAGGAAGGAAAATTTTAATTTTCTTGGATTCTTTTCTTATGAAAATCTCCCAAAACTATTAGAAATGGGGCATTCCCTGTAGAAATAACCATTTTTGACAATTTTTATAAACAACTTCTGCTGATTTAAAAAAAAAAAAAAAAAAAAAAATTAAAAAAAAAACTTCCATTTCAT
>NW_017728992.1:52930398-52930835 GCF_001723915.1 Gavialis gangeticus | reverse complement strand
GTAAAAAAAAAAAATTAACAAAGTAACTTCCATTTCATGATTAAATTTGTCAGCCACAGGCAATAAATTTCACCTCCTACTGACAATGTTGATGACAGTGGTGATACTTATGAGGCAAGTTTTAAAAAAATAAAAAAAGATGAGGCATCTTTCTGCTTAGGAAATACTAAAAATCCTTTTGAATATCCCCTCTTTTTCCCTACTCAACATCCTGACCAGTAATATATCACCTTCCTTCACTTTCCATCTCTGCTTATGGGAAATAAGTCACATCCTTATAGAAGGACTTGAAATCCAGATATACATAAATGATTGAAAATTGGATTGCTAGTTTGTAATCTTCAGAGATTCAGGTTTTCCATTTCCCACCCCAAAACAGAGAAGAATGAAGATTTCCACCTTTACCCAAGGAAAACATGGATTTCTCATTTTAATGG
>NW_017728992.1:52927822-52930308 GCF_001723915.1 Gavialis gangeticus | reverse complement strand
AGAATGGCGGTCAGGCAGGGAGCGCCATGTCTACATATATGCATATGGCTGCCAGGCAGGCTGGAGAGCTGCTCTTGCAGGTAAGTCAAGGGTGGGGGGTGGACTGAGGCCCACATGGGGAGGGAGAGAGAGGGTTGGGCTGGGGCTTATGCCTGACTGCAAGGTGTGTGGGGATTGGGACCCTGGGCCGGAATGAGCAAGGCCCCAGTGGGGAGTGGGACAGGGCTGTGGGCAGCTTGTCTGGGAGGTGGGAAATGGGGCTGGCTCCCCACTGCTGTGCATGCTTCTGGGGAATCAGGGGGCACCTGTGCCCCCCAGATCTTTGTGTGGGGTGGGGGCAGGCTGCCTGCTGTGGGTTTGGGCTCCTCACCCTGCTGCCTCACCCAGGGCCTCTGCAGCCCAGCAGGTGTGACCTGGTGCTGGAAGTCAGAGCAGAGCCATGCAGGAAAGCTGCTTACCACTGTGAGGTCTGTGCCGCAGTGGTGGGATGTCCCCTGCTCATGTGGCAGCAGTGAGGGGCACACCCCTGTGTTGCTGTTGCACAGGGAGGGAACACCTTGCCAGGGCAGCATGGAGCTCACAGCAACAAGTAGTTTCCCCATGTGTCCCTGCTTTACCCTACAGTGCTGGGCCACTAGGTTGAGGAAGCCCTGAGGGAGGGTAGCAGGGTAAAGAGCCATATTCCCTCTAAGCTGTGCATGTGCGCAGCCATGCACAATAAAAAATGCTGTGGAACAACTTTTTAATGCTGCATATACAGTGGTGTACTGATGGGTGGGGGAGGGTGGATGACCAGTGATGTAGCAAGGGGGTGCCAATGCTAAACCTGCCACCACTGGCAGCTTCATGTCCAGCTGCTTCCACCTGCCCCAACCCAGGCACAGGCTGCTGCAGGAGGGAGGAGGGGTGAGCACACTGAGACACCTGTGTACCCCTAGCCAGGATTGCTCTCAGTTCACTAAACCTTAGAAGGAACATTGACGGGGAGCCCAAGCCTGCAGTGAGCAGCCTGTGCCCACCCCCACCCCATGTACAGATCTGGTGGCCATGGATGCCCCTGCCCTCCCAGGAATGTATGCAGCAGCAGGAAGCCAGTCTTCCCTCCCCCCCCACCCTGAGTCTGCAGCAGGCAGGCAGGCATGCAGCAGGCAACAGGGAGGGGGAGCTGGGTTCTGCACTCCACTCTGTTGCAGCAGCTGCTGCTTCCTGCAGGTGGTAGCCAGGGTTTGAGCACTACTTCAGGGGACAGGCAGTTGCAGAGCTGGGTTTCTGTCCCCATTGCCTCAACATCTGGGGACCCCCTCTGGGGGGTCAGGGAGATGTGGGTGGGGGTCAGGGGGCACCAGCAGGGCTGGAGGGGCTGTGGGGGTGAGTGAGGGGCATCAGCAGGGCCAGGGGGTTGTGGTGCTGGATGAGGGGTACCAGCAGAGCCAGAGGGCTGTGGTGGGGGAGTGAGGGGAACCATCAGAGCTGGGGTGCTATGGCTTGGGAGTGAGGCGCATAGATCTGTATTGTGTGAGCTAAGGGGGCAGGGAGAGCTCTGATTTTTTTTCCCACGATAAAAAAACCCCAAATCAAATACCAAAATGTTTAGGTACTTAAAATTGTAACTATATAAAGAAAACAGTGTGTTCAACTGATACCTGTATAAATAGTGGCCTTTCATTTTAATCATGGATTTTTGGGGGTTTTATCAAAAAATTTATGATTGGTTTTTTTATCAGAGAATATGCAATTTTTTTTATTAGGGAAAACCAGAATCCCTGGTAATCATTCACATGAATGATCTGCATTGAGGTCGTCATATAGTATACTATATTAATTCATTCATTTGAGGAGATAAGTCAGTTTATGATGTATTGGATTTCAGCCCTATGACTCCACTAATGGGGTGCTGCTGATTCTCAATTAGTATGAAGATTTATGCAACTCAGTGGAACTAGGTTGAATTATACCCTTTGGTTTGGCTCAAGAAAAGGAGATGAAAGACTGGGATGATCATTTGGGTTCATTCCACTTTGAATTGTACTAGTTCTATTTCTAACAAAGCTAAATACTGAAAAGAATCAGTCTTTTCAGGGTTATTCACTAAATCCAGTGGCCACTAAGCACATATCCCACAAATAATTTCTTTCTGTTCATTTCATTGTGTTGACTTCAATCCAGCATTGTTTTTCTGCCATTTCAAAAATAATTAACCCCACACTTCCCCTGTGCTCTAGCTATGCATCAACAGGGCATATAAGTGTGCATGTATGTAATTCTAATATTATAAAAGCCTGCGTCTGTCTGTCCATAATGCTTTATTTGCACTCTGATTGGCTGGTAGAAACAGCCAATCAATGCACAAAGAAGTCTTCTGACAGAAAGCTGCCTACTGCCATGATGGTGGCAACAGAGGGGCCAGAGCAGGGGGAAGGCAAGGCTGCCCCCCCTTCTCCCTGCAGGTAATGCAGGGGGATAGCAGGCCCAGGCCCAATGCGGGG
>NW_017728992.1:52926031-52927755 GCF_001723915.1 Gavialis gangeticus | reverse complement strand
GAAAAAGCTGGCCTGCCACAGCAGGGGTGTGGGGGGGAACAGTGGGCCTGGCCTGATGTGGCTGTGGCAGCAGCTGGGGCAGGGAAAGAGTGGGACTCCTCCCCACCTAGGGCCCGGGCCCACTCCTCCCTTACCCCCCCCCCCTCCTGTGTTGGGCCTGAGCCCTCTCCTCCCATCCCCGAGCAGGCCTAATATCTGGGGGGGGGTGGGAATGGACATGCCATGGCATCAGCAGTCATGAGGGGGTCAGGGGAAGACTGGGCCTGGGCCCGACAAGGTGGGGGAGTGAGCCTGAGCTAGGGGAAAAGCTGGACCACTGTGGAGGTGTTGGAGGGGATAGCAGGCCAGCCCAACATGGCAGCTGTTGGAGGAGGGGAGGAGCAAGCCCCCTCCCCCCAGTGGGCCCAGACTTCCTTCTCTCCCACCCGCACTCCCCTGCATCAGCCCCAAGCCGACTACTCCCTTCCCCCTGCTGCTGCTGGGTCAGACCAGTCTCTCTGCTTTCCACCCACCCCCATGGTGGCAGCCTGGCTTCTCCCCACCCTCGGACCTGGTCCTTCCCTGCATCAGGCCTGGTCCCACTCCTCCCTTCCCCCTGCTGCTGCGGCAGGAAGGGGGGAAGCATGTCCAGACCCCAAGCAGCAGGAAGAAAGGGGAGCAGACCTGGATGTGGGGAGTGGGGTTCCTTTCTCCCCACTGCCCCCCATCATTCTTGACTGGCTATTGGCTAGTCTTAAATACCTGCCATGTTCCAGCTTTTCTTTGTTCTCTCAGACATTCAGTATGGGATACTTTTCCCCTACTTCATCCATAAAAACCACAGCCTTTTGACATGCAAAGAATGAGATCACAGATTTTTAATGAGGGAAGAATATCAAGATGGTCTGAAATGGGGTGATAAAGCAAATATTTATCTTCTGTTAACCCTGTATGGTGTTCTTTCAAGTTATGAATGCCTTTCATAATACCACATATTGCAGGTATACAGCCTATCTAGCAGTATATCCAACCAAATACCTCATTCTCATGAGTATACCATGACACTTCCATGTATATACATTGAGTGCATACAACTATCCCTAACTGCCTCATAGGTGAAGTGGCTTCAGGTGTAAGTGATTGCTTTCACTGCAACTCAAGTTGGCAGACATGAACTGACTTTAAATTGGTACTGCCAGTATTGTGAGCATAGTAGTATTGAGCTAAGTGTAGGTCAGCTACTTGAATTGACCCATGCTTTTCAACATGCTTACCAGCCTGTGCAGAACTTAATGCTGCCAAAGCTATGCTGGTATCAGTTGACTAGTTTAAACTGCAGTTGCTACTTTGACGTCTGTGTCATCAGGGGAAAAGTACCAGAAAACCTGTGGTACCTTTCTTTTCTTCTGGTTATTCAACCTGACATTTAGGGAAGGGATGATGTAGGGCTGATTGACTGGGTAGAGGGGTGCAACATAAACTTATATCGGGTCTTGAACATCCAAGGGGGGTAGGGGTTCCTTCTATATCTTTCCCATACATGAAGGGTAGAAGCATCATTCTGTGCTGGTATATTCTCCTCCCACACACTTTGGAGGAGAATAGGGCCAGGTTTCTGAGCAATGATATGGAAATCATGATAGCTGGCTTTTTGGTGTTAGGATGGAATTTTTCACTTGCTGCCAGATTGGGCTGGGTACTCTGTGTGTGTGTGTGTGTGTGTGTGTGTGTGTGTGTGTGTGTGT
>NW_017728992.1:52917300-52925865 GCF_001723915.1 Gavialis gangeticus | reverse complement strand
GTGTGTGTGTGTGTGTGTGTGTGTGTGTGTGTGTGTGTGCGTGCGTGTGCGCGCGCGCCTTCATCTCATTAGCTCAGACCCTTGCTGGGTTCCATAATTTTATAAAATGAATTTTATTGCTGTGTGACGGGGGTTTAGTGCAAATAGATATTCAACAGGAGGTCCAGTTTCCTAATCCACTTCCAATTCAGGTTAACAGAGAGAATGCATCTTCTAAAGTAGGCAAGACATTAATTTGGAGCTCCTCGTGTCTGGAACAGCTAGCTGACAATTACTGTTTCTGCCCCGCTGCCTTTCTTTGCACAAAGGAGATAGCAGTGGCATCTTAGAATCATTCCTGGGACCATGTTAATGTGATAGGAGGCAGGCAGCAGCCCTCTACTGGATGAAACAGAACTCAAAGGCAGGAGTTTTTGTACTGGACCAATTACTGCCTGATGGTTCTTAGGTGGGTTACTTAATAAAATTGTGGACTAGTATCTTTCTGTGGCATCTGTCATTCTGTTTGGATGGATGACTAGGAGCTAGTGTTATAAATATCTTGGGGTTTTTTTCCCATTGAGTATTACTTAAATTCATTTCAAGGTACTAGAAACCAAATTGATCCTATCCAGTATACTTCATTATTTTGCAATCATGACATAGTATGTCTTGGAGTCTAAAAGAAAAGTCATTAATGTGAGCCAGACTGATCTTATGGTTAAGAAGAATGTTAAGTGCAGTGGGTCAGCATACACTGTTATAGCACTGGAGTTTTTGAACTGTGGAGTTACGATGGGGTTAAAAAAATGGGATAGTGTTATTTCAAACCCAGTAGAAAACAATACCTTACCTAAGACCCTTAATAGGGGTTCTTAATTCAATGTTAATTTTTTTATGTAATGTGCTGCGCACTCTTTAAATTGTGAGTTTGGAACAGATGACTTACATTGCAACCAAACAAGAACTACTGGTCTTATGCTCTTTAGAGGTGATGGGTAAGCACTTTCACTGTCATGGTTAATTAAAATGATAGCGCAAACTGTCACAATGAAACAGCCTTTCCTAATGAATACAGGGTTAATTTGAAAAAGCTTGGTTTACAGATATCCTAGTAGTTCAGTAGATTAAGTCAGTATGGAGGTGTTAAGTTTTTGTTTCTAAATTTGGCTAAAGTTTTTGGCACAAGACAGTTTGTTACTGAAACATGAGAAAGTGGCAATAAAGAAAAATGTTTAATACAAGACCCTTCTTGATAAATAATGATATCTTTCATTACTTTTAGAGGACATATGAAGTTAATTCTATTTCTACTTCTTGATGGATCAGCCCTGCCTAAATGCTATTTCTGCCAATTTTTACATTACTTTGGCAGCCTTAATCCCTTTCTCCTGTTCTTCTAGAAAATTCAGCTAATTTTGCATGCCTTTTTCCTTGAGTCCACTGATGCCTTGTCTTCTCTCACTAACACTATTGGATTATTTGAATACAAGAAGTGAACAAATTGAACTGATCAGCATGACAGTCCACTGTCCTGGACATAGGAATTAGCATAGATACCAGTCAGGATATTTTATGAAACTGTGTAGAAAGATCTCAAGGGAATCCCAAAAGACATCCTCTCCTTTTTCATTTTGGGTTTGATCACAGGAAAAAAAGGTGTGGTGGTTTATTACCTAACCATTGCTATCTGACCTGGGAAAGAGGTTAACAAAGATGAATGGTAGCATCTGTGATCCCACCAGCTGCCACTACAATTACAAAATAATAGTTAAGGCCAAGTGCTTCAGAGGGTTTGCTTTGATTCACAAATCATTTGAGCAGTCCTGTGTCCAATTTTAAGTGAAGCTGACCATTTTATAGTCTTGCAGTCATGTGAAGCTGTCATCTTGGCATCATTTTGACAAAAGCAGTCTTCCATTAAGAATTTAATAATTTCTATTAAGAACTACACAGATCATTTAAATGATGCTATATACAAATGTGTTTATACAGAGAAAAATAGCAAAGGAAGGTGAATAAATGGAAACTTAAGGTCTCTGTGGATGAAAGTAGGTAAATCCAGGATAAGTACAAACCATGGGCATGAGAACTTAAATTTCTTGTGCATGTGGTACTTGACAATAGAATATAAACATTATGAGAATGGCATGATGGAACAATTGACATAATCATGAAGAGATCAGTGTTGTGTGGATATCAAAGTTGGCTAGGAGAAACAATAGAAACATGTGATTATTTAAACCAAAGGTCAGCAACACTGCAGCATGGGAAGTGGGCATGCAATAGGATCTGACCCAAGGGCAGTCACTCCCCACCACCTCTCCATGGGAACAAAAATTGGCATGCTACCCTTCCTTCAAGAGTTGCCCCTTGCTCCACAGAAGGACCAACACTCTAGCTGCTTCCCCTAGTGCAGCACAGCCTATAAACTGTCTTGTAGTTAGTAGTTTTTTATTGCATTTGGTGTTTTCCTTTGTGTTCTGTAATAAATCTATCTTTTGTGTGTACACTGCTTGCGTGGAGGGTTTTTTTTTTTGTTTATGTGAGACCCTTGTAATTAATTTAGTGTTCCCAGGTTTCTGGGTGAGGGCTCAAGCCATGGGTATAATTTATGGAGGTTCCCCAAAATGTGAACCCAGCCCTTGTTCAGCAGACCAGTGCCTGGCAGAAGGGTTACAATAGTTACTTCATTTAACATATACTATTTACCATTTACCTCCTGGCTCAGTGGAGCAGCTGTGGCAGGGGATACCTATGGATCTGAACTGCAGCATTACACCAGTGCAGGGAGGTAACTAGCTGTTACTTGGGGGAGCAGAGCTGGGTGAAGTTGTGCGTTGGAGCCAGTAGGGCTTAAATAGAAGCAAGTGGTGGTGGGGCTGCCATTGGGCATTGCAAGGGTGGGCTACACAGCCATGCACCCTTCACAATAGCACCCATAGCAGATCCCACCTGTCAGGACAGCTGTGCTGTCCTGTGCTGCACCCAGGCAATGCCTCCAGCAAACTTCTGCTCAGTAGCTTCTGAGTCTTGCAGCTTTCCAAGGTACCTGTATCACCTGGGTTCCTCTTGTTCCTACCCAGGCCAGCAGGAGTTTGGTCCCCAGTGGCAGTCAAGGTGGAGCGGCCAGGCTTTTGGTATACTGGGCTCGACCCCTTTTGAGTCATGGCCTCCTACTTGGCCAAGGGTTCCTAATTTGCCCAGTGCCCAGCCTGTCCTCAGGTATTGTGACTTAATCTACTGAGCTGCAGCTACTGTTCTCTCCCCTGCTACCCCCTTTGCTGAAACAATTGAAAGTCCTTCCTCCCCCGACACACCCTTGGTTCTGCCAGCCTGATAAAATGTCACCACAGGTGGGGTCCAGCTCACAGGTTATAGGCTGCCAACCCCTGAAAACAACCTGAATTTCTTTTGTCTGCAAGATTTTCATGAAGATTTCACAAGAACAGTATTTTTCATGCAACATACTTACTTTTGGCCTCCTCCAATTTGAAACCAGGAAATGGAGGGGTCCATAAAAATTAATGGTGGGGGCAGCAGCAACTAAAATCTTTTGAACCTCCTAGAAGTTTGAGACACTAGCAGAGGTATGGGTGTGTTCATAATGCATGCAATTGGGTTTAGCTGTCCACTTCTGATTGTGACTGACTGTCAAACCAGAATTGATGGCAAGAATCTCCCATCTATGGCATTATCAGTCTGATAGTTCAGTATTAGATTCCTGCAATGCTTTCTGGAGTACTTATCAGAAAGTAAAAAAAAAGTGCTCTATATTAAATCTGGATTGTGCTCCATTCTGAATCTTTTTTTGGTGTGCTGCAGGGTCAGGATGGTGTGGTTTTAGTGCAGCACAAAGAGCTGAGGGTGAGGCCAGGGCTGTGCAAACATATGACACAGTGGCGTTGGGGAGGAGGCACTCAGGCACACAGTGCAGTGGGCACAGGCTTCAGCATGGTATACGGCCCAGGAGCCAGAGGTCTTTGCTGGGCCCACAGGGTGTGGGGCCCCCAGTCATTTAGAAGCTCCATAGTCCTGCTCCAGCACAACCACAGCTCTTGGATGTGAAACAGGAATTAATTCAAGGAAGTCCAATGGTTTGCATTACGTAGGAGGTCACAATCATTACTTATGTTCTTAAAATCTATGAAAAACTTACCAAGTCTCACAGTGTTCCACAGCTTTCCCTGATTTCCTCCTCTCTTATAGACTTTTGACTCCATCACCAGACATAGTGTTAGACCTCTTCAGATTTGGATACAAAATATACTGGTATACAAGTGACCCTCGCCATTCACGGGGGATACATTCTTGAGATCCCAGTAAATGGCAAAATCCACAAATAAGGCACTGCGTTCATGAATGCTGCCTGTGTTCATGAATGTGGTGCCCCCAGAGGCTGGGGGTGGGGTGGGGGAGGGGGAACACGGCTGCACTGGTGGTGGCAGGAGTGCAGCGGTGGAAGCCCAGTGGTGGCAAGAATGGAGCTCCCGAGGACATCCTGCAAGTGCATTTAAGATGCAGGTTTGGCATTTGCGAATATTTGAAACCATGAGTGCCAAGCTTGTGAATAGCGAGACTTTCCTGTACTTTGTCTGAAGAGCCAGACCACAATGCCTCTAGTAACTTTCCTAGGATAGTAGTTGCATATGATCATACAGAGACATGAAGCTCTCTTCCCATGGGAATATACTGATGTGATGCATTGGTGTTAGCAGAAATCAGAATTTCTAGTTCAAGGGAGTCATTTGCATAGGCAAAGCTCAGGAAATTCTGGTCAGATTGATAGTTTAGTTTAGATCTCTGACATTTGGATTAAAGCAGTATAGAAATGAATCTTATAGTTGACATTTAAAACACTTTCAAAGGGAACCTTTTCTGCTGCCTGTAGTTTCCTAAATCATAGCAGAAAGAACTGCCATAGCAGAATGGCATGAGAAATTACTCTCCAACTGCTTCTGTGTTTTCCCACATTACGACTAAAGACACAAGTCTCTGAATCATTAAGTACTGGCATTAGGTATAACAGCCTCACATGTAATAAACACATGATGCAATAGAAAAAATGGAAAATTCCTTTCTATTTATTTTATCTAACATCTAAGATTTTCATATGGTTTGTAATGGCTTCAATCAAGATAATATCCTCTTTAGAAAGGGTAGTTTCATGGCTAAGGCAAAGAGCTCATACAGTCTGACCTAAACTTCTTCTGTAACATTGGTGAAGTCATGTATAACAACATTTTCACAAATATGCATTTTTTTTAAAATCTAAGGCTTTGAAACAGCTTCTAATTACCATAATACCTGTGTGCTTTCCATGAGAAAAAGGGGTAGCTCTCAGTTGACTTGACAGAATCTCTGAGTGATCACCCTCTGGGGCTAAAAGCTCTGACTGAAGTAGGGCATTTACATTGGTTGCATGATGATTGCTTGTTTCAGGACACACACATGCACAGTTTTACAGTTTTATTAGGGAGTGCTTCAGTTTTAGGTGCCGTAATTGAAACAAGTAGAGACAAGACTTTCAGTGATGTTGGTTTCCTAGTATATCAACCGAAGTCAAGAATAAAACAGCTCAAAATAAGACTCCAGTTGTGTTTAAGCCAGGCACTTAGCAACAGAACAACATCAACGTTGAAAGGTTTGTGTTAAATTTCTCAGTGATTTATCTTTCAAGCAGATAGAATACTACTGCTCAGAGGGCAGGTGTGCCTACTAGTTCCATAACATCTATAGAGCACCTGGAGACGGGCAGAAAGCTTAGCTTCTATACTTGAAGTAATTCCAATTGTTACCTCTCACTCATTTGGTTTAGATACAGATGAATGGTTATTTAATGGTGGTTTCAACTAATTGCAACACTGTTGCCTATTAAAAATAAAACATTACAGCCTTAGGTCAGTTCTCAGTTGGCAAATACCCCCCCCCCCAAAAAGAGATGATCAAATGGATAAATTACCAATCTTGGCTAGTAATTTTAGCTACCAGGCAAAGGACTAAATGACCACAGAGACTGAGCTATCTTTGCTATCAGTTCAACAGTTTGAGATAGTTTGTACTTTCATTGTATGAACTGCCCATGTCTTTGCATAAAAGAGCAAGTTAAACTGTAGTTAAACTGAAGTGGAACTGTGGAACTGAACTGATTTACATTCTGGAAGAGGAATGGCCCAAAGGAGTTCAGTTTCTATTTGCCACCTCTCACAAATGTGAGATTTACACACTTTTTAGGCAAGCAAAGTTGACTTTACATTGCCTCCATTCAAACTATGGGACAGCTTTAAAAATAAAAGCAGAGTAAGCTAGAGATAAAATTGCAGCAAATTAGTGGTACTAGATATATCAGATATTTATGCTGAACCACAAAAATGTGCACTCACATCCAGAGATTCCAAGTTAGATCAGTAATTATAATCTTACTCTGCTGGTTGGTTAGATGAAAGTACATGAATACCCCATCGGATTGGATGAACAAATCCTGAGATTCAGGATTTTATGAAGCCAAGTACAGGAGCAATGTCTGGTGCTGCAACGTTTGCTGCATCCCCGCTACTCCACCTACAACACGGGGATGGGCAGACTGTACCATTGGAGTAGCAACCAGGGACTTCAAATCCCCAGAGCAGGTAAGAATTCTCTTCCTTTCCCTTTTCTGTTCTCAAGCAGTCATCCCCTCCCATCTCTTTCTCCGCCCTCCCCTTTCCCCACCTGCTGCTGCTGCCATCCTTGCCATCCTGGGGGTGAAAGAACTCCAGAGCCACTTCAGCTGGGCTGCACAGGGACTGGGCTCTGCCTGAGACAGCAGGAGCAGCAGCAGGGGGTGGGTTCGCCCTCCCCAAGCCCACTGCCAAGCTGGTGGGGAACACCACAGGGGACCACTTGCTGCTATTTAAGCTCTGCCACCTCCACCACACAACTTTACCTGGCTCCATTTACCCACCTCTGCTGATCACCACTGTGCTCGGTTGAGTCCTGCCCCTGTGCAGCCCACCTGGAGCAGTTCTGGAACTCCCCTCACACCCAGAACAAGCAGGGACAACAACAGTGTCAGGTGAGGCATCAGGGAATAGGAGGGGAGAGGATGGGGAGGAGAGGAGAGGAGAGGGGAGCAGATATGCCTCTGAGCATGGAGGGTAGGGGAGGAGGGAAATTCTTAGCTTCTTTGAGGACTTAAAATTCCTGGCTCCTGCTTTTGCCATGTAGTTATAAAGGCGATGTGAAACTGTGCCACTGCATCCCCTCTGGATATGCCCCAATCTAGTCTTTAGTCTCCTCCATCTCCTAGGTCCTATCACCTAGACTGAACTATTTTTTATCTCCAGAAGTGATAGTCTCCCTTGCTTTACAAGACTATCCATGTTATGGGAAAGCATATAAAAGTAGAGGATTTAAGTGGCCTTGGCACTGCTATATAGATCCTTTCCTCTTTCAGGAAGATTCCCTCCATCATACGCTTGCCCTCTTTAGATTAGATACTCCTTTACTCTCAGTATAGTGCCTGCCTTGAACTTCATGATCAAGTACTCATGATGTTAGCTGTATCTTCTCAGCTACTTCTAATAGTTGGTGTGGTCCCTCTTATTTTCATTTAAAGCAAGTTTACCTTAGTTTGGCTTACGTTCATTAATATTTGATTTAAATGGAAATTAAATGGAGATAAGCCAATCTAAAACTGAAATTCAAAATTCCAAGCAGAGAGTTTCATTGGTTTACTTTTTTTATTTAAAAAAAAAATCAATGCAATTTTGTGGGTGGAGGCAGAACAGTGGATGTGATGCACCTTGGCTTTAGCTTGGTTTTGACACTTTCTTCCATGGTATTCTCATTAATATACTAAGGAAATACAGACTAGATGAAAGTACTGTAGAGTGGCTACATAACTTGTTGGATCATCATGATCAATCAATAGTTATCAATGGCTCCATATCTAGTTGGGAGGAGATACCTAGTGGGGTTCTGCAGGGGTCTGGTATTGTTTAACATTTTCACGAATGGTTTGGAGAGTGGAAATGAATGCACACTTAGTAAATTTGCTGATTAAACTAAGTTGAATGGAGTTGCAGACACTCTGGAGGGTAAGACTAGAATCCAGAATGACCTAGCCTACCTGGAGAAATTATTTACTATCAAGCCAATGAAATTCAACAAGGTCAATTGCAAAGTCATGAGCTTGGGATGGAATAACTACATACACAAATGCAGATGGGAATGGCCCTGATGGTTTACACCCAAGGGTGCTTGTGACAGTGACCACCAGCTGATCACCTTCTCCATCCACTGTAAAGTTGGCAAGTCAGTCAGTAATACGGAAGTCCTTGACTTCAGGAAAGCTGACTTTGACAAGCTAAGGAGGCTTGTCAGTGAGGCTCTAAAGGGCCACAACCTAAAAGGGAGGGGAGTTTGGGGCAAGTGGTTGCTTCTCAAGGGAGCAATCCTGGATGCACAAGCAAAGTCTATCCCGTGTCAAAAGAAAGGCAGCAAAAGGGCACAGCAGCCCTCTTGGCTCTCCAGGGAACTAGCAGACCTCCCGCATCTTAAAAGGAAGACCTACAAAGGATGGAGGACTGGAACCACCACCAAGGA
>NW_017728992.1:52911941-52912300 GCF_001723915.1 Gavialis gangeticus | reverse complement strand
AAGTCCTTTTTTAGATATGTGGGGAGCTGGAGGAAAAGCAAGGGCAACGTTGGACCCCTGATAAACCAGATGGGACAACTGACAACCAATGCCCATGAAAAAGCAAACTTGCTAAATGGGTACTTTGCATCAGTTTTTCACCAGTCCCATGGGATGCCCCTGCCCACTGTGGGTCAGGGATGCATGGATGAGGGAGATTCCTTACCCTCCATCAAAGCTGACTTCATGAAGGAACACCCTGACAGGATGGATACATTCAAGTCAGCTGGCCCTGACAGTTTACACCCAAGGGTAGTCAAGGAGCTGGCTAGCATCGTAGCTCATCCCCTGGCATGGATCTTTGAGAATTCCTGGTGCTC
>NW_017728992.1:52910786-52911623 GCF_001723915.1 Gavialis gangeticus | reverse complement strand
GACTGACATTGCCTGGACAGGCACTCCCCATAGAAGATTACAGTCTGCCCCATAAAAGGGGTAGTGAAGACTGATTCCTTGGGACACCCTCTCCATCTGGACCAGCACCATGCCACACCACCTATTCACCCAGAGGCCCTGCCGGCAACCCCCCTCTGGACAACACCTACTGGACAAGGACACCTTTCCAGCCTGGATAGGTAGCTATCACCCCCTACCCCATCTTCAACCAAGGACTTGGACTCCGCTGCTCTTCCCACCTGGACTCCAACCTTTCTACTGAGTCTTTCTCCTGCTGCCATTGTGAGTGCGTGTGTGTGTGGGAACCAATAACTTCATGGGGCCGTGTAGTGTGTTGTCTGTTTAATAAACCTGCTGGTTTGAAACCCTGAGTTTGGTTTTTGACTGTTTCCTCCTTGCCACCACTTATCTCCCTCCCAGTCTCTAAGCTGTCAGCCTGTTTCCAGTCCCAAGCTCCCAGGTTTCTGCCTCTCTCTTTCCTGGCTGTCTCCTCTTTGCCACCCCTTATCTGCCCCCCCCCCCCAATATCTCAGCTGTCTGCATCAATTTCCAGCCCCAGTCTACCTTAAGTAACCCCAAGCCTCAGTTCCTCAGCTAGCTTCTCTCTAGGCCACCAGTTCTAATCTCAGTTCTGGCAACTTTTGCTCCCTATACTTTAATTCTCTCTCACCTTAATCTTCCCCCAAGTATCCTAGGTACCCCAAGCACACACACATATACCATGCTATCCAAGTTAGGAACTTACCTATGTGTAGGTGGATTGTATGTGTGTGAACTGGTGAGTGTGTGTGTGTGTGTGTGTGTGTGTGTGTGTGT
>NW_017728992.1:52909788-52910474 GCF_001723915.1 Gavialis gangeticus | reverse complement strand
CCTGTCTAATAGTGCAATATTGAGATCCTGAGAGTTGGCCTGACCCCACAGGGCAACATTACGACCAGGTGACCTATCACCTGGAGAAGGGGGAAGAGATTGATGTCGTATATCTTGACTTTAAAAAAGCCTTTGAGCTAGTATCCCATGATCACCACTTGGCAAAACTGGTTAACTGTGGCCTCAACCTCACCATGACCCACTGGCTGGGGAATTGGCTCCATGGTAGGACCCAGAGGGTGGTGGTTGACAGAAGTCAATCATCATGGTGCCCGGTGACCAGTGGGGTCCCTCAAGGCTCTGTCCTAGGGCCTGTACTTTTAAACATCTTCATCAATGATGTAGACATTGGTGTCAGAAGCAGACTGGCCAAGTTCTCTGACAACACCAAACTCTGGGGTAAAGCATCCATACCTGAGGACAGGAGGGTGATCCAGGCAGATCTTGACAGGGACATGAAATGGGTGGAAGAGAACCTGATGGTGTTTAACACCAAAAAATGCAAGGTTCTTTACCTTGGGAGGAAAAACATGCAGCATGCTTATAGGCTTGGCAGTGCTACGCTGGTTAGCACTACAGATGAAAGGGACATGGGGGTCATGATTGACCACAAGATGAACATGAGCCTTCAGTATGATGCTGTAGCTAATAAAGTGAGAAAAATGCTGGCTTGCATCCATAGATGC
>NW_017728992.1:52905158-52909487 GCF_001723915.1 Gavialis gangeticus | reverse complement strand
AAGGAGAGCCACATGCATGATCAGAAGTCAGGAAAACAGACCTTATGATGAGAGGCTGAGAGCCGTGGGACTCTTCAGCCTGGAAAAATGCAGGCTCAGGGGCGATCTGGTGGCCACCTATAAATTTATAAGGGTGTTCACCGGGATCTGGGGGAACGTCTGTTCACCAGAGCGGCCCAAGGGATTACAAGATCAAACAGTCACAAACTCCACCGCGACAGATTCAGGCTGGACATAAGGAAGAACTTCTTTACTCTCTCAGTCCCCAAGGTTTGGAATAGACTGCCGCCGGAGGTGGTTCAAGCACCCACTTTGAATGCCTTCAAGACATGCTTGGATGTTTATCTTGCTGGGATCCTATAATCCTTACTGACTTCCTGCCCCTGGGGCAGGAGGCTGGACTCATTGATCCTTCCAGCCTGAATGTCTATGAAATCTATGAGTGGCTAGGTTGAAGTATTGCAGAGAGAGACCTACAGCAGACCCACCACAGTAGACCATAAGCTGAATGTGAGCCAACAGTATGCAAAAAAGTCAACAATATACTGAATTTTAGTAACAGGAATGTCACTTGCAGATCAAGGGAAGTGATTCTTCTACTCGTTCAGTACTGATGAAGCTTTACCTGGAATACAGAATCCAATTTTGGGCCCCATGCTTCAAGAAGGATATGTATAGGTTGGAAAGAGTCCATCAGAGAGCAACAAAAATAATTGGAGGGAAGAATGACATCAAAGCATATACAAATAGCATGGCTAAACACCAAAAGGGAAAAAGTCTAAGTAATGTACTGTGGAATAAGAAAAGTCACAAGGAAATTTAAGGAAATCTTGTTTCTGTTGGATAGGGCCATGAAGATAAAAATTACCATAAAGAACAATCCAACACCGGGAAGATATGAACTATAGATATTTTCTGTTACTAATTTATATAATTCTCTGATGCTAATAAAGAATAATTAAAGGTTCCTACAATCTTCAAACTTTTGAAATGGAGAAACAAAGAGCCCACACAAGAGATCTAAGCACTCAGAATTATGAGAGGAAGGGCGGGATGGGAATATCACACAAGCCTTTAGAAAGTGGCTCAGCGTGACTTGACTGGAATTGTGCTCATTGAGAGAAGGAGCTGTATTACCTGCTTTTTATATCCTAATTGTGCTTTTGCTTCATTAGAAAAATACTATTTTCAAAAGTTAGAGTTGAAATTAATGAGAATGCTCCCACTAACTTGGTGATGCCAGGAATTCACCTTGGGTTACTAGGTGCAAATTGTGATATCTTCAATATATATGTTGAAATTTGCTGACTTCTATACTTTTTGCTGATTTAAGATTGAATAATTAGGTTTTTCTGGAATTGGTTGTAATCAAGGGACTGATTTTTTTGTAGGTGTGATGGACTTTTGGTTTTATAGTGATATTTCTGTGTTAACTGTTTTCCTGTTATACTATTTTGAGACTCACTTTATCTTATTAGCCTGTGCACAGAGAATGAAGATTTAAGTGTCAGGGCAGCTAGTGCAGGAGAAGATATAGTCCTTTAGCACCACCAGAGACTTGAATGACTTTGCTGACATACCAACAAAAGTGAGAAACCCAACAGCCAAGAGTTCCCCAGAAAAGATAAAGTGTCAATGGGAGAGAAGACTGGAAAAAAGCAGCATGGCAGCTCCTGGCAAGAATATTTGCTCCATGCCAAATAACAAATATGTGTCTTCATCATTTTTAGATGTTGTATAGGACTCAATATTCCATGGTTATGGTCAATAACAGCTTATTTCTATAATGTAAAATTCTAGCAGGGACAGGCACATTTAATTTTTAAGCATGCTGGAGAGCTAACTCTTCCACCAGGAACTCCTTCCAATAGCAGGTATTATCATGACTTAAATGAAAAAAGATTCACCCATTCTTGTTTTGGCAAGAAAAAGAAAGGAAAGAAAACAATTGGAAATTATTCCTTTTCTCTTCCGTCCAAAGGGAGTGATACATGAACGTACAAAGCAGAGGAAATAAGAGGCTCCGTCTTCTCCTCCTTACTCAGCTGAATAGTTCATTCATCTCAGTGCATTTATTTATGTCTATAAAGGCCACTTGTAGTTAAAAAAATGGCTTGTCAGATGGTTCCAAAAGAAAGAAAACTAGTACATAACGAGAATGAAAGAAGCCCACGTTCCCTTTGTAATAGTTAGAATTAGGAGGCAAGGTAGCAGACTAATCAAGTACGCTTTTCACCAGTTTTCATCTTAGAGATAAATTCACACCTCTATTACAGTAACATCAATCTGTCAAATACTCTAGAGACTCTGAATCTTTGACCTGACAGGAGGATTAGGGCAAGGATAATGTGCAAGAATGCTGCTAATGAAGGGCAGGGTCTAGGAGATGGGTTTCTTCACTGATAGAAAACAATGGTCTTATCTTGCTTTTAGCTGACATTAATTTAGAAATCCACATTCAGTCAGGATTCAGTCCTGTTTTTGTTAAAGTGGGCCTTTAATGTTAATTATATAGGAAATCTGTTGCTGTGCACACTCTTTCTTCAAATTTAGGTACACCTAGAGGAGGTAGCTTTTGGCGGTGCACAGTAGAGGGGGCAGAACTTTTTTGGCAGGTCATCACAGGTTGATCACAATGTCAATAAGTCACCCTGATTGGAAAGGGGTCTTTGGGGATTAACTCATCATAAAGGAGCCACATATAGCACTTATGTTTGTTTCTCAAATTGAGCAAAATCCCCAGCTTGTTGGCCATACCATCAAAAGAAGTGATCCCTTTCTAGAGTTTGAAGACTGCCTGGGGGACCATAAGTGACATGTGCCTCCTGAAGTTGGGGGGGAGCACCATGACCACCCACAGGTGGCAACACGGGCATCAGCAGCAAGGGCGGGCTGAGTGGGGACTGTGTGCAGGCAGCCGTAGCAGTGTCAGTGGTGGTAGGGGGGAGGCATGGTCAATTGCTAACTGGAGGGTGGAAGGGGCCCCCCACAGCCAGATACCGAGCCTAGAAATGCCAGCAGCACTTCTCAGACAGGGGGGCACCAGTGCTGTGACTAGCCCCCCTGCCCATTGACTAAACCAAGCCCACTTGCTCTCAGGGTCAGTTAGAGAGTTCCCAGTTGTGGGAACACCAGAATCCTGGCAGGACCCCAAGCTCCTGTACCCACAGAGTGAGCATTTCAAGTGCCCACTTCAAGTTCTTGGGAGGCTCCTTGCTAGGCACCCCCACAGTACAGCAGCAGGTCCTGCTGTCCATTCAGAGCACAGCCAAGGACTTGATCTCAGATGTTCTGGGTTAGGGACCACAATGTAGACCCAGAAGGTGATAGGCAAGATAGGACAAGAGAGCACATGAGAGATGGCCATGGGAGGCAGTGAAGGAACACGGAGAGATGCTATAGACCCTGGTACCTGCCCCTGAGTACTGGGCATGCACTGCAGACTTTTGGCACAGAGAATAGTGGTACCAGCATGAGGAAAGACCGCAGCTCTGTAGGGGATACATCCTGATGCTGTGAGATACCTACACTTGGGCTGCCAAGGTACAGGAAAAAGAGCTCAAGCTGGCTATACAAAGACTGAGAAGAGGCCAGAGCCATTTCAGACACCACACGCCTGCCTGAGTCAACCTTCTCCCAACCCCAACACACACAGTTCTGGTATTTGCCTTGTGAATGTAGGCCTTCCAAGTGGTATCAGGACAGCCCTAGCAAGGGTCTGAAGCTTGAAGGAGATCAAGGGAGGGAATGCAGCAGACCACTGTGGGCTTAACTGCTCAACAGTTAGGTGGTAGGAAGCTGGCTGTGGGGTAGGACCCAGAGAGTTCTAATGAATGGACGTGTGTCATCCTGGTGAGAAGTGGCTAGTGGTGTCCCTCAGGGTTTGTGCTTGGTCCAGTGCTTTTCAACATTTTTATAAGTAATTTGGATGTAGGGGTGAAGAGCTCACTGGCCAAGTTCACAGATGAGACCAAATTATAGAGGAGCTTCTTCACAGTCAGTGTGTCCAGAGATGGTGCAATAAACTCCCTCCAGAGGTGGTGCAATCACTTACTCTGGAAATATTCAAGAGAAGACTGTGTGGTCACCTCGCTGGGGTCACCTGACCCCAGTTGTCTTTCCTGCCTAGTGCAGGGGGACTGGATCCAATGATCTTGCAAGGTCTCTTCCAGCCCCTTACAGTCTATGATTCCCATTGATGATCACTGGGACAAAGGCTGGAAACAAAGCCCTGGAGTTCTAGCTTCTCCACCTGCCATGCTGGGGACCCATGGGGGAGCAGGTCCCTGCCACAGTGTTGCATAAATTGCTGATTTTATCCCCTGGAGG
>NW_017728992.1:52900010-52905147 GCF_001723915.1 Gavialis gangeticus | reverse complement strand
CTCTTCGGACCTCTTGGCCTGGTTGACTCGTTTTGGTGGAGGCTCCATTAACTTCCCGGGTGTCCCGACTCATGCTTTCAGCATCGTGATGGACTCAAACACGGTCCAGTGCGCACTTCATAGCTGCCTACGACAGTCTTGTCGTCAGACCCCGGGGTAGTCCAAGGGAAGTCCCACCTGGGTTACCAGAATTGTTGCATAAATTGCTGATTTTATCCCCTGGAGGCTAGTCCAATTCACCTCTAGAAGAGAGTCACACTTTCAGGCTGGGTCTAACTCTATTTTCTTGCTTGTAAGCAGGCCGACAGAGGAGCTTGTTGCTCAGATCAGTGCCGACCCTAAACAAAGAGTGCACGTGGCTTTTATTGAGCTAGCATTTTTTTTCAGTTGACGTGTTACATTTTGATTGGTCATTTCAAAACAAAACCTGAGCAACCTATAAGACATGCGTAGTGGGCTATCCTGTACCATGTGGGTGGAAAATTACAGAATGCAGGGGTGGATACTAAAACAAGGAACAAAGAAACATAGAGAAAAGTATCTATTTTCGCTACAACAGGACCCTGGTCCTGATGCAGGGGTGCACTACAATCACAGGGGGATAAGCATCTGTTGGCCCTAGTCTCAGAGTGCAAGAAAGTACCCATGTGTTCCCAAGGGTCACAAGATCACTGTCCCTGCAGGATGAGACTAAAACCTATGGCACAGAGGCAAGTAGGTCTGGGTCCCTTGAAGAAGTGCAAAAAAACTCATGACCCTGGGTGAAGGGGTACCTCTCAAACCATCCACAACCCCACCTGAAAGTCTATAGCCCTCTCAGGGGGACAGTGAGTCAGGGGTCCTACATGAAGAAGTCCCTAGTTTTCACTCCTGAGCCTGGGACTTAGCATTCTGGGTTGAAACCTCCTCCTCCCCCAGGTTCTTGTTGAGGGTGCTGCCCAACCATTAATCCTCCCACCCCACAACGCCCATCCTTAATCTTATATGCCCTTTCAGGTTATTTTGCCCTTTTCTTCCCTTCCACTTTACTGGTTTTTGTCAATGGGTAGAGGGAACAATTTCTGACAGTGAATGTTCAACTGGTTTTATTAAACACATTTATTTTGTAGCAACTGCAAACATGTAAACTGAGACTATTCTCTTCCTCGTGCCTCATTCTTCTCACAATGAAAATATCCCACCAGTCAGAGTTCTTAGTGACCCCAATTGCCTCGTGGAGCCTGAGGAACCTGAGGCAGGAGCTGCATGGTGGACAGGTCCTTTCCTGATGCTGAGGTTCAGCCCCTTGGGGATTCTACCCCCACAAAGCCTTCAGGCCTTACTCATTCGGGGAATGTCCCGAGGCCCCATGGCTTGAGAGGTAATCAGCCAGGGTTCCCAAATTTGGACTCCCTCTTAGCTCAGCTACCTGGAATGCACCTACTGAGGTCAGAGGGCATTGTTGCTGGTCCTCAACCAGTTTCAATGTTGTATCCTTGGTGCACAGTGCCTGGTAAGCACATTATGTCTCTTCTGCCCAGGCTTTGTGAAATGCCCCCTCTCCAGTCTCCAGATGTTGTGGAAGATGTAGCTGGCAGTGATGAGTCATGGCAGATTCTCCTTCTGGGAGAATGGGCCCCCAGTGATGAGGGGTGGGACAAGAATGCTCAAAATTGATGGGGGGGGGCGCAGTCCAGGGTGTAGCAACTGTTCTCCATCATCTGGGGGGAGGATGGAGTTCTGGATGATGCTTGCACTACCCTATCCTAGCTGGCAAAGATGTGAGTGAAGAGGCCCTAGTGATCAAAACTATAACAGTATAATTAAAGCAGGGGTATAAAATTCACCCTGGGCCCTTACTCTTGCTTAATAGCGGTTTCTTTCAGCAATGTCCTGTTCACTTCAGAGATTTCTAGAAAAAATAAAATGCTATCTCGGCACAATGTACCAGAAGCTGGTTAAAAGTAATAAAAAATAGTCTGAAAAAAAGTAAAACTTTGGAGGTATTTTTCCCTCATTTTTTTTAAAAATGATTAAAAATATAACAATTTGGAGGTGCGAAACTTTTGAAACAAAATTTTTTTCTAAACCTTAGTAAATATGGATGTTTTCAAAATTACAAATCGTGCTATTATCCATCTTAAACAGGGAAATTTTCTTTAAAATTCTTGTGGTTTATTTTGAATTTCCAGTTTCAAAGGACCAGTACTAGTGTTCAGAATGCAACTGTTACTATATAAAGATGTTTATGAAGAGATTTCCTTTCAGCTGAAGTATATCACTGAATAACAATCATGTTTGTCAAGTGCTGTACATATACTATGAAATGCTTCATGGAAAAAATATATATATATATATTTACAGAATCTGGGCAAACAGGACTGAAGCGAAAAACATGTTTTTTTCAAACTGTGAAAAGGGATTGTTCTGCATAGCACAGGGAAATTCAAATGTGATAAAAGAGTCCAAGAAGTTTTGGGAACTGAGTCATTTACTGATATAAGTGTAAGCAACGATGTTAAGATAGTAGAGTTGCATTCTCTTAAACCACTGCTGAATGGTTATCTACCACTAAACAAATATTTTCATAACTGGAATTTAATAACCCTTAAAGTTTTAAGAAGATGCTGGCAAATGGTACTGGATTAGCAAGATATTTTCATAATAACTAGAAGCAGTACTAGTTTATCCACACCATTTTAAATTTTACTTAACCTTGGGCCCCTGGAGGTTTCAGATTGTTTGTGTGGCCTACAACTTTATTCATTCTTGAGCATTTGTATTTGAGATTGCAAACATAGACATCTAATGCTGAGCCTCATGGAAGTTTCTATGATGTATCGTTTCTCTGTATATCAATGATACTAGGAGCACAAACCAATTTCAGAGAAGCTTAAAAATAAACTCTGGGGAAACTTTACTTCTTGTAATTATCACCCTGAGTTGGTAGAAAACATATAACCTAGCAGTGGAAGAGTCTACTCTACAGTAAAATATAGATGGGTGGGCAAATAGGGCATGAACCCTGGGCTCTGTCTAAAGGGCACTACAATGGATCTAAGGGGGCAATTCATCCTTTTATCCCCTGTCCTTTCCCCTCTGTGCCCTACACTTTCTCTGAAGCTGCTCTGGCTGTGGTAGCATGGAGGGCACTACTATAGCAGTAGCACAAGGTCAAGTTTGCTGCTGCAGAGGAAGATGTCAGATCTTTTTATTTATTTTTTTTTGCTGCCAAAATTGATGTTTAAATGGCTTCTCAACACGCGTCTGCAGCAAAAAGAGGAGGTGACATTCCCCTCCCCTCTCCCTGCAGCAACAAATTTCTAACCACTTCTGCCAAGGGTGCAGTACTGACCAGTTATGCCTCTGAAACTCTTACTAATTCTCTAGTACTTTACTGTATTTATAAAATAAAGTGAACGGACCAGACGTATTTTCTCTGAGGTTACTGGGAGCTTTGCTAGAGATTTGTTTGAGGGCAGGATCAAACCTATAATCTATGAAACCCTACTGAGATCAGCACCTTGTGAGTGGTGCAGAAATCAAGTAGAGTTGTATGTGGTAACATGTCAGCTATGACCTCATATCTGTGTCATGGTAATGTAGTTTGAAGCCAGTTTTCAAATCTATAATTTTGCATAGATTTCGATGTCCATCCTCTGCTGTAATGGAGTAAGCGTGTGAGCTATCTTTATGAGTATTGTACATTAGGATATAGGCTTATCTTTTCTATGTGGAAAGCTTTTGCATGGAATTGCAAACTATTTTTAAATATATGCTGTCATATTTTTTTTTCTTTTTTTCCTTTTGTGCTCAACAGATTGTCCAGCCAGACTGGGAAGAACAGCAACACTGCCGTCTCTTAGGTCACCTCTCTGTGAAGTATTAACATAGCAAATGGCTAATGTATGCATACATGTGGGGACTGTTTTAACTCACGCTTCAAACCACAGCCATCAATTCATTGGTTTTAAAAAAAACAAAACAAAAATAATAGCTCTTTTCTTGTCCAGCTGCAGCAGGCAAGAGCCGGAACATATGCCTATTTGAAAGAAGGGGTGGAGTAAGAGAACCCTCCCCAGAGCAACAAAACAAAGAAGACCCAATCTTCTTGGCAGAGCATGGAATGACTTAAATGCTCTATTGTATTAAATATGAATGAGTTGCCATTGTAGGATGCAGTGTGGGGGGGATCCTCTGTGTCGTCGATTAGCCACATGATTAACCAGATTACATGGGGAAACGACTAAGGTAAATAAGGCAAGCCTTCTGTCACTTCCTCCCTGGGGCCTGCAGAACAAGGTGCCTAGGATCCTGCCCTATTGTCTTGAACTGAAAGGAAAGGGCAGGGAGGGGCGGGAGGGAGTCATAAATTCTGTCGTTGCTGATAATAAGCATTTGAAAGGAAACAGTGTGAAAATATCTTTCTGGTCAACTTATGTAACAGAATTATTGATCCTTGTTACTACACAGCATTAAACCAAATTTCTTTGACTAAAGATGATTTCACATCCTCTTTTGTATTACAGGCACAGAGTATGGCAAACCAGTGAATTCTGGTCATTAAGACTAGGTACACACATTTGACTTCTTTAAATCTGCTTGCCCATTTTCTCTGCTACTGTCTCTATGGATTTTTCCCTTCTCCATGATCTTATCCCTGTGGGCAAATTTACTTCCCCAGTGAACTGGTTTATGGGTGTTACACCAAACTTACAGTACCTTATCCTTGGAGGAAAAATCTGAAAAAGGGTGATCACCTGGTGTAGCTCAACCGTCATAACAAGGAGAGATGCCTCTTGTTAAATCTCTGCCAGGGAAAGCAACAGCAGTTGGGATCTCGAATAAACATTAATGTACGTTCAATATGGTTGAAAGGTGAAAATCCCAGATTTAAGAATGAAAACTCTAACAGAATCGTAACACTTTTAAGACTAAAACCTGGTAACAAACAAAAGAGAAATTCTACATTTTTATTTTCTCTAATTTTTTGTAGTCATTTCCAAGAGGAAAAGCAATTGCATCAAAAGCAATTAATATGTGTGTGTTCATTCTATAAAATATATTGAATGCAGAACATACGCTGACATCATAGATTGTAATTTCTCTTTTAAAATGTCTATTCTTTGTTCCTCATCCTGCTCAGATTCGTTTGTAT
>NW_017728992.1:52890007-52895010 GCF_001723915.1 Gavialis gangeticus | reverse complement strand
GGTAAATCTCTGCCAGGGAAAGCAACAGCAGTTGTGATCTCGAATAAACATTAATGTACGTTCAATATGGTTGAAAGGTGAAAATCCCAGATTTAAG
The DNA here is from genome assembly GCF_001723915.1 of Gavialis gangeticus. NCBI lineage: Eukaryota > Metazoa > Chordata > Crocodylia > Gavialidae > Gavialis > Gavialis gangeticus. The sequence goes on along the minus strand of NW_017728992.1, from coordinate 52,894,913 downwards.
AATGAAAACTCTAACAGAATCGTAACACTTTTAAGACTAAAACCTGGTAACAAACAAAAGAGAAATTCTACATTTTTATTTTCTCTAATTTTTTGTAGTCATTTCCAAGAGGAAAAGCAATTGCATCAAAAGCAATTAATATGTGTGTGTTCATTCTATAAAATATATTGAATGCAGAACATACGCTGACATCATAGATTGTAATTTCTCTTTTAAAATGTCTATTCTTTGTTCCTCATCCTGCTCAGATTCGTTTGTATGTTTAATTTGATGTATTGTGAGTCATCCCATTGATAGCTTATGTGGTAGCAACTTGTGCTGTATAAGTCTTTGTGGGGTTGCAGCTTTATGTTGTAAACTCTTTGTGGTAGCAGCTGTCTTTTACTCTGCATCTAGAATGCCTAAAATAATGGTTCCCAATGCAGATGGCTAGCAATGTCCACACTTATCAAGGTATTTTGTTTCCTGAAGTCATATTAGGTACCTATGGGCATTTTCTAAATCGCGTAACTACCTAATTCTCTTTGAAATCCACAATGTCATTTTGAACCAAAAAATAGAAATATGTCATTCGGAACATGTCAAAAAAGTTTTTGCCTTTTTTGAGTTTTTTCCAATTTTTTAATTCCTTCCAAAAATTGTTACCAAATTTGTATACATTTTCAAATATTACCCAAATCAAGCCATTGTTACTTCTGGATTCATTATCTATGAATATTTGTAACTGTTCTAATTCATAGAAAAGCTTCCAAAACTTGGATGTGTCTCATATTTGTCCCAGAGTATAATGGCTATTGTCCACTGTTCTCCATATTGGCTGTAACTCACTGGGTGTGACTACACAAGACACTTTACTGCACATTAGACTAATCTAATGCATAGTAAAGTGCCAGCGCCTACAGGTGTGGGGGCCTTACTGTGCAGTAAATTAGGCTAATGAGCCATTTTCTAGTACCAACAAAAATAGGTACTAAATTAATGATATATTAGCTATTGAGCAGTAGCGTATGTGTAGATGTTGACTAGGAGCAAATTACACCCAGTCAGCCTAGCTGGCAGGTGTCCACAAAGGGTGGGGAGAGATGTCTCAGCTCAGCAGGATGCTCTTTGCCAGCCACATGGGGATTAGGATCTTCCTGATCCCCACATGGTTGGAAGAGTCATCCCCCCCTAGGCAGAGACGCTCCCTGCCAGCCAGGTGGGGATCAGGAGGGGTAGACATGCAGCTGGCAGGAAGTATGGTAGGCAGCATCCCCACTGAGGGAGACAGTTCTCCAGGCCATGTGGGGATAGGGACCAGCCCCTGTGCCCCTTGCCAGCCCCAGGATTGGCACCCAGGGGAGCTTGGAGCTCCCCCTGGCTTCTGCAGGAGAACAGAACAGAGCAGGAGCAGCCCTGGACTAAACTGCTTCTATCAGGTGCTATTTGCTTCTGATGGGTACACGTATGCCAGAGCTTTTAACAAGCCTGAATTTTCTGAAAAGAATATACAGGCACTTTAATTGCACAGGTACATGAGCCCACTATTTCCCATGCAATCAATATCTGCTATCCAATCAGGGACTAAGACACATGCCACAAATATTCAATCATAGCCACCTAGTGTGGTCATCTGACAGGTAAAGTCAAGTTCTGAAATGGTCTTCTTTTTCAACAGCCATATGGCATCTGATCTACAGTAAAAGACAATGAACATTCCTTTTCTCACCAGCCATGGCTTCTTGGGACTTCCTAGGAAAAAAAGAGGGGAGGGTAGTATGTCCCTTGTCAAAACTGCCACCCCTTATGGCACATGTACTATGTCCCTTGTCAAGCACTGTGTATATGAGATAACTATGCACTTAATCCTTGTTCTTCCCTCTATCAGAAACAAAGTAGGAGCCACTCTTGGCCCTACCTCATTTGTGAGATAGGATGTGTTTAACGGCAGCACTGCATGCCCACTCTCAACTTGAGAGGAAGGGCAAGGCTGGATACTACTCTCCTCTTGCAGGCTTGTGCATATGTGCAAATGAGCCTGTGTGTGGGTACTTCTATTGGCTATCTCTCTGCATGGCTAGGAGAAGGGAACAAAAGTTCCTTGTGGTGCTCACGAACAGATTTGGTGAGTCATTGCAGAGGAGGGAAGTTCTGTTAGAGGCTTTTTATATTGATTTGTTAGCTGCTAAAAGGCTGCTGAGAACAAGCATGTTGATTTGCTGGTTGAGAGGGAAGGTTGAATTGATCTGATGTCACAGTGGTAAATTTTGTACATGAGGGGTAAGTATTTCTGATGGAAAAAGAGCTTATTGAGTTATTGGCTAACTGAGGGGAAGAATTGATTGGAATAGGGGGTAAGGAATTGATTAACTGCAAGAATAAGTTGCTTTTCAAAATGTCTGGTACATTTTGAATATGTACTTATTCCTCATGTGGCTCTCCTTTATGAAATGAGTAGGGAATGTGACTTGGTCCATTGTTGGCTCTCTCCTTGGAACCTCATTCTGCCATTTCCTTGTACTTCTGAAAATAGTGAGGCCTGCTACCATGTGGGACTTTTAAATATTCCCTTTGTAAGCATTGCTGGAAACATTCTCAGTTTAGTATTTCTAAAGGGTTTGTTTGGTTTTTTTCTTATTTTCCCCTGAAGTTGTGATTTATTCCATAGTTTAGTGAGTTTGCTGGTTTGTGTTCCTTGTCATTCACTTATGGTACCTAAGGCCAGATTTTTTAACCAAGTTAGACACCTAACTCTCTCTGTAGTCACAGGATTAGGTGTTTCCTTGCTCATTTAAGTGTTATTGTCAAACCCAGTAGACACCTAATTACTTTTGTAAATTTGGCCAGTACATGGAACAGTGGCTGTCTTTTTGCTTTGTATTGGTTCAGTGCCCAGAACAACCATGGTCCGTGCTTAGGACTTGGGTTTCTAAGTGCTAAAACAATAAAAATACTTTTTAATGATAAATGAGTTTAGTTGTATAAATATTGAATAAAGAGTATTTACTAAAGAAATGTTTAGTTTCCATTGGGTTTCTATATAAGGTTCATATAAAAAAGAGGGACAGAAATATTGTTTTTCCCATTTTACAAATGAGTCACAGAAAACCTGAAATAATTGGTCTCAAGGATCTGAAAACTGTAACTCATTAGGGTATGGACAAGTAAAGTACAGCAAGTCAAAAAGCTGGGAGGTACTTACCGCAGAACAGCTGATACATGACAACTATCTGTGTGCCCACTACTACCCTGCAGCAAGGGAAAGATAAAGGTGAGATTACACATTACAGTTAGCATGTGCGAACTCTAAGGAACATTAAACCTGTGTTAAACTTAGCGCATTCTGTAAGCAGTTGCACATTAAGGGTTAATACCCTCTCATGCACTGCTCAGATGTGCTGCAAGAGGGCTGGTGAGTAGGAGCATGGCCAGGAGCTACAAGTCTGCTCCATGCCTGCCCCATTTGCTGGCTCTCTAGCAGCAGTATAGACTGGAGGAAAGGCCCGCCCATGCTGCTTGGCAGTGGGGAGGGGACATGGTGAGTGGGGTGGCGGGGTGAGTAGATGCTTGGCAGAGGAGGGGCCAAGAGAGGCAGCTTGAGCCTGATCTAGGTGCATGGGGAGCTGCTAGGCACACCTGTGGCTGCTGGACAGTTCCCTGCCCCATCCCTGCTGTTCCCCTTTCCCAATGGGGAGATTCTGGACAACTATGGGACCTAATGGAGAGAGCAAGGGGGCAGCATGGATTTGATCTGGGGTGCAGGGAGTTGCTGGTCCTACCCACTCTCTCCCAAGGCAGCCCAGCAGCTCTCTACCCATTCACTTCCTCCTATTCTGCCCTCTAATCCTACCTCCCTCTCCCTTACCCGTGTCCTCCTCCCCTTTGAATCCCACTTTACTTTTTTCCCCTCCCACTCACCTGATGCCTAGCCCTACCTAGCTGTCAGTCCAGAATTGTAGAGTCCTAGATAATAGCTAGTCCACCTGGGAGCAGTGCCTCCTGGGGTTATGGGCAATGCAAATTGGTGGTCAAATCTAACTTCAGTTGAGCAGCCAAAAGTTAACTTAAATGGATCTGTGTAACACATTTCAAAGATAAGCCTCGCCCAAAGTGGCATAAGCTTAATATGCCTAGAGGGTACTTATCAGGTATTATTGAGCTTTAATGTATGATTGCTTGCATTTTAAGTGCTCTTAATATGGGCTAATTGTAACCTGTAATCTCATTCTAAGATGTGGGGGTCTTCATCTGGGTTTTCTTGAGAGGCAAACTACTGTAGTTTCATTTGCCATGTTATGAGTGGGCATGTAAATAGTTCCCATATAGCAGCTGTTACACAGAAAGTCGTCTTCTTTTAACTTGCTGTAATTTGTTTGTTTGTCCATGTCTCAACAAAGTCCAGAAGAATGTTTCTTCCCCTTGCCTGGGAAGTTATTTTTCACTGGGGCTACCAAGGAAGCTTACTCAGTGAAATTTCTCTTTGTTGTAGGGCAGCAAGAAACAAGTCCCCAAAGGTCACTACAGTTATTCATAGTTTCGTAGTTCATAGTTAGTAGGGTCAGAAGGGACCTGAGCAGATCATCAAGTCCGACCCCCTGCCATGGCAGGAAAGAATACTGGGGTTAAATGACCCCAGCAAGGTGATTGTCTACCCTTGTCTTAAAGACCCCCAGAGTAGGAGCCAGCACCACTTCGCTTGGAAGTTGGTTCCAGATCCTAGCCACCCTGACAGTGAAGTAGCGCCTCCTGATGTCTAATCTGAATTTACCCTCTGCCAGCTTGTGACCATTATTTCTAGTCACTCCTGGTAGTGCTTGGGGGAACAGGGACTCCCCCAATGCCTGCTGGTCCCTTCTGACTAGTTTGTACATGGCCACTAGATCCCCCCTCAGCCTCCTCTTGTGGAGGTTGAATAGGTTCAGGTCCC
>NW_017728992.1:52876347-52889870 GCF_001723915.1 Gavialis gangeticus | reverse complement strand
GCAATGACCTCAGCTAATTCCCTCAGCACTTTGGGGTGGAGATCATCCAGACCAGCTGATTTAAATACATCCAGTCCCTCCAGATATTCTCTGACTCACTGACCCTTGGCCTAGGTGCGCCTCCCCTGGGGCCTGAGGGGGGCCCAGTGGGGGGCTAATCTGGTCCCTGCTCAGGAAAATAGAGACAAAGAAGTTGTTAAATACGTTAGCTTTGTTGTCTGGTGTGATGACCAGATTTCCCAGCATGTCTTGCAGGGGCCCCACGTTACCTGGTACCTTCTTTTTGCCCCCTGTGTATTTAAAAAAGGACTTCTTGTTGTCCTTGATCTCGGTAGCTAGTCCTAGTTCCATCTCCACCTTGGCCTTCCTGACCGCCCCCCTGCATCCCCAAGGAACCGCAGTATAGTCCTCCCTGGTGATGGCCCCTCCCTTCCGTTAGCTAGGAGACAATCCTGGATGCTTTTGGTGAGCCATGGGGGCTTTTGTGCCCTCCTGCTTCCTTTGATCCATGTTGGGATTACTTCCCTTTGGGCTTGGAGGATCGTCTCCTTAAAGAGTGACCACTCTCCTTGGACACCTGGGATGGAGTCCAGTGTTTGAATGTTACAATAATCTCCCTGCTCCAGTGACATTACCTTAGGAAATACGACTAAACTAAATGTTACAGACTGCTTTGACTTGAGAAGAAGTATTACTGCTCTTTTTCTTCCCCTAAACCTCTCCAGTATAGGAAGATAAAATGGGGATGACTTTACAGCAGGGATATTGGACCTGGTGCTGTCAGTAGCTGCACTGCCAAACTTTGAAAATAAAATAAATGGTGAGTAGTTTTCAGCTGCTGTAGAAATAAAGACTTTGTTTCTCAAGTAATAAGCTAGGAATATTTCTAGCCATTAACTACCTATAAAAAATAAGCCAGCCTATTTCACACAGGAAATTATTCAGAAAAAGGCCTCAAATAATTTACACATTAAAAAAAATCTCTTTTAAAAAGTATTAAGCCAATAGGAGCAGCTTAGCTCAAATGTACCCATCCCAGATAATCCAGCTTCCACCAATATGTTACTGATCTGGCACCACTGAAGGAAAAAGGTATTTCAGGGATATTTGTGCAGCTGGGAAAGATTTTAAAATTTAAATTCTTAATGGGAAACTTACGAACACACTAGAGCTGAGCGAATATTTCATAATGAATAATTTATATGACAATAACAATAATAATACTATTAGGCTGCTGTAATTCATGCTGTGGCTAACAAAGATCAGTTCATATTATGAGGAAGGTGGAACCTTCTTTTTGACAGCTCCTTGTTACTCCACTGCTGCCCTAAAAGAGAGTTGGTTCATAAAAAAAAAATCTGGCCCAACACATAGAAACCTAATTGTTTTGGTAAAATTTCATGGCAGCCAGGGTTATTCACTACAAAATAGCCAAATAGAAGTAATTTTCTCCTTATGAAGTTATAAAATGTTCACTGTGCAGTGTCACTTTAGAAAGTTTCTTCCAAAAGATGGTTTGCCAGCTCACAGTTCGTTCAAAAAAAAATTTGTATTGTACATTTGTCAGGGATGCTCTAAGGGGTACGGAAGCTGACAGATTACAAGCAAGAGTTGACAGCTTCACTCCAGTTACAGATGATTAAAGACTGCAGAGGCCTGAGGGCGCCAATCTTTAAAAGAGGGCCACTAAAAATTCACCAAAGCACTTGCAGCCTGCGTATTTTACATAAGCTGGAACTGAGAACTAAGTACTGAACTAGGTAATCAGCCACGTATGCACTCCTGGAAGTGTTTAATATAAGAAACAAATGATGCTTGCAAAACACAGCTGAAAATCACCAAGGAAAATCTTACATACATGTTTGAATGGAAATGACAAGGCAATAGGTACAGTGATACAGTAGTAACAAATCACTTCAGGCCCTACTTTGTATCATGATAATGTGGCCCAGTGTTGTTTTGTCATTTCTTCACAGTTCACAATTCAATTGATCCTATGAGGGATAAAGTAATATGTTTCTGAATGAGTGTAGCACAGCAGAAAAACTAACTGAAGTAACACACATAGGATTTTTCTGCACTGTATAACTTGTAAACATAAGCAGGCTATAAAATAAAGATAGTATACATGGTAACAGTTGTCATCAGCATGCAAACCCCTAAATACAAAGTGAGTCACTGACAAAATACTGAACAGGTCAAAACTGGACAAACCCTGCAAAGAGAATATACCCAGAGCCAAGTCAGTATACAGGAGAGTAGCATGGACAGTATTCAGGGTACAGGAGAGTAGCATCATCAGGAACAGGCTCTTGAAACTTGGGAAAATATCAGCAGTCGCTGACCTCTTCAATTTAAAAACAACAATATGGTACCCTGCTGGCTAAGCCTTCTCCTGCAGATGTGTGCCTGGAGGTGTACTAAGGTGAATTTTCCAATTACCTACAATAGGGCTATTTTTGTAAATAAGGATACTTTTGTGTATACTTGTCTGCAGAACCCTGCTTGAGTAAGGGCTCCAGAACAGAGCATTATGATGACCTTAAAGCAGCATGTAGTCAGTGCTATATCATTACTAGTTAGAAGAAATAATCCTGGCCGAGACTTTCAGGTGTGCCTGGTGACATAAGATACTTCAATTTTTAAGACTCCAACTTGGGAGAGCCTGCTTAGGAGAGTGGGTGAGCAACACTTCTGAAATTGCACTCAAGACAGGAACTCAAAATCACTTAGCAATCATAAGATTCTTGATCCCTTGCATTTTTAAGCAAATATCTGAACATTTGCTTTGGACTGTCGCTCCAGAAACTCCTTGTCCAGTGGCTCACAACTGGGGTGCCACAAGAACCAGTTTCACCCCATTGCAGCAGCGATGGTGACTGAAGTGACTATGCTGTGGTACCCTCTTAGCCTGTCTGCTACCCACCCTTTTGCCTGCTCCCTGCCCTTCCCAACCCTTTAGCACTCACCACATGCTTCATGTGCAACTTAGTGCCTCATCCCTGCTGGCTAGGTGGCTCTGGATTCTGTCCATTAGGGACCAAGAGTCAAAGTTTAGGAGATTGCCCTAGGGTAAGTAAGGGAGGAACTTAATCCAGTGGTTCCCAGTCCCCTGTGACGTGGAGTCCCCATGTGTGGGAAGTCCACTGCTGTGCTTAGTGAACATGCTCTGGGCTAGACAGAACTAGGAGAGCACTCCCCACCAGCATCCTGAATGGGTGAATATAATATGACTAGAATGATATAATCAAATAATATTATATTAATTAATATAATTACAATGTGTATATTCAAATATTCACAAAATGTTAATATTAGGTTATTTTAATGGTGTGCTGTTGAAAAGTTTTGAAGGGGTGCCTTGAGTCTCAAAAGGTTGTGAATTATTGTTCTTCTTGTAGAAAATGTGTGCGCGCCCCTTTTTCTTTTAGAGAAGTTCCTCATTTATAACACTCAAATGTACACAACTACACATCCCGTGCTACCATGTCCACACTGGAAATATATGTCAGAAAGTCTTGCAATTGCTGAAGGTGATCATTTCATAGATAGCTAAAGTACCTTGTCCTTGATCACACACGCTAGGAGAGCTTATAATTGTGGCAATGTATTTCTCTAAATTCTCTCCCATATTAATTTTATGTGGTACGGAACTGTCTCACTACCATGAACAAAATGAAAATGTCTAAATATGCATGTACATAAAACCACACAAACAACTATAATAAAATACCGCAATTATTATTTTTTTTAATTACTGAAATCATTAAAGAATTTTTCTTTTATTGTTCTTAACAGGAGCTTTCCATTAACCAACACAACTGCATTTCACTTCCTTTACCTAAATTTCAATCTTGGTTTATTAACACCAGAGGCTTGAGTCTTTAAAATGTTGATTAAAAAAATCATGTGGTCTTTAGAATATTTTGGCTATGTGCTAATACTTAACAATATATAAAAAATTGTGACTGTGCCTTGAAAACAAGAGCAAGATACCGTATGTTAAAGGAAAGTAGTTTGTGTTTGTTATGGCTTTTTATCCAGTAATGGAAAGCTAATGGTTTAAAGTTCCAAAATGAAAGCTTTGTTCAAAGGCAGTTTCTTTGTATAATTAATCTTAAGTAATGCTTTTGCTATGTATTTTCATTTACCAAACTGGAAAGAAGACTTTAAAATGTAATCCACTTCTAAAGGAACATGCATAAGGTATGTTATTAAAGAAAAGAAATTTAAAAGCGTCTTTAGCTCCCTGTGATGTGAAGATGCTTGTAATCCAATTTGCACAAACTTTCCAACAGGACCTTTTCATTAGTTTCATCCTTTAGTTGGTTTTTAAAAAACAGATATTCGGTCTTAATTTTTTAAAACTGTACAAGTCAAGGAATTTGCTGATTTTTTTCCCCTTGTGAGCAACAAGAATCTCTTTGGACTAGTACTCTGTCTGGATATGTGTTTAAGTATATAAATAGATGGAAATGTCTGCATAGTATTATATATGCACATCCAAGAGATCCCCCTTCCTGGGATAGTATCTTCAGCATTCACCTTAACTAAGTATATACCGGAATCATTACACTCTGCCTCAGGATTTCAGCTTTTCTTAAAATAGTCAATAAAAATGAATAATAAGAGGGTAACAGATAAATTTGACATCACTGAACCGATTTCTCTTTTTACATAAAATAATGCTTGAAATTCATCCAGCAGAAAATTTTATGGATGTAGTAGACATACCGGCATTTTGAGTAAACTTGGAACTTAAAAAAAAAAGACAATGGAATGATTTAGGGAGTGAGTTTAGGAGAGGCAAATGTGTTTAGTTTGCACCATTTATTTCAAAATATGCATTCCCTTTTTTTAAAAAACCCAGAAATTCCAATGCTGAATACATGCCAATATTCCAGTTCAAACAGGGTGTTTAGCGGTGGCTCAGCACCTGTTTTCTTATCTACCTACTATCTACTAGTCCTGCTTGCTTGTAATCTAGATTTATGTTAAGTCTACCCTTTCCCTTCATTTACAAGGTCCTGGGACATTCAGGTAGCCAATCTGCCCTTAAATATGTCTCTTAGGAAATGGTGCTAATTAGTATTGGAATTTACAGCCTTCCATTTTATTGACTTGTCCTACTTTCTTCGATAATTAACTAATGAGTAAAGTAATGAGCTATGTTAGTCAGTCATGCTGTTCAATTAAACAGCAAATCAATTATTGAAAATAGTTTCGGACAGCTCTTATGTCGCCATGATATGTGTATGTGTGTGTGTGGGTGCATATTTAATATAAATGCAATTATGCACTAGATGTTACAATGTCAGTCTCTGTAAAGTACATCATTTATGAAGTCCTTTCTGGTGGCAGCAAGAAGTGGCTCAGCAGCTTCCCTGAATGCACATAGGTTGTCCACACTGCTCTTTTTCTTAATAATTCTTGAGTGTTTGGCCTTCATGGAGCGCATACCAGATATTCCTACAAAGGAGGCTCAGATACCACCTTAAAAATAAAGGGAATGGAGGTGGGATTGATGTATTCACGTGTCATCACAGCCATTAGACTTGTTCCAGTCGTGTGTGTTCTCTCTCTCTCTAAAAATGGTCCTTGAGCTCATTTGTATGACTACAGATGACCACTAGAGAGCAACAGACAAATATTACCATATTTACTTGCATATCACATATACCTTTCCCTACAAAAATTACCCAACAAAAATTGGGGTTCATGTCTGTGAGGGAGCTGATTTCTGTGCCAGAATAGAAGCATAGAGATGCTGCAACAGCTGCTGGAGGCTATACTGCCCTCTGGTCACATGCAGCAGGGGTGGAGTTTACTTTTCAGTTTCGCTTGCTCCCCTGGCTGCTCAGGGTTTCCTTCTCCCGCAATCACTGCCAAATTGGCAGAAGATTTTGGCTGAGAAGCCATGACTCCAAAACAATAATTTTTATTTTATTTTGCCTTCCCAAAACAAGGTGCATGTCTCATTTGAAAGTATGTGATACGTGAAAAATATGGTAATCTTAAAAGCTCTTTCTGTATCCTGCTCACAGCATATTTCAAGGTCAGCAATGAGCAAAACAAAAAAGTTAAGTGTTTTCCTCCACAAGGTCTTTTAATGCCCTCCCTCATTAGCTTTTTTTGATTTCAACAGTCCTCTTGTATATGGCACTACTGTCATACTGGAGGTCTCCACTATCCTCTTAATTTATATTGATCAAGCCAGGAAGAGGTATGGGGCTCAATGTGAGAGGAGGCACTCCACATGAACTCCTGTGAAGCCCTTGGCAGCTCATGCTCCCCAAAATAGCTATTCTGGACCTGACTTCTCTTCCAGGAACACAGCTGTTTTAGCTCAGAGAGGGTGGAGAGGTGGTTTTGGTGGTGCAAACACAAAGAAATTTCCCTCAGGATCTGAAAGAAATGCATTATTTCAATGGTTCCCAAACTCTGACCGACTGCATATTACCAATTTAAAATGATACAGCCTTAGTACCACCAGCAAATTTTTCATATACATAGGTAACAAACTATGTATTAAAATGGAGGCAGGGGCAGGGGCCCACTCGTGTCCCTGGGGTGTGCACAGTGGCAGGAGCCCACCCGTGCCCCTAGACAAGCCACCCAGGGCTCTGACCATCCCACAACCTGCCTTGGGGCCCCATTCACCCCAGGCCGTGTCCCTACCTCTGTCCCACTCCCTCCCTCACCATAGGGCCTTGATCTGCCTCCCTGTCCCTTCTCTCCCCCGCACCCCTTCCCTACCACATACTTACTTCCTGGGTGCTGCTCCACACACAGCTGGGCTGCATTCCTGGCCACCTGCAGCAGGCTGCAAGTGGGTGTTTGTGTCTGCATGCACCCCTCCTCCCCGGCCTTCCACTGCTTATGCACGTACCACTCACAGGTTGTCTGTGTACCACTGGAGGTGTGCTTGTCACAGTCTGGGAATCGCTACACTATTTTATTAATTCCTTAATATGTAAAGTGAAGCTTTGCTTATGGATTATCGGGGCACTTTCAGCTACAACTTTCAGCCTAGAACATTGTAAATTCAGCTCTACAGCCTTCCTGCCTCTTTGCACCCCTTTGCTTCCTACCATTTATGTTGTCTGATGGTTGCATGTGCATTAATGTATATTTTGAATTTCTCTATTGCAATCCAAGGCCTGAGAAGGAGGTTTTTGGCTTGCTGCTTCTTTTTTCTCTTTTGTTGGTGAGTGCTAAAGGAATTTGCTTTGGATTGAATTGATGCTTTTATAAGGTTCCTTTTCCAAACTCTGTTGAACAGTTACCAGATCAGGGCCAGTCTCTACTTGCTTATTTTTTCCTCTGATAATGAGATTAAAGGTGAGATTTTACTTACCTATCAGAAAAGATTACTTTATTTTAGCTGGGGTAGAATCAGGAGCTTGTGGACCTTTACAAAAGACCTGGGCTGCTTACAGATGAAAGAAAAAGTCCCAGTGCTGTACCATAAACTCTGCCTGACACTGTGCTGAGCCCCACGTATGCCCAGAAGAGACACTATGATAACTGGACCAGGCTTACCCAATGTCTGTATAGCTTGGGTGCTTTAGTGGGGCTTTAGTGGGGATTTTTGGCACTTTTATCTAATAGCTGATTGAATCAGCTATTAGATAAAAGTGCTAAAAAGCCCTGCTGTAGCACCCAATCTATACAGACACTGCAGAGCTGGGTCAAACTAATGTGCTTCTTCTGCATTCCCCCCACACACACCTTTCAGCACCCCTCTTGCCTTGAGTAATATATGAGTGCAGAGAATGAAATGGAAGAACCAATGACAGAAGGCATGTCAGGCAAATTTTTGGGAGTTAAGGCAGAGGGTATCAGACCCAAGGCAGACCAAAGTAACAATGGGAAGATAAAATTAAAAATGCTTTGGAAAAGATACATGAAGATGTGGTAAGGTGGAGGGAGATTGAGCAAGATAGGAGGAAACAGAAAGCTGTAGTTAAGTGGTTATAGGTCTCTGGGGCCTGAGAGACCAGCGAGAGCTTTGTTCGAATTTTTGTACAGAGCTACAGGTAGGGTTGTGCGGAGTGGTGTTGTAGGGAACATTTTCATGGTTTCAGAGAAAAAAAGTTTGAAAGGTGCAAAAGATATGAGATTGAAAATTCAAATTTTATTTAATTTTTTAGGCCAGTGCCTTGAAACTAAAGTAAGGCAAATACATCTGGGATCATAATTATCTTCTGTGCCACAGCTCTAGCTCAATGGACTCCTGGTCCATGGCTGGGACATATGAGTGCTATAGCAGTATGCATAATAGTAATATATAGCAACCTAAATGAAAGTGGCCTAATGGACAGAGAAGCAGGGTGCGCTCAGGGGAAAAAACAAAACAAAACAAAAAAGGCCCCTTATCAAGGTGCATAAATATAGAATTAAGCATATAAATTTAGGCACCAGAGTTTGAAAATATTGGCTTTAACCATTCAATCGAAACAAGATCTGTAAAAGAAACAACAAACCAAAACAAATCAAAGATAGTTTGAAAAAGGCAACATAAAGTTTTCATTTCTAAACAGTTTCAGTTCACTGTTTGTGCTCGTTACTGAGAATATTCAAGGAACACAAACATTCCCATATGAATTAAATTATAATTTACATATGAATTACATTAGAAATATGAGCTATACTAAAGAGATAATTAGTGCTGTCCCGGTTATGTGAAGGCAAACAAAATTAAGTTAGAACATTTTCAAAGCTAAGTTTTGTTTTGCCTTCTCAACTAAGCTGGTTTAATCAGTGATAATACCTGAAATAAATCTCCTAAATATAAAACAATCATACTGTGAGAAATGCCATTAGTAAGTCCTCTGTCTTTATAAATCATATGGTCAAATAGGACTACAATGTGATACTATGCTATACGTGTTTTGCTTCTGCTGAGTGCCAGTGATTGAAGGTGGTAGTTTCTGATATTTATAGGGAACAGATGTACTGTAGATCGGTGTCAAAATGCTGTTCCAGTGATGAGTAACAGGGAGCCTCTGAGGACCTGTGTATTGTGGGCTGTTGGTGTTTTGTTGTTGGTGGTGGTGGTTTTAAACCTTTTAAATGAAGGAAAAGGACAGAACTATCACAGGAAAATGCCAGTGCTTATATAGAGAGAGCACGGAGTGGGGAGAGAGCAAAAGGGAGAGAGAGATTAAAATACCAAACGGAAGCAGTCTACCTGTACGGCAGTGCCTCAGCTCCTAAACAGAGCTCTGGTTTATGAGTGCCTAGCCTAATGAGCTAAACTCTGGTGACCATAAAACTGAAATATAATTATGACATTAAAGATGCCTATATTTGAACTTAATTATTAATTAATTTAATGAGAGAATAGGAGGTTGTAAAATTGCTAATTAAATGGCTCTGTAAAACTGCAGACGGCAGAGGATTTACCAAATGATGAATCCCACAACAGTATTTGGGCTATATCAATATTCTATTAATATACAGTATGCCAGAGGTACTGGCTAGTATGCTACTCACAGTTAAGCCGATGTGACAGGCATACAGAGTGAAAAAAAATGAAGGACATAAAATCCCAAATGACAGCAACCTTGAAGACGTTCTCAGCCCCCACCTCCTTGGCAGTTACTGAAATCAGTTAAATAAACTCAGAAATTCAGGAGAAAAATCAATCTTACCATTGCAAATGTGAATAAATTGGCTTGAAGCGAATGACCCATCTAGGGTCTCATGCATTGTGATGTGTGGATCTGTGTTCGCGTGCAGGAATGGTCAGAGCTACTCTGAACTTCAGTGCAATTGGGAGGGAGGGAGTGTGTATGTGTGTTGCATGTACATGAAAAAGATGCTGAGCCGGAAAAAATAACTGTCCCTTTCTGATTGGTGAAATTAAACTCAAATTAACCTTCAGGGGCTCAGTCTGAACCTATGGGGGACAATTTTAGAGATTCCGACACTGCATTGTGAACATATGAGGAATTTCATTGTAGTGGATGATGGCAGGGCCATTTTTGATGACACTCATTAAAGAAAAGGGGGAAGCAGTGTGAGAAGATGTTTTTCCTTCATTATTTAACCTAATTCATATCCGATTGTCAAAAGATTTTTTGTAGCGATGTTGCACCCAGAATGTAGCTGAATATTATTGACCACAGGGATTTAAAAGAATGGGTATTGCTATATACAGTACTTCTATTTTGCATATGGGAAATATTAAAATAGGAAATGGGAAACAGTGCTATGTGATACATTCTCAGGAAGATAACTCTAAATACAGTACATGAAATGCTTTTAAACAGTTTTGTGAACCCTAAGAACTATTGCTTTTGTTACATCCCTTATGGCATAGCATTTTCTATACGACTTTAATTTTTATTTAAGAACAGCATCCTGATCTAGAAGAAGAGAAGTGATTTGACAAGAAGGCTCAGAAGCAAGATATCAAGAAAATATAGATTACATCTCCTAATTCAGATGAAATAAAACTTATTAAAACAATAACATTTCTGTTCCCCACTTCTGCAGTGTGGATGGATGGTCTTTGTGTTAAAACAGATGTCACAGAATTCAGGAAATCGAAGCTGAAATCCTGGTTCACTGAAGTTAATGGAAGTTTTCCTATTAACTTGAATGGGGCCAGCATTTCAGCACTGAGTTCTCCTTCCAGTTCTGCAGTAGATTTTCTGTGGGACATGGGCAAATTACTTAATTTATCTGTGCTTCTATTTCTGGTTTATATAAAAATGGGATTTATACTTTCCTATCAATTACTATTGATGTTTGAGAACCTTATGTAGAAAGTTCTGTGAAAGTATGAATTACTATTGTAATCTGTTTTCATGGTTGGGTAGAATTTTCAGAAGCACCTAAGTAACTTAGGGAAATAAATGTATTGACAACCTGCTTTATTTATTGGTTCAGGACAATGTTTTCAAAAGTGACTAGGGATTTTTGATTTCTGCCTTCTACAAACGTAATTTGGGGCACATTAAAGGCAGTGTTTTTCATGTGCTGTGTACTCAGCACTAGATGAAAATCAGGTTCTTTTCACATACCTCAAGTGAGGCATTCTAATATTGTGACAGCTTTCCATCACCAGTTACTTGGATCCCAGAGTAGTTGGCTTGTTCTAAGAACCTGAAGAGGACTTGTCACTTGTGCAAACCTTCACCAAAAATTAGAAACGATTTCAATCATTTTCTGTATCAGAGCATGCACAATTAATATATCATTAATATATCAATAGATAATATATATTACTATTACATCATGTCCTGAAGATTAATGGGTTAAAGCCCTCAGACTATGCACCTTACTAAAAATACAAGCAGACAAGTATTCAGAGCTCAGTGAGAGAGAAAGAAAGTCAGGAACTCTGAAGACTTCACATTTGGCCAAAGTTGCCTTGACACAGCCTTTCACATAATGGTCCCCAAAAAAATATAAAAGTTTGAAATGACTAGTGCCTTGTCACCAAAAGTTAGCTTCTTGACGATATAATGATTGCTTTTTTAATAACTGCTGGCTATTAAACGTGGTAGGAAATAAAAAAATGAACACCTTATCTTTCTTTTTAGATTTAATTGACCATGAGGGGATGAGTTCAATCATATCATAGTCTGAAGCTTACCAGCACTTTCATAAGTTCAGCAAGCAACATCTGTTTGCACTCAAGGCAAGAAAATAATTTTTAAAATCTCATTTTTGATCTCACATTAAAGTTGTCAGAAAAGTTGTCAGTCTAATCTGAATATAATCTGTGTACTTAAGTGGATAAGGAAATTCCCTAGAAACTATGGGTGAAAGTTAAACCATCTCCCAGAATTAAATTATGTAGAATGGACATCCATTAGGAATCTTTATATCTTGATTTTCACAATTACATTCTGATCTCAAATAAAGGGATGGAATAATAATTAACTGCTCTTATTTGTATGATACTATTGAGTTGGGTCCCCATTATGCTAAGTATATACAAACATGTAAGGTAGATTGATTTTAAATCAGAGTTTTTACATTACTGATTTTAATTAGCAAGCATTGTTTAAAAACACATCTTATTAATCTAGCTTTGACTTTGTACATATTCATTTTTATTACAGACAGTTTAAATTTTTAGTTGGTATCCAGTAAATTGTTTTGTTGAAGATAGCCTCACTAGAAAGTTAGTTATTACTTTTGCTACCCAGGCAAAAGTATATATTTGCTTCTAAAATTATATGGCTCAATACAAACATTTTTAGTTTCCTTTTTTTTCCTTTTTTTTTACATTTTTATGTTAGAAACTGATGAATGCTGCATTTCTCTTTTACTTTGATTATTAATTTTTCCTATGAAATGTATAAAGTTTTAATTGATCTGAAATAAATTCAATTAAAAATATGTTCTTCAAGATTTTAGAACTAATACATTTTTCCTTCCATGTTGAGTCAGACCATGCCAATTTGTTGAATGGTGGAGGAAGAGAAAAGTTTGTAGAACTTAAGTATATGTTTTGGCTTCTTTGATAGAAAGAAAAGGTAGTAGGATCAGTGAAGCATAAGGCACTATTGGCGAAAGTTCAATCTTGCTAAGCTTACAGGTATAGAACTTTGTGAAGATAAGGCATCAACAATATATTTATTATGATGAAACCATAGACTTTTGATCAGTGTTTTATGTTTCCTTTTTTTCAGGTGGGGGAGCAGGAGGGGGAGGGAGAGTTTTGGAGACTTGCAACAGCAATGACCCCAAATGAGGCAGAGTATAAATTCTATGGCCATGTCCAGATGAGCAGGGGTGTGCAGTTTGTGGCACCATAAACCTCTTTGTGGTGCCACCAACCAGACATGGGGAATATTAAAACCTGCCCCGCACTGTACATTTGCAGTACAGGGCTAAAATTTGCTACCAGGAAATCCCAGTAGCAAAAAAAAAACCCCCCAAAAAAAAACACGCCAGGAAAAAATGTGGCGTGGTGCATGTGGCAGAAGCATGTGCCGCCAGCCAGAGTGTCTCTGCTCTTTCAGTTGTGCCCCAGCTCCTCCAGCATGCCAGGAGCCAGGAGGAGCCAGGCACAGGAACTTCTCCCTAAGCAGGGCAATTTGTCCCTCCACAAAGCACATGTACAGAAGCATGTGCTGTGGCAAAAAAGTAGCCGCACAAACTTGTGCCAATACTACTTTTGCTGCTGCAAGTGCATGTCCCTGCACATCTGGACGTGGCCTATGTGTTCATCTGGTGGATTTTCTTTTTCTCTTTTTTCCCCCCATAAAGATAACATGGACATCTTATGGAAGCTATTACATTTATCAGAGAATCAAGAAGTGATTTTCCTTGCTCATGGACAATCAACATTATGACAAATTCCACAGTTAACCATAACGTTGATCCACAAGATGCAAAAGAAATGAAACTACTGTTCTGCAAAGTAGCTATACTAGCTTTTCCAACACTAATAGAAATGTGTGTGTGTATGCACACACATACTCATACTCCCTCTCTCTCTCTATCTCTCTCTCTCTCTCACACACACACACACACACACACACACACACACACACACA
>NW_017728992.1:52874714-52876286 GCF_001723915.1 Gavialis gangeticus | reverse complement strand
CACACACACACACACACACACACACACACACACACACACACACACACACACACACACACAGAAAACAGCCAGAACTGTGGAGTGTGACAATGGCTTTTCTCATAATTGTTTTCTGACCATAGGCAAGTTTTTTTAAAACAGACAACAAGTCCCCATGGATGAAAGAGGAAGAAAACAACACTGTGTTCTGCCATCAAAAGAAATCTCAGTCTTACATTTTACTTTGCATTTTAGAGGCTCATTTTCAGCATGATGGTGAGCCCATGTTGCTTGTTTATGAAGATTCCACTATTGGCTTGTGAACTTTTCCAACACTAAGAAAATTACAGTAAGCCCTCTTCCAAATACAGTGTATGTAGGACAGCAAATGGATTTCAGTTGCTTAAGCAAACTGCCATGACCTTTCTGGATATTTGCTGCAGGGAACATTGCAGAGTCATTCAGAATGATGTCACAGAGGAAGGTTTAAGTCTGGTATCCCTTCATGCTTGGCATGTGCCTGAAAAATCTAACTGGATGCTTCTCTTTTGTTCCAAATCAAAAATCAGGCAGGCATCATAAATAAGAGTGAATCAGTCTTTCTGCTCCCAAATCCAAACGTGTTAATCTTTTCCTTATTCTGTCAGTTCTGATTTAATTTGAAAGACAAGGAAGATAAGAAAACAACCTAACTGAGGTTGACTGTATTTTACTGCAAGCTATGGTACAAAGGTCTAATGCAGTGGTCTCCAACCTTTTTAAGGTGAAGTTCACTTTTTGAAGGAAAGGGCAACCTAGGATCTACTGCCTCCCCAGCCCTGCCCATCCTGCCCCCCCTGGCCAGCAAGTCAGTGGGGAGGGGGCAGAGTTGGATTAAGGTATACTGGGGCCCTAGGCAAGAGCAAAATTGGAGGTCCCTCCCCCCATGGGAGCTGGGCTGCAGGGGGGGAAGAGTGGCCCCTTCCCCTCCTAGTGCTGGCAGGAGAGGCTGGGTGGACCCCACCAGGCGAGGGGGCACAGACCTGCAAATTCTCCCTGCTCCCCACCCCTGCTATGGTGAAATGTACACACACACACACACTCCTGCACACAGGCGCACGCAGACACAGGCGCGTGCACTGTACTCTTACTCTCTGCACATGGACACAAGTACACAGACAGCCACACACACACATACACTTTCCCCTCACAGGACCTCCCTCCTCCCCCACTCTCAACCACACAGAGGCAGCCCTCTGTCCCCCTCACCCCCACTGTGAGCCACCCACAGCTCAGTCTTGCTCCCCACCCAGCTCCCATTACACTGACCTGCAGGGAGCTGTTGCCCAACTATCCCATGCAGCCATGCAGATGCAGAGAGCTGGGCTGGGCTGAGAGTGCCACGCTGTGTCTCTGTGGGCAGGTGGCAGCACTGAGAGGAGTGGCTACAGGGGAATAAGATTAATTTTGGAGGGCTATAGCCCCCAAGGTCCTCCCAGTGCCACCACCTGTAAAGGTGCAGTGCAGTATGATGCTCCTGGTCCGGTCTGGCCCCAACTGCCCCCCCACCAGGTGGGACATGGCTGTCCCAACCCAGCTTGGCCCCCTCCCCCC
>NW_017728992.1:52853038-52874428 GCF_001723915.1 Gavialis gangeticus | reverse complement strand
CAGACCCATTGGTGCAAGAGGGGCCCTGCTTCCAGCTCCCTGGGAAGCAAATGTGAAAGCCACAATTTTAAGCTTGGCACCAAAAATGGGTGCAAAGTTTAAAACTACAGCTTTCACTTCCCTGCTGATGAGGATCCTGGGGCCTGCCTGTTCATTAATCTGCCTATGAAGGTGGGGGCAGATCAAGGCCCTGGGGTGAGGGAAGGAGTGGGGCAGGGGCAGGGGTGAGTGGGGCCCCAGCTGGGCCAGGCCAGGGGAAGGTCAGAGCCTGGACAGCTTGTCCAGGTGTGCAGGGGGGCTTCTACCACTGCACACACCCTGGTGGAGGCCCAGGGGCCTGGAACAGTGGCCAGCAAACTTTTTGCCACAGCAGGCTGGGATGACCTGACTTAGGTTTGAGGCAGGGCAGTGCTAGGACTCAGCTCCTGGGACTTCCAGTACCTCTGCTGTTTCTTCTTGCCACACAGCTACTGCACGGCTGAAGCTCCCCGCCACCTGGCTGCAGTGCAGCACTGGCAGAGCCCAGTTACCAAAGCCCTCCGCTACCTGGGTATGGACAAAGCCCTTTACCACACCAGTGCTGGAGCCCTCAGGGTTCACAGGACATATGCAGTGGCTCCATAGCCAGATCTGGGCCGATCAGCCATAGATTGTTGTCCCTTCTAGAGAGCTGCTTCACAGAATTGTTCTTTAGTTCTAGTTAGCTTGCCCTGACAAACATGTTTGGTCACAAGAGTGCTGAAAAACTATTTCAAATATGGTTCCTTGCCATAGATTTATTCTTATACTTAAAGCTATTTTTAATACTGTGCTGGATCAAGGCCTCTGTGCATCTTAGCGTTGAACTCCATCTTCATTCCTTTCTTTTTTGGTTTGGAAAGTCACACCTCTTTTATTTTTGGTGAAGAGCACTGACTTTGAAACAATGGATTACAGAGAAAACCATAGTCACTTGTGACAAAATACATGAAGGAAAAAAACCACCTAATTAAATAATAATGGAAGAACAATATAAAACCAATATAGAAAAATGTCAGTCTTCTCTAACAGACTTGATAATAAGGAAGTCCCCTACCTTTATGTGCCTGATTAATACTTATCTAGCCAAATATCCACATATCCAGTCCCAGGGGGTCGAACTCCACCAAGCTCCAAGGCTAGGTCTAGACCATGGAGCTCCTTATGGACCGGATAGAGATGATGCTTTGGTAACAGGATGAGTGAGGGTGGTGATGGGGCAAGCCACATCAGGGGGCTGCAGGGGATTAATGCAGCTGCTGCTCACTCTGCTGCCACTGAAGCATATCCCCAGTGGGGCTGCGTGCCCTGGATTTTGATGGTGGCTCCTGCCTCCTGCTCACCCTGACTTTCTGGCTCCTCCATGGCAGGCTCCACAGGCCATATCTTTGAAACCATTGATTTAATCCAAACAAATAAAGAAAGGCTGAAAAATGGGCCTTGTAATCTCCTACCTTTTCAGGAGATGTTTACGAAAATGGGGATGAAAGAATGAAGTCAAAGGACAAGGGGTTAGTGACTAAATGCTTTTAAGGCAGCAAGCTTCTTGGAGATATGGGTGCGATTAAACATAGCAATTACCCTTTAAGAATAAAGGACTCTATATGGAGTGGGGAAATCCTATTTAATGTAGTCTTTTTTACTCCCAGGTGCAATTGTTTGGAAAGTGAATAGAGTGCCAGGAAAGGTTGAGGCAGACCCATAAGAGATTTCTGGTGTCTGGATGTGGTAGAACTCTGTGTGAAATGTGTTTTGCAGATGTCTAAGAAGCATTATCACCTGAGAGAGAGAGAGTTCTTGGTCTAGAAGAAAGAAAGAAAACATAAACATATTTAACACTTTCCAATTTCCAAGGGTAGTAGAAACATAAATGAAATGGAAAGTCCCTTCATGTATGGTATATCAGGTGGAAAGTAGGGATGTAAATGGTTAAACTATTAATAGTCTAACTGATGAGCTTAGTGAAAACTAGTTCTAGCTTACCCATTATCATTTAGCATGGGGCGTGACACAGTCCACGAGGAAAGTGGGGGGAAGGGAAGCCATGCAGTGCCCCAGCAGGAACTGGAAGATTGCAGGACAGAAGGGAGGAGCAAGGAGGAGGGGTGACTAGTACCTATAGCTAGGCTTCATAGACCCCAGTGCAGGTGATTTCAGTCTCCCTGCTACCTGCAACTAGCAGCCTGGGCTCTGGGCAGGCCCCTGCCACCTGCCATGGAGCCCAGGCTGCTTGTGACAGGCAGCGGGAAGGCTGCAAGTGGCTGCACCATGTGTTCTGCAGAGCCTAGCCATAGGTACTAGTCACCCCTCCTGCTCCCCCTGCTAAACTGTCCACAAGGGCAGGGTTTCCTGCCATTCCTCCCTCCCCTCCCCCGCACTCCCAGTGCTGCTGCAGCTGGCCCAGGAAGCCATGTGACAGTGGCTGCGGCAGGCTGGCTAAGCCTCTCACTCGTGGCTACCACCCACAGCTTCCAGACTGTACTGCCTGCCTAATGGGGCCTGTCAATGCTTTGGCCCCTGGCTCCCTGTGCTGCTCTGGGTGGGTGGGTACAGCCTCTCCTCTGTGGCAGGGTGGGGCAGAGCAGGCAGGCCCAGGGCTCAGCCCTCTTCTCCCCTCCCTGCCATGTCTAACTTTGCAGTCACAGGCTGGACCCCAGCACTGCAGCACCTATCTCCATCCCTTCACCTAGCTGAATGCAGTGCCTTATGTTGTTGCAGCTGCCACTGCTGGCAGGGCCCATGCACACCCCCAAACAGACCTGCAGCAGGGGTATGGTGGAGGTTAGGGGGTATGGGGCAACTCCCCAAGGCCTGCAGCTCAGCCCCATGGTACATTCTGACCTGGTGACAGTCTATAAACTCACTAGGGGGGACCAGAAGGGTTTGGGAGAGACCTTGTGTCCCCTAGCGCCCCCTGGCATAACAAGGAATAACGGCAACAAATTGTTGGAGAGTAGGTTTAGATTAGACTTCTGTAAGAACTACTTCACAGTCAGGGCGGCTAGGAGCTGGAACCAACTTCCAAGGGAAGTGGTGCTGGCTCCTACCCTGGGGGTCTTTAAGAAGAGGCTTGATGCCTACCTGGCTGGAGTCATCTGAGCCCAGTTTTTCTCCTGCCCAGGCAGGGGGTCAGACTTGAAGATCTACAAGGTCCCTTCCAACCCGACTTCTGTGATTCTATGATTCTGCCTGTCCATGCCTGGGCCCAGCCCTGGGGTCAGAAAGGACTCACCTGCCTGCCCAGTTTGTCGTGAGGGCACAGCCCTAGGGAGTTGGGGCCCTGGGGAGCCACTGAGTCTCCACCAGGCATTGCGGGCAGGGGGCTGGAAGCACCCTGCTGGTGCTGGGCTAGCGAGGGGCACCCCACAGGCTGAGCCACAGAAGCCAGCCAGGACAGGGGTTGCCATACTGATTAATTGTTTCACCATTGTATTTATAACAGGTTAAACAGATTTTTTTGCAATCGGTATTTACATCCCTGGTAGAAAGGGTTAAGTAACAGTTTGGTCTCCACATTAATAAAAGTAACTTTCCATCTGGTACTAGTTTTCTTCTTGTTTATAAAAGCCTTAGTTTGAATGAAGAAGGAAAAGGAGCTATAGCCATTCCCTAGGGCAAATAGAAAACAGCAGAACGCTAGTAGGCAGATCTTCCATTTTGGCTGAATCTGTATGATTCCATTCGTGGACAGAGGTAGTAACCACTGGAGATGTTCCCTAACATGTACATGATCAAGGCTACTTATTGACTGTCTCGATGCCTATTTCAGACACAAACACCCTCCAAATCCACCTCTTCTCTTAGATCCATCCTGTTCCTTTTGCTGCATCCTGTTACAGTAATGCAATCTACCCCCAATATGGCCAAATAACAAGGAGATACGTGACATCAGATAGATGACCTTTGATCCAGTCTAACCATTGTTGATGATTTGGTGTATAAAATCATCTCCCTGAAAGGTTGGAAAATCTCTTAATCTCATATGCTGTATGCATGGCCGGATCTAGGATTTTGAAAAGCAGAGTGTGGATGCTGTGATGCATCATGACATATAACAGAACATATTTTTATCCAGTTAAAAAAAAAAACTAGAAGTTTTACTGATATGGTGGGAGGGTTAAGGATATATTATTCAGTTTAAGAGAAAAGCAAAAACAAAGTATATCTTTATTGGAATATGCATTGATTTGCTATGTGATATATCACGTATAAAACAATACAACAAACTAGGCAAAAATAATCAAAAGGTGTTTTTTTCATTAGTCCTGTAGTCATTAGAATTAAATATACATCTCTTTTTCAGATTCATAAAAAACTACCCTTCTTGAGCATCTTGACAGTTCATCTGATGATTCACTGAAAGTTATTTTCATACCTGAGTTAATGTTCTTTAGCTAGATTTAGAAACAGTATGCAGGGCTGTGAAATAGGAGTTGCATTACCAGGCATAGCTAACAGACTGAAGAATTACAGAAGCTTGATTAGTGGAACATCAAGTCCATTAAAAAGGAAAGAGTGTTGTAGAGTTTAGAAGGAATCTAGTAGATAATAATGAGCCATGAAGACAAGTGATTCCCTCCCTGCTGTCTGAACAGAAATGCTGCTGTCATTTCCAGGTAGTTGTTGGTTCTAAACTTTGAGTGGACCAGAAATCAAAGCTGGGGGTGGGGGGGGAACTGTACCATAGTACCCTGCCCCTGCTTTACCCCTGGCTTTATGTGAAATTAGAAACACCACATGCAGTAAACAGTTGGACAGTATAAATCCTTTATGTTCAGTTGCACAAAGCATTTAAACTAAACTTTTGAAAATAAGTCTCTTTCCTATCATCAAATCCCCTAATTGCAAGACTTATTTTTTCATGCTTTCTTACCAGGAGGTCAAACTTTGAAATGTAATTCATGCACAAAACATGAAAGATAGTAATGGGTCAATTTAACATCCTTCTTGCTGCAATCAAGGGGAAGGAAAGCTACATATGTACATATGATGGGCAAATATAATTCCTATAATTCTAGGAAAGCATATACAGATTCTGCAGTTGCATATACATAAATGTGAAGTCATTGAAGTTGTTCTGAATTTACAGAGGGCTGAGTTTGACCCTCAGAATGAGCAAATATCAAATAAATAAGATCAATTTTATATCTCTGTCTGTCTTATTGAAGCCACCACCGTAAGCGGTTTGAAAATAGAAGGCTTGGTTGTCTTTTGCACTAATAACCCTCTCCAAAGTTCTAGTGACGGAAATTGGTTTGACGGTGGTGTAAATGAGAGTTACATTGCCAGAGTGCTACACAGAGAATTTTGTGTAAATTCAAACCTGGCCCTGGATTCTCTCCTTGGGAACTGATAAATATATCAGTGTTTGCTGTGTTTGTCTCCCAAACAAAAATGAGCCAGTAATTTAAAATTATGATGCTTTGTTTTAATAACAGATGCAGCTTTTACTTCAAAACAGAGAACAATAACACATCCATGTTTCTTTTGAACAAAAAAGTGTTTTCATTTTTAAAAAAGTATGCTCAGATTACAGCCAGAGAGGAAAAGAATAAAGTTATGTCCCGCCCTCCCTTATTTAATGTATCGTTGTTGTTGTTGGGTTGGTTTTTTTTCCTTCCTGACACAGAAATGCGTTCTAGGGGTGGGTGCATCACAGTTGTGTGTTCAATTGCAAACAAAACCAGTCTCTCTCCCTTTCCCTTTCTTGTTGTCTTGCCTTTTTTTTTTTTTTTACTTAAACATAGCTTCTAGGTTAATGAATCATTCTTCTAAAAGACTGCTGTGCCTACCAGATTATACTGTAAAATCTGTCATTCTGTTTATGCTTAAAGTACATGATTAAAGCAGTGGTCATGCTGGGGGAAATGATTCTCACACACAACAAGAAAGGATCAATCCATGTCTGCTGAACCTAGGCTGATTTAGTAGTGGCTGATGTTTTGGTGTGCTGCCAGACCCCTAAGAAATATGTGTGAGCTTTGAAACTTGGTAGCCATTCTTGCACTGAGCGCGGCAAGGGTCTAACGCTGGCCTCTCAAATCCTAATACACCTTTTAAAGTTGCAGCTATGTCACTGTCTGCAGATTACAGAGAAAGCCTGTCAGAAGTAAAATCTTCCTTCCTAATGGGAAATGGGAGGTCTAATGTGTTTAGGTCTAAGCTGGCACCCTTAAATGCATATGGGGCTAAAATTCTAGTCATATTTTGGAAGTGATTTCTTAATCATATTTAGCCTAATTCTTAGCTGCAATGATTGATGTGATAATTGATGTGATTAATTGCAGTAAGGGCCATAGTGTAAATAAGAATCAAGCCCAATATCTGTTTACTGCTGTCTGTCCCTACTTGACATATTAGCTAGCTGGGAGTTGGTTAATCCAGAAAAGGCACTTGGGCATGTAATACCAACCAGATGTTACATTAAGGCATGTCTACACTTGGAAATTTACTAAAATATCTACTCTGGGCATTATTGTTAATAATGTTTCTGGTTATTTTCAGGTTGTTCTCATTATTTGGGTACAAGTCCTGATGAGGACTCTTTTTAAGAAGAAATGTGTCTTTTTTTCCCCCTGATCTTAACCCACTATATGGTATACTGGCTGAGGAGTGAATGAGTTGTGCTGAAATCCATTGCCACCTGGAACTGAGTGCCAGGTCATTCAGTCAGAAGCAGCCAGATATGATGCTGGCCATGTCTTCTTTTTGTGCCATTAGAAACTGGCATGCCTTAACCCTGCTATTCAGATGGTGTAAGCTCAGGTGGATCTGTGACCATTACAAGGCTGGGGCAACCAGGTGCCGACTTGGGGCAGGCAGTGAAGAAGTAAATGGCTGTTGACATAGCAGCAGAGCGCCAATCAGAAGTCACCACTGTCCCTATGTGTGGTAGCTGCCCCAGGAGCCTGGCCATACCATTATGCCTGTTTGTGACTATCAGTTATGCAGAATCAGAGGGGGTAGTCATTTTTCCAAACTGAAATTTTTCCAAAAAGCTGCGTTAGTTTTTAATGTATTGCTTACTTCATTGTCTAGCTCATGATCGAGATGTGAAGAACCACAAAACTGTATACAAGTCTCTTGGCATGGTCTTTCCAGACTAGTAGAAAACAGGAAGTACTGGTAATCTCCTGTAAGAACCTGTTCTGATGGAAATAGCGACCATTTTCCAGACCACAATGTTTTGGACAAGTTCATGGCACTTTTGTAGAATCATTTGAAATTTTATTTGAGTAAAGAATTCAGAGGTTCATCCATTCTTGAAATACAGTAACAAATGTCAATATTCTGTTAACCATTTAGTCCTCTACAGCATTTTGTACAATTTACTATTATGTATGCGTGAGTTGGCAAATGCCCATTACCTTCAGCTATATTAAATATATTAAATCTAAGAGGAAAGACTTCACTCACTTTCATGTGCTGTAACCATGGCACTGTGTAGTTAGAGGAAATGCTGGGTAAATATGGATAAAAAGCTATTCTATTATGTTTATTCTATATAATTTTATATCAGTGGGTCATGGATTACTAGCCAGGCAAAATTAAACCTTCTTTATTTACCTAATCTATAAGCAGAGGGCATAACAAACGAACAATATACCCTATGTCCTCTTTCTCAAAAGAATCGCTATCAACTGCATGCATAATGTTGTAATATGCTAGCTTTAGGAAGAACTATAATATCAATCAGACTAATCATCTTATTTATGGAAGCATTACATTTATAAAATAAAGGCTTTTAATATAACAGGAATTCAGGAATGTGGACTATTCTTAGCTGTGCTTACTCTCAATCAGTCCTCATTTATATTTCAATTTCTCCAAACCTTTTCCAATGTTTATTTTTGTTAATGTTTTTGTGTCCTTTGTATCAAGCAGCATGGTACAGCATCCCATCAAGTGCACTGCAAAAGCACTAAAGAGCCATCCTAAATATATTAATCGACCATAAAAATAAATAAGCTATATGAGAGTGCATTTCTATAGTCTTGAGTGTTAGTACTAGCAGCTGGAGCATGAGGCACTATGAATGTGTGTGCCAACTTTGAGAGTCATGCATGAGAGAGCTCTCTGTAGTATTTTTTCCTGAGATATTCTTTAGCTTTTTTGGCCCTATGCCAATCATAAGTTTGACAGTAGAAACTTCTCTTTGGTGAAGATCCTGTCACTTCCTCTTCCCCGAAATAAATATACCTTTTGTAGAGAAACAGAAGTGCAGCACATGGGTCCATTTACAGGGATCTGAAGGCAATCAGGTCACACAAGACAGACATCTTTCACAGTTGGGACTTTGCAAGTACAATACAGAAAAAACAACAGATATAAAAAATAAAGCCCCCTCTCTTTCTAACATTACATTCACTCTGATGTATTTTCTGAAAGCCGCCCAAGTATAACTATTTATTTTAACTAAAGTAATCAAGATTAATGTCAGCAGTTATGACACACGCTGTTTGCTAAAGAACACATAGAACAATTGCTCAAGGCAAGCTTCATTAAGAAATCAGATAAAATTAGTAAAACTGATTATATTTCAAAACTCAGCAGCAGCAGCTCAAATTGCCATTCAGGAGTCTCCAATTAACACAATTGGTCTTGCTCACAATCAGCTTTTGTAATCTCATTAGCCTATTATATTTTAATCATTGGAAGAACCGCACAACAAAACTTCTCTTTATTTTTGCACGGACTGCAGATGGCAAAAAGCGAACGTGCAACATACAGTTTTACAGGGAACAATGTCGACTCCTTAGAGCTTTAGGAGTTATCCTGGTTACAAATTATTACCATACTTTCTGTCAGTGCTATGGAACGCTGACAGCAGGCATCTAATTTGGCATTAATTGACAGGGGACTAATTGTATAACTGACATCGCTAGTGGAAATTTACAAAGTATGAGGTAGAAATATTGCAAAGTATCAGAAAAAAGACAGAGAACTCTGTCTGTGGATACTTGCATGTAAGCGCTTTGCCTCCTTGGAGAGCTGGCTTGTTTCATAAAT
Organism: Gavialis gangeticus; assembly: GCF_001723915.1. Classification (NCBI taxonomy): domain Eukaryota; kingdom Metazoa; phylum Chordata; order Crocodylia; family Gavialidae; genus Gavialis; species Gavialis gangeticus. The sequence continues at coordinate 52,865,401 of NW_017728992.1, read as the reverse complement.
ATGTTTTGAAAATATTGGACCTTGTAAAAACACAAAGTCTTCCTGTCCTTTAGGTGCTGGCAGTCTGCAAATATCTACAATACAAGTGTTTCATTGATATTGGGTATGGCCCGCTGCAATGAGATTATGTTCTATTGATGGGAACTGGGCTGTAACATTGCCATCTACAGAAGCAATAGGTTGCCCTATTTTCTAGCTGAAAATGCTATGTATTTTATGAACTGCCTCTATCTCGCACACCAGGGATGTCTCTGTGGCTAAAGCCATAATAGGATTTTCCTAAATGATTCAGAAATACAAATATTCTGACTGAGCACCTTTCTGGGCTTCCCTTATTTACCAGCAAGCTTTGATACAGTATTTTTCTCCCATCTTTTAAAAGACATTTTCAATTTCCCATTTCCCTTATGAGCTCTTCCTGGAAAAGGTGTCAATAACCACTAATTGCATTCTGCTTGGCCAGTCTGCAAATCAAAACAGCAGAGGCAGCAAGCCAATATGCATTCAAATCCCTGTACTTGGTTGCAGCATTCTCAACTGGAAAGATACAAGTAGTCCAGTAGTCAAACCACTGTCTTCTGGGAAATTCAGAATTCCTTCTACAATCTCCAAAGATGCCTATGAAGATAGCACTTGCTTTCAGACTTTTATTTCATGAAGAGGCATTGTTAAGGGTAATACAATGGTGTTTCTTTTAGATTCAATCTAGGGAACTTTTTTCTTTTGATAATACTGTGTGAAATTTTGAAAAGCCTACTAATTTTATTATTTTCTACTCTTGGTTGTTTTCAGGACTATTTTTTTAGGCATGCTGGTAAGAGAACACACCACGTCTGCTGCACTGGTTGTCTAAACAGAAGAATTCTGTTCATGGGGATTTTGCAAGCCTAAAGGCAGCAGAACAGGAAAAATATGTGATGGGATTAATTTATCTGGGAGTAGATTGTGGTTATCTTGAAGTTATTAGTTATTCCAAAGATAATAGATTCTGTTTGTAACTTCAGCCTATGTAATTTGTTCATGAGCAATTTGTTGTGAGTATTTGATACTGCTGTTCAACCTCCTGTGATTTGATTAGATAGATGAACTAGATTTTTGTGAGGAATGCTCACAAGTATGGATTTAAAAATGCACTAATGAAGAGTCTTCCACATTTACTTAAAGTCTACCATTTTTCAAATATTCCTGCTTATGAATTAATTTAATAAAACATTCATAGAAAGTGAACTCAAGCCAATTTACTCTGAATGGCAATCTTACTGGCTATTTTCAGAAGTTTTTTCTTGCCTCTGTATTAGTATGCTTGCTCCAGCAGATACTGGAAGGATGTGGACAATTCAGGTACTTAGGTAGGGTAGCTGTGCCCAACAGATATCTGTTATTAAATAACTATTATAAAAAGGGAGAAGGAGGTTATATTGGCTGTTCCTCTTGTAATCAGAATAGTAGCTATAATTGGCCTAGCTTTATGGATACCAAGGCCTCCCACCTCCCATGATGCTTTTGCTGTCATTTCATAAAAAATAGCATCCACTCTTCAATTGCTTTTTGTTTAATCAAAAGTTACCCAACTGGTTTTCTTAAACAAAAGACACCCTGATAATTTCAGTTGGTCTTACTTGCAGAAGTAAACTGAATAGTATTTAATATCAGGTTTTTTAATTAGTCTTCGTTAATTTGCCTTAGTCTGCTGGTCTTCAAAAAATACAGGGTGGCAACAGAAAGTCCAGTGATGTGTTATTCATTCATAGACAAGAAACCAGATGCAGGGGAAAAAACAAATGATTCATCCCTGCGGGAAATAATGGACATAATGTAGTCTTATATCATTTATAGGTAGAGCATAAGTGGCATTCTTCCTTCATTAAAACTTGGTTAAAAAAATATGTCAGTGATTATGTTGCCACTATACAGAAGAATAACCTGAAGTGAATAAATTTATATTTCTTTTACTGTTATCTCAGCTCTTGCCCAGTTTCACCATGCTTTCCACAGCAATTCCATGTGATGTGGGGGTGTATGAAAGTGTATTCATGAGACAATATCAGTCAGCTTTGTAGAGGTTGACATTGCTAAGCTACCATTCCACATACTCTGTGTTATGTATTATCCTTTGATTTCAGAAGTCATTTTGTGAGGATTTATGCTTTCCTGTAAATATTTGTTGCAAGAAGAGTTGAGAAGATCTTATCCATGGTATCAAATTGTGCTGTGCTATGTAGATATTGCAGAATATCCACCAAACCATTAAGCTGATGATGCTTAATACTGTAAGTCACAGTTTCTGACAGCTGCTACTTATTGGTATATTTTGTCCATTACACTTATTCTGCATGAATTTTAAGGTAACATAATCAGTAGAAAAACAGGATAGCACACCTGATTCAAAATCTGCTGAAGTCAAGGAGAGTCATAAAACTGGTTTCAATGGGCTTTGGCTCAGGTCCCATTCAGGCAACTGGAGTCAATTCACTCAGGAGCTCATAGGGCACAGACAGAAGAGAAGCTCCCCCTTGCAAATCATAGTGTTTGCAGGAAGCACTCTCAGTTGCAACGGTTCCCTGGACCCAACAGAAGTTTGCTGTTGGGTCCAGGAGTTAGGGATACTAGCTGCTTGCTGTGAACCTATAGCCCGGTGTCTGTAGCAAAGCCACTCTTCCCTCCTAGCCCAGATGCTGTTGTCAGAATGCGGGGGGTGGAAAGAGAACAGAGGGAACTTGTTCTTGGATTTTCCCAGCTGGCACGGGAGGGTGGGCTGGGTGGATTGGGGCCTCCCCACTTTGCAGGGAGCCTCCAATCCAGCCACCTCACCCTTCAGCGCCAGCTGAAAAAAACCCCCAGACCATACTTCCTCTACTCCCTTTCCTACCGCCTGTTCTGAAAACAGTGACAGGCTGGGAGCTCTGCAAACACAAGTTATGGAACACGCTCCATTGTGAAGCATGTTCATCTGAACCTTCATACAATAAGGGTTCAGATTTGGGCCCTTTTAAAGTGACCTCAGCCATGTAATTCTGTTTGGTCATGGCTGTAGACTGCTTTCTGGGGCCAGATCAAGTGAACATTGCCACTTCTGTCTGCACCGATAGGATCTAGTTCCTCACTGGCATCCTTATGGAAACAAAGTTATTAGGCCTTCCTGTTTCTGTAGCAGCCTGCAAAGCAGGTCAGCCATAAACAGATGGTAAACTTAAGAAATGGTACAGTCCCTCTACTCCCCTTCTCTGCAATGATCCAGTTGGGAAGGATTATATCAGGGGTGTTACCATATAGCCCATAGAGCCATGTTGTCTGGCCTGTGGAGCTCCCAGAAGGGCCAGGAATTTGGCTATCACCATCTCTCACCCTGCCACTGCCATTATGTCAGGATCCAGCCCGTGAAGAGCCCTGCAGTTTGGATCCATCTCAGGGCTATGTGAATCTGACACCTCTTAAATATTATCATCCTAAGGCAGTTTGCATCCATAAATTCACCTTGAGTTGGTGAATTTATGCCAGGAGGTCAGGGGTAAAAGGTATTATCTGTTTGCTTTTTTTCCATAATAAAATATCTGTGGTGATCTCTCAAGAATAGTGCCATTTTTTTCTCTCAACCAGTGATTTAGGAGAGTATAACAGGGAATGAATGACTTCTTTTTTAATGATGAAGTTGATCTATTTGTTAATCTGGAAACTAATTCTTCAATCTGCTGATTTGTTTTTAGTTTTATTAATATATCAAGTTCCTTGCTAGATCAGCCATCCATCTTCAAAATCTGTGAACACAATTAGTATATTGCAGATGGTCAAATTGGCTCATAAGAGTATTTCCAAGCCCTGTTGGAATAATAAGATTTCCACTCACAGGGCAAAATTTTTCCCTCACATATGCATACTTACCCAGCTGAAAGGCAAAGGTAGAATATGGCAGGCAAGACAGTGATGCATAGCATATTATCTTGTACTCAATGAGAATCTCCTACTGCTGTCAAGCAGTGTGTGTTGCCCTCTGTGTCCACCATGTTTTCCCTACCAGTTCAGGCACACAGTGACTCCAAAAAACCATAATCAAAACAAATTAAAATAATGCGCCTCGGATTTTTCACCAGAGCCCTTCTGTTCAGCATCAGAAGTTCCTCGTTAGTCTTTCAATCTGATATCAACTTGCTCAGTGGCTCAGATAGCAGTAGCAGATGGGTGCAGGAGCTATATTTTTGAATGGCTGTGCCCCTCTGTGCTCTTTGCTATCTGTCTGTGTTCTCACATTTTGTTTCGTGAAATTACACAGCATGTATCCCCCAAAACAAGGGACCAGTAGCCCTGTAACCATGGGATTAAAAAATACCTCACAATCCCAGGATCCTGGTTTCTGTGATTTGAGGTTGCATCCCCTAGTTAAGCGCCATCAATATCAATACTTAATGGTATTCTCTGAGCTCAGCCAGTGAAGAAAATAGGGTTGTTATCTATCAAAGCACATTTTAGTTTTTGACAAGTAAAAAGCAGCATGGGGAATGCAGTAAGTCTGAAATGAAAGCCTAAAAGAAAACTCATATAACATCTGGTGTCATTTATCCCCTGTTGGCCTTTCATAGTATGATATGATGAGCTTGTTCTGATTTAAGATCAGATGATTTGGTTTGAAAGAGTGGAGTGGGGGATGCAGCCAGTCTGGCAGCAAATTGGGATACAAAATCTGCTCAAATAATTGGAAACACGACAGATTTTCCTTAACTGATGCCAGTGGCATCTTAGTTTATCCATCTCTCTCAGCTGAATTTGTTAAGTGCATTATCTTATTGGTTTTAAAGTTTTCATCTCACTTATTTGCAGGGGAAAATGTGAGCAAATCAGTCATGATGGATTGCCTAATTTTCTGGGCTGAATAAAGCAGTTTTATAAGACTGTTGATTCCTGGGTTATTAGTTAATAGAAACATTTATCAATTTCTTTATAGAAAAAAATCTTTAACCAATGATTGCATTTTTAAAACTTTCATTAATGTTTCCACATAAAGCTCTGTGATTGGACATGAGTATGATAATCATAGAGTTAGGGGATGGCTTGAAACAGAAAACTTTTCTTCTTCTTCATCTTCCTTCTTTTTCTTTTTTTTGTTTTTTGTACAAATGTAAAGCCTGGTCAAAGCAAAAGGACATCATTAGATTAGTAATTATACTGAGTAGGCTTTGATCAAGAGAAGGGGAAGGGGAAGAGAGAGATCATTTCCTAACTAGTGAACATAGTGTCTGTTTCTATTACTAATTTACTTTACAAAAATGGGGCCTGATTTAGAAGGTTGAACAGTACATGTCCCTCTCTATTCAGAGAGGCATGTAAGCACCTCCTTAGCATTAAATGCGTCTTCAGTGTGACCTAAAGTCATGTAATATTGAATTAGTCACATATGATTCTCTAGTTCTAGATAAATGGATGACCCGTTTGGTGGTGTGTAATATAGATTCTTAAATCTTTATTATCAAGATTGAAATATTAAGATTAAGTAATTTGTGTTATGCTTTTAAAAAAAATAAATTGACCCCCTTGAGGAAGAGAGAACACAACAGGCACATTTACATGTGCCATTAATGCGTAGCAATAAACTCTGGAGTTTATTGCTCCAGGGAAGCTCTGTTTACATATGTGCCCAAAGCACAGCAGACTGAGCTGAGTTGGAGCAGCCCCAGGGGTCTGTCTCCCACCCCAGAGCTGCTCTGACCAGGCTCAGTGTGCTGCTTGGGGGCTGGCTGTCAGCCCCTGCACTGAAGCACCCTCATGCCCCAGCCAGTTGGGTCAGTGTCTACATGTACGCTGCTGTGCACAAGAAAATTTTCAGCAGGGTATATTATTTTCCTGCACCCTGACAGGGGTGCACATGTAGACACTGAGATGTTTACTACTGAGCTAATTAGGCAGCTCCACAGTAACTTCTTGCATAGATGCACCCAACATGCTGGATCTGATCTTCATCAATGCCCACTGTTAAAGTAATTGGATCCCTCATTCACTGTAAGGCCCCTGAAAGTAGACTGAGCAACATAATAGGCCTTGATGTAATTGAGAGTTATGTCCACTGCTCCTTTATTTTTTTTAATTGAGCCCAATAATCATTGGAGATGGTGTTAAATACAAATCAAGAACAGACTGCATATTGGCCAAAGAATAATTACCTCAAAATCCAAAAAACACTGACATGTCCATTTTAATATTTTTTCCTCCTACTTTTTCTTTCTCTGTCTTTCTTATAGGCTTTAGATATTTGTGTTAAGCCCTGGTTCCAGGAGTGCAGAAGACACTTCCTTCAGAATAAGAATGAGGGGAGTTAAAAAACTTTTATGCAAGTAGACTTTGCTGTGAAATGTTATCTTTTGTTAGTTCAAAGGTTTCCGAAGATATAAATTCTTCACAACTGCCCTGAGGTACTGAGAATGTAAATTGAATACTTTACAATTTGTAGACTGTTCCTGCAGTAATGTGTATCTCCTCTGTGAGTGAGTGTTTGGGGATTTTTCAATTACTGTAGTCTGAAAACTCTCTAAGATTCTTTAGGGCAGAAAAGGCTTCTTCTTAAAGTTGAGTCACTGATGTTCAAATTAGCTGCCAAAAGCACAGTAATGATCTGTGTTCCAGATTTTACTAAACAGGAAAAAAATTGGCCCATTTCACTAGGGAAAAAGAGGGGGGAAAAACCTTTTCACTAACACTAAATATTCAAGGGTTAGATGCTCTGCCAGGGTCAAGAGTGAGATGAATTGTTGACAATACATACACCTTGTACAATAGGTCAGGGTCATTATTAAGGGATTCAAGAGAACTTCTTTACATTTCCAATGCTGTACCATATGTGTGGCCTCCAGGCTCTTGGTGTTGTTTAATAGCTTTTGAGAAGCCATAAGTTAAATGATAAATTGGTTGAATATGCCTTTAAACTCAGTACATTTCAAAATTGCATCCGCACTGCACATTCTTCTATGCACTGTGACCAACTGCAGTTTACAAGGCATAGTGCAAATGGTCAGAAATATCCACATTGTGTCAATTGATTATGATTAAGAATGGTTACCACAGTCTACTCTTGCCACAGTTTATCGCTGCTAAGGTCAACAGCCAATAATATTCAATAGCTATTGAATTTCTAATAGGTAGGAGACTCCAGTAATACTCATAATGTGTGTGTGTGTGTGTGTGTGTGTGTGTGTGTGTGCGCGCGCGCGCATGTACACACACACTGTGCAGTTAAAAACATTGAAATAATAGAAAAATTAGGAAAAAAATGTTAAGGCTAAATAAATTGGTTAAAATTGGTTAACAGTATTACCTTTAGTGACCAGCAATATGGTTAACCTTTATGTTTATTTCAGACCAACTCAAAATGCTACTTGATACAAGCCAACTAATCTGTGAGAACTTTTAATCTGTCTGTTAGTCATCTGCCATATCATGTGCTGCTACTGTGATTTGTTCATGAATGAGTTGATATGAATCATTTGAAAGCATCTAAGCTATTTCTGCATATGCTGTTTCTCTGAAATGCTCTGGTACTTTTACTCTCACTTTCTCCTAATTCAAGAAAAGGGCAGATTCAATGAAATTATAAGGGAAAAAATTAAAAACCTCTAACCTACAGAACGTTTTATTAGAAGATATCATTGAGACTCAGAATTAAATGAAAAATTAATTGAGCTATGTGGATGGTGTTTAATAAGAATATCCATGAGTACATTAGCTGTGATTATAAAGGAATTTGTATCCCTATATACTTTTAGACAGGAACCAAACTAAAATTTTCATCTAATGGTGTCATAACTGTTCTTTTCAGTGAAAGTGTAGTGAGGACACTTTCAAAGAGAAGATAAAGTGATAAATGGAAATTTTATTTCTCCTTGATTTGTGCAGTGGGAAATGGGTGTTGCCAGTCAAAATGGCAATTGTTCTTGCCAATGTTTTAGATCAGAAATGGATTAGTAAAACCTACCACTTGTATGGAAATTAATTTGAAATTTATCTTAATAGTTTAGGACTCCATGGGTGTGTTTACACAAGCTGTTAATTTGAAGCAATGAACTCAGGCGCATATTGTGCTGTAGTTTATTGCTCCCAGGTGCACCATTTGAAGGTGTACCCTGGGACCACAGCACATTGAGCCAGGTTGGAGAAGCCCCAGCTTGCAGGGGACCTGGGGAAATCAGCCTGCCAGCCTGGGGCTCCTCTGACCCAGCTCAAAATGCCGCAGATGGATTGCTTGTGGCATGAGCGTGCTCCAGTGAGGGGCTACCCAGCAGGCAGCCCCTGCACTGAAGAACCCTCGTGCCCTAGCCAGCCATATCAGTGTCTACATGTGTGTTGCTGTGCATGAAAAAATTCTGCAGCTGAATACTTGTATTTACAAGTACTAACCTGCTGCAGAGTTTATTAGTTTTCCTGCAGCCTAATAGGGCTGCACATGTAGACACCAAGACATTTACTGAGGAGCTATTTAGACAACTCCAAAATGAATGTCTCAGGTAGATACCCCACACAGAAAGCTTTCAGTTTCTCTGACTTTCAATTTCTGGTCTCAGAAGTAAGACTGACCATCCATAGGGATGATTTCATTTGCTGAAAGACTTGAAAATTACCTTGTTTAGTTGCCAGATTAGTTGCCCTCTCTGCTCTCCAAACTTTACTGTATATTTGTTCTGAGCATTCTAGTTCATTCATGTTTCCTCTTTTTTTGTCCTCTCTCTTTCTGTTCCCAAACCCCTTCCCCTATGGCCAAAGATTTTATGTTATTGAATGCAATTTACATGTAGTGCCTATGGGTAAATCCAGAGGGGTGGAGTGGTTCAGACCCCTGGCTGAGCCTGGCGCCCTGTCCAACCCATCTGGAGCAGGGCAGGAGTGGCTTTGGAGCTCCCTCACTCTGAGGACTGCTGGGGACAGTGGCAGTGGAGAGCAGATCAAGAAGGAACAGGAAAGGAGAGGAGGGAAGGGAAGTTGCTGCTGGGCAGAGAGGAAAGGGAGGAGAACCTGAGAGCAAGGTGATGGGGGATTCTTACCTGATTTGGGGACTTAAAAGTCCCTTGTTGCTACTCCTGCAGCGTAGTTTGCCCATCCCAGTGGGTAGGAGAACCTGGGAGTGGACGTACTGCTACCCTTGCAATGCCAGTCGCTGCTCCCCCTCCCACCTTTACAAAATTCTGCAGCCATCCATGATAGTGCTGCTGATACTGTAGCAGTGCTCTAAGTATTTCACTGCCTGCTTACTTTTAGTGTGCACTATTACTTGCTTTGCCATTTACCATTTGTACAATTTTCCAGTTGGCTAGAAAGACTTTAGAGGCTGTTTAAGTCATTCAGATGCCAACTATCAGTTTCAAAACAAAATATGTAGTCTGCTATTTTCCAGTTAATTTGTACCTTCATGTAGAGGAGCCTCAGAGCCTAAAATGTGCAAATTCAGTTTGCTGTTGTGTGTGCATCTTTACTCAGGCAATTGCCTCTGTTATCCCCCTACTGCGTGGACTTCTTCAATGGACCATTCTATTTCTGGGTGACTGCAGCTCCACCCAGGGGCATAATTATAGCATATGGTTCTTATGGACCCTCTCTCTCTCTGTTGAATTTCAAGTGCTCAGCACAGCATTAGCGAGATCGGGCTCTCTAGGAATGGATGCATAATAGAAGTAAACATTAATGCAAAGAAACATTGGAAATATTGCAGTTTCTGACCATCACATAAAGATTTAAAATATTCTTGCTACTATATCCCTTTGGGTGACTTTCTTGTTGGTCATGATTCAGTGGCCACTCTGCAAATTAATTTGCATAATAATTCTCAATTCACAAAGCAGCCTTAAAACAAGGAAATAAGAATACCTACAAGTAGGCTGGCCAGGGCATTGCATCCTGGGCAAGGAAGGAAAGATGGCATTGAGAATGGTACTATGTATGCACAAAATAGAAAGTTTCCAATGTCAATTGCTCTGTAAAATAACTGATTTGGCCACATATCCTTCTCTGATTTAGCCATAGAAATTATGAAGGTTAAACTGAGAGACCAGGCCAGGTTATCCAGTTTCAGTATAATCCTTTTCAAAAGCACAATCTCAAATTTTTGTTCACATTTATCAGCCAGATTACTGAAGTGCTGACTTGCCCCGTTTCCTGAATGTGTCAGTATTTCTGCCTGCTACTTCCCCGCCTGCAAAAATGACATAAGCAGTCATCAGTCCTGTTCCCTGGCAACCGTCCCATTTCTTGGCTCCAGTTCCAGCTGAAAGCCAGTTCTAGTTGCCCTGCGCATTTTCAGTGTATCAAACAGACATAGGCTCAACTTAATCTTGTTAGCACAATGAGGCAGTTTTCAAACATTGCAGCAAATCAAATCATCCCTAAGGACTGCAAGTGAGCATGGCATGGGGTGAGGGAACAGGGTAAGGATAACCATCAAAGGTAGGATTAAAGTGGAATCAGGCTTTTACCTGACTGCTGTCAGCAAGCTCCTTGTTAGGCACTCTCTCTGCTTTTTCGTCTGCTCCATGCCACCTCCCTTTTTCCCCCACTGCCCGCCCGTTTCTACTTCTGCACAGTGCTCAGAGTGAAGTCAGCAATGGGCAATGACAGTGAAAGAGCTCATCTATCTGTGAGGAAAGAAGCCGCTTTGATGGTTCCCCAGTGGATGTAATTGTGCTCATTACTGCCCATTTACATTTCATCACTCGATTATCACAAATGCCTCATTACTGTTGATAAGGGTTTGCTGTTGAACTACTTGCTAACTATTCATTCCTGAGCTTCACTGTCATCAGGCGTGCCCATTGGAGAGATGGGGGGTGGGGGAGAGAACAGAGAAGAAAGGATGGGGAGGAGGTGAAAAAGGTCTTCTATCAGATTTGATTAAAGGCTGTGATTTAAATCGATATTTAATAAAGTGGCTGCTGCCACATAACGCGTGCAATTCCCCATGCAGGCAGAATCATGAATCCGAGGCCCTCACAGCCTGCTACATAACTCAATTGGGTTTTGTGCACCGGTCTGGCACCTGTGTCCCTGAGCACAGCGCCTCCGAGGTAATAGGTTTATGAGCCGATGAACAGAGCTGATAGGTTCTAAATGGATTAACTAGGTGTCTGCAGCCTAGTGATGAATACATCAGGCAAAAAAAAAATGCCTGCATAAGCAGAGAGTGATAGGATGTGTTGACAGACACTGTGCATGTTATGAGCCCCACAGGGTGAAACACTGCTCAGCTCCTGTCAGTCAAGCACTCTCAGAATAATGGGTGAAGATATCAGGCAGTGAGGCTTAACAAGCCTGCAGGTGCCAGGTAACAGAGGCCTGCTGCTGCCACTTCTGCTGTGAAAGGCGATAGCGGGGCTTCGCTCACACCAACAGCTATGGTAAGCATGGGAATTCATATATAAGATATAAAGCTTCCATTTGTGAACTCAGCTTTGTCCATAGGACATATGCATGGTCAATCTGATTTGCATCAACTTTTTGCTTCATGTTGTATGATTTGTGTTACAGCAGTGCCTAGTAGTCGAGCTGTGCAAGGTGCTGTACACACACTTAATAAGAGGCAGTCTCTAAATGGACAAGATGGACAGAGAATGAGAATGAGAGGAACAAAATTGTTTAATTTCCCCATTACAGAGACAGGACATTGAAGAAGAGAGTGATGAAATAGCTTGCCTGAGATTTCTCTCTCTCTCTCTCTCACACTCGCACACACACACACACACACTGAAAAAAAAGGTAGAAAATTGAACCCAGGCCTAGTACTTTGACCATAAGACCATCCTTCCTCTTGTGGATGGGACATGAAGTCTTGTTTAACAGTATGATTGATGCACAAAATATGTGTTAAGTGAAAAATGAAATCAGGCCTCCTTTCATGATGATTCTGCTTATTAACATGGAGCTACAAACTGAACAGTACATTGATGATTGTTAAGTCTCTCCTGTAGTGTTATTGGTAAGATTACAATGGAAGCTCCTGTACAATGTGTGTATCTTCTGAAAAATTACAAGTATTAGTGTATACAGATATATCAAACTACATAGGTATTTGGATCTATTTTATAGATAGATAGGAATTAATTGAAATCTGTGTATGGCCCCTGGCAGACATTACCTTTACAACATGATTGATAATTTAATCACAACTTAAGTAGTAACCCAGCCACATAGTCATTAGGGCTGTGCAAAGCTTTGGTCCCTAACTTGATTCAGCTGAGATTTGGCCTGATTCAGTGGCTGAATCTCTGAATCTGAATCAAATCAGAGGACACTTTAATCTCTTTGAATCAAATTGGAACCCTCTGAATTGATTCAGAGAGATTCGGAAAGATTCACTGATTTGGACATAGTTTCATAGTTTCTAGGGTCGGAAGGGACCTG
>NW_017728992.1:52830041-52852938 GCF_001723915.1 Gavialis gangeticus | reverse complement strand
CAGAAGTGGACCAGAAGCACTTCCAGTCCACTTCTGGGTTTCCTGGGGAGTGTGCAGGGCCCCTCCCCTGTACCCCCCAACTTGGCGACTGATGCTTCCTGGGTCTGGGGGAGGGGCACCCAGGGTCCCCCTATGGCTGATCACTGAGCCAAGAGGGTACAGGTGGGGTCCCTGCATGCTCCCCAGAAGTACTTCTGGTCCACTTCTGGGTTCACCGCCAAGCATGTGAAGGGTCCCCCCACACTCCTATGGGATGCTCCATCCACCCCAGCATCACAGCATTCACAAGCCATGCTGGTACCTTGAGGTATGTAGAAAAGACATTTAAAGCTGTGTCTATGTCTGAATTGCTGATTTTCTGAATCAGCATTGAATCTTCAGATTCAGATTAGGTTGAATCAAATCAGGGACAGTCATCTGAATTAACTCATCGTTTCACTCTCCCTGATTTGGGCCAAATCCAAATCAACTAGGGCCCACTTAGCACACCCCTAATGGTCATGTATTTCATGGCATGATAAAACAGGGAATAAGTCACAAAGTTATTACACAAAACATGAGTAATAACTTCGTGGCTTGTTCCCATTGCACATTAAAATGAACATGTGGCCAAGCTGATGAGGGCTCCCAGCTTCAGGAGTACATCAGAGTTTTTGCTTCTTATATGCTCCTGAAGCTGGGAGTGCCAGTTATCTGACTGGCTTGCTACTTGCCTGGTACAGGGAGCCTGGGATCATATGGCATGACTGAATAGAATCTGATCCATGAACCCACTATTGTGCTTTGTGTCATGGATGTGAAGCATGGCAGGAGGTGTGATTGTTGGAATCATGGATCAGATCCCACTGTGCCTTTAACTGAGTGTCTGCCAGGGGCCTCAGATAGGGTGTTCCACAGAAAAGAAAAAAAAAAGTTTCTGTTGAAGAATTGTTTTAAAAGAAAATCTTCAGCCGATATGTGTGTCTGTGTGTACATGCAGGCATCCATATGTATAATATATGATACCAAAAGCTTATACTTAGAATATGCAGATCCCCTCCTCTGAAAAATCAGGCCCCTTTATGGAGTCTCTTTGTGCTCCCCAAAACTTGAGAAACTCAAAACCACTAGGGCTAGCTACAGACAGTCCAAAAGTTTGAGGCTGAATTGATTCAGTCTTTGCAGGTTAGTTTCTAAACTGCACAGATTAAATTGAAACAGAAGTGAACAGACATTTACCTTGGATTCAGGAAATACAGCCACATGCCCGCAGTGGCTCAAACCAGAAGCTGGGGGGCACTAGAGCATTGGTCTCTGGCTGTGTGTTCACTTTCTGTTTCTGCTGCCCCCAAGGTCTCTGGGATTTGCAGTTCAGCATTACAGCAGGAGGACTCTGCAGGGTTGTTCATCACTTCCTCTTCCTTCTCCCAGGTGCTTCTGGGATTTGTACTCCACAGTTGTAGCCAGCAGTAAGTTTGAGCAGGGGAAGGAGTATTTAACCTCCCTCCCTGGCCCCAGACCCCAGCCAGGGTTTGCTTGAGGTGGGGTAGTCCCCCTCGCCCCTCCGTAGACTGGGCTGCCTCCCCAGCAGGGCTTTTCTTCCTCCCCCCTCCTGCTTGTCAGCCAGCCCTCACTGCTCCAGCTAGGAAGCAGAGAAGTGGGGTCATCTGTGTTCTCTGGAACAAACAGTACGGCCCAGGGCTGCAAAGCATGCTGGGATGCTAGGGGAGTGTGATTTAATTTGAAACAGGAAGAAGTCTGGGACAGAAGTTTCATAAACTATTTTAACACATCAATTAAGTCTGATATTACATTCAGCCAGGTTTATCTTAAACCAGTTTCAGCCATTTTGAAACTGGTTTATGTGCACTGAACTTGTGTTCTGTTACAGGTTTAAACCAGTTTCTGATCAGTTAAATGTGTTTATATGCAACTTCTGTCCCTAGCTAGTTGTTTCTCAATATCCTGTCCAAATTTCTTTAATCATCTTCGGCCTAACACTTCAGTCCCAAAAAGTTTCTACAAATCAACTCTTGCAACAAATGGATCCATTATTAGACTGTGGCATTAAATGAGTTAACATTCTATATCAATCATTCAACAATGTTGTTTTAAGTCCCATCCCTATACACATCCATGGTAGACTGCTTTAGAAAGAATCAAAGAAATAAAAGTTTTTTTTCAAAATAGGCCTATATGTTCAGAAAAAGACAAAATGCTAAGATTAAAATGGAATTATAATTAATCAGCAGTGTGCTGTCAGACAGTGGTTGCCTCTGCTGGGATATGCAAGATGGTGCAAACAAGCCCTACTCTCTTTACTCAGTCACCTACCTGATAAAATTTGTAACCTTTGCCATAAAGTCCAAGATTATGAGGCTACTACCCTCCAGCATTCTAGGCTGGTTGGTGAAATTCAGTCAGCAGAAAATCATGTATTCTGTATCTCACCCTCAGAAACAATAGCTCTTTCCTCCATCATGTCTATCCCACTCCGGTCTGCACCACCACTACACCTGGATATTCTTGTTCTGAGTGTGCCAATGCTGGTGTGTGGTGAGCTGCTTTGGGTATGTCACTCTATCTTCACCATGTCTGAAGGAAGTAGTGGGGGGTACTCTCTGAGCAGCTTCACCACCTCACTTCCAGCATTGGCACATACAGAGTGAAAGTAGGAAGGTGGAGGCTTGCATGGAAGCTGTGCTGCTTTGAGTGCTATGGGAGCAGTAGAGACATACCCAAAAGCATGCCCTTGGCAACTCTTGAAGGCTATGTATGTACCTATATTCTCTGCCACCAAAACACTTAGAATCATAGAATCATAGAAAATAAGGGCTGGAAGGGACCTCAGGAGGTCATCTAGTCCAACCCCCTGCTCAAAGCAGGACCATCCCCACTAGATCATCCCAGCCAAAGCTTTGTCTAGCCAGGTCTTGAAAACCTCCAAGGATGAAGATTCCACCACTTCTCTGGGTAACCTGTTCCAGTGTTTTATTACCCTCCTAGTGAGAAAATTCTTCCTAATATCTAACCTAAACTTCCCTTGCTGCAACCTGAGACCATTGCTCCTTGTTCTGTCATTTGCCACCACTGAGAACAGTCTAGCTCTATCCACTTTTGAACCCCTCTTCAGGTGGTTGAAGGCTGCTATTAAATCCTGTCTCAGTCTTCTCTTCTCTAAACTAAATACAGGAAACCCTCATGGGTTTGGCATTCATGGTTTCAAATATTCGCAAATGCTGAACCTGCATTTTAAATATACTTTATACACTTACAGGAACTCCTTGGGAGCTCCACACTTGCTGCTGCTGGGCTCCTGCTGCTGTTGCCACACTCCCACCATCACCACCGGATCCATGTCCCCCCTCAGTCACCATGGGCACTGCATTCATGAACACAGTGCCTTATTTGCGGATTTTGCCATTTGTGGGGCATACAAGAACATATCCCCTGTGAATGGCAAGGGTCACCTGTAATCCCAGTTCCCTCTTCTAGGCTTCTATTCCCTATCTAAGCCATACCCTATGTCTGTGACTATTAAAGGGGCAATAGAAGCCTCAACTGTATTGATGTAGCAGATACCTACGTTAATAGACTCCAGTTAGTAATAGTTGAGGGTTGTGTTAGCTCTTAATGGCCTTTGGGGAGTTCATTTTTATTGAACATCCTGAAAACTCCCCGAAAACTCCCCTGTTTGAAAAAAATGGAATTTCCATTTCATCTTCCATTTTGTTGTCATTAAAAGTGAAAATAAACTTTGAAATATTGAAGATTTTAGAAAATGAAATGAAATCTATTTGGAAATATGTGTGATAGTCTTGTGATACATCATAGTGCCCTTGCCGCAAAAAAAAAAAAAAAAGGATAGGTACATCACATCACTACATCAGAGTAGTGAGTAATCTGTCCCATTGGGGAAATAATAGCATGAATTACCTGTAACTACTACTACTACAGTGAAACTCAGAAAGACATAGAGAGTAAATCCGACTTTAAAAAGACAGCTTTTATTTAGAATTTTCTCACAGAAAATTCCATTACAATTGGATACTTACGGAAAATTTCCATTAATGAAAACTTCATTTGCTCTGTTCTGAAAATTTCTACCTTTCTGTTGTTCTGTTTTGCTGCTAGTCCACTTCTTCCCAGTAGTAGAGCTCTGTTTACCAATAGCATAACTGGGGATGAACAACAGGGGCACCTCTCCCAAGTGCCAAGTTAGGAGGGGTACTGGAGTCGCACCCTACCTCCATGGAGTCCACACACCAGCAGCATGCCCATGGGGTACTCCAAAATAGTTCCTGGCTGCTGCTGCTTTAAGAGCAATAACTGGGGTGGACAAAGCATGTGAAGCAGCAGCAGCAGCTCAGCTGGGACTGTGTAGTAGTTCCTGGCATGGGTTAGAGTGCTTCCCACTCCTCTGCCCTTACTCTCAGAATTCATATCCCCCTGCCCTTACTCAGACCCTCCTTGCTCAGATCCTGCACCTCAAGTGGTTCTCAGAACCCACATTCCCCCACCTCTTCTCTCCCAGCCACATGCTTACCTGTGCCAACTCTCCCACAGGGTTTGTCCTAGATCTTGTTGTTATGCCACTTCTGTTTGGTAATGTTTTGCTTGCAGTGAAATTCACTTCTAGAACACAAGGCTTAAGTAGTCCTTAGGTCACAGCGAACGTATCTACACACGCGCTTTACTGTGCAATAGTCTAATTTACTGCACAGTAAAAAGTCACCATCTACACATGTGCTGCAATTAGGGCCAAATAGATTAATTTACAACACCATTGGATAGTCCCATCAAACACAGGTATTATGCAATGGCAGAGTAAATTACTGGACTTAAATGCACGTGTAGACCGTGACATCAGGATTAGTTTACTCTGGCTTAAATGGTGCTGCAGTTTATTCGGTCACATTAATGGCATGTGTAGACATGCCGAGTATGACCTTGCCCTATGTTCTTACCAGGGGTAAATGTTGCCAACAATTAAGACATTAGTTCCTCTGTGTATGATATGATTTTCTATACTGCAGTTCAGATCACAATTGTATAGACTCTATATATTCAAAATATTCAGCATCAAAAAGAGGGAAAGGAAGCCTCACAGACTTGGGTAATTAGGAGATACTGAAGTAAAACCATAATGACCTGGTTTAAAAAAAAATAAAAAGCCATTTTGAGCTAAAGGAGCTCTCAGGAGCATTTATTAAAAGAGCTTTGTTGAGTTAAAGCAGGGTTGAATTTTTTTGAATCCCAAGTTTAAAAATATAATTATATTTTAATCACTCCATGCCATTTTTAAAAATGAGATTTCTGCTGTGGCCATCTAGCCTGAAGCAAAAACAGATGAGCCTCTTTGATGTAAATGCTACTTTATAGATAGGCCAACATACATTGCCTCCTAATTCACCTTTTTTGGAGTCCATTTCACCTCCATGACTCACCTGGAGCCCCCTGCCTCTGAAGAAAGCATATGCTTAAACTCAGATCTTTTACACAATAGCTGCAATTTTCAACTTAAGTTTCCCAAATATGTATCTTTTTATCTCATGAGCAATGTTGTAAATAGGCAGGAAAAAAAAGGGTTCATGTTTTCATATAACAGTGATTCATTCCATAAAATATTTAAAACACCAGATTTCACCTCTTTTGAAAACTTTTTGAGGTAGCAGCCTCCAGACATCAGAGCATGGGCTTTTGTGTGCCCATCTGTGTAACAGTAAGTATATGCGTTGAGCTCTTGGTAAAGCAATGACCCTGAAATAGAGTGGGATCAACTTAGGAAGCTGACAAGACATCTCCCAGATACTTTTTTAAGCTACCACAAGTTCACCAATTCCATTTTTCCAGGTTCTCCTAAGGGGCTGAAATTTGGCCTGCAATAAATGAAAATACAAACTGACATTCAATATTGTAAAATATACATGCAATATTGTACTCCTTAAATCTTCAGTTGTACTATAACCTCCTCTTACTTGCTACTCAACAAGCAGAAGGATCAGTCCCTGGTCACAGTCCATGGCTAGACGATCCCAAAAACTCAAGAGTGTAGAGTTCCACTAAATGTGCAAGCCAGCACTAGTCTCCTTTACTCCTCTCAACTCTCAAGAAAAATTACTGTCATCATTCTCTTTTGGTCCTGCACATGTTCAGTTGTGCATGTGTTTTGAGGAAAAGAAATGTTCCGTGTGCCTCCTTTTACCCTTAAGCATTTGTTCAGGACGAGATAGAATTTAGGCTTTGAAGACTGTTGGTGATGTTAAATATGCTGAGCACTCATAATTCTTATTGAAGGCAGTTAAGTTGTGAGTTTTCAGCTCCTCTGACAAATTGCTATGTTACTAGATATTCACTGGTACTTTAGTGGAGAACATTTTAAAGATACAGTTCAAAGAAGGATTTTCAAATGGAAAAGATAATTAAACCAGAACATGTATGAGATAAACACTCCTCATAGTCTAAAGAAGCTAGTGCTTTTGGAGGCCAAGGAACTTACAAGGTTGGAAGTTTGTAACCTATTGAGCAATTGTTTGCATCAACTATGCATTCATGCAAGTAAGGCAAATGGTTAGTATAAATATTTGGTACCTACTTGGTAATATTCATAAAATATATTTACTTATTTAGATTTTTTTCCAAATCTGCCTGTCTAAACTATAAGCACATGTGCAATCAAATACATCTAAATGTTACAAACAGAAATAGACCAATAGAGGGGGAAAATAGAATTTTCCCTTGAGTTAATTGAGCCACCCATGGAGATTCTCCATACACATGTGGACTATCTGTTGTCAGGTCCATAGAAGCCTATGTTTTTGCCATGACACATTACAGCCCCAGATTTTAACTAAAAGGAGGTAATTTCATATTTTTTATAAAGACTTTTCAACACTTAATAACCTAATGCCTGTTTTTAATGGAATATTTTTAATCAAATAGTCTTCCAGTTGTGGAAGACGAGATTTTTGGTCTTATTTCCTTAACTGATCTCATTGGGTTTAATGCCAATAGAGCAGGGGTGGACAATTATTTCAGTTGGAGGGCTGCTTAATCAGTTTTGTTGAGCTGTCGAGGGCCGCAAAGGTATCCCCACCCCTTGATGGGTGCCCCACCCCCTGGTCACCATTTTGGGACCAGAAGTCCTTCCCCTAACCCTTGACCTATGCTACTGGAAGTTCCTCCCCTTGCCCCAGAAGTACTCCTTTTGGGGGGGTTGCCACCTTGAAACTGGAAAAAAAAAATCAAATCATATATTAAAAAAATTCAAACATCTACTATAACTTATTTTAATTTTTTTTTTAAATATATTTTCATCATGGTTTATCTGTGTTTGCATAGTGTATCAAGAGGCAATTGCATAATAGTCTTACTCTTGTATATTGTGTAGGGGAGTAAGGGGTGTGTATGTGGGGGGGTGTGGTGGGGGGTGGGTGTCGAGATGTGTAGGTGTGCGGCAAGGGTAAAGTAGCCATCACAGAGGACAGTCTGGTTGCCCTCTGTCCTCTATTGATATGAAACTGGATGCTTTTATGTACTCTATTTTTCTCTTCAAGAGAAAAATAGAGGACATAAAGGTGTTGGGTTTTGAATCAATAGAGGACAGAGTAGCAGAAAACCAGAATGTCCTCTATGATGGCCCCCCTATGTAGGGGTGTGTGGGAGGGTGTGGGTGTATTTAGGGGTATGGTGGGTGTGGGGTGCATGGGAGGATGTTGGTGTGTGTGTGGGTATGAAGGGGTGGAGGGGGGGAGTGTGTGTGGGGGCTGTGGAAGGTGTAGGTGTGTTTTGAGGGTATGGGTGTGTATGTGCAGGTGGTCCTCAGAGTTCTAGTAGTGTGTAAGTCCCTGGATCTACATGTGGTGGTAGTGAGGAGGGTCAGCCCCACTTGGCCCCATATAGCACAGCTCCCCACACTCCCACCCCAGTCTCTGGCTGCTGGTGGTGGTAGCATATGGGGCCAGCCCCACCCAGCCCAGTAGCACTCCCACTCAAGTTCCTGGCTGCTCATGGTGGCAGGGTGCAGGGCCAGCTCCACCAGGCCTTATAGCCTGCAGCTCCCACCCTAGTCCTTGGCTGCAGGTGGCAGCAGTGTGTGGGACCAGCCCCACCCAGCCCTTTAACACACAGCTCCTTCCCAAGTCCCTGCCTTCCATGGCAGCAGGGGGCAGGGACAGCCCCACCCAGTGCCATAGTGCACAGCTCCCACTCTCCCACCCCAGTCCCCAGCTGCATGTGGTGGCAGCAGGTGGGGCCAGCCTGACCCAGTCCCATAGTGCACATCTGTGCTCCTGCAGCATGTGGGGACAGCCCAGCCTGGCCCCATAGAGCATGGCTCCCCATGGTCCCACCTCCTTTCCCCCAGTGGGAGTCCTGGCCTCAGCCTGGTGGGGCCCTTACTTGAATTTCCACTGTCACAGGCAAGGAGGGCTAGAAACAGGCACAGGGTGGCCAGGCATAGGCTTCTACCAGGCAGAGGCTTCTTGTTGCTGGTGCCCCCTAGCTCAGTGCTGGGGGCGGATCAGGCCAGGCTGGGGTGACGGGGTTGGTTGTTTAGCAACAAGAGCTGAACCTCCTGCCTGGAGGTGCCAACTTAAGGAGGGGCAGCTGAGGGCCAGGGCTTACTGAGGGCTTACAGAGGGGCCCTGCAGGCCAGATGGAATTGCCTGGTGGGCCAGATTTGGCTTATGAGCTGTATTTTGCCTGCCTCTGCAATAAAGTTACTGAAGATATGCCCAGTTACACCTGATAAGAAGACCCACACCCCCCGAGGCCCTGGTTCAAAATGATTGTTGTCATCCTAGTTTTTAAAAGGGAAGTATGTATGCATAAAAGCAAACTTACTTTATTTTTGTCCTTTGTCACCAAATGTCTGTTGATATGGCTCAAAGTAGTTAATATATATGTACTGAACTAGATGGACTTTCTCCATGAACACAATAATACAATTTAATATGTGGGTTAAATGTGATATGTGGGTATATAAAATCATATAATACCCGAAATAAACTGGATCACATATATACACACTTGTGCCTTTAATTATGGGAAACCGAATGCAATGAACTAGTGTTGGCAAGCCAGTCAACTGACCAGTCAAATATTGTCAGTTGACCAGTAAATTAACTCCATATGTTTTGACAAGTCAAAGATTATAGGAGTTTTACAAAAAGACTACTTTTTTCCTAGTTTTCTTGACAGCAATATGATTTTTTATTGTTTTTCTTAATGGAATACATTTCTTAATGGACACATTTTTATTGGAATATTTGTGCTTTTTCTGTGTATTATTTGGATTTATTGGCAATTTTTTTTTTAACGATTTTTGACTGATAGTTGACTGGTCAATTGACTGAACTTTATTTGACTGGTTAAATACCCAATCCTACAATGAACTCTAAACTAATAAATAACAGTTCGTGAAGGCTGTCTGCCATGTTGCATAAGTGAAGCCAGTCCTTTTGGTACAAGACAATATGAATTCTATGTATTGTTGCTGGGAAGTTCTGCATAGCCATGTTAGGCAGAATACTGATAACCCTGAAATCCAAGATAGCCTGGGATAGGTCAACATATGAATACATTTGATGTGGGGATAATGAAAAATTGACATTAATAAAGAAATAGATGCATTCAAAGTGAAGAGAGGAGTAGTATGAAATGAGTCTACACTGTGCACTACCATTTTATCAAAGATAGCCAGGGAAGGTAGGACTTTAAGGAGTGTTTTTATGCTCACTTTTACTCTGGGTAACCCCCTCATGACTTATCTTTGAATGCAATGCAATAAATAAAAGTTTGTCAGTTGCTTGCTAACTTTTTCCTTGCAGAGGTTGCATTTTTGGCAAGGACTGTATTAGCTAAAGCTAACAAAAAAAAGTCATCAATGTTACAGTTGCAAGATTCAAATTGAGCTAGATGCAATAGAATTATTGTTATCATCTTGTACAGTGGTTCCCAAACTCAGACAGATTGTGCGCCACCAATTTAAAATGATACAACCTTAAGTACCACCAGCAAATTTTTGTAATATAAAGTAATTATAATAAATCTGTTAACACATACCACTGACATGTTGTTTGTGTACCGCTGGTGGTACACGTACCACAGATTGGGAACCGTTGATCTAATACATGAAAATACCATTATTTTACTCACAGTTACATTATCATCATCTTATGAAGAGCCTTGTGCTACACAGTGGGTGCATCTACCCTAGACACTTTACTCGAGATTACAGCAAATTACTGCACAGTAAACATCACTGTCTACATGTGCACATATTTACTGCATAGAAATTTGCTCTAATCATGCGTAAATGTGCTACCTATAAATACAAGTAGCAAATTTACTTGTGATTAGTTACTGTACTGTATAGCATGTGTAGACGGCCAACCGGGAGCAAACTTGCTCCCAGTTACCTGACAACTGGGGGCAGGAGATTACTCCCTGTCCCTGGGAACTGCCTGCTGCTGGGGTGGGCTCCAGTGGTGAAGCACAAGTGGGGACAATGTCCCCATGCTCTGGCAGCATGGAGTTCCTGCCCCTGCTCCCCAATTGTAATCAGAGATTGGGGATGGAAACAAGCTCCCCAACCTGTTCCTCTGTGATTGCAATCACCCCACAATCACAGAGCAGGAGCTAGGAACTCTCCTGGTCAGAGGCAGGTCTCCGCCCCATGCCCCAATCTGACAAATGAGATATGGGGCATGGAAACAGCTGCAGGGGAGGGGCAGGTCCCAGCCCCCTGCCCCAATCTGCCAGCAGGGCAGCTAGGAATCCCTGCCCAATGGGGGGCTCACTACTACCTGCTCCACCAGGAGACTGGGGCAGGGGGCTGGGACCTGCTCCTCCCCTTCAGCTCTTTCCAAGACCCCTACCTCTGATTAGGAAGCCAGGGTCAGGAGCTCCCTGCTGCTGGGGCAGGGGGACACTGTCCCCACCTGGGGTCCCGTGGCAGGGCCCGCCCCAGAAGCAGGCAGTTCCTGGGGCAGGGAACAATCTCCCAGCCCACACCAGGAGATAGCTGTCTCTTGGCCTCATGCTCTCTGCCAGCCTCTGAGCTAGCACCCATGGGGAGCCTAGAGCTCCCCCTTGCTGCTGCAGGGGACCAGTACAGGGCTGGAGGGGGCAGAAGCAGACTGCTGCTAGGAGTGGGAAATCTGCTCCTGCATCCCCACACATGTAGATGCCTGCCCAGCATCTAGACTCTAGATTCTAGAGTAAACACACCCCACAGCACTTGCACATGTAGACACACCCAGTTTAGTTTATGGGCTGCAATGGGATCTTTAACCTGAGTACGGTGTTCCACATAGATGCTGTTGTGGGTGTCACATTTATCTGGAGAGAAACCATTTTATTCTGGGACAAAGTGCCCTTGATTAGACATCTGTGTCTGTTGTCCTGGGACAAAGCCTAAAAAGGTTTATAGCATAAGAAATGCTAAAAGTTTGTCCCAGGACATTGTGAAAGTGCATCTGAACCGTTGTTCTGGGATCTCGTCATTGCATCAATGGCAGGAAAGTGGCTCTGGATTCAGTTGCTCACTAAACCCTGATTGGAAGGGTTATACATATATATACGCACCAATCCCAGGACAGTTCTGTTCCTGGATAAACACAGACACAGCTTGTCCAGGGTCAAATATAATGTCTGTTCTAGCCTGTGGTACACAGATATTGAGGTAGTATGGGAAGACCTTTAACCACTGTTACTTCCTTTCCAACATGTTTAAGGTGCAACCTGCTATAACATGCTGAAGAGGTAACAGGAAGGTTTTTTCCCTCTGTTAATGCCATACAGTCTCTCTACTGAACAGTAGTTCAAGATGTATAGAGAAATTACATCAGATTTATTTACAGGGACCCATTTATGTTGAACTAGCAGTTTCCTATTGTGTCAGCAATTCTCTATTGCATTTATTTGCTACTATGACATTAGGCAAGAGTACAGTCCTATTAAACCTGTACATTACATTTCACAAAATTGTAAAGCTTTTCCATTGCACAGAATAAAAAGAAATATGAATTCTTCACTGCTGAAAAGTCCTGATACAGCATTTGAGAGAAATTGTCCAGTCACTGCCAGAGTCAAAGTAAGAACTTTTATTTTTTTCCCACAATTTTTTACCTGAATGTCCTTTAATACTTTTGTTCTCCTTAAGATGATATTAGATTCTCTACTCTCCACTTTCCATTCACCTGAAGGATAGGAAAGTTCCTGGGATCCTGATTAATAAGAAAATGAGGACCAAAGTTTGTCTTAGAAATAATTTGCTTTAGAAACATTTGGCAATTTATTTCCATGTTGTTCTCTGGCATTCCAAAAACTAAGAAAAGTTTTTGAAATCAGACTCTTTATATTAAATAAGGACTAACCACACCTTACCTGAACTTACGTGGCATAGCAAATTATCATCTGGGCATGTCTATGCGAGACACTTACTGGTCATTGGCCTAATAACACTGCACAGTAGTGTGTCATGGCAAAAACCCTGCTAATAGCCTACTGCACAGTGTTATTAGGCTAATGCACAGTAAGCACCACTAAAGCGTGTGCTGGTTCTACTGCACAGTAATTTTAGGTTCTGAGCATTTAGTTAGTACTTTATTAAGGAAGTACTAAACTAAATGTTCAGTATCTAAGGCACATTAGTGAAAGTGTTGATGTGACCATATGAAGGGAAAAGTAAGCTAGGACCCTATCTTCCACTTGGGTGAATGAAGGGCAGCTGAGACTAGAAAATGGTGGCTAGGGGAGTCATGCCAGCACTGCGGTCCTGACTTTTGTATCAGGGAAAAACCATCATTCTGGAGTGTCCATGGAGCTGAGGCTTGGGGTAGCGAACCAGAGAGATGGTTGGTCTCCTTTGCTTCATGCCTGTTTTGAGGCCATGGTAAGAGGAAGTCAGCATTAAGTTTGCACAGGTTTCCTCCCAAAGAAAGAGGGTTATGGAACACCAGAGTCTGTGGCTATAAGCAGGGAGGGTAAGAAGACAGTGGAGAGGAAAAGGGCTAATGTACAAATGGCTTGTGGCCCTGCCTACTTTATAAACTTCATTGACACAAAGGATATTCGAAGTACAAGAAAGGAATGGAAGATGTGTTATAACTATAATGCACAAGGTCTGTTCTCATGGTTAGGTCTTGGCTTTGCCACAGCTTCCGAAGCTTCCTTGGACAAATTGCCTAATCTCTCTGTGCCATGGGTTCATTGTCTGTAAAAAGATGATAATGAATACCTCCTCATCTTAAAGGAGATTAGTGAGGATAACATTTCTCAGATACAATGATGGGTGCCATATAACTTTCTGGCATGAAAACTCTATTTTCGTAAGACTAACAGGCTGTTTGCTAGGTTGGTTCAAACTTCAAAGACTTACATGATGACCAGTTTATTCAAAGAGAGCTGTAGTATTTGTCAAGGAGATTATTGAGTAAATTCTTTTGGCCAGTATTCTACAATACCATTGATGGCAATGCTGTATGCACATTTTGATTTAACAGCCAAAACTATCAAGGCTAGGAGAGGATTAGTTCTTAGCTCAGTATATTTTAAATAAAATAGTGGAAAACAAAGGCATGTATTAAAAACTTCATTTTCTACTTAAAGAATACTATCAGTACCAGTTACAAATACAAAGGATATAGTCCTGGTGATCACTTTTTAATTTAAATGATGAATGTATTTGTGCAATAGCTACAAACATTTGTAATCACATTGAGTGCATATTATCTCTAGGTAAAAATGAGTGATGGGCATTTGGATGAATGAATCCAATACATGAAATTTTGGATTGACTTATCAATATGATAAGTTCAATTAATATGGCCATGTGCTTAAAAGCATTTATTTTACAGTAATCTAGGTCATTTCCAATCAGAGAAAGATTAAGCTTTAAGACGCCCTGTTATTAAGACCCATGAATATAGTGTTCAAGTTATGGACAATATTCAACTTCTGTTTTAAAGCAATGTACCTAAAATGTTTTGTTTCAGGAAAGAAATTAAATGTGTTCTTTTTTGGTTTATTTGTTGCTGTTTGGTTGCTTGTTTATTTATGTATTTGTTTTGTATTGTTTTGTTTTGTTCTTGGTAGGCCAAATAAGATTCATAGATGGTAAGGCTGGAAGGGACCTTGAAAGATCATCAGGTTCAGCCCCCTGCACCAAGCAGGAAAGACAACTGGGGTCAAGTGACCCTAGCAAAGTCATCATCCAGTCTTCTCTTGAAGATTTACAGAGTAGGTGATTGCACCACCTCCGGAGGGAGCTTATTTTACGGTCTGGACACCCTGACTATGAAGAAGTTTCTCCTAATGTTGAGTCTGAAATGGTGTTCCAGGAATTTGTGGCCATTACTCCTGGTTTTCCCCAAGGGTGTCCTGGTGAACAACTGTTCACTGACCCCTTGATGTATTCCCCTAATGTAGCAGTAAGTTGCTACCAAGTCCTCTCTTGGCCTTCTCTTTTTCAGGCTGAAAAGTCCCAGGTCCCTCAGCTTTTCGATGCTGAGTAGAGCAGAAGAATCACTTCCTAGGTTTTGCTGGAGATGCATCGATTGATGCATGCCAGTGTATTATTTGCCCTGCTGGCTACAGTGTCACACTGCCAGTTCATATAAATGACTGAACCTTATGAAGGTCTACAGCAGAGTTTATGCAAAATGTATAGGATAGGTTTAGAAACTTAAAAAAGAAAAGGACATAAGAACACTGTTGGTAAATTTTAGGGAAAACACACTAAATCTTATTTTGATAGACAAGATGAATAAGGAAATATAAATGTTTGGGGGCAGGTCCTCAGATGGTTTAGGAAGACTACACTACACTAATTCTACTTAACATTACATTAATTTAAAATATTAGCAACAAGTCTCTGTCCTGAAGCACCTATCTCTCCAGCAATACTAAACTTACCAATTTGAAAATGTACATGTTTGCCTCAAGAGGCTTTACTTTGACTAAATAATGTTTCATACAGACCTGTTTACCTCTCTTTGGTTACATGACTGTTTTTTAGTGTGTGAAACATTATGGAAACTGAAAGAAGTGAACATGTGGTTTCCCTATTATTCATTTTAATCTTTTTCAAATGCTTAGACTGTTTGGAATTTTAAATCCCTTACGGAATAAATAGTTATGTCAACATACAGGCTATTTGCAAACATATATGCTGTGAATCATATGTGTTAACATGATAATTGCTTCCATATATATGAGCAGTTGAGCTATTAGAAGACCTATGGAAAACCTGCCCAGTAAGTAGGATTTTTTTTCAAGACCTCTCAGCATCAGGGCAGGCTTATTAGAGTTCAGTGTGGGAGAGCAGGAAAGAGAGAAAACACTACCCTATTTTTGTACTCCCTGAAATGTTCACTATTTTTATTCTTCTGTATTGAGACCTACATTTTCCCTCTTCTGAGATGAGATCCCTGCTCCAGCTTTTCAACACTGTAAAAAATGACCAGAGGGATGGGAAAGTCTCCAAAAATCTTCATATCTAGCTGAGAGGGAATCCCCTTGTGCGGAAAGTGGGGGAAATCCCCGCTCCATGGTTAGTGTTGAATGTAGACCAAAGGAAGGCTGGGGGCAGGGAGGGCACACCATAGACAAGTCAGCAACAGGCAATCCTGCTAATATTCAAAACATTGCTGTGGCCTATACAGCAACCTGTGGAGGCATCCCCAACTCAGGCAAGACCCAAGGGCTATCTAAGTTACACCACAGGATTTTCATCACCAAGAAGCAGCCAGGATTATTTGATTGACAAGGCTAGTTATAAAAATGTTCCTCTAGGCTGGAAGTGCATCTGTGCTACATTTCTTTGGGCATAAATGCACAGTTAACTTATGGGCTCAAGGGTGTTATTCTTAAGCATGCTGTGTTGGCAGGCTGTTTCTAAGCTAAAAGCTGTGCAGCCATGTCTGCATAGTAGTAGCATAGCTGAGGCTAGGTACAGACGTTCAAAAGCCCGAGGTGGAAGCACTCTAAGTTTCACACTTTACTTTAAGTGCCCTAGGTAAGATTGGGAGCAAACAGAATACACATTCATCCTTTGGGGGAGGGAGGTGGGCGCATGCAGGCTGCTTACACTGGTTGAGGCCAACAGGTTAGGGGGTGCTCTCGCGTGACTCCCAGCCAGCTACTGGAGAATGCTGAGGCCAGCTGAGCAGCCAAGCACTCAGGCCACCCCTGATTAAACAGCAAGGCCCCTCTCCCCAGCCCCACCTCCCTACCAGTGACCGGCTATTAGTGGCAGCTGGGTGGGGGGGCTGCCCTTTCACCCCACCCCAGCTGTGCTGGCTTGGGTTTTGGGGTGCCGGGGCCAGTCAGTGTGACAGAAGGATCCTTAATATGGCTGGTCACTGGTTTTGTACACTCTCTTCATCAGCCTCTGCAATGTCCACATTCATCTATAGATAGTTCTCAAAGCACAGCTGGGGAGGGCCCACGTGGCGGGGGCCTCCACTCCCATACTTCCTTACCACCAGGCTGCCACTGACAGGGGCAGGCAGGAGCCAGGCCTGGGGACAGAGGCTTTCTGGCTCATCTCTGTGATAGCCCAGGGACAGGGCTGGCCCAGCACTCAGCTAGAGCAGACGAGCATGGGCCAAGGCTAATGCACCACCCTGAGAGGAGGATTTAGTTGGGGTCCACAAAGTAGCCTGGGATGCTGGCAGACTGTGAGCTAGCTTGAGTCAGAAGGGGATCTGGTACAGAAATTCAATAGAATGGTCTAGCCTAAATCACTTAAATTTGATACGATATCTATCCAGGTCTTAGACCTCATTCCACCATATTTAAAGCAGTCTATGTGCACTGAACTTCTGTTCGGTTACTGGTATAGACCAGTAGCTGAGCATTTGTACCAATGCAAGTATAACATCTGTACCTAGCCTGTAGGGGACACTGATGGGCAGGAGAGGAGAGGAGAGGGGGCAGGAGAGCATAACCAGGTCAGGAGCACCAAGAGTAGCCTTTGTGGAGGGCCACAAAAGCAGCCATTGCTGCAGCAGCAGTCAATCATACAGCCATCATTGGCATAGCAGGAGCCAGTGCTGCCTCAGGTGCCACATGGTTGCCCTGGGTATGAAACTCTTTTGCTACACCTCTGCTGCATAGGACTATAGGCAGGCTAATTAGCATGGGGGCTCTCTATCTGGCATTATTGCTCAGCACTGCTAATTAGTTTATCCAGAGTGCTGTGCAGGGACAGCTATGCTGCTTCCAGTTCAGAAGACAGCTCACCTGGAGAAGTAAAGAGTATGGTAAGTTTATCATGTAGATGTGAGTTTAGTGGTATAACACAATCTCGCCAAAGCTATTTTTAGTTCATCTAATTCAAACCTGTCAGATTGACCATAATATCTTGAGAATATCGACTATGAGAGAGGAAACCCAAAAGTTTAGATAAACAGGGATCTCAAGGTTTATATATATATCTCAAGGCCCATTTATATACTGTAGTCCAGTGATTCACAACTAGGATGCCATGGCACCCTGGGGTCCCTAGAGATCTTTTCAAAGGTGCCACAGGGTGCCATGCAATGTTAGTGCTGTTAGGTGTGCAGACATGATTCACAAGATAAGCCCAGGGATTTCAAATAAGAATCCATAATATTAAAAACATTTTGACTTGCTGTGCTCTGACTTGTTTGTATCAGAAAAAAATGCTCTATTAATTTTCTGTAGTCAAAAACCAAGGGAAAACTGAGAGCTTACATTTTCTGAGTAGGGCCTCGAGTCTACTGAGGGGTGCCTTGAGTCTATCAAGGGGTAATTTAAATCTAAAAACGTTGAGAACCACTGTTATAGATTATTTTTAGAAGTTAATAGTAACGGTTCAGCTCACAGCAGAAGTGAAGACTAGATGCAAAATTTAGATCAGAGCTATCCACATTTGTCTGCATAAAAGTGTGGGCTTATTTGAATGCCTTGTTTCTGAACCCTCTCTATTAGTATGATTTATTGTAAAGATATTTACTCTGAATTAAATGGCAAAGAGGATTCAATACAAATGGGGAATCCTAGCAAAATTATGAGCTTCTTACCATTAACTGGTTTCTGAAATAGAGGGAGAGTTAGCATACAGTGTGTGACGGATTTCTACGAAGAATCAGAGGGTGCATCTACATGGGACGCTAACTGTGCAGTAGCCTAATTTTACTGTGCAGTAGTGTGCAGGGCAAAACCCATGCTAATATGCTACTGCGCAGTAGTATTAGGCTTCGGCAAAGTTAGCATCACTAAAAGGCCATTCATCAATGTTACTGCACAGTAGCACCAGTTACTACACATTGATTTGGTACTTGGTTATGCAAGTACTAAACTTAATCCACAGTAACTACAACACAGTAATTAACATATAGATGCACCCTGAGAGAGGTAACTAGTAGGGGTGTAAGAAGCTTCAGTCACTGATTCGATTTGGAGAACATTCGGCTGGATTCAGAGGCTGAATTATCGAATCCAAATCAAATCAGGAGACAAAAAAACCCCTCCAAATCTTTTTGAAGCCTCCAAATCAATTCAGAAAAGATTCAGAAAAAGATTCAGAGATTTGGAAGGCAGCCTTTCAAGAAAACAGAAACTGAGAAGGGGGAGGGGAAGGGGGGGAAGACTGACATCTGTAGCTGGCCAGTGACTGTGATCTTTTCCTGACTCCTCTTCCAATCACAGTACTCTAGGGGAGGGATGTAGAAACAGCTACCATCCCTGCAATTTTCATCCCGCTGTGCCTTAACACACACAGAGTCACGCGTCACGAGTTTTGTTTTAAACAGTTTGAGGTGCATTTTCCCAGAAACCCCTGCACCTATCTCCTTGAAACTTGGCAGACCTCATGCCCTCAGAAGGGGCTACCATTTCTGCTGTTTTCATCTAAATCTGCCAAAAAATGACTAAGTTATAGGTATTTCAGTGATTTCCCATTATAGTCTATGGCCGAATCACTGAATCTCTCTGAATCAGCGCCGAATATTCCAAAGCCAATTCAGCTGAATTGATTTGGGACAGTGATCTGAATCTCTGAATCAAATTGCTGTCCTCCAAAATGGCCAAATCTGAATCTGAATCGAATACTTCCCTATTCACATAGGCCTAGTAACTAGCCATGTTAGTCTGAAGGTCAGGCAGAAGACAGGGCAGGGTGGCACCTTAAGGTGCATCCAAATGAATGCGCACATGCATTTATCTGGGGACAAATAGCAGAAGCACATAGTTATGCTGCTGCTGCTTGTCCCCAGGGAACATACGTGCACACATGCTCTGGCACACGGCAAGTTACCCCAAGTGAGGTACGGGAGGCTGAGGCCAGAACCTGGACTGGCCCAAGAAGCCTTGCTTGGGGTCCTGGAGGCCTCATGGGGTTCCAGTTGTGGCAATCTGGAACGAGGGAAGCTGGCCAGCAGCAGAAGCATGACTGTGGCCAGCCAGGTTCTGGTTTCAAGCAGTGCACAGTGCTGCCACATGCGCCTTCCACTTTTTTATAGTGTGTTTTTTTTTTTTTGACACTGGGACCTCCTTGTATCAAAAAATGCTGCTAATTTGCAGCATGGCGAATGACTGCATGTGTGGCATGTGTGGTGTGCAGTGCCACAGATGGGTTTGTGACACTGCATGTATGTGCTTGTCTTGACACGCCCATAGAGACCAACCGGTTCAGAGAGGCATACGCTTTTATAGATGACAGTTGTCAGGTGGTTGAACTCTTTCTTTGAATAAATTAAATACAGAAAAGAACCTAGAAAAACAGCTTTTTATTTGGGAGTCACTCTAAATGTCTAATGTGAGTTTTTTCATTTTTTTATGGTTTAAATTATAATAGATGTAAGTTCAAAGAGGAGAAAAAAATTAACTTGAAGTATTTTGGTTTGTGCTGTTGAATACATGATAAAATATGTGGGTTTGGTAAGACCTGTGAAATAATAAGAATGCATCCCATTTCTCTACCTTCCATCAAATAGGAAATGCAGCATCTTAGGTTTGGACATTATAAAACAAAGGAAAAGCTTCAGCACTTTATCTGGCCATTGATATGAATAGGTACTTGTCTTCTTTAAAAGACAGTTTTGTTGAGAGTTATCACTGATGGTACTTAAATTCTACAAGTATTGTGTTGTCTCAGAAACTACTGTATGTGGTGACATTTGTCAAAATCTAACTTTTTATGGTAGCTACAGTACATATGAGGAGCTACTGAATGTATGAGAAGTCTAATAGCTTTTCTACTGGTCACTTATTCTTCAAGAGTTGAATGTGGTTTACTACAGCAAAAAAGCTGTTAAAAGGCTTAATAAGAAATTAAAAGAACAGGCCTTGACCTACCATTGACTACTGCAATTTAGAACAACTTGATAACCTTAAGTACTTCCCCTAAAATTAATTCTTCTAAGGATGATAGTGTTCTATTAGCTAATTTGACAACATTACTTGAAGATATACACTGAGAGGTGACATATTCAATAGGGATGATAAAACAGTTTTTTCTTTTTTCCCTACATTCAAATATGCAGGCCTGAAGTTCAGAGGTCAAATTCACTTTCAGTGTGACTCAATGAACCAAGTGATGCCAGGGATAACTTTAGGGCCAGGTGCATATCTGAAAATGACTGAAGTATCTTTGTTCTTTCATGGATTTCTTTGAAGTATGGACTTGTGTGAATATGTCTCATCATTCCTAATTATTAACTTCATTTTTTACATACCTGTAACACAAATCAGGAGGTTCTTGGGTGGTAGGTAGAGATAGTTGTTTTGGGTGATATACATCTCTGCTTCATCTCTAAAATCAGGCTGTGATTCTGAGTGATTCTGGCTGCATCTACATGTGCAATTAGCATGTAGCAATAAACACCAATACAGTTCAGGGGGGTCAGGACCAGGCCCTGGGTGGTGGCAGCAGGTGGTGGGCAGTGGGTGGCAGAGGGGATAGCTGGGGCACAAGGGTGCTACAGTATAGGGCTAGTCAGCAGGCAGCCCCCATACTATAACACCCTCATACCCCAGGCAGCCCTAGTCACCATCTACACATGCATTTTTGTGCACTAAATGACTTTGCTATAGGACACTACTTGTTCCAGACAGTACTACTATCCTACAGCAGAATTAATAAATTTACTTTATGGCCCTACAATATTTTGTAGGTGTCTAGCAAAAATTTAATTATTTAAGAAAATAGAATTTCCCAAAAGTAATTGCCTAGTTTAAAATTACATCATATACGAAAATTACATGTTCCCTAGAATGCTAGAAAAGCTAATTGTACAGACTATTTTATATGCATCTCTGGAACTCACAGAACTGGAATTTATGGTGTGGAAATTGTTTTTTGAATTGAGGAGGTGTGCTTCAACTCACTGAGGAGATAGTGTGGCAGAAGAAGGGAATACCATGGATTTAGATGAGATACCAGAGAAAAGACTTGAGTTTCATGTTGCACTGATATGCCTTGGGGAAGACAAGGCTTTTTGTGAAGGGAAAGTAAGGAAGAATTTGTTGGCATTTATACACATGCTTCGGGGGGGGGGGGGAATTGCACTTTAATTAGCCAGCTTGGAGAGCTGCACTAATTAAAAGTGCCTGGAACATCACGTGTATCAGCACCCCCACACTGAAAAATGGTGGCAGGGCACTTTGAATTAAAGCTCATTGAATGAGCTTTGGTTTAAAATACCCCACCACCATTTTTCTGTGCAGGGATGCTGATACATTATATGTGATGCTAGAGGCTGCTGCAGCACATATATTTCCACATTCCAACAGACTTGATTAATCGAGTCTGTTCTGATGTGCTGGAATTACAGCACATTGGAGCAGGCTTCCTGAACCTGTATAGGAGCCCTGTATGTTCAGAGGATTAGTATGTTTGGCTTTCCATATAGCTCAGCTTTTAATAACAAGAAAGCAATTATTTACAAAACGAGTTATTCTGTAGATTTTCTTTCTCTAATTGGAACATGTATAGGATGAGATTTTCAAAAGCAGATGATATTGTTCTAAGTTTGCTCTTATTAGACATATGCAGACAAGCCCACATGTGCCTCTTGCAGCGTCTCAAAGCCCTGTGAGACACTGTAAGAGGCATGTGTGGGAACAAAACACTGTTCCTCCCACTGCAAATTTGCAGTGGGGGAGCAAAATTAGACCCCTGGATATCCAGGGGTCAAACAAAACCCCAGGGAGAAAAAATGGGTCAGGACACCGTCCCAGCCCATGCCCTGAGGCAACCAGAGGCTCAGTCCTCCACAGAGACACTCTGGCAACCTGTCAGAGCATCTCTGTGATTGGCCCTTTCCCTGGTCCTGAAGCAAGCTGCAGGTACCTGGACCTGGCTTCTGCCAGGTAAGTAGGGGGTTGGGGGACTGGAGGAAGGGGGAGGGGACCTTCCCCAACTCCCAGTTCATTCCCCCCACCACCGTTTGTTCTCCCCACTCCCAGTTCATTCCCTTAGCTCCCAGCTCACTCTCCCCACTCTCCATTCATTCCCTCCACTCCCCATTATCCCCTACCCCCTATTTGTTCCCCTAGCTCCCCCTGGCTCTCCCAGACCCCACACACTCACTGGCAGTAGCAGAAAATGAGCAGGCAGCTGGAGACCAGCAGGACAATCCCCTGGTGATAAGCTGGAGACTTCCCCTGCTCTCTCCAGCCTCCTGCTCATTCTCTGCTACTACAGATGGGGGGGGGGCTGGGAGAGCAAGTGGGGAGCTGGCGGAATGAACAGAAGGTGAGGGGAATGAGCATGGTGGTGCACCCCCTCAGAAAAGGCACCACCAACATTATCTGTGGTGCCTGTGGGTGGTCACTGCTTACCACCACCCTCCCCCCCACCACACTGCCAGTGGCATCTGTGGGCAGTCAGCAATCACCTCTGGAACCTCTGTCACTGCCAGTGGTGTCTGTGTGTGGTCACTGC
>NW_017728992.1:52829118-52829373 GCF_001723915.1 Gavialis gangeticus | reverse complement strand
CCCCCTCCTGCAAACCCCACATCCCCCCATCACACACCAACCATATGATAAGGAAACTCAAAGCAAACATTAAAACATATAGAGATGTAGAATTTATTTTATTATGATGCTAGAGACACTAGTAGGCTTCCATATTTCTTTAACATTGTAAATATAGCAATAAAACATTGCCCATCTGATCAGTCCCCCTTTCTCTCTCTCTTTTGTTCTAATTGTGTAAGAATGTGGATTTTGGGGTATTTTAAAAAGTGAATT
>NW_017728992.1:52827561-52828613 GCF_001723915.1 Gavialis gangeticus | reverse complement strand
CTGTGAGACACTGTAAGAGGCATGTGTGGGAACAAAACACTGTTCCTCCCACTGCAAATTTGCAGTGGGGGAGCAAAATTAGACCCCTGGATATCCAGGGGTCAAACAAAACCCCAGGGAGAAAAAATGGGTCAGGACACCGTCCCAGCCCATGCCCTGAGGCAACCAGAGGCTCAGTCCTCCACAGAGACACTCTGGCAACCTGTCAGAGCATCTCTGTGATTGGCCCTTTCCCTGGTCCTGAAGCAAGCTGCAGGTACCTGGACCTGGCTTCTGCCAGGTAAGTAGGGGGTTGGGGGACTGGAGGAAGGGGGAGGGGACCTTCCCCAACTCCCAGTTCATTCCCCCCACCACCGTTTGTTCTCCCCACTCCCAGTTCATTCCCTTAGCTCCCAGCTCACTCTCCCCACTCTCCATTCATTCCCTCCACTCCCCATTATCCCCTACCCCCTATTTGTTCCCCTAGCTCCCCCTGGCTCTCCCAGACCCCACACACTCACTGGCAGTAGCAGAAAATGAGCAGGCAGCTGGAGACCAGCAGGACAATCCCCTGGTGATAAGCTGGAGACTTCCCCTGCTCTCTCCAGCCTCCTGCTCATTCTCTGCTACTACAGATGGGGGGGGGGCTGGGAGAGCAAGTGGGGAGCTGGCGGAATGAACAGAAGGTGAGGGGAATGAGCATGGTGGTGCACCCCCTCAGAAAAGGCACCACCAACATTATCTGTGGTGCCTGTGGGTGGTCACTGCTTACCACCACCCTCCCCCCCACCACACTGCCAGTGGCATCTGTGGGCAGTCAGCAATCACCTCTGGAACCTCTGTCACTGCCAGTGGTGTCTGTGTGTGGTCACTGCTCACCACCCCTACCCCCGCTGATGACAGTGCCAGCAGCATCTGTGGAAACTCCCTGCTTACCACTGCCACCATGCTCCTGTCACCACCAGCACTGCCGTGCCCCGCCAGGCACTGGGGGCACACAGCATTCATGCAGGAGACCCACCCCTCCTAAGCAGCCCCCACACCCAAAGTCCCCTCACACCTAGGCCCAGGTG
>NW_017728992.1:52794723-52826413 GCF_001723915.1 Gavialis gangeticus | reverse complement strand
CAGGTTTTTATACTGCTGGGGCCAGGACAGGTGCTGGCCCTGGGCTCTAGCTCCCCCTGGCTGCAGATCTGGGAGGAGTCAGGCAGGGTTATTTTGCCCCAAGTGACACAATTTGCTCCACAACAAAGTGCATGTCCAAGCACGTGCACTGAGGCAAAAAGTCCAGGCTCAAATTTGCACTGCTTCTACTTGAGCTGCTGCAAGTACATGTGCTTGTATGTGTGGACACACTCATTAATGTTAATGGCAGCCTCACTGTTGCTGAACTCCAGTTTGTTCCTTCCCCAAACCAGGAAAACATCTGGATCCCCCTATCTGGGATTTTCTCTTGCATTGAAAAGTTTATGGCTCATGTAGTGATAGCCTAACTAGTTCCTGTAACTACCATTATCCATAATGCAGACTGCATGGAATGACTACTGTAGGTATTGTTAGATTGTTCCTGTACTTTGCACCTACAGGTTGGTAGATTTGTTTCAATGACAATAATAGCTCTGTAAATGTGGGCTTGAACAGCTTGATAGCCTGCCTCTTTTTCATAAAAAATATAAATGCTTTTTTGGACAGTTAAGTCTCTGTTACAACCATAGCTAACAGAATCCAATCTGTGGATGATTTCTCGGGGTGCAGACAGAAGTTACAATTATTGTGTGAAAAGTCACCAGAAAGCACTCTACAGTTATGTTGTCACACACATGCATGGATAGTTTCATAGTTGGTAGGGTTGGAAGGGACCTGAGCAGATCATCAAGTCCAACCCCCTTCCATGGCCAGGAAAGAATGCTGGGGTCAAATGATCCCAGCTAGATGATTATCTAGCCTCCTTTTGAAGACCCCCCAGGGTAAGAGTGAGCACCACTTCCTTTGGAAGTTGGTTCCAGATCCTAGCCACCCTGACTGTGAAGTAGTGCCTCCTGATGCCTAGCCTGAACCTACTCTCAATCAACTTGTGGCCATTATTCCTAGTTACTCCTGGTAGTGCTTGGGGGAGCAGGGACTCTCCCATTCCTTGCTGGTCCCCTCTCCCCCGCCCCGGTAAGTTTATAGATGACCACCAGATCTCAGCCTTCTCTTGTGGAGGCTGAAGAGGTTCAGATCCCGTAGCCTGTCCTCGTAGGGCCTGCCCTGCTGCTCCCTGACCATGCAAGTGGCTCTCCCCTGGACCCTCTCAATGCTGTCCACAGCCCTTCTGAAGTGTGGTGCCCAGAACTGGATGCAGTACTCCAACTGCGGCCTGACCAATGTTGCATAGATGGGGAGGATTACCTCCTTGGACCTTCTCGTGATGCATCTGTGGATTCATGACAAGGTGTGGTTGGCCTTACTGACCACATCCTCACATTGGTGGCCCATGTTCTTATTGGAATCAATAATGACTCCAATATCCCTTTCTGCCTCTGTGCTGATGAGAAGGGAGTTCCCCAACCTGTAGGTATGCTGTTGGTTCTTTTTTCTTAGGTGCAGTATCTTGCACTTGTCAGTATTGAATCCCACCCTATTCTCATCCACCCACCCCTGTAACCTGTCCAGCTCTAGTACTAAAGCTGCAGGAGATGACATCTCTCTTTCAACATGAAGGCAGGAATGTGCAAAAGGAGCCTCATGTGGTAAGGGGGTATCATAAGGATTCCCAGATTAGATGGCTGTGTCCCCAGTGGAGTGACCCAGGGCAATGAAGGAACAGAGCACCAATGCATGGTGCCTCAGTGCTGCCCTGAGAATTCCTCTCTCTTTCCTGCCTTGAGCCCAGCAGCCACAGCCAAGCAGATTGCAGGGCAAGCCTGGAGCCAGTACCTTGGGGATGGCACTGTAGCTCACATAGCCCCTACTGCTGCTGCTGTCTCTCAAGGCTCACTTCCCAAGGCTGGATGAAGCAAGAAGCCCACACTTCCCTATGAGTCATAAGCCCTTTTGCCAGTGCTGGGTGAGGTTTCCGAGCTGTAGTCACCTCTCTCTGTCCATCTCTCTCTCTCTCTCTCTCCCTCATTGCCAGCCACAGCTTGTTTCCTACTTTGAAAGTTCTCCTGGACCCTCTGGAAGAGTGAGAGACTGTATCAGGGAAAGGGGGGGAGAGGAGAGAAGAGGTGAGGACAAAACAAAGTGGGAGGGAAGTGAAGAGGGGAGAGAGGAGAAGGAAGGGAGGGAAGGATGAAGGGTAGGAAGAATAGATGGATGGAGGGAAGGATGGAAGGAAGGATGGATAGAGAGAGGAGGGCAGAGGCAGAAGAGAGAGAGAGGCAGCCTGAAGGGGAACAAAGTATGAGAGAGAAAATGTGTGTGTGTGAAGATGCCACTGACAACTTGGAGCAGGGAAGGATTAGGCACTTCCTGATTCAGTTGATATGTAAATAGAGAGCAGCTGCTCCCTCCAGCTTGGGCTGGGAGGGGGGTTGCAGGGCTTAGGGAGAGAGGCAACTCCTTTGGCAGGCCTACTTGATCCCCCCCCACCCAACAGGTGATTGTCTATTGGGCAGGGAAAGGGGAGGATGCTGTAACTCATGGCACTTTATGTAAAGCACCATGAGTTAGAGCCAGGGCTTGCATGTCTGTCAGTGACCTTGTTCTGAAGTTTGGCATTCAAATCAGTTTTTAAAGATTGTTTTGTTTAAGGACAGCAACTCTGAGGTCAGCAATGGAATGTCCAGAGAAGTTAAAATGTTCTGCCCCAGGTTTGTTATCTTTCTGGAACTGATCTCAGATTAATGTCCATTCATTTTTTCACGTAAAGATTGCCTCACCTGTCCAATGTAGATAGCAGAGGTGCACTGTAAGCAGGTGATGGTGTATATAATGTTGGTAGAAAAGCAGATGAATGAATGAGTAGGTGAATGAGTCACAGGTGGACTCTGACAGACATTCTCAGGGATTGAGTTCCAAAGTGGAACCCTTGATATTAATAGGCTCAAGCATGACTTAAGTAATTGATTTGCGTTTTTTCCCCTTAGATATCTATTCTGCCCTATCTAAAAATTTAAGAGTGGCTTAAGTAGTAGATACAAGACAAGGAAGACTGGGACCTTATAAATTAAGTAATTCAGAGACAGACAAACTTTCATGAGGAAACGTTTATTTCATCATATAGCATGTCTATGAAAGCTCCGGCCTCTCTGAATTAGTTATAATATATAAAGTGCAACTTTGCCCTACCTTCTGCCTGGTGTCAGATTAACACATTTAACTACCTCTCTCTCTGATCATGAATAAACAGAAAACAACCCACAGATAGGATTCCCCAAACAACACCCCAAAACCCAAGAATTCCTTTCTCCCCTCCCCCCCAACTACCAATTTCATGCTTAAAAGCCCATACAAGCAAACCCTTAGGCCAATCCCAACCATACTTCCCAACTGCCATTTAAATGCAGACATGAAATCTCTTCCTACTCCCCCTCTCTCCTACCCCCCATGCCTCATCCCCAGGGGAGATACTACTACCCGCCCCCAATGTCCCTTCCAAGCCCAAAGCCCCTCTCCTACATAAGGGCTGTAACTGTCTCCTCCTGTGTTGTTTTGGTCCATCTTAGTTATATCTCAATAATTATCTGATCTCAGTCACTTTGATTAGATATAAAAATAAATAGGGAAAATAACTTGCCTTTAGGTATTAATGACTTAAAATCTTAGTGATTATAGAAGAATATGCAGTTGACAAAGATGGTTGGTCTGACTGAAACATTGCTTTCAAACAACAGGAAAGCAGGCATATTCTGTAACACTTGCATCTTTGGAACTAACTTCCAGGGAAGCCCAAGTATGAACAAATTGCAATGACCTAGCCCAGAAAGAATAACACATAAGTAATGGTAAGTTTTACGTACCATATCTTTCATGTTGGACATTGCCTGACTTTAAGAGGATTGTATTCTTATTAAAGGAATGCAGAAAGAGAGACAAATACTTACAGCAGAAAACATCAAGAAACTATGTCATGTTTTACTGTTCAAGGGTTTCACTTATGTTTCATTTGGGTCAAGTTTCCTGCTAATGTATCCTAATTCCAGTGATGCATTCAGGGTGTGCTGTGCCTCTGGTAAGACTTTAAGTTAAGCAGACAGCAACAACAGCAGGCAAGAACAATGACAATCTTCTACAGTAATAACAGGAGCAGAAAAAAAGAAATAATTCTTGAAGCATATATGTTTCAGTGCCACCAGTGCTTTTATTAAAATATTAGTATTTTTGTTTATTTTAAGACAGAACGATTGAGTTTTTAACACATTCATGAAGCTAAAATTAAGAGTAGAAAAATTCTGGGTGGAATAGGAAAGTATAAGTAACACTTTGCATGAATCAAGTCTTCATGAGAACTGGATACAAATTATGAAATATTTGTTATATATTCTTATTTCATATCATGTAACTTAATAGGACCTCTCAGAACAGTCTCTCTGAAACACTGCTTAACCATGGCAATAATAGAATTATGATGGCAAAAGACAGAAGTGGGGGGAAAATGCTATGAATTTCCTGCTAAATGTTTTGAATGAAATGGAAACAAAATCCTTCAAACTTTTTTGCAGAATTGTTTCAGGATCTGTTTTTCAATAATTTCATTTTCATGGGGAAATGAAAAAATAAAAGGAGAAAAAATAATTAAAAAATGGAATGCCAAGACAAATATTTTCGTTGAAAAACAGGACCAAGACAACAACATTTAAAATTTTACTTGACAATTTTTGTTTTGCTTGAAAAGCTATATTTCATTAAAAAACAACTTTGATGAAAAATGTCATCCAACTTTATCCATAAGCAGTGTGTAACTATTTATATCCTTTTATATAATCTGTGTAACAGTGTTTCTACTTCACCCTGTGCTAGTTGTACACTGAATGCTGTTCAAATTCCAATAATAGGCAATGTACTGGGAGGAGTGCTAAACTCAAATTTCTTGTTTTCTCAGTTGCTCTGTATAGATGGTGGAACTGTCTTTAAAGAGTCCATTCCTGGACCTCAGAGGGACTGCTTCTTGTGTGCTTGGCCCATAGATTGTTTTGGTTGTGTTAAAAAAACTATGCCCATTGTGGCTTTTGGCAAACTTTTGATTCTCTTTTGCTTTGTCCTTCTATCCCTTGTTCTTGCACTGTTGAATTCTACTCTGGGTCTCAGCCTTAATGTGATGATAAATGTTTGCTTGTGTTTGCAGTTGATTCATTCTGCCAAGCTTTGAAGGCTCTAATTTTTTCTGCCAATGAGAGATTAAATTTCCTTATTGTTCTCATTGAACTAGTCCTGATGTTTCTTTATGGAGAAGCCTAGAGGTTCTTCATACACCTCTTGGATTCCTTTCTTGAAGCTCTCCCAGTTATCAGTGGTGTCAAGATCATCAGGGAAGTTGGAGAGTTTCTCACTGAGGCACTGCTAGAGATGATCACTTTTACCAGAGTCTTCTAAGCACTCAGTATTGAACCTCTTCCTTGCTTCCTTGTTTTGTTTCTGAATAGACATGATGGAAGGTATCAAATGATGATCCATCCAGCAGTCATCTGCGTTGGACAATCTTCTGGTAATATGGATATCACAGTGGTCCCAGGTATATACTATGACATCATCAATCAGGTGCCAGTCTTTTGAATGATGGAAGGATCACTTTCAAGAGCTTCTGAAGCAAGCTTCTAATGTTAAAGACAATACCACCAGAGCCATTCCACAATATACCATTAAGGACTGCCTAGTAGATCTACTAACGTGTCAAGAAGCCTTGAAAGCCATTAAGCAAATGGAAAACAACAAAGCATATGGTTGTGAATTAATACCACCTGAAATTTATAAGCAAGGTGGGAAAAAACTCTCTCTCCAAATATGTGTCAAAATTATGAAAATCTGGATGTATGAACAGAGTTCCAGTGACTTGAGAGATGCCAGGATTATTACCATATTCAAGAAAGGAGATCAGATTGCAGCAATTATCATGGTATTGCACTTCTGTTCATAGGGAAGATTCTCATACATTCTCAATACTGACTTTTACTCGATGAGAAAATTTTACCCACGTCCTAGTATGTTTTCAGACCACTCAGAGGTACAACAGATATGACTTTTGTTGCTAGACATCTGCAAGAGAAGTTCTGCGAGCAACACCAAAATGTTTTCATGGCCATCATTAATCTGACAAAGGCCTTTGATTTAATCAACAGAGAGGCCTTTTGGAAGATCCTGCTGAGATTTGGATACCGGCTAAAATTTGTTACCATTGTCAGACTTTTCAGTATGATGTGAAAGCAACCATCATAAGCAGTGGCTTGGAAATGGACCCATTCACTATTAAAACTGTAGTCAAGCAAGGTTGTGTACTTGCACCAACACTTTTTTCCATCTATACTGAAGCTATTCCACATCTCAGTGGTAATAGATTTTCATCTGGAGTTAGCATTCAGTATCATATGGATGGGAATCTCATTAATATCAATCAGTTACATTCCAAAATCAAGATAATCAACATCTCCATTAGTGATTTTCAATAGGCTGACAATTGTGTGGTGTGTACCTTCTCGGTTGGAAAGCTCTAGTTCACTCTTGGCTGTTTCTGTGAAGTGTTTGAAATGTTTGGGCTCACTGTCAACGTCAAAAAAACCCAATAAACTTTACTAACCCCCCTAAATTAAGCAGATACTCCTCCATACATTACAAATAGAGGGTAATCCACAGAGAACGTTAAGCATCCCTCCTACTTGGGTAACTACCTTTCCCAAAAAGTAAACATAGATGATGAAATTCAATACCAGATAAAATCTCCTTGTGTTGCCTTTGGACATCTCTGAAATTGTGTCTGTGGTGATCATGACATCAAGGTCCATCTATCAGGCTGTTGTCATCCCTACCCTGTTGTATGGGTGTGAAACATAGACATACTAGGAACACCTTAAATCTTTGGAATGTTACCATCAGCACTGTGTTCAGAAATTTCTCCATATCTATTGGAAGGACAGAAGAATGAACACCAGCACTTTGGCTCAAAAAAACACCACCTCCATTGAAACTATGTTTATATGGTACCAGTTCCATTGGACAGAACATGTCTAAAAGATGCCTGACAACTGGCTCCCAAACAGGTCCTGTACTCCCAGTTCACCACTGGTCACCACTCTATAAGTGGGCAAAATAAGAGATTCAAGGATGCCTTGAAGGTCAATTTGAATTAATGCAATATTAACACCGACACTTGGGAGACTCAAGCCCAACTCAAACAAATTGTCACCAAAGGTGCCATGATGTATGATAAGGCATCAATCATTTTGAGCAAGTTTACCTCACTATGGAGGCAGAGATGAAAGGGACAAAGGGAAACAGCTGTGACCTGACATCACCAAGATCTACTCCTTCCATCTGGAACTATTTGCCATGTCTTCAGTTGAACATATAGATCTTGGATCAACCTTCCCAGTCATCTGTGGACACACTGATGACTTCCATATTTACTGGAAGACTGTCATTCTTGTATTGGCCATCTGCCGCACCACCAACATTTGCTATGTTGCTTTTCACTAGTTACTTATCATTTCAGCTTCCTCTGAAGCTCAGTTTTCCTCTGAAAATAGGGAAAATAATGCTTAAAAAGTGTAACCTATTGCTTTTGTTAATCTGCAATATTAAGTAAATCCATAATTGGCTATTCTTTTTTTCATCCAGCAAACCCCTATTGGTAGGGGGCCAGGATGGCATACAAACAGGAGAACCACAGGCTAAGGCAGCTGAAGCACAAAAACTCCCCAGATATATTGGAATATGTCTGCACCATGGTAGGAATCCTCGTGAGCAAACCTCATTCACCTGCAACCACTTGCCTGTGAATACTGTGGTGAAGCTGCTATAGGGGTCTCTCTCAAGACCTCTTTCTGCACTCCAGAGCAGCGGAGTTCAGTGCTCTTAGGGGGCTTCAACAAAATGTTTCTAGGTTTGGTGCACATGAGCAGGAACAGGTAAACAGGATGAATTTGAGAGTATCCCTCTCCAAGAGGAGGGATTCAAGCAAATACCGGGACGTCATTCAAACTCTGCCGCAACCAATTCAGGCTGGACATAAGGAAGAACTTCTTTACTGTCTGAGCCTCCAAGGTTTGGAATAGCCTGCCCTGGGAGGCAGTTCCAGCACCCACTTTGAACGCCTTCAAGACATACTTGAATGCTTATCTTGCTAGGATCATTTGATCTCTGCTGACTTCCTGTCCCTGGGCCAGTGGGCGGGACTCGATGATCCTCTGAGGTCCCTTCCAGCCTGAATGTCTATGAAATCTATGAAGAGT
Organism: Gavialis gangeticus; assembly: GCF_001723915.1. Classification (NCBI taxonomy): domain Eukaryota; kingdom Metazoa; phylum Chordata; order Crocodylia; family Gavialidae; genus Gavialis; species Gavialis gangeticus. Next base: position 52,818,173 of record NW_017728992.1, on the reverse strand, counting down.
GATAGGGGCGCAGTTTAAATACATTTTAAAGACTAGGATCCAGTTTATTCATGGGGAATCAAATATTTGTTGTAGTTTAGAAATTTAAAGTTTTCAGTGATATTATCCTCTATATTTTTTTTCTTTCTTAAAATCAAAACAAAAGAATGCAATCCTAAACATATTTGATATGTACATTCAAAACAAAATAAGGATAGGGTTTCAGATAGACCTTTATGGAAAAATCCTGTGGAAATAATTGATACTTGTTATACACGTATCCTATATAATTTAGTTATAGAAAAGTAAATCCCTGTAATAGAGGAGGTGGGTTTGATAAAAAAGTATGTGGATGTCTTTAAATTCTGTGGGCTTTTAGCATAATTTCTGTGTGTCGAGCACTTTAATCTTTATTAAACTATATATGACTTTTACAGAAATATAAAATAGAAATACTGTTTTAAAAATGGAAAGGCAAATAAAAACATTTACGTGAAGTAGTAGCCTAAGCAGTTGTTCTAAAAGCTTCCCTTCCAGCTAGGATTAGCTTTCTGGTACATAGCCTGATTAAGACGATTAAAAAGAAAAGTCCATGCATTGCAACTTGATTGGAGGTAAAATAGTGAGACAGGACATAATTCAGAGAACCTTAACTGAGCAAAATTCTGTTTGGGGTTCAGTATTAGGAATATACTGCAATTAAAGTTTTGCCCAAGTAAAAGGCGAAGGACTGAGAGCAGTCTTGATTAATAAAATGAGGACTCCAAAGTTGTTTTTATTTCCACAGTTTACACAACTAAGATATCTTCTTTCTCACAGAATGCTATAGTCTAATGAAAAGTACTGTAGGTCTGCCCTCTCCTGGACATTGAGGTTCTAGTGTCAATTCTGACTTCAGTCATAATGCTCCTTCATCTGACTATGAACAATGTAAACTGGAGAACCAGTTAGTGGTAATTAAGTAATCATGTTCATGGCCAATTAAACCACTTTGACCAGAGTCAGCCCCGCCTATATAACAGTTTATAACCAGGTATCTTCTAGTCCAAAAATTCAGAATCTTAGAAGTTATCAATGAAAGAGGTCTATGAGGTCATCAGCTCTAGTGTTTGCCTATACACAATTGTTCCTACCTCTGTGTCTGCCCATGTACTGCTTGACATGCCCATCAGGAGATATGCTGTGATGTGAAACTTATAATGAATATGACTCTAATTAATAACTAATGAAATAGCTAAAAAAAAGTTCAAAATGTTAGTCTACTGTGCAGTCTACGTAAATAGATCTGGCCTCCTGTCCTATGATATAAAAACAGATAACATTATTCTCATTGCTATTTTACAGACTTGTTAAATCTCACTACCAAAAAGAACAGTATAAAAACAGAAATACAAATGAAGAGATCCTTAGTTTCAGGGGATGTCCCTGGGATCCATGTGGCTTAATTTAAGCTGCATTATCATAGATTGGGTAACACTTGTGCAGACTTCTGTTGGTTCTGGGAGCTGTGCCAGGAATGTGATCTGAGTAAGTTGGGATGGGGGGAGGGGCAGGTGGGATGGGGAGCTTAACAGGATCTGGGGGCATATACTTTTGTCTAATCAACATATATAACATGATAGGTTTTTTTATGTGGACTTCCAACAAATATATCCTAAAACCTACAACCAGTTTTGTTGTAGCCAGTGGTAATTAACTGTTCCTGCATCACCCTGAACTTTAAAGCAATTAGCTGATCCATTATTTTGCATATTTTAGTGCACTTTACTCTATTTTATTTTATGATGCTGAATTGGAGTTCTTTGAATCTTGATGTTTTTATAAGCCCAGGGGTTCACATGAACATTTTTTTTTACTTTAACCAACATATGTTTGTGCTACTTAAATCTACCTAGTTTTGCATTCACACTGAATTAGAGAGAGATATGTGCTAGAAAATAAGTTTAGATTTGCTCAATAATATGCCTGAGTTTGCTTTGAAGGATAATGTATTTCACTGATCGTCATTGCTATACTGTTCATACATCCATCTATGTGGGACATTTGACATTCCTACTCTTAGGTTGCAAATAGATGTTGCATTTATCCCAGGATAAACCATTTAATCCTGGGACAAAGTGAAATTGCACAGATGTCCTTGTCCGTTGCCTTGGGATAAATCCTAAAAAAAAGGTTTCCCAGACAAGAGGTAGTAACAGTCTACCCCAGGATATTGCAAAGTATATCTGTACAGTTATCACTGAATCAGTGGCAGAAAAGTGGCGCTGAATTCAGCCATTTGCTAAACCCTGATTAGGAGGTGGATGTGTGCACACACCAATCCAAGGATATTTTTGTTCCAGGACAGACACAGTCATAACTTATCCATGGATAAATAGAATGTGTGTTTCTAGCATTATTTAATAAGAAGATCTTGCTCTCAGATCTGTAGCTACTGGAAATAAAAGGCATTTGCATTCCTTATTTGCCCTTATGAAGGTCAGCTTTCTCAATTGTTTTCCAAACCCATAATTTGCATAATTACCTGTGAATAGAAAGACTTTGAGGTACCCAGTTGTTTGGTAAACTGTACTTTTTCAGTCTCATTCTTGTCTCATCATCATTTTAACCTGGCTTAAATCTATTTCATTTCATGGAATTATTTCTGATTTATGCTTATGACAATGACAGGAAAATCTAATGACAGAATTTCCATTTTGTGCCATTTGAGGTCTGATTCACCACTATGTTATTCTAGCATGAACACTGGTTTAACATCATTAGAATTACTTCACTGGCATGCTACCAACAAAAAGAAGACCAAGAATCTATATATTTCTCTTTGTACTTTTTTGTGCACATTTTGTTTCCTCACTTCAGGCTCAAAATTACTGTATGGTTTGCAGTATTCCTATGCATGTGACCATGTAAGATAATATACCTTTAATTTAAAAGCTCAGTTCAAGAGAAAGTTGTTATTACAAATTGGAATTCCAACACAATAGCAAATCTTTCTGTTTGTGGATATGTCATTTGATTATCGCAACTACTGTAAAAAATATCCTAGAAAATTTACAGGTATCTTTTGCCTGCACTATAATTACTGGATATTTTTTTGCTGTAACATACATTTGGTGATGACATGAAAATGTTGTTCAGCCTGTCCTTTTATCATGAGAAAACAATGCAATACAGTGAAATAGCTGGTAACTGGTTGCTACAGTAGAGTTGCGATTACTGCTAACTGCAGAAAAAACTTATGGCTCTGTCAACATATCAGTGATTAACCTCTATGGTATTTAGTAAATGTAAAAATTTGCTGCAGGCCAATATGAGAATTGGCATGTAGAGTGACATTTCTACACATTTAAACATAAAATAAAAAGACAGTTGGATATTTTTAAGCCACCATGTGAAATGTACATGTAAACTGGTCAGTTCCACATACAAATCAATGCATGTGTATTTAGAGAATTTGAATTTTGGGCCTCTGTGCAGTGTTTGTAAATATGTTTTAAATAAAAAACTCTCTTCATGCAATGCTACTTGCACTTGGCTTCTTAAAAAAAGAAGAATTCTGGAGAAAAAAATTCAAAGTTTCTAAGTGACTAAAGCTCCTAATTTCCATTTTCCGTAATTACTTATTTGATTTGAGCCCAGTTTTTCTCCTGCCCAGGCAGGGAGTTGGACTTGAAGATCTACAAGATCCCTTCTGACCCTACTTCTATGATTCTATGATTCTTCTATGATTCTGTGATTTGAAGCATACTATTATAAGGACTAAGATTTCTAAGTCACCTAAGCACTTTGAAAGTCTTACTATTAATCTATATTTGCACAACACCACATGGATGGACCATAATCAGCTTTAAAATTCTAATCAGCTACTGCTTTGGGTGAAGAGCAGAGGATCAGGTTGGAAAATATGACTTGGCTAGAGGTGCTGATAATGGTTTCACATAGAGTGCAGATCTATGTGGTCACAAGTCTATATACAGAAGTAGCAGTAGGACTGTCTGCTGCTTCCCTACACACACAAAACTGGGGATGGCTGCATGACACAGGTGCCCTGATCCTCAGTACCAGTTTTGACAAATTACATTCATTAGGGCTGTGTGAAGCTTTGGGTGCTGATTTGATTCAGAGGAGATTCAGCTTGATTTGGCAGCCAAATCTCTGAATATGAATCAAATCAGGAGACCAGTAAAAAGGTCTGAATTGATCTGAAGACTCCGAATCGATTCAGAAAAGATTTGGAGAAAGATTTGGAGATTCAGTGATTTGGGCAGTCTCCGCTTGCTGCCGCAGGGAGCTGGACCCGGGTTCCACGCTGGTAAGTAGAGGGCAGGGGGAGGAGACCATGGAGGGGATCTTCACCAGGCCCCATTTGCTGCCTGCTCCCCCAGCCCTCCTGAGTGCCCCCTGACCTTGCCTCCTCTCTCAGCCTCATCAATGCCTGCACCGCCTGGCTCCCGACTGTTTAAAAAAAAAAAAAAAGCCCCACATTTACTGGCTGCTGCAGCACCATTGGGGCCTCTGGGGGTATGTGGTAGAGCCCCCCTATGCAGCACAGACCAGTGGGGGGCAGTGGGGATCGTCCTCCCCCTCTGCCTGGCAGCAGCAAGTGTTGGGCTTTTTTTTCTTTTAAGTGCCGGGATGCTGGGGCCAGGCAGGGCAGGGCAGCCATTGACAGGGCTGGGAGAGTGGGCAGGGGACGGGGCCTCTTTGATTCAGCAGAATTGATTTGGGACAGTGATTCAATTTGAATCGGCCAAATCTGAATCTGAAGCAAATACTAGCCACCTCATACAGGCCTAATATTCATTATTTAAGGAAAGGATTGACTTTTTACTTGGACATTAAAGCTCCCATATGAAATGTTTAAAAAGAGCTTTGGGAGCATAGCAAGACTAGCACACAAAAAAAAGCCATATCATTTATAAGAAAATTAGCAAAGCATCATGTCTATAGAATGTCAGTGTTAACATTATCGCAGCGGAAAATAATTAAATTAAAACTATGTTAAAATAAATATTAACAGTCTGACTAAACACCACCTAGTGAGTAACTAATGATAATGTTGCCAAGCATTTCTTTTACAGTCAAGTTCCATAAAACAGAGGTATTGAAAAATAGCTTGCTTTCAGATGTGGTAAGGACATCTCTGCAAAAAGCCACCAAGTATATTTTGTAGGAATTGGCCATTCCAATTTTTCCGTCATATGTCATACAGAGCAGCAAAAGAAAAAAATATGTCATTTTTTGAAAATCACATTTCTAAGGGCCATTCTCAACATATGACCACAGTTTTGCCCAGATGACTCCTGTCATGCTATAGATTTGAGCTTGTACATGCAATCTTTTGTGCACCAATGTCAATAGTGGGACTATATTTCCCCAGTTCCAAAACAGGAGACCCTGCCCTCAGGCATGCTTAGTAGGGGTGTGCAAAATGTATTAAATTCAGATTTAGCCTGAATTGGGGGGCAGTGATTTGATTTGTTGATTCAGATCACTGTTTCCATTTTGATTTGGCTGAATCTGAATCTGAAGATTCGATGCTGATTTGGAACATCAGCAATTCGGCCATAGACAGAACTTTAAATGTTTTTTCTACATACCTCGAGGTACCAGGCATGGTTTGTGAATACTGAGATGGTGGGGTAGATGGAGCATCCCACAGGAGTGCAGGGGGGCGGGGGAGGAGAGGCCGCGTGCTCGACAGCGGACCCGGAAGTGGACCAGAAGTACAGTCATAGTGGTCCACTTTCAGGTCCACTGCCAAGAGCACTGGGGACCCCCCCACCCCATGCTCCTGTGGGATGCTCCATCCTCCCCACTCTCTCAGCATTCATGAGCCGCCTGTTACCTTGAGGTACGTAGAAAAAACATTTAAAGCTATGTCTATGTCTGAATCATTGAATCTTTCTGAATCTGTCCAAATTTATTCAGAGGGTTCCGATTAGATTTGGAGAGATTAAAGGGTCTCCTGATTTGATTTGGATTTGGAGATTTGGCTGCCGAATCAGGCCGAATTTTTACCGAATCAAAACATCAACCAAAGCTTTGTATAGCCCTAATGCTTAGCTGTCTCTGAGGTCTGGTCTCACTTGAGCAGAATGGAAATGAGGGGTGGGAGGGGGCAGAGTGTTGGAGAGTTGTGGGAGGGCTATCCGGTTTTCACTGGGACAGCCAGTCCTGGGCATCCTGCTTAAAACAGCACAAACACATTTGACCAAACCAATGGGATACCCAGGACAGGCATCTGAAATGGGACTGTCCCAGCAAAAACAGAATGTCTGTGTCCCCTAGGTGTCTAGCTACCCAAGTAAATTATACAAATAATTTAAGAAAGATAAAGTTCAAGCGAAGAGTTAATCAACACACACAACTTTCTTTTGGTGTTGCACGTATGGACTACCAGTTCCCTGTGCAGTAGAACTACACATGGTCAATGACTAAACAACAAATTATATGCGCCCAAAAGGGAAAAGAGGGAAATACATTTTCAGCACAGTTTGGAGATGCCTTGGAAACCCTATCTTATGGTCTAATTCTGCAAGGAACTGTGCAGTGTGTTCATCTCTCAGTCTCTTCAGCAGGGCACTTATCTTGCAGGATCAGGTTGTTAGTGAACATAGCAGATCAGTATGAAGCAGTCCAGGAGAAATAAGATTGGCCTGGTGCCAGTTGTTATTGATTTAAAGAATAAGCTGTAGTGAGAATACAAAATACAATGTTGGAGCTGCATTGGGACAACATGGAAGGCTTGAGGGTCACTTATCTATTCCCTCTTTACTAACAGAACAAGTATTATAGATGTAGGGCATGTTTTTTACTTGGTCACTTTCTTCTTGATATATTTACTAGAAGGAATATCAAAAATATTGCCTCCTAAATTGTTCCTTATAGAATGCCTTGTGCTCCCTTGGTTCCAAGGCCAGTCATAATCAATCAGTCCACCGTATACAGACTTCTTTCAATACAGCATCCAGGTTTTTATGGCATGCTTTACAGAGTAGAAGCAATATGTACAAATAAGCTTACAATAAATGATATTTACTATAGTAAATAGGTAATAGCATAGAAACACAGTGATATAAATGAAACAGAAAGAGACACAAATCCAAACTCCCTTCTAAAAGTTCAGCTACTTTGAGGTTAAATTTTTGCACAGGTTATGATCCTAAATGGAGTTGGATAAATCTTGGAAAACACTGGTCACAAATGTTCCACAAATTGTTCAAAATAAAACAAATTCACTCAGTGCTTGCTTTGCATCCATTGTCAGTGATAGTGTAACATTAATTTACTATATTTAAACTGATCATTTTGAAGGCCTTATTCCAAAATAGTCACAGAAAGCAAAATTGGTCATTGCAAATGTCTGCCCCAGAAACCTGGCTTTAATTTAAACTTCTCTAATAAGGGAAACAGAAATGCATTATTGGGCATAAGGAGTTAATCAAAGGAACTTAAATTAATATTAAATATTTACAATAAACTGCTCGTGAACAATTTATAGTCAAGGATTTAGACACAGAAATTATTCAACAAATAACTTGCAAGAAAATTATTGAAGAAAATTGTTATTTGCTTCAGAGCAATGTGAAGATAGAAACAGGCAAAATTCATAGGGTAAATTATTTGTTGTACATTATCCTCATGAGAGTGAAAAGATCATAGAGTGTGGCGAGAGGGCACAATCCAATATACCAACATCCACAACTGATATTTTGACTGCGTGCATTGTGTAGTATAATTTTTGCCTCTTAAATCTAACGTGCATGGCCACAGGAAAAAAACCCAGCAAAATCTAGATTTCACTTTCATTTACCTTAAGGGATCATTTTAAAGTCCGTTTACATGATTACAGCAGTGTAATATGGCCTGAGGGCTTTCTTCATTGCAGTGGTCAGTTTGAGTCAGTGCAGTTGGGTTACCTTACAAAAGCGAGCTTTGCTCATGAACCTGACCACACTGAAAACAACACGCCAGTGACACAGAGTGATTTGATTAGCAGCATTGAGTGATAATGTCAGTTGCTGAAGTGTTATTTTAACTCAGCCTACTGCATCCTTGCTGCTTTTCTACCTCCAGCAATAGTGGCCCTAGAGCTTCAGTTGCAAAGATGACCCCAGCCTAGAGGAATAGAAATGGCCAAAGCAGGCTGTGCTGGGTGGGAAAAGGACTAAAAGGAAGCCCAATCAAAATCATCATTCCTCTGACATAAAGGCATATCCATGCAGAAAAGACCACATGGAGGCAGTAGGACCCAGGTCTGTCTCCGCAGTCATGTAGTCTTGGAAATGGACCGAGGGGAGGAGCCAGAGAAGCTGCTTCCAAAGGAGTCAAGGCAAGGACCTTTCTATGTATAGAGAACTTCCTACAGTTTTGGATGGACTTCCTATGCCTTTGCTGTTTGGCTGCTCCAGGCTTTCCCCTCCTGCTTCTCTACAGTCTCTTCACCTCAGCTTCACACTTCACCTGCCCCTCTTGCCCTGTTCTCCTTTGCCCATTCCTTCTCTGCTTCTTCCTCTTGATATCCTCTCCCCATTCTTTTTTCCCATTTAACTGATTCCCTCATACCTAAATGATTCCTCTGCCCACAGTCTGTGCAGATTGACAGTTGTTTTGTGGTGTGACTATTTTTAGTCATTGAGAGGATGGGAGAGAAGACAAGCCCAGTGGAAGGAGTTTTCTGTAAATGCCCCTGTTGGCATAAATTGCTTCACAAGGACCAGATTGGAGGTGAAGACATTTCCCCTTATACCTCTGCACTCATCCATGCAGCTGAAGAATGGTATTGCCTATGCTTTCCCCACTTGTATCTGAAATAGGGCCCTCAAACAAGGATTGTGAGTTTCTCACATTTCTCACTTGGAGAGTATGGCTCTCCATCATTCTCAAGCTTGTATAAGGGCTGAAGAAGAATGAGGCAATGATGTTCTAGTTCCCTTTGAAGCTGTTTTGTTCCTCTTGTCACTGTCCTGTTTTTAAATCATTCTATTTTCTTATTGTAACATAAGAACATTTGAATATTTGTTGGGAAGAAGAGCATATAAAGCAAATACATAAAAATAATGTTACACTTTTTTTTTCTTGTTCTTTATATTGAGTGCAGTGATACTCCTATCCTGGACTAAGTTTAAATCAGTGGTGAATTTCAGGTTTCTAGTCTTGCCAACAAGGAGCTTTCATAAATCACAAGCCATGCCCAAGATAATTATGAATTTTTATTTATTTGCCTTATCTTTTTTGTTAATCTATGGCCACAGGAGCCATGGCCCTAAGGAAAACCCTACCAAATACAAGAGAAAAAATTTTCTCCCAATCAGCGTAGGAGGAAAAGGCCCTTGCCTTATATTTGCATATAAGAAAACCTTGTTAAACACATTGTTTATTATATTAAACTGCTTCCAAAAAATAGCACATGCTCAGTAATGGAAACCAACTATGAAGTTGAATAAATGCAGCCAACACTGAGCATGACTATAAAATACAAAGCCCATGTTGGGTAAATACAAGGATAGGTGAGTGCATTGTATCTGAATAAGATATATGGTAGTCTCAGTCATGCACAATTCCCCTCAGCCCTAAGACTCTTTCCCAAGTCATGATGAGCCACTACATCAAATACATTTTACTTCCTCTTCACTCCCACATCTAAGCTGCACCTTTCTTTCCCACTTCCAATGATTCCTGTTTCTTAACCAACCTTAAATGTCTTGCAAACAACAACAAACAGAGCCCCAAACAGTTCACCCCAAGCCCCTGTTAGCCCCTCTCTCCTTGTGACGTGATTATAGTGGCCCCTCCCTCCATGAACTGGAGCAAAACCAGGTTGCCCTGTGCCTTACCTGAATTTAAATTTTTGGAGGATCCCAGGACTCCTGACAAGAACATCTGGTTTCAGTCATGTGTGGGAGGCTAATTAGCATGTAGATCATTTGTTGGAGGTGTCTGGAGTACAAACACATACTGAACAGTGCTAAATTATGGGGTGACCATGGCTTGAAATGCTGCTGACTCTGCTGGGGCCCAGCCCAATGACCTATGTAATAAGTCATGAGCCTTTTGGCTTTGGACTAACATCATGCAGCACTGTGACCACACAGGTGGGCTTACCTGGCAGGGGACATACTTACCTGACAGGGGAAACTCTATGTATCTGGGTCCATGAAGGCAGTTTTCCTTAAGCGTTCCCAGTGATAACTTCTTCTGGCATGGTTTAGTACTTACCGAGGTGTTGGGGCTTAAAGCTCACTTTATGGAAATGGGAGGCTCCTCCCTAGCTTGCTTCTCCAGCCATATGGCTGAGGATAGGTGAAACTTGGGGGCATCTGAACCACAAGCCTCTGGGCTTGGGCCTGCATGTAGGATGCCTGCCAAAAGACTTTGGAAATATCTGAAGCCCCTGGTGGAGGTGGAGGATGTTTGCCAGTTGCAGGGCCACTTATGGTTCTGGACTGACTCATGGATTTGGACTTGATTTGGTTGATCTGGCTTGGAACATGAAACATTTCTTAAAAAAAAAAAAAAAGGTTGTACAATCTATAAGTAGGTGCCAATGTGCTATGTGCCTGTGCTAAAACTTAACATCAGTTTCAAAAGAGACAAAATGTATCACTTCTGGATGAATTAATTCTATGGGTACCTTTAGTAATTTGCCTATATGCAAATTATTAAAGGTATGCTGACTTGAAGGTCAGTGGGTGCATCTACACATGGAATTAATGCAGCACAATAGATTATACCACATATGGCACTGGAGTTTATTACTCCCATGTGCAGTGGTTACACATGTGCCTCGGACTGCAGTACATTGAGCCAGGGAAGCACAGCCCCATCTGGCAGGGGGCCCTGGGTGTCAGCCTGCCAGTCCAGGGCTGCTCCGACCTGGCTCAATGTGTTGTGGAGAGGTTGGCTGGGGCACAAGGGTGCTACAGTGTAGGACTAGCTAGGAGGCACCCCACACTGTACCACCTTCGTGCCCCAACTAGTCCCAGTCAGTGTCTAAACGTGTGTTGTGGTGGAGTAAATAACTCCACCATAGGATAGTACTTATGTCTGGTGCTACTAACCTATGGTGGAGTTAATTCGTTTCCTGTAGCCTAATAGGTCCCCACGTGTAGAGGCTAATGATTATTGTGGAGCTAATTAGTCAGCTCCACAGTAAACACCTCGTGTAGATGCACCCAGTGTTTTCAGATTTTCTTCTCACTTCCATGTGTTCAGGAAGAGCAGGATCTGACAGTAAGGAGGAGGAGAAGGGGCTTCAGGGGGAAGAAGTTGGGAAGCAGAGGGTAAAGGGGCTAGCTGACCCTCCTCCCCAGATTTATTTTCCCTGCTGTAGCAGAGAGCAGGGGATAAATCCAATGCAAACTTTCTATAATTAAATTCTATACATGAAACATTGTAATAAATTTATACATTTTCCATATATAGAATTTAATTATGGGGGGGCATCTTATATTTGAGTAAATACAGTAAAATCACAAGATTTACTACAATACTAAGGATTAGGAACACTGCTTTGCTTAAAATTAAAATAAGAGGGAACAATTCCACAGTGGACCATTGGTGGCACTTTTCATCATGCATCGTATCTGTCAGACCAGCAGCAACACTTTAGAGGGTCAAGGGGTTATAAGGAGTACAGAAGGTTGATCTGAGAAGAAATGAGAGGACAAGTAAAACTGTGGTTGAGGGTCTTTCAGTGTGACTGAGGAACCTTCCCTTGTACTGAGAGAACTATTAGTCTGTCAGAGAAGTACAAAGAGGATTTGGAAAAGTAAGGAAGAACTCTGTTCAGAAAGGACAGCCCTTCCTTTAGATGCCACAGAAGTTACGGTAAGTGATTTCGTCAGTGTGGTTGCTAATAGTCAAGCATGTATGTGTGTGCTTGGGTATTTCTGCTAACCCTGTCCTCCATTCAGAGTGCAGTGGTAGTCAGTGCTGCAAGGCCACAATCTGGTCCACAGAGGACTCTGATTCAAAAACATTATCTCAGAAATGAGATACATAGATGGGGGAAAAAAGGAAAAACAAAAAATCCAAGCAAGGGAACAATGATCCAAGCCACTGATCATCCTTCTGATTCATGAATCAATGCCAGTTATCTCTAGGCAGTGAAATGGCCAAAGGATAATTTGAAAGGTATCCATCTCCCCACTCATGCAAGCCCTACCCACTGACAAAAGCATTTATAAAATATCTCTTAAAATAAAAGATATTTCAAGTTGAATTTCCATTCCTTCTACCAGAGTTATATTTGCAGACCAGGCCTGTAATCTACCCAATACAAGCTCACTGTACTACAATAATTCTCCAAAATAATACTCGCCCAGGAGAGCTAATAAAAGTAGCTAATAAAATCCCACCCAGAAAAACTGTGACAACAAACAGGTGGATGTGTTCCACAGGTGTGTAAGAGGGGATTATATACATGGCCACTTTGTGTATTTGTGCTTTTGGGGGATGGGAAGTTGCCACCCACATTTGCGGAGAAAAATGGAGCTTTCTGTGTCAACTGGCTTCTTCATGACAAGAGCAGGACACAAGCCAGACATGTCACGCTCACTTTCTGCCTCTTTTATCTCTTGCCACAACTTGGGACTGGAAAGACGAGATTATTCTAGCTGGAAGCTGATGGACACAGGTGGCACCAGCAGCTGTAACCTCTTAGCTCTTGTTGGCTGCACTTATTAGAACACATTGTGTGTTTAATACGCTGCATCTCATTGTACAAGAACAAGAGTTTGAGCTGTCAGAGTGGGGGGCTGCTGCTGTACTATGCTCTCTTGTATAACTGTGAATGAAAGGAAAGGTGAAGACTGCTTCTAGTTAGAGATAATTAGAAGCTGGGACTCCAGAAGAAAATTTGGTAGCACTGCAAAAAACAGCTGTCCTTGATTACAGTAATATTAGTCACTCAAACGTAGCTGTGCCAATCTGCATTTTGTAACAGTGAGCAATGCAATGGAAATTTTCAAGGTGCAATCATGAGAATTAACACTAGGCATGACTTCTACCTGGAAGGGACTAGTGTATCTCCAAGAAGTGGACAAGTGTTTGGAGATCCCTTAGTTATCAGGCATTTCCCCATTCTCTGTCTTTTAGCCATAGACATTTCTATATTTTTTGCCTGTACCATGTCTAAGGTGTATGCCATGTTACATAATGCTGTCTAACTATGACACATTGAAAAAAGATGCTTCCAGGAAAAAATATGGGTCGATTCAATTTGATTCACTGTAGTTTGTAGTAACTATCATTATATGTGCAGCTGTTGACATCTACAGGTAAATCTTTCTATACCACTCAGAGGACAGCAGTCCTCTAACTGGAGCATGTTCTTTATTATTAGTGGTTTCTTTGTTTTAATGGCCTTTGTTTTAAAATACTATAGGCCTGATGGACACATGTATTTAACAAGGAGCAGGGGAGATGTGATCTGGGTAACTACAGGCCTGTTCATCTGACCTCTGTGGTATATACAGCCTTCCAATAAGAACAGCATAGACAAAAAATATATTAGCATTTATATTGAGCTAGATTACTTTAGGAGATTGATTTTGGATGTGGCAGCCAGTGACAGCGAGGTTTGGTCTTGATAAAGCAGGAGGTGCCTTCCAACCCCAGGTTCCTGTGGTTATTTTACACTACCATATATTCACTGTATTATTTAGATCATATTGAAAGAATTTCACCTACTCTTTTACAGTTTCTGGGAAGTTGGGTATTTGAAAATTCACAGTTCATAATAAACAACAAAGTGTATGCTCTGCCCTTCATTATAACACAAGAGCTACAAAGCAGTGTATGTTCAGTAAGTACAGCGTAGTCTAAGTGACTTAAGTATGCTATCAAATGTGCTCTGTCACACTGATACACTTCAAAATTCCTATATAAACTGTACGCAAATTATTTGACTTGTTGTGTATTTCTTTACTAAATACCATATCATGCTAAGTTTAAAATTACCCAGCTATTAACCAGGTTCTAAATTATCTCAAGCCACCCCCAAATGTGAAACAGTAATGCAGGGCTACAGAAAAAACGTGATGAACTGTGACTTTTCATCCAAGCCAATGGATCATACAATCTTTAGAACCAAGTTTTCCAGTGTGCAGATTAACATTTCCTGAGACATTAAGTCAAGTCATTCTGAACACAGCTTGATTACTAGATGTAATCAAAGCCAGGCCTGCTGTTTTGGACCAGTTTTTTCCAGCTAGAGTAAGCACTATTATTACCCGTTCTTGCTTTTCCTGGTTTTCATCTCGTTTACGGGCTGGAAAAGCAGAAATGTCATAAGCAACAGAGGGAAAAGTAGGCTAAGTAGAAACTTGCCGTGGATTTGCCCTCATTTCACTCACACCTTTCCCGCTATTTCAAATAGACTCCTGAGAGCAAGCATTGATGCCATGCAAATCTAATTGTAAAAGTAATAAACAGAAACCTACATGGATTGTTTTCTTGTTACTGATAACCCTGGAAGTCACTTAAAAATTGAATCTGTTTTCATTGAATTTCTTACAATGTATTTAAAATGGGAAGAATAGGGGTAAAAAATGTACTGTTCCCAATTCCCTGTGGCACAAGCAGTTTCTGTCAGTCATCAGAGAACATTAGCTAGTAGAATCTGCAGTTTTCTTAAGATTTGCCTACTGTCTCTTTATATTTAATCTATACAGTATTTTATTCCTGTAAAAATGAGAAACATCAATATTAGCAAGGATTGTAAATCAAGTACTGTAATTATGAACAAGTTGATGAGGCCAGTGAAGAAATTTCCATCTCAATGTTTTAAATTTTAACCATATTATTATGCCTTAGAATAAGGTTGGGGGATAGGTGACACTATCATGGAATTTCTATAGCAAACAAAATAGTAGAGAGCACCGGACTCTCAAATACAGACCCATTTCACCACAAAACATTCATCAATATGTCCTGAAAACAGAACTTGTAAATTCATGGTGGAATGCAAACAGGTTCAAATTTTGAACTTTTGGAAGTTCATTGTGAATTTTATTCCATTTCATACAGGATCTTTAAAGACCACTGGTGAAGAAGATCTCACTTTTATTAAAAAAATAAGACTCAGATTTTCTTTCTTTCTTTCCTTCTTCCTTTATCTTTTGGATTTGGCAGGAATACATTTACAGTGTGATACCACTCTTCCATAATAAAGCTCTTCTATATGTTACTTGCCTTGTAGTTAACACCACTTCCCTAAGATGAAGGATTTTTACAGAACCCCTGTTAATGTTCTGACACTAAGGCTCTAACTAATAGTTCATTGCCTCTTGGTGCAAAAATAAATTCTTTCTTATTGTATTCAGGATCATGGTATATGAAGAACTAAGAGCTAACGCAAGAGTTCACTGTAGAGCATTATAACCAAACCCCTGTTAAGCCAGATTGCTAAGTGTTGTGAAGGTCAAACCTCATATGCACAGTGAGCTACCTGCATAGAAATAATGCATTAAATCAAAGAAGCTGTCCCTGTCAAAAAGGGATATGAATTGGGAAAAAAAATGTAGGGAGCACAAAACAGGAGTCACGAACACCAGCCATAGCCTGAAAAGTATCAGGGACAGAACCAGTGAAGCAAATAATCTATCTTATAAATTAGACTTCAACTAGTGTAAAGCAGCTGAAGTGAGGGCCCAATTGTTTTTGTAGCCTGTCGGAAATAATTTCAAACCTGACAGGATACCAGGGCTCGTAGTGTGATCTCACAGATTTCAGTGGTCATGCTGAGAGATAAGCAGAGAAACACAGTAAAAATCCTGATAGCAAAAGCACTGCTGCCAGCTCTGTTGTACTAAGAAATTATCATTCACTCCAAATAGCAGATCGGCTCTACATTGATTGACTCCCCCCCTTCAACTGCCTCATTGCTACCACCCTTTCTTCCCCTTCCCCTCCCTTGGAGGATATGAAATGTTGTGTTTTATGGTATCAAAACCAGCTGATATATCCAGTAACAACATCAAAAGAAATTACACAATCATCAAACTATCTTATAATATCATTAGTGACCTAAATTAAAGTAAGATAATTGCCCCAGCAGACAGCAAACAACCATACAAGAATACTAATAACTCTGCAAATATGTTGTAGCATTCAACCAGTAGAGAAGGTGCTGTGCAATAGCTTTATAATTATGCAGAGAATCAACTGACAAAGCTGTTTCTTAAGAAAAACTAAAAGCAAACAGATTAATTATATTATGTGGGGGGGGGGGGTTTGGAAGAGAGAGAGTAGGGAGGGGGTGTGGGGGTTGACTGCTGTATTTATAAAGGGTGTGTCTTCTCCCTCCAGTCTTCTCAGTGCCTTAGGTCCAGAAGGACTCTAGGAAAGATATAGTTGTCCTGCCATGTGGTGGGGAAAGCTTTAGGAATCGCTGCAGGAATACACAGCTCCTGTGTGCTATCACATGGGAGGAGTTAAGGGCATGGTATGACAAACCAAGAAATGGACTCATGATTCAACCACTGTGGAAATCCAGTGGCCATTAGCCTAGTGGAATGGGAGGAAAGCAAACATGGCATGGTAGCTGTCTGTGTCTTAAGGCAGGAATGGTGGCCAGCAAAATTTCTATTCAATTTTAAAAAATCATAAAGGATCACATTTTCAGGGGGCCAGCGGGTAGCACAATGGTAAGAGGCAACCAGCATGGGTTTATAGCAGACAGATTCTGCCTGACTAACCTGGTCTTTTGTTATGACCAGGTCACAAAGTGCTTAGATTCAGGGGAGGAAGTAGATATTATTTATCTGGATTTTAAAAAGGCCTTTGGCACAGTGTTGCACCTAATTCTTATGAGCAAACCGAGTAGCTGTGATGTGGATTTTTTCACAGTAAGATGGGTGAAAAACTGACTTATGGGATGCACCCAGAGAGTGGTGGTGGATGGGTCAGTGTCTCCCTGGAGGGATGTGGGAACTGGTGACCCCCAAGGCTCTGTCCTTGGACCAGTACTGTTTCATATCTTCATCAGTGATTTGGATGAAGGTGTTGAAAGCACCTTGTCCAAGTTTGCAGATGACACTAAACTATGGGGCACAGTAAACACACTGGAGGGCAGGGAGCGAATTCAGGCAGATTTGGACAGACTGGGG
This sequence comes from Gavialis gangeticus, assembly GCF_001723915.1. Taxonomy (NCBI): domain Eukaryota; kingdom Metazoa; phylum Chordata; order Crocodylia; family Gavialidae; genus Gavialis; species Gavialis gangeticus. The sequence goes on along the minus strand of NW_017728992.1, from coordinate 52,801,080 downwards.
AAGTGGGCAGATCAGAATAGGATGCAATTCAACAAAGATAAATGCAAGGTGCTGCACCTGGGGAGAAAGAATCTCCAACACACCTAGAGACTGGGGGGTACCATTCTGAATACCACAACAGTGGAAAGAGATCTCAGAGTCCTGGTTGATACAAAAACGAACATGAGCCGCCAGTGTGATGAGGTAGTAAGCAAGACTAACCGCACTCTTTCTTGCATCAGCAGGTGCATCATGAGCAGGTCTAGGGAAGTGATAATTCCCCTCTATGTGGCACTGGTGAGGCCACAGCTGGAGTACTGTGTCCAGTTTTGGGCACCGCACTTCAAGAGGGATGTGGACAACCTTGAGAGGGTTCAGGGGAGGGCTACTCATATGGTTGAGGGCCTGCAGGTAAGACCCTATGAAGACAGACTGAGGGATCTGAACCTCTTCAGCCTCTACAAGAGAAGGCTGAGGGGTGATCTTGTGGCTGCCTACAAACTCATCAGGGGGGGTCAGCAGGGAATAGGAGACACTCTAACGGGGTGCCCCTCAGCGTTACCAGAAATAATGGCCACAAACTAAAAAAGAACAGATTTAGATTGGACATAAGGAAGAAATTCTTTATGGTGAGGGTTGCCAAAATATGGAATGGGCTCCCAAGGGAGGTGGTGCTTTTCCCTACCCTGGAGGTGTTCAAGAGGAGATTAGACAGGCTACTGGCTGGGGTTACCTGACCCCAGTGCTCTTTCCTGCCTGGAGCAGGGGGTCGGACCTGATGATCTACCAGGTCCCTTCTGATTCTAGAAATCTATGAAATCTATGAATTGCACGGCTTGTTTGGAAAGCTTGTTTCTGGGTGTAACTGCTTGCTTGGACTATTTGTTGCAGCTGTTGTTGTTATCATCATCATTCTTCATCTGCAGTATTGTACCACCAACGATACTTTACCCAGGATCAGGATCCTATTGTTCCACATCTCTGTGGCAACTGCAGAATTGCTTAGACAGAAAAGTAGTATTAGGGAACGACCATTTAATGCACATAAACTACCTTTATGGTGATAAAGGGAAAACATAGTCTTGGAGTTAAGGCACTAAGCTGGGACCCTGGAACCTGGAAAGTTCAGTTCAGTTCCTAGACTTCCAGCGTGATCTTGAACAAGTCACTTTATTAGTATGTGCCTCAGTCTCCAATCTATAAAATGAAGCTAATTATCTTTCCTTTGTTAATTTAACTGGTTAGACTGTAGTTGCGGTAATCCCTGTATAGCAGAATGTAGGATGGATCCTGACCCTGGTAAATGTGTGTTTATAGTAGGTACTGGCAACCTTTTGGGAGTGGCAGGCCCAATTAATGGAGCTTGGTCTGAAAGTGGGCTGTTGCTTCCAAACTGGCCATTGCTACTTCCCCCACTGCTGCGCTGCTGCCTTGACTCCACCGTTCAGCTTTAAAATGAAACCTTAAACATGTATGTTAATTGTGGAGGAATGTGGCCTTTTTTTGCTGTGGTGTATAAAAGGGGGATATGACAGCAAAGTTTATTCATACTCTGAGAAATGATGAGGATAAATGTTGCTAGGGGACTATACATTTTTTCTCTCCCAGTTCCTTTCACATGAACTTTGCTCAATTTGCAGTTCAAAAGAAGGTGTGTGTGTGTATTTATAGATATATATCTATATCTCTACATATCTGTATCTCTATCTCTGTCTAGATGTCTATAGACAGATAGATATTCACAAGGCAGACTTAGCCTAGGACTGAAAAAAAAAGATGTATACTTTGACTCCCATATCATCAACAATCATATTTTCTAAAACATGCCAGAAATTGAAAACAAACTCCAGCAAATGAAAATTCACAGGGATTTCTCTCCCTTTTTGGGGGGATCTCATATGATCCAAGATTGTTTTCCTTATTTATTTGAAATTCTTCCTGCAAATAAATGGATAGTCACCAGTAAATCCAATCCATCTTCCTTCCAGTTTGGAATTGTCTTATATGGTATATAAATATTAAAATAAATAATAATTAGTATGTGACATACTTCTTCATAGATCTCATAGTGGTTTACAAAGGTGGGCAAGCACAATTCATTATCCCTGTTTTATCCAAGGCAAAATGTACAATTTAGTGCCTAGTCTCAGGTTTACTAATGACTTCAATGGAAAGGATTGTGCCTTTAGGGTCTTTTTGCTGTCATGTTTTAAAGTGTTAAATGATAGAGCTGGTCTGACTTCCTTAGGGACACAGGTCCATAATTTAATACTTAAATCTTAAAACTTCCCTTTTTAATGTTATCTGTTTACTCTCAGTAGAAGTATGATTATCTTAATCAAATGTTCACTTTTATTAATCTCAATGTGGTAAAAAGGATTAAACAGGTATAAAATCTTGCCCCCACTGAAGTTAATGAGAGTATTGTCATTGATTTCATTGGACCAGTATTTTCCCAACACACTATATTTTACTGACAAGCTGTAGCCCACTGGCTTTTAGAAGAGGTCTAAAAGAGAAGAGACTTCTTCACTCTTCCTTTTCTTGTTTAACATAAGAATCTTTGCTAATATCAAGTTACTGACTACAAATAGCAATGGCTTGTACTTCTACCTAAGGATAGAGTGCACTATTAACATTTCTGGCCAAGAATAAGGTGGTACATTAAGAAAAGACATTGTTTACAATAAAAATGTGTTTGCATGGGCAGCTTGCCTTACAGTGCAAACCCTTCCTGTCCTCTAGGAGCTATGCACTACTTACATCCCACTTACGCCTCATTTTGAGGTTGAAGTGTAACTTAAGTGGCATTCATGCTTTGTACCATACCAAATTTCACCCTAGGGAGTGTTTCTTCTGTAATATTATTGCCTCCATATTGCTACAAGCCTCCTTTTATTTTGAAAGAGCTGTTAATCTGCTTGTGTAAAATAAATGCTAAGGAGTCATAATAAGCACAGAATAAAAGGTAGGGAGGCAGAACAAAAAGAAATAAAATAAAATAATGTAGTGATCTATATTTATCTAGTACCTTTCAACAAAAGTTCTCAAAAGGAAGTATTAATTAAGTCTTAATCTCATAAAGTAGGCAAAGTATCAGTGAATTCATTTTACAAATAAACAGATAGACCTTAACACATGACACAGTTTGGCCCACCACAGCCAGTAAGTCATGGAAAAATGAAAATCAGAAGAACTCTAGGGTGGTGATGGTGGCGGTAGCAGTAAATATCTGTATTATGATAACATGCAAAGTCTCAATCTTTACCTCTACAAGTTACATCTCTTCTCTGATGTTGAACTTACACCCTATGTGCTCCCACCTCCAAGTACCATGTTTGGAAATGTAGTAGTGAAAACAATCCAGGGCCGGCCCTCAAAGACTTGACGTGCTCCAGACACATGGACTGGCCACAGACAGCGTCCCCTGTTTCACTGCCACATTATCAGATTTGTCAGGTGCAAGTGGAAGCAAGTGGGTGGGGCATAACCTCAGGAGGTATCAACAGAATCAGGGACCCTGGTGATTATGTACCATAAACCCCACTTGTCAAATTAATAGATTTTCAGTTGCCCTTTAGAAAGTTCATAGTTTGACAGACATACGCTGTAATGAAATGTTCACAGGCATTCTGCAGAGAGGAAAGCCCAGCCTCAATTAGGGATCAGCTAGGGATCAACTTAGCACCTAGGGATCAACTTAAATATAGTGGAGTCACTCTAATAACTAGACAAACTGAGTGAAAGTTTGTAAACAGACTGGCTAGACACCAACTCCTGGCTCCTCATGGGGGGAAATGTAAGAAATATGATTTTCCATAGCTTTCTTAAAGAGATATCACTGTGTGAAACCAGTACTTTTAACAATGAAGAGAAGAGTGTAGAGTGCCTTGTATTTACAGATATTAATTTCATAAATCAAATTCAAATGGGCCAGAGCTTGAGCTCCTTACTCAATCCTTATGCAGGTAAATTCCTACTTACTATGTTGCTTGGCGGGATTATCACTGTGAATGTCAATATGTTCTGCGTGTGAAGTTTACCCTGCCACCAGCTCACTGTGTGGTCTTGAGTAAGTCAGTTAATTTTTGTGTCTCAGCATACCCCCCCTGTGAAACAGCTAATAATACTTAACTGAGGATGCTGCAAGGGGTAAGTAGTTAGTATCTTTATGTTTCTTTCAAAACCTACAATATTGCAAAATACAAATGCTAGTATTACTATGAAAGGAGGCTTCCCTCAGTATGAAATACATGTAAACTGAGTAAGGATTTGGCCCATTATTGTTCTAAAGCATCCTTTTGCTATATATTCTTAGTCATCATAGAGAAGACAGGCTGAAAGAGACCTCCAAAAGTCATCTAGTGAGTCCAAACCCCTGCCTGAGGCAGGATCATCCCTTTCCAAACCATCCTATACAATCCATAATCTAAACTTCATAAAACTGTCAGGAACCTTGGCACAACACAAGACATAACACCCTTACCCCTGCCACAGGTAAAGCAAGGGAACCAGAGCATCCAATGTCCTGCTTCTATAAAAGTTTGTATTTGAAAAAAGTTTTTCTTTGTGAAAATGCATAAAATGTTGTTTTTAAGTGTTAGGAAATTTTGACCAGCATAGAACTTCAAATAGTTGAAAGAAAACACCACAACAGGTAAAACAGCACTCTTCCTCAAAATTTCTAAGGATTATAACCTTAATGCGACTGTAGTTTCCAAAAGAATAAACACGTTACTTTCAGCATCCTATCCAAAATCCAAGGAATTATATTCTGTAAACCCCAGATCTTTCAAACTAGCTTCACTAATGTAATCATCTTAGGCTCCAGTCCAGAAAACACTTAGGCACATACTTAAGTGTTTAAAAACTCCCACTGACCTTGACCTTTATGTACTTAATTGTGTGCAGCATGGCCTATTTAAGAGGACTGGATTATAGCTCAAGAGACTTTGGTGCCCAAATGTTATTGATTTTGAATTCTTTGGAGGACCTGTGCTTTGATCTTTGTTTCTTACTTTCCTCCTGGGTGTGATAATATTTAGCTCCTTGCTAAAGTGCATTGAGATTTACTAATGAAATGCACAATATAACAGCTAAGAATTATTATTAAACGTTTGCAAGATCAGGACCATTATGTAGGTCCTCTGTGTGCAGAAAACTCTGGATCAGTCTTGGTCCTAAAATCTGGATTTAAAATCAGTGTGAATCCTCAGTAACTTGAATTTATCATGGGCTGAAGTCCTTTACCAAACGATGGTCTGAGCATTCATGTTCTGGAAGGAGCAGTCCTCAATGAGTATGACAACTGGTAGTTGCTGGTTTTGCAAGAACAAAATTCAGATGTCTACCAGTCAGACCATTCTGGTCACAAGTAAGAAAGTTCAGTAGGATCCATGTGAAATTCTTTTTTCTAGACCTCTCCCTCGGTAATCTTTCAGAATGGTTCCAAGGTGACAAATGACTAGGTGGTGGAGCACTTGATAGATGACTTGATTATTTTAACAATTAAATATGTAATGAATATTTGGAAAGGTTCCACATAAGTCTCATTTTCAGCTTGGTTAAAGATGGTGTGCATAATTAATTTTCAAATATGAAAGGGCTGCAGCAAAATGAAAAGGAGGAAAGTTGAAGAGATACTGAATATTTTATCAAATGTCACTCATTCAAAACTCATTAATATACATAGTTGGGGTAATAATCTCATATAGATTTGAACAAGGAAGTAGTTATTTTTTTGTCAAATTGTCTGCCTTGCTGTACAATGTAATAATTTAATAGGGTCTGTGGACCGAGTCCTAAGTTGTCATGCACTTTTTCAAAGAAGCCACCAGGACCTTAAAATCCATTCTTCGTTTTAAGCAGGGCTCAAAAACAGTGGAAATTCACCTCACACTCAGTAAGGCAGATATTTCTTAACAAGTAAAACTAAAGTTTTCTCTTGATCTTTGTCCATTCTAAAACTCCCTTCCATGTGCTTCTGTAATCTGTGGGCACAAAGGTAGCAGGACTTGTTATACAGCTGCACATTCTGGTACTCTGACAGGGTTTTACTTGCCTGCATAGTTGTGTGCACTGCTATTCATTATGGGGAAAAAAGATGTGATGGTACCACTTTGTCATAAGGTTTAAAACTTAACACATATGCCCAATAATTAGAATTTCCATCCTTCAGGAAATTCCAATATTGAGAACCCTTTTTTAGGTTGCATCTACCAAAATATTTAGATTCAATTTTCCCAATTAAAAAAATTACACAAGTTCAGCAAAAAAAAAAAAAAAAAAAGGAAAAAAAAAAAAGAGAAATTATGCAAAAAAAAAAATCAATTTGATGGAAAAATGCATTTTCCATCAAACAACATTCTGAAGAGAAAA
>NW_017728992.1:52780905-52789723 GCF_001723915.1 Gavialis gangeticus | reverse complement strand
GGAAAGAAAGAAAAGAGAAATTATGCAAAAAGACAAATCAATTGTATGGAAAAATGCATTTTCCATCAAAAGACATTCTGAAGTGAAAAAAAAAACACCAAAAAACCAAAACCCCACAATCAGTTCTAGAACTTAACTTGTAAGAAATCTTATTCATGTCTAAAGAATGCTTTGAAGATGTGTTGTATTACATCAGTTGGAAAGGATTATTATTATCATTAGAGTACTATTAACTATGGCAGGGAAGATTAAACAAGTGGATCTCCTTACGAAACACATTTGAACAAACTGAGGCTTAAGACATTTTTTCTTGTGTATAGTGTCACTGCACTAGAAGAGGAAGCACCTTGCTCAGGCCTGTAACTTTCTGATCTCAGTGGGCCCATCTACATGAGATGCTTACCTGCTCAGTAGCATAGTTTACTGCACAGTAAAAGTGTACATGTCTACATCTGTGCATGCTTACTGCACGGTAAAAGATACTACTTATGAATAAATTTGCTAACTGCAAATGCAGGTAGCAAATTTACTTGAGAGTAGTTACTGCACAGTAACACATGTGTAGATGCCAACTGAGAGCAAATCTGCTCCCAGTCAGCCCTGTCACTAGGGGGCCTGCCTGAGGCTAGTCCTAGGGCTCTGGGCTGAGAGCCTTTCCTGCCCCACGGCTGGGCTGCCTCTCTGGCAGCCCCTGCCTTAGGCCCTTTAAAAGCCTGCAGGCATTTGAGCCCTGGGGCACACAAGCAGGGAGGGTGAGGGAACTTCAGGCCCCTGTGCCCCCTAGGCAGGCTGCAGCACCTGTCTGCATCCCGGCTCCACTATCTGGCACCACAGTCCTGTGTGGCTGCCAGCCCTACACTGTCCAGGTCTGCATGGCGCTGCAGGCTGGTGCAAGCTGCTGCAAGCTGCTGCCAGGCCTATCTGCACCCAGGCTCAGCTGCAGGCAGCTTCTGGCTGCCAGGGCCAGTTCCAGCTGTCTGTAGCCCACCCCCAACAGCCTGCCCTGAGTCTGCAGATGCTGTGAAACATTGCCTCAGCTACATAGCTGTCACTCCCATGCCATGCCCTTGCACTGGGTTCTGCAGGCAGCTGCCCAGGCCCAGCAACATTAGAGAGCTGGCATGGGACCCTCAATGGGGTCATCCTTGCCCACACCCATGCGCACCACCTGGGGCCCCAATTGGTCCATGGAGGAGACTGGCAACCTTGTAGCACTGTGGGGTGAGGCAGAGGTGCAGCGTCAGTTCATGCGGAGTGGGCACTCCAACACCCATGTCTATAAGGGGCTGTCAGGGGATGCGGGAGTGCAGGCATGACCAGCCAGCATAGCAGTGCTGTATAAAAGTCTAGGCCTTGATAGCACAGTGGGTTACTGTGACCAACCACAATCATCAGTCAGAGGGTGTCTGTGAGTCCATGCCCTTTATGTAGCAACTGACAGCCACCCTTGTGCCCTGGGACCCAGGGACAGCCATGCTGTCTTCAGCAGCATGAGTGGCCTGCCTGAGCCCCAATCCCAGCCTGGAACCCATGGTGACACATCACCGAGGAACAGCCCCTTGGGCCTGCAGCAGCCCCTCCCACTGAGCTCTATCTGCAATGCCTGGGCCAGCACCTGCCTCACCAGCTCTGCAGCCTCAACCCTAGCCACGAGGCATGGCTGCATGTCACTGCCAGCCATCAGCAGCACCAGATCCTCCCTGGGGGAGCCCCCAGCTGGGCACCCACATGTTGCATCCCGCCATCTGAGGACACTGCCTGGAGCCACACACCATCACTGCCAACTGAGACCAAGTAGAGCCACCAGCCATGTGAGCTCTGGCAATGTGGTAAGCCCTGAACTGGGGGGAAAGACATTCCCACCCTGGCCCCTGCCCCTGTCCTCCCTCCACACCCCACCTGTACGCACTCCCCTGGCCCCATGTTTCCCCCCTCATAATGCAGGGAGGCACGAGACACTGCAAAACTTTATTGAGCAGCCCATGCCTCCCACAGCTGGGCAGCCACAGGCCTCTCACATGCTTAGTAATGCATTGATGCCAGCAGCAATGTCCTCCTCAGCTGCAGGGGACAGGAATGTGTAGTGCAGCCACAGGCAGGCCTCTAGACAGTGGCAGAGGCTGTGGGGCAGCCTGGGCTTGCACCCTGCACCATCAAAGCTCAGGGTCCCATGCTGGGTGTGCAGGTGTGCCTGGGGCACACTGGCAATCAGCAGCAGGAGGGTGTAGTGGGTCAGGCACCCCAAATGAGGGGGGGAACTTTTTGATATGAGGGGAATAAAAACTTGTTCTTGTGAGACATGTCTGCAGTGAGCATGGTGCTGGAGGTGGGGGAGTGGATGCGGGGTCAGTGGGTGGTGGTCCAGGCTGGCTACAGTGGTGAGTGCAGGAGAAGGTGATCAGAAAGTGCCTCTCACACCTGATGCCCTGGCCCTTGCTGGCAGGTGTGCGGCTTGACTGGGGCCTTGGCCAGGGAGGTGGGGAGTGCTACTGTCACTGCTGCTACAGGTGGTGGTCCTGGGCATCCTCCTGCCACTGCGCCTCCTCTTCCCAGGCTTTGTGGAAGAGCCTGGGCCTCACACATATTATGCAGCATGCAGGCTATGATGATGACCCATGGGAGGTTGTCCCTGGTGAACTCGAGGTGGGTGGTGAGGGTGCATCAGTGTCCCTTGAGATGGCCAAAGGAATACTACACCAGGGCATGGGTCCAGCCCAGACACCAGTTAAAGAAGACATGGTGAAGGCCCATCTGGCTGGTATAGGGCCTCATGAACCCAGGTAGGAACAGGTAGGCCATGTCCCTGATGAGGCGTGGTGGGACCACTATGGCACCCAGCTGCAGGTCCAGCATCCCAGTGTGAAGCAGCCATTCTGCACCAGGACTGGCAGGGTGGAGTTTTTGAAGACACAGGCATCATGGGCATTGCCTACCCAGCCAGCACTCATAACTGTGAAGGCACTGCAGTGGTCAACAATGGCCTGGAGCACAACAAAGTGAAATCCTCTCCGGTTGCAGTAGGGGAAGTCCCCATGGGGCAGGCAGGTGATGGGGATGTGCGTCCCGTCCAGGGCCCCAGGGCCCTGGTAGAATCTTAGGGTACAGAACCCCACCACCTCCATCAGGAGGTCATTCATCTACAGCACTGTGTGTCACAACACATCCTGGAGGGCGCTGCATAACTCCATGATGCCCTCCCCAGCAGTGGCCTTGCCCACCCCAAAGAGATGGCTCACATAATGGAGGATGGCAGGCTTAGCCAGCTTGAGCAGGGCGAGAGTCAGCTGGATATCTGCAGGGAGGGGAAGCTGCATGGCAGTGTCCTGCTGCTCCAGATCTGGGCAGAGCTGCTGCAGGAGGTCCCAGAAGGCGGCCTGGATCTTCCTGATTTCCTCCAGCCACTGCTCATAATCCCAAGTCTGCTGGATGATGTGCAGCCAGCAGTCCTGGCTGGCCCAGTAGGCCCAGAGATGGTGGGGCCGGAGACTTAGGAGGGCAAGGGCAGCCTCATTGCTGGTGTCCAGCAGCACGTTGTCAGCATCCCTGCATCACCAGCCAGCTGGATGGGGTCTTGGCAGCAGCTGCGTGGCAGCTCTGGGATGGCAGGCCAGCAGGGCCAGCACACTGACCAGAAGGAGCCCAGGGCTCTGGTCATCGCTGCCATGGGTTGGGGCTGGAGCAGCCATGGTGTGGGGAGGCAGAGGTGGTGAGGAGAGAGCTGCCATATACTGCCCCTGCACTGTGCGTACTGCTCCTGGCCAGGGAACAGAAAGCGGGGCTGGCTTTTAAAGATGGCTGCTGGATGATGGAGCTCTCCCCAGTGGCAGCAGGGGCCCATTGCAGGGCTGCAGGAAATGGCACCGGTTTGGTACTAAGAGCAGCAAATCTTCTGCCAAGTCCCTGCATGTGTAGATGCCTGCCTGGGAACATTTACTGAACTCGGATCAAATGCATGTGTAGGCACACTCAGTAAACATTCTTCTCCTCTCACAATTAATCCAAGATGAGCAATAAGCCTAACATTAGGTGTGTCTATGTGAGACATTTACTGTGGAGCCGAGTAATTAGCTCTGCAGTAAAATATCATTGTCTAGACATGCAACTCAGTAAACTAATAAATGCTAGCTCAGGGGGAGTCCAGCTAAATACAAATAGTACCCTGCGGTGGCATTGTTTCATGTGTTACAGCACATGTGTAGACAGTGATGTGGCTGGCTAGGGCACAAGGATGTTTCAGCGTGGTGGCTGCCTGGCAGCCAGCCCCATACTGGAACACCCTCATGCCCTAGCCAGCTGTCTTGTAGCCCATTGAGCCAGGTCATAGCAGCCCTGGGCTGGCGGGCTGCTCTGGAGGCAGCTGCAGAGCAATCCCAGATGCCCTGTCAACCCAGGGCTGCTCTGACCAGGCTCACTGTGCATTGTAGGGGCTGGCTGAGGCATAAGGGTGCTGTCTGCCTTGCACTGAAGCACCCTCATGCCTCAGTCAACCCTTCCCCCACTACCTCCCTCCCCTCCTGCAGCAAATGGAGCCTAATCAGAGCAGCTGTGGGCTGGAGGGGCTGGCTCCTTACTGAAGCACCTTCATGCCCCAAACAGCCCCCTTTCCACTCTGGCTGCACATGGAGCCCAGCTGGAGCAACCCTGGGCTGGAAGGCTGACCCCTTGGGTCGCCTACCAACCTGGGCTGCTCCACCTGGGCTCCACATGCTGAACATGAAAAAACTCTGGGGACATATCCTCTGGAATGTTTTTTGCTCCTGGGTGCACGTTCGAACATCTCACTCAGGAGCAAAAAACCTTGGAACAAGAAGCCACAGAGTTTAGTCGTGCACATTAATTGCATGTGTAGATGCAGCTATTGAGGAGGAGAACTGAACATATTAAAAGGACTACTATACTTCTACTACCCAAAGAGCCTTTTCTACTGGCAGCTAACTAGTCATAGATACTGGGTATGTTACTATATTGGATATATATGCCAACAGGCTGTGTGTTCTTCACTTTAACCAATAACAACACTCTAGTCCATCAAAAATATCTTTCTATACCTGTAGACACCCACCATATTACTCCTTTTATCATTACTTTCTTCATAAAACTGGGGAGATTAACTTTATTTCAAACATGGAACTCCTTATAGGTTCTGAATGTTCAACCCTTTTAATGCACCATTGCAGAAGACAAAAAATGGGGCAAGGGGAAAAGTTAATGTAAAGAAGATTCCATTATGTATAGTGTGTGTGATTATGAGTAAGATTTTGCCACTGCTGGAGTGAATGGGAGCTTTGCCTTTGACTTTAATGGGTCAGGATTTCAGCACAGAATTGTGCCATATATTTCAGATCCTGTACAATGGGTAGCTTTGCAGGTTGGGTGTGGTAAATCAAAAGAAATAAATCCAGTATGTGAAAATCTATTTGTTTGTGTCATAGCTGTTTTCTTTAATTAGCACCATTTAGTTTCATGGTGTATGGTTCTGTATGTTATGTTAGTAACTGCATCAAATAATGACACAACCAGAATGTATAGTTTTTTTCAGATTTACTTGGTTGTTTAGACACCCATATTTTTGCACGCTGTTCCACCTTTTTCCTTAGGGTCTTCTCCAGCTCCCATTTAAGTCAATGTTGAAACTTCTACTAACTAAAACAGTACAAAAATATGTGATTTTCAGTCACCATAGTCAAATTGTACTAGCTAGCTAAGTAATGAATTCACTATTCTCTAATAACATCTTCCCAGCTAAATTATTTGCTTTATTGCTTTGTATCCCCCTCATGCTGATGAACCTTTAGTTTATAAGGAGTATTTATTTGGATTTTTTGGCGCTTTTCCAATTTAAACAAAATCCCAGTTTATTGGAACACAGCAGATATTGGCTTGAAATGCTGGGTTTTATTACTTTGATACTTCTGTTGTCTATGGGGAAAAATTAGGTCCATTTCTTCCTTTACATGCATATAACTCCCATTGATTATTACTCTGAGTCAAATAAATATCCTGAACTTAAGTACATATTTAAGTTATGGCAGTAAGATGAATTTAAATATTGATCAATCGCTTTCCTGAATAAAAATGGACTTAAGCACATGCTGAACTGTTTTTTGAATCTACATCTTACAGAATAAACGTTTGGCCTCACTGATCTAGTTACAGCAGTGGAGTCCCTGCTGTAACTCCACTGACTTCACAGTAATGTTAATAAAAGTAATATATTTAAAATACCTGCTTTTGGTTCATCCTTTCTCCTCCTGCCTCCCGCACCTTGAGATCAGGCTTCTTTTCATATATTTAAGTTTTTTAAAGGAACTGTAGCTGAATTTTCAAATTTGCCTTTGTGTACAATTAAGAACACAAGATAAGATTTGCTCTGTTAATAAGGGACTGAAAAGCATTCAAAGACATTTTAGGGCATGTAGGATTTACAAATCCAGTAAAAAGTTTGTGGCATAAGTTGCATCTGTAGCTACTATAGAAGTCATTTGTCAACATTTGCTGACTTTTGAAAAATAACGGGAGATGGCCAAATGATAATAATGAACTGTACTGTAACAGGGTAATGTATTCTGAAAACCTATTTTACACAACTTGTCTGAGGTGTACTAGTGATATTTATAACAAATGTTCTTCATTTACTCTTGAAACAATACTTGTCCTTTATACCAACTAAGCAAAATCAGTCCACTTAAACCAGGATCTTCCTGACTTGCGTATCATCACTTGTAATAAAAGGTACTTTGAGTCAACAGCATCCTCCCTAACAACCCTGTATCTTAATTGTCCTCAGCTTACATCCTCAGTTGCATGCACATGCATTCTTTTCCTTCCTAAGTACTGCAAAAGTGGTTCTGAAGATAACATTTGAAGACAAAGGCACATCCCCACAAGCAGAAACATGGGTTTCCCTCAGGACAAACAGCAAGGGGCAAGGGGAAAAGTTAATGTAAAAAAAGCAAATATTGTGCTTCTGCTACTTGTCCTCAGGGAATGCTCATGGACATGTGCTCTAGGGTGCAACACATTGCCCCGGCTGGGGGTGGGGAAGCTGTGGCCAACACCTGGGCTGGCCCCAGCATCCCTACCTGGGGTGCTGGGGGCCTGTAGGGGCCGCAGTTGCAGCAATCTGGCAGCAGGAGCCTGGCCGGCAGCTGGAGCATGGCTCTGGCTGTCCAGGTTCCAGTTTTGAGCAGCATGCACTGCCGTCGTATATGCCACCTCACTTTTTTAAGGCATGGGGGGTTTTTTGGCAATGGGATCTTCCAGTTTCAACCCCACCCCCTCCGCCTGAGCTGCAAATTAGCAGCACGGGGAATGCCTCCATGTGTGGCTTGTGCTGTGAGCAGTGCTGCAGACCCATCTGCAGTGTCACATACCATACATGTGTGCTCATCTGACTGTGCCCAAACAACGTATCTAGATGACCCTAGAAAATATCTATAAATATGCATGTGTGTACATATATTTATTTATTTAAAAAAACCCAAATTATGTTGATTGCATTTGAACAGAAAAGAACCTAGCTTACTCTCCCTCCATGATGGCTGTTTTCAATATTTTATTGTTGTCAACAGATGTGCCACTGGGAACAGATTTGCTGAGTAAGGTGCCATTTCTAAGCAACTACTTTTCTGGCTAATATATGTATGAGCTTGTTCAGCCATCAGGTATTGATAGAATAGCATCAGTGGTTCCTCGTGTCAAGGTCACAGAGGAGAATTTGCCAAAAGCCCAGCAGCAGGGACAGAAGGCCTTAATGTCACATCAGTTTTTATAACTTTCAACAGCAAAATCATTTTAATATTTAACTTTCTTTTCTGCCAGAACCTTCAAGATCCCTTGGGGGTTAGCAGTCACTCAGATCATCATCTTAGTTTTAAACCATTGCAAGAAATACAAATTGCTTTCTAAAGGGGACCCCTCCTGAGCTTTGTTTACATTTTAATGAACAATAAGGGGTTTTAAAAGCACTCCACTTGGTGAAAGAACAGAGATCTCTTCAGTTCTCTTTGTAAAGGAACTTCTGAAAGAATGTGTGGTATCTCTCAAATATTAAAATGAAGGAGAGTCACTTACTTAGAAACTAAACTATGTGTAGCTTAAGAGTGTCTTGAAGAGAATTACCAAAGTAAGACCATTACAAAGTGTTTTACAGTTTTTGTATTGTCAGGGCAGGAAAGTCACAGTACAGCATGTAGTTTTATTCTGATGATTAAATCCAGTTTCAGAATGTCTCTAGTTTGTTTTTTCACTGTAATTCTTTTAAAACCTTTATACTGGGCCTGGGCCTGGTCTTTGCAGTTAAACTCTCTGTTGACTTCAAATGCGTTTAAACTTCTGTTGGTGTTTTGACTAAGGAAGTACTGTCAGACTGAGCCAATTAACAATAATCAAACATGTGGCCCAAGGAAGGAATACACATAGTGGTACTGTATATGGCATGTACTCTGGGTTTTTGGTTTTTTGGGGGTTTTTTAATAACTACTTGTTTAATCACAATGACAAAACCCCAGCTGTGTACTGCTTACGTTTCTTCTTAACTGAAACTGGCAGTTGAGGGATAGGATCCAATTAGCAAGACTTTCCTTGTCTGATGAAACAACATAAAAATTCCAATAAAGAGTTTATTTTCCAGCAGCATTTTTACTAATCATTATAGACCTCTTCCAACTGTGTCCCAAAGACAGGATGAACTGCCAAGCAGATGGTGGAATGAAGAAGGGCTGGCCAGAAAACAATAATTCCCTTTCATGAAAAATTTCGAGGTTTTGAGATTTGTTTTCATTCTAGTGTGTGTGTGTGTGGGGGGGGGGGGGGGGGC
>NW_017728992.1:52774226-52780704 GCF_001723915.1 Gavialis gangeticus | reverse complement strand
GCACAAGACTTGCTAGAAAATTTTCACTTAAAAAACAAGAGAAGGATGGAGAGCACCCACTCCAGAATAATCAATATTATTGGGGCATTTATCTGGCTTGTAGGAGAAATATAGGGTAGGCCTTTGTAAAGAAAATAATAAGAAAAGAAATTATTACAAACAAATAAAAAGAAATAAACTGGAATGTCTTCAGTTACGATGGTACATTTCTAATGTGCCTCTCTCCATGGCACCCAGATGCTCTGTGAAACTGGCTATTTACACTGTAACTTCTTAAAGGCAAACTCTTTTACTAGGCTGAAGTCACAATTGTATGGCGATCTGAGCCTGTCAGTTGGCTTCCAGGACTTACATTCTTGAATGACTCTGAAGGGATGGGAGGGTCCTGCCCCCTGGATCTCATTTCTGGGGCTGGGCAGAAGGTACTATTTTAATGAAACTTTGCATTTTTATAATTAAAAATGTTTTCACTTCCCTCCTAGCACCTATCCATGGGAAATAAAAAATGCTTTTGAGAAAATGTTTTTTTTGAGCTGGTGTGTATCAAAAAGATAATTCATCCTAAAAATCCCTATGAGGGAAAGAGTCAAAAAATACTGTTGGTCTTTGATAAAACACTGTAACAAAAGAATATACAACAAAATTAAACATCCTTTGTTTTAAAAAATTATTTCCTTTATTCCTTCTTCTCATGATGAAGCCTTGGCTGGAATGATATTGTTGGGGATGTTCCTGCTTTGAGCAGGTGGGGGTTGGATTCAATTACTTTCTGAGGTCTCTTCCAACCCACATTTTCAATGATTTTGCATAATGGGACATGATTGATCATGCTACAAATAATAGCATAACACCATTATTGACCCTAAATCTGTGCATGTATTTACTACATGTGCTTATGTAACTAGTGAATTTTTCATAGGCATGGTGATAGATGTTTGCTTATATTGGTGGCCCATACAGTAAGGTCACAAAGTAAAGCATTCAAAATTATGAAACACCAGAAGGAAAGTTCAGCTGCAACATTACATCTGCCCACCTTGGTATATGCATGCAACATTATAATATAATCATCTGCTTTTTTCATGGTTAAAATACTCTTTGAGCACCCAGGAAAAAAAAGGCATTATTCCTGTATCTCTTAGCTGGGTTGAATATGGGAAGTTGAGTTTCCAATAAAGTCACTTGCTCTCAAGCACATATAAACAATTGGTAGAGCTCAAGGATCGGTCTGAATCTTGTGTTGCCTAAAAAAGGATCTTCTAAGGCAATCCAAAGGCTCCTTAGGGCCCAAAGGTTGGGCTGGGGTGTTGTTGTAGCCATGATCATCCAGAAAATATGCAAAAAGAGAGGCTTTTCTGGTATTTCTTTTTTAGACCAACTTTATAGTTGGGAGAGGTGTTGGACGTGCTCTTGGGCACAAAGTGTTTGTAGGTCTCCTGGGAAGACCTAAGGAAGGGCAATTTGTTTATGAACTATACAGCTGGTGTAATAAAAGATATTATCCAAAAAAAAATTTTGACGAGAGGACCCTTGACTTCTCACTGGGGAGGTTATATGGCAAGCATAACTTGACTGGACATACCTTTGTCCTGCAAAATTACAGATGTGTGAGGGCTACTGGTTTAGCAGAATTAAGAAAGGAAAAACATAAATGAATAACCTATTTGACTAGTTGCCTTCACAGCAAACCTGAGACCATCCTGGCTTTTGAGGGCCCTGGTACAGTTAGGATACGGCACTGTTATGTAAACGGCTCCCTTATTTCAGCTTAAAAGGCTTCATTTCTTTATCACATCAAAGCAAACCATCTGCATGTTTCAGTTGTGGGGCATCATGTGTCTGGCTCCCCTCTGGCTTTCTCTAATCCTCCAGATTATCACAGCTCTCTAAAGCTGCTCTTGAAAATCCTATGAAAATAGGTCTCCAAGTGGGTGTGTGAAAAGAGGGGAGGGAGTAATAAGGTTGTCTGCATCATCTTGGCAGACATATCCATTAAAAGGTACTGAAAAACCCTGCTTTTTGAGCTATCCTGCTTTGCTTATACGTAGACTATGTTGGCTTCCAGTAAGAAAACAAGTGTCCATTTTATTTATGTGTGACTGTGTACTGGCCATACATGTCTTGTGTTTACAATTTATTCTTAATATACTCATATTGTGTATATTTTTGTTTCAAACAATATTCTATTATTTCATTTGCCATTTTGATCCAATAAATGATCATTTAATAAGTGTTACAGCATTGGATGTATTAGTGATTTGACACGAGAAAGAAAGTTTTAGAGGGTCCTCGCACAAGTTACAAAAAAGAGAAATACAGGGAAAGCCACCACCTAGGGAATGGCATATGAGCAACTTCTTACTCCTGGAGGTTATCCTTTTTGATATATGTTGAGAGCAAAGTCTTATGTGGATGACTTTATGAAGCTTCCAGTATTGCTGCCCAATCTCTACCTGTTCTCTGAATAAGCAGAAGTCCTTAATATGCAGGAATGTCAATCTGGCACTTTCTGTGACTACTAAATCCACTGCAGAGGAAAAGAATGAACTCATGAAATCAGAGGGGAAAATCTTTAATATTTAAAGAAGGCAGTAAGTTCACACCAGGAAAACTGTTCTTCCTCTGTCTCAGTTCTGCCTCCTGCTAGTTCAAGAGGAAAAAAAATCTTCACCAAGGTCACAAATATTCAAAGCAGAATATCAGGCACATCAAAAATCTTCAGTAGTTCATAATTTTTCCCCTTTTCCTAATATTTTTAAAAGATTATGAGTGTCTGACATTAACAAGAGTTGAGGAGAACTGACCCGTAAAGTAATTAGAAAAGGAATTCGCCCTTTCCCCCACCCTCCCATCTCAAAGCCAGATCACATGAAAGGCCAGCTCTGTTTCCTTCCTGATCTGTCTAATTTCTGTAACAAGGACCATCCCCAACTCCATTTCCCTGCAGCTGTCAGAAGTGAAACTCAAGAGGCAGCCCCGGGCAGTGCAGCACCTTCTCAGAACTGTTCGACTTTAATGGATTAGCTTTTCCCTGAACAGGTGGCAATTTAACAAGAGAAGACCAAGCCTTTTACACTTATGAGACCTCTGGTGAATGGCTTCAAATATCAGAGGGCTGAAACAGAGCAAAAGAGTCTAGGGACCCCTCCCACCTTAACCTCTTCCCACCTTAACCCTCCTTCTCTCATGCACCCAAAAGACACATAGGTCACACTTTTCCAGAGTGGATGCCTAAAGACAGGTTATTAAATCCATAGTTAAGAACCTAAATAAAAATGGCTTTCTTTTGCAAGATCCTGAATTGTCACAAATCCTATTGACATCAACGAGTGCTTTATAAAAATCAACTACTTTTACTTAATTGCCAAAATACAGATTTAGGAGTATATTTTTATGTGCCCAGTTTTGAATATAATAAACATCAATGTTTGAAAACAGTAATAAAAATATATTTTGCTTTCCCCCCCCCTATAATCAGTAATTCTATCAAGCAAGTAGTAATTTACAACAGTGATACCAAGTACAAGACAGGATATATGTTGAAATACACCAGCAGTGGTGATACAGAATCTTCCAATCAGTATCTAAGACAGTGATTCCCAAACTGTGGGTTGCAACCCCAAATGAGGTCACAACATCGGCAAATGGGGTCATGATAAACTGGAATCTGCAGCCCAGTGGGTGGAACCTAGTGCAGGAGGGAGCACTACACTGCCATGGCTGCCAAGGTCAAAATGAGGTGCAGCAGCAGTGGCGGCATGGAGTTGTACTTCTGCTGCTGCTAGGCAGGCAGGGAGGTGCTCAATTTGGTGGCCATGGTGGCGTGGTACTCCCTCCCACTCCAAGTCCAGCCTGCTGGGCCACAGAGCCCCTGGGAGGAGGGCAGCAGGATGGGGAGACCCAAGCCTGCAGCAGGCATCCCACATCCTCCCCCCCACCCACAGGCTCTACTCCAACTGTGCCACCCACAGGGGAGAGGTCAAGGGTAAGGGAGGAGCTGTGCGCTGTGCTCCACTCTGGCTGTAGCAGCCAGGGATTGACTGCTAATGGTAGAGAGGGCAGGGGACTGCAGGCCCTGGGGCACCTGGGGATGTGGGGGGCTGTGGATGGGGAGTGAGGGGCACCTAGGGGGGGTGGAGGGCTGTGAGATAGGAGGGAGGGGCCACACTGAGAAAATGGTGTCATAAATGGGGTCATGCTGAAGAAAAGTTTGGGAAACACTGATCTAAGATATGTGAGTTTAGTTTGACAACAGTAGAGAAAAACAGCCCAGGAGATTAGAGAGATCAGTTAAAACTTTACATCAAAATATCCTGTTCACCACACATCTGCTACCCTCTGAGATGTCATTCTTTTTAGCTACCAAAATTGATTTACCAAACTATGAGTTACCAAGGTGGGGGATACGCTAAGTTAATAGTACGTAAGGCATTTATTTTGTAAGGATGTAGAGGCTGTAACAGTTTTGTCCCTCTTTATTTGACTATGCCTTATGTACTTTAAAGTTC
This sequence comes from Gavialis gangeticus, assembly GCF_001723915.1. Taxonomy (NCBI): domain Eukaryota; kingdom Metazoa; phylum Chordata; order Crocodylia; family Gavialidae; genus Gavialis; species Gavialis gangeticus. Next base: position 52,776,196 of record NW_017728992.1, on the reverse strand, counting down.
CCATGCAAAAGTGTGGGCACAGATGTACTGCATCTATGGGTTCAGTGGGTACCTGTGGTCACTGTGATGAATGGCATTTTTATAAGAAATAACATTCCTGTAAACCATGGCTTACAGGAACATCAATCAAAATTTGTTCCCAAACTCTTTTGAATCAATCCATGTCACCCCATCATTTTATTTCAAGACCTATACCAAATTAATGAAGTATGATTCCATACTTCACAAGAACATTCTTGTCCATCTTTCTATATATTTGCATGTCAGTTATTTGATCTAAAATCTTACCATCATGCATAATCAAGCAGTATTTCTCTGAAGGACTTCAGAACTATATGCTTAAGGTTATTTTGAGGTGGCATAGTGCATTTATCAGGTTTTATTAAAGATAAAATTCTCAAGTGCTTGGCAAAGCTGGAGTAAATGAGCTTGGTGTGAGGGAACCTATACAAAGATAAGACTGGTTCCTAGCCCAGCTTGGTTGTGGTTATACACTTTAGTTCAGCTAATCTGAGGATCTGCTAATTTTGGGGTCCAATAGATTTGCAGTTTTCAATGGATGATGTGCCACTGTAAAATCCTTTCAGGTTCTGATTGGAGAGACCCATTGCAGAGCTTGACTGTAAAGCATTCAGATGTCTGTGATTTTCCCTGTGTATTCTTTTTTGCCTTCCCTGCCTGTTGGAATATATATTTGGAGACTCTATGATGTCAGAGAAAAATGTATTCTCAGTGAACAATGCAAGTAGCACCTCCACCTTCTGACTTCCTCCAAAACTTCTTCAGCATTATACAATAAACCCATATTCTAGATTATTCCAGATACTTTGCATTTTCTGAAAAGACAAACTCCGTATCTCCAAGACAAACGGAAGTTCAAAATATCTTTTATGTGATCTTAGCCAGACTCATTTGCATTAAAACAGTGGGTTTATTGTAATTACAGAAGTTTTAGACAGTTAAGGGATATGACATACTGAATAACAAAAATCAAGATTTACATACCCTTACTCACTTTGAATAGCAACCAAGACCAATTCCAGTGGAAACAAAACTGGGATGAGGTACTTTGCGAAGAGAGGAAGGGCATGTGATATCTATTTCTATATATATATCTATGGTATTATACATACCGGGTATGTGCAGATGTGCCTGAGACCTGATCTATGACCACACAGCTTACTTTAAGGGTCCCAGTTGTGCTGATGTTTGCTGGTGCTAGGAGCTATGCCAGGAATGCAGTCTAAGTGTGGGGAGAGGAGGAGGATTGGGAAGGGCTAGTGACTCCATCCTGGGAGGTTTGGTGGATCCAAAGTGTGGAGGTTATCCATCCAAAGGTGGAGAGATCAGGGGGCTTAAAAATAGCCAAGTCAGGTTAGGAGAGGTAGGAAAAATCAGCTTCAGGGCTGGAGTGAGTGGCTAAACCTTTCTGAGCTCTGGGGTTGTGCTCTGAATGTGTACAGATGTTTGGTAGGTTGCGCTAATCTATTTCCATTGTAACTTAGTTCACCTTCTTAGGTGAACTGAGTTAGATGAGGCCAGCCATTTTTTGCCCAAACTAAGCTCCCCAAGGTACAGATCTGTACTTAGATGGACCTAATCCTAAATAGGGTTAGGTCAATCAAATTGTAACATCTGCACATACTCATTATTATATATAAGGCATTATATTGTGCATACACCCTTTCTCTCTTTGGAATATAAAATAATCTGGCCCCAAGGAATACGTTTTACCATAAATTACCTCTGTATCTGTGAAACTGAATACACATTAATTATAATAAACTGAGAAGCAACATCAGTGCTTACCTTCTGATTTACCAGCCTGCTGGTAGCTTGTAAAATATAAAGATTGACTAGTACTTTTTCTGTCAAATAAAGTTGCCCTTTGAAAGCAAAATTTTTGGACATCTATCCACAAGTGGAGACTTGATTAATTGAATCTGCTGAAATGAAAACAAGCAAGTGTT
>NW_017728992.1:52756187-52769226 GCF_001723915.1 Gavialis gangeticus | reverse complement strand
AAAGGGGGCATGGTTTGAATAAATATGACTTGTATGAGCTAAGTTTTCAAGTTACATGCATCCACCTGAAACACTAGACCTGAAGTTTTTGCAGAGACTCCAAATTACATTTAATCTCTGTTCTTTTATGCATCCTTCAGCTAAATCAGAAATCTAAATATGTGATCTAGCAGAGAAAGCATGAAATTTTGCAACACTTCCTGAGGAGTTGGGATCTATAAATTAATAAATGGCTTGCACTCAACCATGTGCTATATATAGGTTTTCCATTCATGACAGATATAATATTGATAGTATCATTCATTAACATTTAATAATAACCTTTATTTAATAACTAATCCAAGTATAATTTAATACAGTATAAATTTAAAATATTCGTCATCTTGCTTTGCTGTTTCAGAAAACCATAAAAGAACAAAACAGAGCAGAAATTGCTACCAAAAATATATTGTAATGCCTATTAGTTAGATTATGGAGAGACAATGAGTTTACCATGAAACCGGGTTCAATCCTCCAAACATTCACTATACGATTTACTACTCAAAATTGTTCCATTCCAGATAATAAGAGAAATCAGTAAGGTTTTAAAATGTGTAACTGCAAAATTGGCTAAAAGTGTCTATTTGTGTCTCTCTTCGTACTGTACTTCATACTAAGCACAAGTCAAAAATTTACCTTTCAGATTTAAGTCGTCAGAATGGGCCCTTAAATTTAGTTCACCGTGGACTTCTCTATATAAAATGAAAAAAATTGGGTTTCACTATTAAGTTCTATCAAAGATTTTCTCCCAGAATAAGCAGTTTAGACTATTAGCACCCATTGTGTCTAGTAATATATCCTCTCATTGTAATGGGGAGGGGGCACATTAAAGCTGTCCCAAGAATGGCCCGACAATAGGCACAGGATTTTGGATACACCACTGAGGAAAACTAGTCCTGGTAATGTGAGACTTCTGCATATTTCAGAGGTCATCTCTTGGCCACAGCAAAGTTCCCACTTTCATCCAATACCTCTAATTAAGCTAGACTTAAGGCAACATTCTACAACACAGGGAAGCTAATATGGAATTACCAGTTAATTGTGTCCACACCACTCTTTTACCAGGAATTGTTAGCCCCTGTCCTGACATCATTTTATTTTAAAGTTTTCACATTTGCCATGGTTTATAATTTTGGTAGCAGAAAAGTATCATTCTATAGGGCAAATCTTGGTGTAAGAAAAAAAGGCTAATTAAATACCAGCACCAAACACTGGATTTCAGAAGCTGGAAGAAAAAAATAAATAAATATGACCCCTTTTACAAGTTTCTATTTGTTCTGTCTTATAAAGTCTAACCTTAAGGTACATGAATATACGTATAGTATCAGGATGGGTCTCTTGGTACAAGTGAATACTTGCCACCTTTAAAACAGCTAATTATTAGGGTGCGTGGGTACTGAAATATTTATTTTTCTGAGTAACTATTGGAGACTGTCAGTTCAGATGCTTCCTACCCAAAGATAATACCTGGATTTGGCTAGATTTTCAGATAGAAAACAAGGTAGGAGTGGCAAAGAGCAATGCTCTTTTCTTTAAAAACAGCCTTTTCATCTTTCTTGCTCAACAGTTGCACAAGAACAAAACTTCAAAGAAATCTAAGAGGAGGAGGAAAGTCCAGCAAAAAACCCACTCACTTACCCAATTATTTTTTTTAACTTGGAACTAGAAGTATGAAAGTAAGCCAGTGATGCATTGGTTTCTTACTGGAATAGAGGAACCCTGATGTAAGAATGTCTATTCTTTGAACAGTATCAATCCGTGTAGACTTCTGAAATATCCCCAGGGACCTACCCTGCTGTCACAGGTTCTCAGAAGTCCTCTATTACATTTCTGCAAGCCTTGCTATTGGGAACACAGATGAAAAAATATAACTTATTCCAAAACACCAGTAAGCCTGTGATATAGAGAAGTCTATATTTTAAGAAAAGAAAAGAGATGAGAGTCAGTATTTCTTTTCCAAGATCACTGATTGCATTGTGTACTTTATATGCTGTAAAAGAATTACATAAAATAAGGAGTATGTGGGAAATGCCTGACTTGGGACAGAAATTGCAAGGTAGCAGGAACCCTGTTAAGAAAAGGATCTTTGCATTTCTTGGGAAAGACATTGTGACACAGACTGCTATTTGCAACTCCCTGTAGGCTACACCCAATTCACACACTTGCCCTGCCTGACTTTGTAAGATTACAGTAACAAAAATGAGATCAACCTGATAATGCTAATGAGCTGGATTCAAAGAGTAATGAAATCAGTGGAGAGGCACCCACTGGTTTCAATTGGTGTTGGGGCAGGGCTAATTAATGCACTGCTGATTAAAAATACATTGATATGTTTTGCAGATATTGGATTAAACTCTGGCCAGAACATTCCTACAAAGTAGAGAACAGAAAAATATCTTGGATAAAATCCTAAACAACTCCACTTTGTCTCCAGGAGAAATGTATTATCTACATAAAGGTCACCTGTTTCTTCAGCTGATTTAAATCAGGCTAGTTCATCTATTTTAGTGGAACCTTGTGCCTTATAACAGCTGATGAGCTGGCATGTCAACAAAATTATAGCAAATATCAAAAGGGTTTTGTTACTTATGCAAGTACCAGGCTTCAAAATGCTCCCGGTAAAAATATTTTCTATTTTAAACCTTAGGACTGTTTTTAAACACACTTGTGGGGATGAACTACTGATGTTTGTTTTATTTCTTTATCTGGCCAGTTTCCAAATCAGTTAATTACTTTCTGCCTACCTAAATTCCCCCTGCAGCTTCAGTTGGCTATGGGATTTTGCTTCACTTCCTGTCCTGAACTGTTGTGTAATGGCACCATGCTCTGTTAAACAACTGCTGCATTTGTCCTCAGAGATAGCTGTGCTTAAGTGGTAGATTAAGTGATTACTGTATAAGATCTGATGCTGTCAGATGCTATGTGTTTTCTGGAAGGTCCTTAGCATCCTCCTTTTCAGACCCCAGAACTGAGATAAGGTTATTAGGAGCTTCTTTTTAGCTAGTTGCTTTATACTGGCCCTTAGATTTTTGCTGTATGTTTGGAAAGCCCTTTAGAAGACAATCTAGTGTGCCCATCTGAATAAGAGCTTCAAGATTCCTTTTTTTGTTGTTTTTTTTCTTTTGCCTCCATTTTAAATGTGTCTGGGGTTTTTTTTAATTCAGTTTCTTTAAGGCTGATGATCTTACAGTGAGACTTTCTGAAGAGATTTGCTTGCTCTGGGATTGTCAAACTCTGAGCTCTAGCTTTAATTCACTCCATATAGGAGCACATGCAAAATTCTCAGGCTCGCTCACTCTGACACCACTACTATTTCTCATGCTATTTTTATCTGTCTTCCCAAGGCTCACAAGTAAAGTGCAGCATGTCAATTTCTAATCAATTGCTCATCAATGTTGTGCATCTTGAAGGTTTTAGTGATATCTTTTCAACCTGCTTTAGCTGATCTTTATATAGAAGCTTTAAAAATGGTGCTTCTTGCATTGGAATTGGTAAATCTAAATGATTGCTATTCCTTATTCACAATCAGCAGTGTACTTTACAGAATCACAATTTATGCCTATAAACTACCCTATATTATTTATTTGTGACATGCCTGTGACAGAGTCAAGATTCTATGCATAACAAATATAAAAATGGTGCCTGCACTGGGGTGCCTGAAATGTGTAGGGAGCATAAGTTTGTGGTTGAGATACATATATAGGACTCCAGAAACTATGGTTTAATTTTGTTCTTTGATAGAGGTTTATTTTCTGACCTTGAGCAAATCACTTGGTCTTTCTCTGTCTTCATTGCTAAAACTGGGATTTGTAATATTTCCCTGACTCATGCATGTTTTGCTTTTTAAATACATTCACTAAGTCTTACGAGGTGCCCTTTATGTAATTGGTAAAGGGAATAACAAGCATGCAGATGAAGCACAGAGAAAGACAAGACAGAGGAGATGCAGAGAATGGTAGCAATCTCCTTTATATAGCACAAGTATTACTTTTAAACAGATGGTTAGCCATGTTAGTCTCAAGTCAAGTGGAAGGTAGGACAGGGTGGTACCTTAAAGACTAACCAGTTTAGACAGAATCATAGGGCTGGAAGGGACCCCAAAGGATCATTGGTTCCAGCCCACTGTATGAGCAAGAAAGACATATGGGGTCAGGTGACCGTCCAGTCTTCTCCTGAAAACCTCTAGGGTTGATGATTGCACCACCTCTGCAGGGAGCTTGTTCCATAGTCTGGACACCCTAGTGGTGAAAGTTTTTCCTAATGTTCAGCCTGAAACTATGTTCCAGGAGTTTGTGGCCACTGTTTCTAGTTTTCCCCCAGGTGCCCTGGTTGTTCACCGAGCCCCTGATATAAGCCTCTGATATAGCGGTAAGCTGCAATTGGGTCCCCTCTCAGCCTTCTTTTCTTTCGGCTGAAGAGTCTGAGATCCCTCTACCTCTCCTTGTATGGTTTGCCTTGCAAGTCCTTTATCATACAGGTGGCCCTTCTTTGGACCCTCTAGAGCTTTAGCACACTCTCATTGAAGTGCAGCACCCAGAACTGGATGCAATACTCTAGCTGCGGCCACACCAATGAGTTAGAGGCATGAGCTTTCATGGGCAGCAAGTTACTTTCTCAGATTCTAGGAATGACTTGGACTATAAGGAATGGTGTTCTTTTACTAACTTCTGACAAAGTATATTTTTGCCTGCTCATGCCCCTCTGACCCAGTTTGTCTGTAAGGGGCCACCCTGTGCTACCTTCTTTTACATTTAATTAACATTTTACACTTCAGGCAAGATGGCCCAAATCCAACTTTCACCCCCAGAAGCAGAGGTCATCTACTGGTGACATAACAAGTTTATTCTCTTCCACAAAGTGAGCAGGCCTTAATGAGGAACGATGTTACCAAGGTGTGTGTCCCTATGACCGGCCCTATGCCATTCAAGTTCCTAATGCTAATGATTATACCGGGCAAAAGGATCCATTCTTATCTATCTCCTTCCATCTTCCCCACATAGTGGAAGAAGACTGAGGGTCTACAAAGATTATTCCACTTTCTCACAAGTCTCCCCAGGCATCAGTAATTCCTGCACTTACACTAGGATGTCATGTAAAGAACTCTCAGAGAACTTGACTTCACTGTAAACTGGGGATCTCTTCTATCTTTCTGCTTTCTACTCCTCTTCAGAACCCACCCCTGTCCATTTTGCAGTTGTATAAGCAGCTATAAGCAATAAGTATAACTACTATGCACTATCTGATTTACAGATTAGATTGAAATGGCTTACCTATGACTTGTGAAATTCCTGCCTGCACAGCTGTTCTGTGGTCACATTGCCTCAATCATCTGCTGATTGCTACGTCAGATGCACTCTCCCCACCCACAACACAGAGGGAGGACTTTTTGTTAAACAGGTTTATACACTTGGCATGATAACCAAGTTGTGGGGAAAAATCTCTCCCAACTGATCATACCACATTTAACAACTTCCGCTCCTTGATTACTGAGGAAATCATTAGAAGAAGAAAGTGTGTAGATCTTTCATCGTGCCTGCAAAAATTTAAGGGAGGTCAGGACTGGTAAGGGAAGGAGAGGTCTGATCAGTCATTTAGTTTTCTTAAGAGCTATTATTCCACTATTTCCTCTATCTTGCTTATTGTCTGCCTCTTAATTACTTCCATATCAAGCTCTTTAACTCCAGAGTGCAATCTTCTGCAGGTTTTAAAGGCTTCCTATGAGTCTGTCTGGAAACCTCAGTTATGATCCCTTCCTTACTTGCATCTCTCAAAAGTACTTTAATATTTCCTTTAGAAAACAGATCCAATAATGGAAAAAAACCCTTTTCATTTATGTTTATATTTCAGCAGTCTAAGCAATCTCATTGATGTCAGTGAAGCTCCAGATTATTTAAGTGAGGCACAGGTATAATTCTTTGCAGAATCCAGGCCATGCTGTAGTTCCATTGGATTCCCTAAAACACTAGAAGATCGACTCCCAACACAATAGTTTGGGCCATTTCTGATTCTTCTGGTTCTGACTCCAGTAGTTCATAAAATTCTGAAGTTAAGTCAGGTTATCATAGAAAGTTAGGGTTGGAAGGGACCTCAAGAGGTTAAGAAATACTGCATTTGAGATAGAATGAAAATAAGTCACTCCAGTGAATGAGCATGTATTTGTGATTCCTGTTATCCATTATGATTTAATCTTCAAAAAGGGAAGTGGTCTGGAGCAGGGACAGTCTTTTTTTACTCTGTGCTTGTACAGTATCTCATATAATAGAGTTGTGATGAGGGCTTCTAGGCATATTCCTAATACAAATAATACATCCTTTAAATTTTGTTTTGTCTCAGCCAAACTTTCATAGTAGGCAGATACAGTTTTCAATATATACAGTGAAGCACCACCAAATTCCATTTTGTCAGTGCCTACTTCATCTATGTGTCTAAATAGCATATGTAGATATCCAGCTACACTGCTTTCATATACAAAATTTGGTTTATAATTTCAAACCTAGATGAATCAATGCTGAAGCCATAGATATTAACTGTGCAAAACAGAGTAACCACACATGTAAAAGTAAAAATCTACACTTCCAGTTTTGGAAACTGGGTTGAAGACCTCTTAAAAATCTGACCTCCTTGGAAATAAACTGAAATTCGTTGGAGTCTATGACTAAAATGGTAGAATTTAGATTTAATTGCTCCACACAAAATCTTCCAAATGTTAGGAAAAAAAAGTTTAGTATCTCTATTTGGGTGTTTTGTGGTGCTGTGGAAGACAGTGTTGAGCTTTTAAACTGTAAATAAGGAGGATGATTTTTTTACAACTTTGGCTCGTTGCAGTGTTTGATATAGAAGAACTTTAACTTTGACATTTAGACATCCTTATACTGGAACAGAAAAACATTGTAATTAGCTGAAACTGGTGTCCACTTTCCATAATGAGAATAATTTTCAAGCAGAATCATTTATGATGGCAAAGAATAGAACTTCGGACCATTTTTTAAAATATGTTCCTGTACAATCTTCAATGCTGTGATCACAGAGCTATGCATGGGCAAAACTCTCGCCACCTCAGAACTCATTGGAGGATGAAGTGCCTAATTTTGTGCAGACTGTTAAACTCTCACAGTTAGCTTAAAGTATAGCTAATTATGCACCTAAATAAAAACTATACTCCCTATGAATCTTAGGCACAGAATGAGGTTTAGAGTGAAGACCCTTTTCACCAACCTGAGGATTTTAAATGAACTAGGCTGACTCTTGTAATTGGTGAGGAAAAGGTATATGTGATGCTTACCATAGATCTTCAAAGGAATAAAGGAGGGATTAAGTCTGAATGAGAAAAGCTGAGACAAAAAAGAGCGAACATGGTTCTTCACATCCCTTTCACACGGGCCAAACATACCTGTCTACCTCAGAAACAGGGGACCCCTGAGAATAGATTTTGGTGAGTTTACTTTGTTTCTTTTTTCTGTAGCAAACTTCCTGATGACACAGACCACTCATTATCGATTAATTTTGCTGTTGGTGTTTCTATATCTTCTGCTTTTATGTTCATATTTCCTGTGCCAGGAAATATTTTGGGCCCTGCACCTAGTGCTAATACATGCAATAATTACAATTCCCCTTCACTGCATCATATTTAAAGGTGTAAGCTTCTCATTCCATCTCCTTAAGGCAGATTACTTAGGAGAGAACCTCACATTACAGATGGAGTTGCTGTGATCCCATTAACTGAACAGTAAGGAGAGCATCTGAATCACAGACTCCAGAGCATACATAAGCCCTTATCTCATTAAAAGAAAAGCTGACAAGTCCATACCACATGGGTGTAACCTTGGGTATACCTCTGGACATCAGGCTCTGTCAGGCTGTATGTGTGATTGCAGGGTGGAATGGAGGCCTTGTGGCAAGGTCTCTTGGGGGACCATATCCCCCCATGCATGTGCTTCCTTGTACTTGCAACCATCATGGATACGTCATGGCCTGACATGTTCTGAAGATGCCATGTGGGACAAATGAATGAAATGCAGTACTGAAAGAAAGTAAGAGACCTGGCAACTTAAAATGAAGTGGATTAATTAAATGATCTATGTATTTGCCAAGGGTAATTCTAACAGGAAGCCCTCAGGGTTACAATTTCATATGGACTTTAAGAAGGAAGGTTTTATTTCCTGAGATACTTTATTTCTTTTTATAAATGCTACTGTAGACTTCTTATAGTCCTGGCTTTGGTTTTGGCTGCCTGCTTTCAATACCCAGCAAAAACAGACAGTAGGGTAGTGACATTGCATTCATGTCCCTTTTCAATGTTACATCATTGGCTTTTATGTATGCAGCTTATGGATCAGAGGCTGCCAACAATCTGGGAATTAGTGACCTGGGTTTTATAGCTCTACCACAGATTCAGTTTGCTGTCTTGGATCCCACCTCCCTCTGACTCACCTATCCATTTTCCAAAGTAGTGGACTGGTGTAATTTTTACACTAGTATTGAGTAATCCTGATACATGACAGTCTGATTATACTGCTACTACAGTCTGGGCTACTGCTGCTATAGCAATTTAAGATTAGTGAAACTGTTAATTTTTAACCCTGAAATAAACAGGGTTAAAATTACAACAGTTTTGCTCTTATCCCACTACCAGAGAAGCAATATCAGAGAAGCTGATGCATACTCTGAATGGAGACCCTCCCTCCTTTTTCAAAAACAGTTGTAATTTATGCCTATTCACAGCAGTGGGTGACTTGACCTTGATTTTAGCAAGGTTTTGATATGGTCTCCCACAACATTCTTGCAGGTAAGCTAAGGAATCATTAGCTATCCTGATGTCACAGATTAGCTGAGTTGTGACATTTTTTTTCCACTAGCTAGGTGATACCATAATAAAGCACAAACTGAAGCGCACACATCCCATTCCTTATTTAAGGGATAAGGGGAAGTTTATTCTTAAGCAGGGAAAATGTAGCAAGCCAACTCTTACAGCACCTGTGTTTACTTTTCCAAATTCTGAAGACCAATTTTGTATGTAGAAAATTGCCCAAAGGATTTTAAGTGCTAAACATCTCAAGACTGGCACCGCTGTAGCTCGGATGCAGCTCAGTCTGATGTCACCATGATCTTCCACACGTAGCTAAACTTCCCTGCAAAAAAGGGGGAAATCTGAAACTGATATCTCTGAAATCCTTGATGTAGAAAAATCTGAAATATTAAAAAAAAACAAACAAACCCAAAAACTTTAAAAAAGCCCAACAGACTTTATAAAACATAAAGGGGAGTTAGGCACACTGCCTTATTTTTCAGTATAGGACCCCTTTTGAAAGAAAACAACAAAAGAGAACCAAGCCATTGAGATCAACAGAGTTAGACTTAAATCAGGAAGAAAGGCATTCTCCTCACCTTTGAAAAAAAAACACTCAGTCCTTGGGTTTGTATTCTTGAGGACAGGAAGACTGATAAACTCACCAATCCCTTCATTTCTTTTTCAATTTAAGTAAAACCTATTTCATAACCAAGGTAAAAGATGGCATTGTAGGCAAAGATGCCAGTATTGAGCTGAATTTTGCTATAAACATTTAAACTTTGCTTCTGAAAAATGTAAAAGAAAGACTAGGACTCTGAAGATGTTTCAGTGGGTCTGAGAGAGATCCTTCCCCTGGCATGCTTTTAAAAATACTTGTCACTGAGAGAAATCTGGTTCATTCCATGGGCAAAAAAGTTGTTTTTAAGGAGAAATATTTTGTGAACTGCAGGGATAATTTGTCATTTCCAGCATTCAATCTTATCTGTTGTGGGGACAGGGATTCCTATCACAGGAAGATAGTCATCTCAAATATCTTTATAAATTTGGCAAAATTTGCATAAGAGGTCACATAAAGATACCTTTAGCTTGGCAGTAGCTATACAACTTGAATATCCATATATTGGGATGTTTTGTATCTTGCCCAGAGACCAGCTAGATCAATAGGGGGCATGTACAGACGTCAGACTTAGACCAGTCTAAGTGAACATATATCAATCAAAACCCATAACTGTACAGAAGTTTGATGCACATAGACCACATGCGAGGTACACTCAATTGAAATCAATTCATGTTAAACCAATGTTTCATAGTTTCATAGTTTCTAGGGTTGGAAGGGACCTGAGTAGATCATCTAGTCCGACCCCCTGCCATGGCAGGAAAGAGTACTGGGGTCAAACGACCCCAGCAAGGTGTTCATCTAACCTCCTCTTAAAAACCCCCAGGGTAGGAGCCTGCACCACTTCTCTTGGAAGTTGGTTCCAGATCCTAGCCGCCCTGACCGTGAAGTAGCACCTCCTGATTGAATGTATTGAACCTATGTGCTGTTTCCCTATCAGTTCAAGTTTAAATCAATGTTCACCAGCATCCTGGCCTGCTTTGTGCCCTCCCCCCCCACCCCTTCCCTCATACGGTAGTGCACTCAGCCAGTGGTTGGCTGCTCTAGCCAGGCCCTAAGCTAGCTCCACCCCAGGCTGTCTCAGTACTGAGAAAGCACAGCCCTTCTCCCCAGCTCTGCCTCCAGCCACCTGTCAGCCATGGAGTGTGGTATTTGTGTCTCCTACCCAAGTCCCTGGGTGGGAGACACAAACCCTCAACACCCTGTCATGAAGCACCACATGACATACACACAGACCCCAACACTGAGCCCAGGAGAACTCTGGTGCTTGGGCACAGCCCCATAGACCCAAGCCCTAGCATCCGCACACAAGCATCCACACCCACAGCCAGGGACACCCATGCCCCATGCTTTGGCACAGACCCCAGCCTTGGCACTTGCATGCCACATCTTAGAGGCCAGAGGTAGGGTCCATGCAGCCTGGACCCTAGCATAGATCCCCACCCCACCCCCACATCCTCCCAAGCAGGAGATGGTGTGAGCAGGGCACCTCTGGTGGACCAGGGTGGTAGGGGGCAGAACATCAGGACTGGGCCTGCACTGAAGTGACCCTGTGACCTCTGTGGCTTGGCCAGTGCTGGCAGGTACCCAGGCCATGTGTACCTAGGGTGCTGCAATAGTTTTTGGGCCCACAGCTGCAGAGTTCCAGAGTACTAGGTATAGGGGGTCGGGGAAACTGAACATCCAAGCTAGGGCAAACAGGCAGATGCCCCTGGAAACTTCAGGAGCAGCTGGGGTGCGTCCAGCTACCTCAGTGTTGCAGGAGGAGGTCACTGGAAACTTCCAGGCTGGAGTGTGGGGTGTTGCCAGCCGCATGGGGTATCTGCTGAAAAGTTTGAGGTTGTAGGAGTGGTGTGACCAGTGCAGCCCCAGTCACTCTGGAGCAGGGGGTGGACCTACCTGGAGTGAGCAGGGAGAGTCACATGCTGAAACCCACATCTACCTGCACCCACTATTCCATCCATCGAACCACCCATCTATCTCCTCACAGCTGGACCCTTACCCATCTGTAGATACCAAGATCCCATGGACACTACCATGGACCATGGAAGACCCCAACCTATCCTTCTCCAGTACCCAACCCTAGTTGCACAGCGAGATGAGGGATCTTGTCACCATCTGAAGAGAGCAGGAGACCTAGGACCAGTTCTGCAAAGGGCATTGTAGCAGGGACATGTTCAAGCACATTGCCCAACAGTTGCAAGTATGGGGCCACAACTGAGATTGTGTGCAGTGGTGGACCAAGACAAAATAAATGATCCAGTACAAGCATGTGCAAGATGCTAATAAAACATCCAGGAAGAGGAGGCACAGCATGGCCTTCTATAAGGAGCTGCCTCACTTCCTCACCATGGACAGGGCCATTGCCACCCTGCACATGTACACCACTACTGGAGAGCAGGAGGAGTTGGCAGCAGGGACAGCACTATAGGAGGATATTCAGGAAAGCCCTGGGACACCAGACAACTGGATGCCCAGAAGCAGGTCCCTGGGGGCCATAGGGTGCAAGGTTTTCTGATGGCACTGGTCCCAAGGACTCTGGTCCCCACAAAATCACAGGATCTAGATTCTGAAGTGCACCTGCAGCTGGACCTTCACTAGCACCTGAATCCCCACCCACACACGCAGAGTGCTCCCTAGCCCTGACTGCCAGCACAGTGGCTGCTACTGCAGCACCATCCACAGCACCCATGCCCAAGCCCTTCCCCCCATGCCTGGTAAAGGCTCTGGCACTGAGCAAGGACACTCTCCTGCCTGGGATGGTACAGCTGCACCAGGCTCCACATGGCACTGGGGAAAAGCAAAGCCCCCAGGGGGAAGAGACGGAAGAGAAGCAGATGGGCAGCGGGTGTGTCTTCTTCATGCCATATAACCCCACATCCCAGCACATGCCCCTTAGGGTAGTGCTGGCAGGGGAATGGTGTCCAAACAGCCCAGGTTGTAGGTGGTGTCAGGACACTGAGTCAGAGGAACTGGGTCACGAGATTCATTGCCCAGTGCTAGGGCACAAGCACTCAGGGACTCAAAGTTCTGTGGCCATGCTAATCGGGGGAGCACTCCCAGTCCCCGTGGGCCAGGAGGTAGTTGGCCAGGGCTTTGCAGACACAGATTTCCTGCTTGTGTGTGGGGTCAGTGCTCCTAACATCAGCCAGAGGCTCTACTTTCCCCAGCCTCCCTATGCTGTACATTTCCAGCATGCCATGCCTAGTCTGCGTGCTGTGCCTCCTTTGCCCAGGCTTCACAAAAGACCTCCCCCTCTGATCTCCCAGATGTTGTGGATGACACACATGACAATGATGAGGTATGACAGGTGCTCCTTCACCACCATGAGACACATGCTGAGAGTATGCCAGAGTGCCTTGAGGTGGCTGAAGGCACATTCCACAGTCATGTGGCACCTGCTTAAGCAGTTGTTGAAGTGCTCCTTTTGGTGGTGCAGTTGACTCATAGAGGACTTTATGAGCCAGGGCAGGAGGGGGTAAGTAAGCTGGGTCCCTGATGATGAGGGGAGGGAATAGGATGGCACCAATAATGAATCTGGGAACCCCAGGATTATAGTACCCTCTGGGGGATTGGGGGGGGGGGGTTGGCAGAAA
>NW_017728992.1:52752813-52756096 GCF_001723915.1 Gavialis gangeticus | reverse complement strand
GGGGGGTTTGCAGAAAATGTGGGCATCGTGGATGCTGCTCATCAAGCAGTGAATATATGGGTGAAACAGATCTGGTGGTCAATAACGCCCTGCAGGGTGACATAAAAGTAGCCCTTCTGGTTCATGAATACCTGGGCACATTGGGGCAGGCAGATGGTGGGGATGTGGGTGTCATCCACAGCTCCCATGCAGTTAAGAATGCCCATGCAGTGGAAGCCAGTGATCACATCCCTTGGGGTGATGAGGTTGATGAAGTGATTGGCAAGGAAATTCTGGATGTTCATCCAGAATGGCTTCTCCAGTCTTGGACTTGCCACACCAAACTTGTTGGTGACATAGCGGATACTGTAGGAAGTGGCCAGCTTCATAAAGGCAATGACCACCTGCTTGTCTGGAGTGAGGGATAACCACATGCTGATGTCCTGATGTCAGGGGCCACCTGGAAAATGATGTCCATGAAGGTGGCTCAGTGCATGCAGAAGGTCTGGACCCACTGTTTGTCATCCCAGGTGCCCAGGAGAATCTACTCTTTCCAGTTGCTGTTGGTGGCATGGGCCCAGAACCAGTGCTTGATGCCAGTATGCATAGTGTCCAGGGTGGTCTCATCCTCATTGGTCACTTGGAAGTCAGTGGTCCAATCCAGGATGCTTGGTGAGTGCAGGGTGTGGTAACTGGCCATGTGTGGGACAGCTGACTACTGACTCAGGGGCGGGACGCTACTTCCCATGGCAGCCAGCTACTGAATGATGTCTAGATGGCCATGGATGATGTCTCACCACCTCCAGTGAGAGTCATACAGGGGGACAAGCAGGACATGCCACAGCTTGGATCTCCATGTTTGGGTGTGGGCAGTGGGGCACCATGGTGGGATGCGGGCAGGTTGGAACATAGTCATGTGCAAGTAACAAGGGAGGGCACTTGCTTTGAGGCTCTTCTGGAAGCTTCTAGACAGGAAGAGGGTCCATGATGAGGCAGCTGGGGGTTTGGGGGCATGGTTGCCCATGCCCAGCAGTCAATCAGAATTGTTCTGGGTGCTCAGCTATGTTTGGCAGCCTCCAGCAGCCGGCAGAGGAGCACCCCCTGCCTGCAGGCCTTGGTCAATGCAGGCTGCCTGGATTAGCCCCCCCCTCGGCACAAGGGTGAACATGTATACTATTTGTTCCCAATTTAAACTAGGTCACTTAGAGACAACTGCACAACTTAAATTGATTCCCCCCCTGGCTTTTTGAATGTCTGTATGTAGCCAGAAGGGCATGATGAGTATTTGCCCATACCACCTACACCTCATTAGGTGTCCCAGCTTAGAAGTGAAACCTCCACAGTGCCCTCTGTGGGGTCTGAAGAAGCAGGTGGTGCAGTGCTACCAGAGCAACTGAACCTTTCCCATTTGTATGAATAGAAGGGTGGAGCTTATTTTGTAGAAGGTGATTTCTTTATGCATTGGGAGAAACAATCCAGGTTAAATAATAGCCATGCATGTATCATTTGTATTTCATAAAAGATGCTGCCCTACTGAGAGTATTTGTTTCTCTTTCTTCTTCATAGCTGTCAAATGCAGACGTTTCTCCATCCCCAGTTCCCACTCAACATGCTTTCGATGATGACACACGCTCTGCTGAGCCCAGTTGGGGACTGAAAGTTCCCAGCATGAGACAAATAAACAGCTCTTCTCACCCTGCCCCCCCCCCCCTTACTTGTTTTTCTGGTCTAATTTCCCAGTTTGGCATACTGTATAATAAAAGAAATAAGAATTTCAAATTTTAGGTGTTCAACACTGGTGTGGCATGCATAAAATATTTTATGGAACAACACTTTCAATTAGGGCAAATATGAAAGTTTAGGTCTGATTAATAGCAGTCACATTCAAGGACCTCTACTCTCCTTTTTTGGAGGGGTGAGGGGTGCTATGGTCCTGGATGGAATTTCAAACATATTCATTAGCAATAACGTGCTTATTTGTCACCGAATCAACAAGCAAAGGAGAGTAAGCACTAAAAACAAGCTAAGAAATATTTTAGATACTTTGTCACAAGCAAATCAAAGCCGGGATGCCACAGTAAACCATTAAGTTGGTGTTGGCCTATGAAGTTAGATATGAACGGGGAAGGAAGGAAAGGCTGCGAGCTTGATGGATTCAATTGCTCTTGCTAGGAGTGATGTAAATACAGTCACTCACATTTGAACTAAAGATTGACAGAAGCTATATTCTCCCCTTCCCTGCCAAATTCCAAATACACACAAGCTTACTCAAAGTTTTCATATACACCAACTATAAGTAAATTAGATAAAGATCAAATCAACCCTTCCACTCTTGGATTGTTCCTCTGCCACTCCAACTTTCCCCTCTGGCCCCCATTGGCTCTTCCACCCCTTGATCATTGCCCTGCCACCCCATCAGCCTGAGTGTGGCAGAGGTGTCAGTAGGAAGGATTCCCCTTCTGTGCCTGCTCCTGAGGTCCCTGCAGACCACACTTCCCCTGTGCACCCAGCTCCAGCTCCCATCAAGCCCTGCAACTAAAGGTGGAGGTAGACGGCAAGGATCTGCCAAGCAGGGGGTTTGAGGGAGCTGGGGAACAGGCAAGGAGGGATATCCCCACCCCTCCCCCTACAACTGCCACTGCTGATAGGAGTGGTAAGACAAAGATCCAGGAGTGGGGCGAGGCAATCAGGTGAGTGGAAGGGGTATGGAGGGTGTGATGGAGGGCAGCAGGGTGATTTGAGGGGCTGAGGGAGCAATCCAAATAGCATGGGGGGGGCCTTCTCCTTCTCCCCTCCCCCAAACTATACTGTCATGAGACCTGGCAAGAAGATCAGGTATGGAGCAGACTTGCAGCCCTGTACCACACGCCTGCTTGCCAGCCTTCTAGCAGCAGGTCTGAGCAGTAATGCACATTAGAGCAGGTATTAACCCTAAACATGTGACTGATCACTAGCACTGGTTAACTTTAGCACAGACTATTATTCTTCAAAATTAGCATTTGCTAATCTAACGTGTAATCTTGCCCTTAGGGTGTTTTACAGAGTTTTCCCTCAAACTTCTTTAGCACTAGAAAATCTTCCTGTAAGAGTAGGCTCCCCCGGCATTATTATTGACTGGGAGCTGGAACTTCACCTCATCCGAGAGAGACTGTTCTCCTTTGAATCCTTTAGGAACTCCTACAAAGATATTTTTTGCAGCTCACAACACCTCTGAAATCCAACTTTGTACAGAAATGTTTCGTATCATGAGAGAAGGTTAAGGGGAAAAGTTGTAGGACCCTCTGCTTTTCCACAAAAGTTGTTT
>NW_017728992.1:52740875-52747813 GCF_001723915.1 Gavialis gangeticus | reverse complement strand
TTTTGCAGCTCACAACACCTCTGAAATCCAACTTTGTACAGAAATGTTTCGTATCATGAGAGAAGGTTAAGGGGAAAAGTTGTAGGACCCTCTGCTTTTCCACAAAAGTTGTTTCAAAGGGACTGTGGAAACCAAAAGCTCCTACAGGAACTTCCTGGGGTTTTTCCAACTCTCAATATTTTACTGGGCATCTTAGAATATTTGATTTTTTTTTCTTTATGAAAAATCACATTTTCTGGAGTCATGCAATCATGCAAAAATCTCCATTTTCCTTTTAAAAAATGCTTGCATCCTCATGGTTACAGAGAAAAGTTTGAAAATGTGAACAACAAAGGGTCAAACACAGAAGGCACATAAGCAAGACTCCAAATTTATTTTTAAAATGTTTTATTATTTTGGGGGATCTGACACAGGAGTTTTTTAATCTTATGATCTGTAGTACTAACAGTTTTATGGGGACATCTCCCAAGGGTATGGAAGGGGACAAACAAGACCCAAACTTGATCTGGAGCATTTCTAACATTACCTTTAGAAAGTTTGGGCTCCCTTTACCCCACCCTTTATTTACACTATATGTTTCTGAGTAATTAGAAGCCTTCGGGGTTTTCAGAAGTGAGGAGTGATGCAGAGTAGTCAAATGGAGATAGGAGTTAGGCTGTCAGAAAAAACTACAGCGTCCTCTTCCAAACCGGAGACACCCAAGTTTACTACTTGCTTTTGAAAATCCTGGCCGTATAGCATTTATGGGAACCATCAATCTAATTTTGTAATTCGGACCATCTTTTCCAGTTCTAATCCAAAGTATTAAGCAATTTGAATTGAAATAACATCACAGCTCACAGAAAATAAGTTATTCTAATGCTTAAAAGATCATGAAGCCACCATCTACACATTATACTTAAGGTATGATTAACCAGTTAATCACACCTTAAGTGGTCACCTGGCCATGTGTTCAATCAATTAATGGCATGATAAAGAGGAATAAGCTACAAAATTATTCCACAAAATATGTGTAATAACTTTGTAGCTGCTTCCTATCATACCATTATTTGAACTTGTGGCCAGGGGCCCCTGTCACTGGGATCCCCATCAGCTGATCAGAGCTCCCAGCTGGGAAGGGTCTATGTGCACTCTGACCCTGGGACTTCCCAGGTCCCAGCCCTGAGGTTGCCTGCATAGCTGGGAGAGTGCAGCAGCTGCAGTCTTCCAGCAATAGGGGTGTGTGGGGCATCCCCACAACTGACAGCTGAGAAGGCTCCCAGCTGTGGGAGCTTGTATCTTGCTGGTGCAGGGGGAGCCTGGGATTGAGTTCCCCCTGCACCAGCAATAAGGTGTGATGGGATCCAATTTGCGATCCCATGATTATGCCTCCTGCCATGTAGGTGTGGCACGGCAGAGCTGAAATTCTGTGGATCATGCATTAGATCCCATCACGCCTTTACCTCCATGTGTAGAGGAGCCCGAAGGGTCTTTATAATCTTGGTAAGTAAGGAGATCAAGTGATAACAAGATCAAAAGTAGCTCTTGAGGAAGTTACTACTTTATCCTACACCTTCAGGGCTTTCTTATCCTCTGTTTTAATTGCTCTATAAATCTAGTTTTTGTTTTCTAATAAAAAAAAATATACCCTCTTTTTCTGAGGATATGGCAGAGTGACATGGACAAGTTAGTCTCTAGGTGCCACCCTGTTCTGCCTTCTGCCTGACTTCAGACAATGCAACTAAGTGCACCTCTTTCTTCCTGAAAAACATTTTTTGTGGACAGCAATTGTAACTACACATTGGAATCTTTTGTGCTGTGAACCTTTGGGCTAGTGCTACAATTACTAACTAGACTAATTTGTACAGTAACAATTTAGAAACAAGGTGCAAGAAATTACAGCTTCCCAATCACTACCTCCCCCCTCCCTTTTTAAACAGCATGCTTTCAACTTGGGTATTTTGCTTTCTAAGCTATAAATGCATTTTTTAAAGTTCAAATTTACTTAATCCATAAAACTAATTTATAGCTGTGCAAAGAGGAGAAACAAAGGTTACCAATTAATGGCCTGAGTTATTTAAAAATGACTGAGGTAGGCAGTTTTACTCACCATTTTTGATGACTTTTCATATGCAAAAACTGGCCTACATTGTGCATGAGCTTACAAAAAATAGACTTATGCAGATGTAGAAAATCTTACACAATACTATAAAGATTAATACGAACTCTGACTAATTGTAATACAATGTTATTTTTAATATTTACTTTGTTCAACCTTGTTACACGACTAAGCACAGAAAAAAATGTACAGTAGTTCTGCAGTAGTCAATAGGACTATTTAAATGTGTTGAGTTTTTAAGCAAAAATAGGAGGGAATTTCTAACCTCCTTAGAGGTAGTGACAAGTTACTGTAATTTAAACAACTTCAAATATCTGAAGTAGAGTCACTGACTTTTAAAAATGGGTCTATTTTTTTCTCCCAGTAGTCCATTTAAAATGAATTGCTGGCTTAAGTTTAAAAGGTCCAAATTTAGTAAAACACTTTATATTCTTTTGACATCCTTCACTGACTAGGGCTGGATTTAAACATATGCTTAAGGACTTTGCTAAGTTGGGACCTTAAATACCTGCTTTTAGATTTAAAGCATTCTCTTTCTTGGGAATGACTGTAAAGTGGCAAAGAAAGCAGACCGATGCTACAGAGGTTAAAAAACAAAGGGTCAAGAGAGACAAATAGCCTCAAGATAATCTTCAAGTGAGTGCTCTGGTGGAAGTGCTTCCCTGCCAGTGCCAAAGCTGTATCCATTTTATATTAAGACTGAGCACTTTGGCCTCCAGCACTGAATTTTCACTCTGGTCCAAATGTGGAAGGGAGGGAGAGGACAGATTTTTTGTAAAAGGATACTTCCACTGTACATCCACTGTTTGCTGTGGCTGTTCTTGCTTATAATGATATATTTAGTTTGGAAAATACTGAGAACATAAGGCCTGATCTTGCAAGCATTTTCAGCACAGGCTTCATTAAATGATTTCTTATGTGTTTTAACTTCTAAATGATAATCCATGGAAGTACATAACAAAATAAAAACTGCCATTTATTGGGTCAGACCATAGGTCCTTCTTGCCGCCTGGTATCTACCCCATGTCATTCAATGGTAGAGATGGGATACTTAAAGGAAGAATACCTATCAGTTATCTATGAAAGAGCTTTTCTGGAGTCTTTGTAGCTTGATATTACAGGAGGGGAGAAAGGAAGGGGGGAAACTCCAAAATGTTCACTGCTGTCCAGCTTGTTTTCTCCATTGATTAGTTAACCAGGTGGGCATTTACCTTCATTTTTGCCTTTCTTCTTCCTTGTGTGCCATTCCAGGGGCATGTATGTCTACATGTGCATATTAATGCGATGCAATAAACTGTGGTGTTTTACATGTAACATGTGCCTGGGACTGCAACGTGTTGAGCCAGAACAAAGCAGCCCTGGCTGGCAGGTGGTCCAGGAGGTCAGCCTGCCAGTTCGGGGTGGCTCCCTGCTGGCTTAATGTGCTGCGGAGGGGTTGGCTGGGGCACAAGGGTACTATAGTGCAAGTGCAGCCCCTGCACTGAAGCACCCTCATGCCCTAGCCAGTTCTTCCAGCATCTACATGTGTGCTACTGTGGAGTTTTTTACTGCTATAGAGTTTTTTTTTACACAGTAAATTAGTTTACTCCAGCCTAATAGGGGTTCATGTGTAGATGTGCTATATTTACTGTGCAGCTAGTCTACTGTACAGTAAATGTCTCATGTAGATGCATCCCAGAATCACAAAATGTTCTGTACCAAATGGAACTTTGTAAAGCAAACAGTAGGCCTAAGAACTGTATCATATGGTTAGAGAGGCAAGGAGGCAGGTTGTGGGTATATCTGTCACCCTGTAGATACTACTCCATTTTTATTCAAGTGGAATTGCAAGAGTTGTGTAGACTGGCCCTCTGAAGATCTCTGAATCAAGCCAGTTTTAATTAAGCTGATCAATCATCTCAGAATAATCAAATTAATGAAAAAAATGTAGTTGACTGTTTGATTCCAGCAACAGCTACATTTTATCATATGAAAAAATGGCTTTTCCTTTGTATTTTAAATGACTGAAATTTGAAAAATAGATTTGTTAACTTCATAAAGGGCAGTAAATGTTATTGCAAAAATGGTTGGTTAACTTGTCACTGTTCTGTTCGGAAGCTTGGACTAACACCCTCAGTGGGATTATTGATATAAATAGTGTCTTTTTAAGAGGAGGCAAGCGACACTGTTCATTAGCAGAGGGTTCATTTATTAAAACCTCAAGTAATCGTCATTCTCAAAAGATCTGAGCTCACTGAAAGTAAATTGTGTATTAATGATGCAGCTATAGCTCAAAAAATCTGAGATTTTTTTCATTCTTTATCATATAAATATGGATTTTTATGGAGTCAGGTGTGTTATGAAAAGCTTTGATAGCTGTACAATACTTTGCAAAATTATGGGAGTACATAGCCCATCTGCCACCCACATTTAATAGCTTTTCTTCTAACACATAGTTGACAAAAAAGTGACACCTTCTGTTTCTTCATATACCCAAGGGACCTGCACTATTTATCAGTTCCATTTTATTTAGACTGTAAACTCTTTGGGACAGGGGATGTCTTATTGTTCTGTATTTGTCTGTCTGATTTTTATGCCATCCTTCCCAACAAAGACTAAGGACCACTTACAGTAAGGGAACAGAATAACTTGTAAAGCAGGAGAACAAACAAGAGAGCAAAACAACTTAAAAGGCAACTGCAATATCAAAATAAATCAGAAACTTAGCTTTGTTTGCTAAATATCAGCCCAAATAGGAAGGACTTACAGCACTTCCAGAAAATGTCTAGGCTCAGGCTCTGGTGGGCCTCAAGAGGAAGGGAGTTCCAGAGCCCAGGAGTGACTGCTGAGAATGACATCCCATATGTTTTTACCAAGCAGAGCTGACACATTGATATAAACCTTGCAGGAGGTTGCTTTCTACTGACCTTAGAGATGGATCACTGTGGGACATGAAGGAGCAAACAGCTTGTAAGTACTTGGGGCCCAAGCTGTTTAGGGCTTTCTAAGTCAAAACCAGCTCCTTGCGTTTTATCTGGAAAGTGACTGGAAGTCAGTACAGACTCTGAAGCATTGGCACCCCACCTCATCCCCATCTGGGATCCTAGGATCCATAGTAATTCAAATAATAATAGTAATAAGTGTGCAGTTTTGAAAGCACTAATGCACATAACTTTGCTCACCTACAGGCTTGCAGGATCAGGTCCTTGTTCTGCTGCTTTTTCCTTCCTCACTTTTCAGGTGGGGCTTTGTTTCTGAAAAAGTGCCAAATAGTCTGTCTCAGTCCAGCAAAGCACTTAAGTATATAAGCATGCGATTAGCCCCAATGGTTTCACTGTAACTGCTCGCATGCATAACTTTAAATATATTCTTAAATGTCCTGCTGTTAGAGGTCAAAATGTAGCACCTTGAAGAATCAAGTTCAATATAAGTTAATGCCTAGGTACAGAGTGCCATTTAAGAGACTAAAGTAAACTATCCATGTTACCATGTAAATAAAAAGCTTGACTTTGCTCTCAGTAATGCATATAGTATTGTCTTCTTTTATTTCCTGATGTCCGTTTCATCCAGAACTAGTGTCCTCAATTTAACCAGGCACTTAAGCACACAACTAATTTTAAGGAAAATTATTTCCATTCACTTGAATAAGGCAGCTCATATGTAAGTACTTCCCTGCATTGGAATCAATGAGAGGTTTCATGCTTGGGAAGTAATGAATGTCCAAATCTTCTCTGTGCATCTGCCTTTTTTCACAGTGGCTATAATGTTCATAAAAGAACTAGAACTGGCAGTCAGAAAGATTGATTGACCAGTTCAGCAGAAAATACTGTATAAGAAGCATGGGAAAGAATGATTTGGCTTTAGTAACACCCCTCTGTTCTGTGTCTTTTAATGGTGGCAATATGTTTGTTGCCTTGGCATCAGCAAAAAGAAAGCATACCAGAAACACAGCTTACCTAAACTGTTGGATAACAAATTATTAAGAGTCACCTAAAGCAAAATCTGCTCCAGAAAAATGTTTTCTAGATGATTATTAGTTAGGTTTATGTAGACAACACACAGAAGTGTGTATAGTTGTCCTGGACTGTAGTTTATGGTAAGGTAAACTCCTGAAAAGTTTGAGTGTTCATAGCAAGAAATGTAGGTCAACACTAAGGGCCAAATTCTACCTAAGTATTTAATGCAGCACCACAGACCCAACAGGAAAGAGGATGCGAGTGTGAGGGGATTGTTCTTGTCCAGCTCTGAGGGATGACTAGCATGATAGCTACAGCAAGACCCAGAAACCCTGATCGCTGTCTAATGCCAAAGAGATGTTCTGTTCGTGGACACAAAACAGTGCCCCCAGCAATGGAAAGGGCTTACCAGGTCTACTTTTTTGTGTAGAATAACCAGTCAGCTGAACTTTTTTTCTAATTTGTCAACCAAAGGGGCCACCTGTTCTCAAACCCATGAGGAGTCTGAGCATTGATGAAGAGGGAAATAAAAACGGGGGTAAACAGGAAAGTATTAAATAGATTTAAAGGGTTTTCTTTTCTTTGCGGATCAGAATAAAACCTTTCCATCTCTGAGGCTGCCAAGGGAAACAGGTAATCTTATTTATCAGTCATATTTTGAAAAAAAAATCTTGGGCCCAGATCCTCACAAATATTTACACCTGTCAGCCCCTTTGATTAATGAAAATGTAAATGAATGGAATAGGTGCCTAAATACCTTCTGGACCTAAATGGTGTATGAGCTGAAGTCCTGTTCTCATAAGTGCTTGAAGAGTGAGTTAGGCACCTAACTCCAATTGGTTTCAATTGCTACCTTGTGTAGGTACATAGAGCTAGGACTAGCATCCAAGATCAAGGATAATAAA
>NW_017728992.1:52738885-52739351 GCF_001723915.1 Gavialis gangeticus | reverse complement strand
TACAAGGTCCCTTCTGATCCTACTTCTATGATTCTATGACAGAAAATCCTGCTGCGTGCTTACATCCAAAATCTGGCTCTTAAGGCAATGGTGACCTCAGTTTCTTTGAAAGTCAGATGTATTTAAGTTTATGAGTACCTAAATCACTGGAAAATTCCCTCAAATACACTGCATTTCAGTCTGTAGTAAGAAATTAGAAAATGAAGGAATGGAGGGCAGGACCCTCCAAAGTGCCTACCGCATGCTGTCAGACCTATACATCCCTTTGATGTATGATAAAAGTATAAGTGTACCATTGTTTCCACTATAAGGAGTAAAGTCTTTGTTATCTCAGTGGAATTTCTTTATTTTTTTTTCCTGTCCCAAAAACTCTACTACAGTTTTTAAAGCCAATGTCACACAACTATCAAACATTGGCAAAGGAAATATTTTCACCATTTCCAATCATTCTAATTGGATGTGTAGT
>NW_017728992.1:52726773-52733885 GCF_001723915.1 Gavialis gangeticus | reverse complement strand
TGATCCAAATCAACAAATCAAATCACTGTCCCCAATTCAGGCTGAATCCAAATCAAATACAGCCCATTTTGCACACCCCTAATAAATCCCCCTCACTCCCACCTCTGTCCAGAGGCTGCTTGTCAAGCCATGTTTTTATTGTAATTACCTGATTTGTTCAGCTTTAATCATATTTACTTTTGAAGGTCAGCTGTCCTGCTCTGAAATGGTTAGTGGCGGCCATAGCAATATGCAACACCCATAGGGAGTAAAACAAAGAGCATACACAGTTCTTTCATATGGGCTTCACAAAATGTTTTTACCTTTTGATTATTTTTTGTACTTTGTCAATATTATTATTTGTGTCAGAGTTGCTCTTACAAATTCGACCTGTAACCAGGGCCCCATTTTAAAAGGTACTATACACATGCATAGTAAAAGTCATACTAAGCCCCAAGGAGCTTCCAGTCTAAACAAATAATACAAAGGGTGATAGGAACAAAGAGTTGTTACCTTCATATTACAGATGGGTAATTGAAGCACAGGAATTGAATCCAAATCTCCTGAGTCCCAGTCCAGTGCCATAACCATAGTATTCACCTTTCTGTCTAAGGTCATGCGTAAACTGGTTTGTTGTGGATAGTGAAGACAGAAGAACTCTGCACATGGTCAAAGTGCACATATTTTATAAACCATATGCACAGTATTTTGTGAAGGGCTGAAAAACAGGCACCAATAGTAGTAAGCACTGGTGAGCATTTACAGTAGAGGGCCTGGAACCAGACAGTCCTCCTGCATATTCCAGACATGACGCAATGCCCACTGAAATAAATGGGGAAAAAACCCCAGTGTATTCAACAACCTTATTTAATGTACAAAAAGTTTTTTTTTCCCCCATTGCTTTTTGCTTGATTATGTGATTCGTGGTGAATTGTTTGATCATTTTCTTTGTTCAGTTCAATTTAAGGTGGCTGGACTGAAGTTATTTAACAACGAACAATTTTGCTTGTTGTTTAGAATGCCACTTTGGAGTTTTTCTGTGTGTGTTTTATATGAAACCTGTCCATAACTTAAGCTAAAATTTAAATCCTTCAGGAAGCAAATATGTGTAAAAGAAGCAGTAGATTTTAAAACAATTCAGTTATTTCAAAAGTACTTATGTTCCCTAAAATGTGAAAGAAATGGTAATATATTCATAAACACTAACCTGAAGTCAGTGGTGCATGCTTATGCATAAATTGCATTATCCTCAAGATCTACTGTAATTCTCAGAAAGAAAGTTGTTAAGTAAAAACACTGTTAGCAGCTTCTGGTGCTCTACAGCAGGGAGAGGCAACCTTTCTGGCTGCAGGCTGGAACAACCCACCCTGGGCCAGGGTGGATGGTCAGACAGGTGCCAGGACCAAGCCATAGCCAGTACTTGTTCTCGTAGGGAGAGTGCCTACAGACAAAGCTACCCACTGCTGAATGCCACTAAACCCAGCATCCTCAGGCAGGTTCAAATGACCCTGTGGGATGGATGCAACCCATAGGCTATAGGTTGTCGACTCTTGCTCTAGGACTCCAAAATACAGGAAGATTCTTAGCATTTTCCTAGAGCACCCAAAAAGGAAAAGGATTTTCTAATTCTTTTCTCACTGTAAGTTTCAGATGTCTCTATCTTCTATAGTCAGAGTTAAATCACTTACTGTGTAACTGAATCTAAAAAAGTTGGATTGCTACTTAAAACTGAATGCAGTAAGAGTCCCCAAGAAAATAATGCATATTTCTTAATTTTTCCCCCCAAATTCTTCAGGGCAGGACTACACTTTCAGCTGGCTCCTAGCCTTGTTTGACTGGTGATTGTTTTCCTTTAAGACTAGCATAATATGAAATGAGTGTGGTGATCTCAAGCTTGTATAGCCTTGTATCCACCTTACAGATGTGCTATGGTTACCAGTTTAATTTATAGAGAAATTCAATTTACCACAGTAGATGCTTTATATATCACTGAGGGCCAGGGGCAGATCTGGAGGGGTACAGTGGCACACCAGTGCTCTGCTTTCTGAACATGCATCAGGAGCAGCAGCTGGGAATGTTTTTAAGTCCCTGAAGAAGGTAAAAATCCCACCCCCTTCCCCTCCATATTCAGAGGCATGTGCCTTCCCCTTCCCTCCACTTTCCACCTTCCCCACATGCTGCTGCTGCTGTTCCTGCTGTCCGGATGGTAAGGGTGGCTACTGTCCCTCTCCAGCCAGGTGGCATGACGGCTGAGTTCAGCCTGGAAGAGCAGTAGTGGCAGCATCAAGCAGGAAGGTTTCCCCTCCTTATCTGGTCTCTCTCTCTCTCCTCCCCCCCCTCTCCGTGGTCATTCCTCACCAGCCCAGAGGAGGTGCAACACACCCACCTGCAGCCGCCTCTGTCCTTGGCTGAGCCCACCCCTTGCATAGTCCATATAGAGTGACTCTGGATCACCCCTTGCCCATGGGGCAGTGGGGATCTCAGCAGCAGCAGGTGGAGGAAGGAGAAGGGAAGGAATGTGCCTCTGAGCAGCAAGAGGAAGGGGGGAAATTCTTACCTGTTTGGGGACTTTAAAAAGCCCCTGGCTGCTTCATGGTCTGCCCACCATAGTGGGAGAGAAACCTAGGAGTATGGATGCAGCCACATCTGCCATACTTTTTGCGGCTGCTGCACCCCCCTTTGTAAAATCCTGGGATCCGCTTCTGCTAAGGGCATGTCTATATTGCCTTGATAGTACATTTCAGATTGCTGCTGAAAATCAAATCCTCCTCTGCTCTTCGTCCTTCAAACCTGGAAATGGATTGCTGAGGATGGTTTGGAGATCCCTCCTGCCACTTTCAAACACAGAGATCTGCAGAGCAGCAGCTGGGGTACCTCTCCAGTACACTTGCTACCTCAGTTCTGGGTTTGGAGCAGATGGATTAGGCTTAATTTTTGGCAGCAATCCTAAAATCACTGTAAACATTCCCCTAGTTGCATTAACAGAGTTGGGTGGGAAAGTTGGAGCCACCCTCATCTACACACAATGTCTTTAACCCATGTAATGGAGTTTACTTTTTTGTGACTTAGAGGCACTATAAAAGAGAAGGAAAACTGTACAACAGTGAAAGCCAATTTTATTTTTGGGACATCTAGAAATCAAAACAGGTTCTACCTCGGTAGGGTCTTCTGCCACCACAAGGTCCCACAGAGGTGTGGTCAGTGCTGGATATAGGCATAAGATATGAAAGCTTCAGTTTAGGGCCTCACATTATGAGGGGCCCCTAAACCAATTCCTGGGCTGCAAAGGGTTGGCTGCTGGACCAGAAGTGACTGTGGACTGGCAAACCGCAGCCCTGCAGAGCTGGGCAGAGAGGTTGCAACTCCTCCTGCAGGGCCCATGGCAGCTGCAGTTGAGGTTTGGGTCCAACCCCGTTGCCCAGGGGGTGGAAGTATCTTTACCTGTGCTCCGGCTGGAAATTTCAGCTGCGGGGCTCCTTGCAGTGGTCTGCAGTTTGCTAGGCTGCAGCATAGAAAAGTTGGGAACCCCTAGTTTAGGATCCCAGCATGTCATAATCTGGCCTGGGGTGTGATTATTTCAGTAAAAGGTTCCCCATCTCCCTTATATCACTGAGTTTGAAGGGACTAGAAAAGCATCAGAAAAAGGCAGCATTAGTCAGGATATCCATATCACTAAAACAGCCAGAGAACACAAAGATTCAGCTCATTATGAGGGTGATAGTCTACCTGTTAGAGTGCTTGTTTTCCAAGGTTGAAGCAAGGTTTGAGATGAGTTTACTCAGTTCCTTAGTCGGGTGCTTTCCCTGGCTGATAGTCCAGTGTTAAAGTTATAGGTCTACCAACATTGAGATTCTGGGCCTGAGACTTCCTTTTGCTCATGTAGAACTCAATGAGTTGCTTCTGTCCCAGCCAGCTTCACTTTTATATATATTTTTACTAGCCCTACTTTCTAGGATCTCCCATCCAATTTTCTCTAGGAACGCTGTGGTGGAGCTTCCATGGAAATTAACACTGGCGAGCCCATCCTTGAATCCTCACTTTCCGTTATGTTTTCATTGCAGACTTAAAAAAAAAAATTCTATGGACTTTAATATCAAACAGCTGTATAAGAGATCTTTGGATTAGCAAACTACTGGCATTTTTATACTTGATAGAAGGTAACTGGTGGTGACAGTAGGTGTCTTCACAAGAAACAAAATTAATTCCCAGGTATAAGGCTACATTTACATCATAGACCACCACTATAAGGAAATATACTCCTACTAACAGAGGCTAAGCCTTTAGGTCATGATTTTAAAGAACAGGTAGACAAATTAGGCTTTTAAATAGAGAAGAAAAAACAATGGATTTTTCAGTTCCCTATCCAAATAAAAAAAATAAAAAAATAAGTAGGTGAGGTCAATCTAAAGCGGAAATTTTGCAGCTTTTTCTGTGAAACAAAAACTGAGGGGGGATTTCCAGTCAACTGTAAACATTTCATGGAACCAGAAATGAAATATTCTCATTCATGGGTTATTTGACCTTTTAAATCCATTTTTCATTTCTAAGTTGTTGTCGTCCATATTTTTCCATCCAAATTAACAGTCTGGCTTCATTCATGTTAATTATACAACAATTCCCACTGACAGTGACAAGTATAGGATGTTTGGCCCTTTTGAAAATTAAGATACAGATTTAAGTGCACAACAAGGACAAAAGTGACAGAATAGGGAGCAATGGTCTTAAATTGTGGGAAGGGAAGTTTAAGTTAGAGGTTAGGAAAAACCCTCTCATGAGTTGGGTAATAAAGCACTGGAACAGATTACCCAGAGAGGCTGTGGAATTTCCTTGAAGGTTTTTAAGATCCAGCTAGATAAAGACTTGGCTGGGATGATGTAATTGGGACTGGTCCTGCTTTGAGCCAGGGGTTCTACTAAATGACCTCCTGAGGTCTCTTGCAACCCTAATTTTCTATGATTCTATGAAATGTGAAATTATAGACCTACTTTGAACACTGTCTTAGATATTTACAGGTTCCCACTAACCCTTTCCCCCCATTCCTTTGTGCCCCCCCCCCAGCTCCAATGTATCTGAGTGCCTCATAGTCTTTCTTGAAAAAGCTTGGCTTTTTTCTGTTTTTGAACATGGGATTCCTGATTTACCTTCTCCTTTAAGCAGGTAGTATTTGTCCTGGTTTCATCAGTATTTGTATGTAGATACAGGTGATTTCAGTTTGTTTGTACACTACACTAATTATACTGTACTACTAAATATCACAAAGTCAGCAATATTCTAGTACCCTATTATCCACAGCAGGGGAGTATTGGGAGGGAGAAGAATTTTCTTTGTGACAACAGGATCTATTTGCTTAACAAAAGTTATTGCATATGATGAGTAAAGTTGGACATCTGTCTCCTTTCTCTGCTTTGTTGACTGTTAAGGATTCAGGTTCTAACATTAGATCTGAGAGCTTTCCCAACCTGTAAATCTAGTAACGAAGATGAATGAATGAATGAATTGGTTAAATAAGAGTGGGGAAAAGCAAGACCTCAAACAACATGAAATTAAGGAAAATGTTTAAATAAAGGGCAAATTAGGAGTGAAATTTTTCCCCACTGAACCTACCATACTCTTATTTACTTCAGTAGGAACAAAATTGCTAGCATTTGCTGAATTGAGCATGGATTTTAAGAACTCTGTCATGACGTGTGTGCCTGGGAGAAAGAAAGCTAGAAATATCCTTTCAAAAAGCTTGAATAGAAAAGTGTGTTTTAATTTTAACTATTGGTAAATATAGAAATCATTAATCTCATCTTCCCCTTTTTTAAACAAAAGCACTTAGTTTTTAGAGCATCTTTTAATATGAATAAGCCACTGGTTTGCTTAAAATAATGACTTTCTAAACCTGTACACTTTATAGGGGGATCTGTGAAGTCCTTTCCAACTTTATGATTCTATGAAAATTTTGAGAAGGTTTGCAAGAGCTGAAAATATTGCGGATTTTATGTATCATATACTCATGGAGTACAAGGCCAGACATGATTATTAGATCATTTATTCCATCCTCCTGTGTATCACAGACCATTAACATTTGCTTACATATCCCTGTATCCTACCCAATTACGTGTGCTTTTGGTCTTTCTCTTCCTTTCTCTTCTCTTCTCTAGTCTAAGTAATTCCATATGTCACATTTCTAAACCTCTGTTATGTTTTGTTGCTCTCTTCTGAGAGACTATATATTTAGCTGTATTAAAATGATTTTGGCCTAATATGCCCAGTTTACCAAGTGATGCAGATAAATTTGTGGAACAAATTAGTCCATCTGCCAGTCTTGGTGGCAACTGGAACTTTTATGAGTGACTTTATTTTCTTCAAAATCTCTTTTACAAATCTTAGGCTAGGGACAGACATTCAAAAATCCGAAGCCTGAATTGATTCAATCTTTGCAAGTTTGCCTAACCTGCCTAAGTTGAACCAGTTTGCAACTGTACAGACATTCTCTTTGGACTGTGAAAATACAGGCACATGCCTGCAGTGGCTCAGGCTAGAAGCCAGGGGGTGCTAGAGCAGCCCTCCGTTCCCTTCTACACTGCTGACCTGAGGGGGGAATGGCCACATCCCAGCAGGACACTCTGATTAGGGAGGGGTATGAACCTCCACCCTGCCTGCACTGCCTCAGGCTTTTTCCCGCTAACTGCTTAAGGGGCAGGAGTGTTGCCAGCCCCCAGCCCTGGGCTAGCACTCTGAGGCAAAGGCAGGATGTGGAGTGCATGCATCTGTTGATGATACTGAGCTTTTCAAATATCCCTCTCCCTGCTTCTTCATACTGTCTGCAAACCTAACAGGCAAGGGAACCAGCAGGGCACTGATAACACAGCATGTATCAGCCCATCAGCAAATCAAAAACCTCTCTCATTAGTTCAAGCTCTTCTTAAACAGCCTTTTCCAAGGAAGGAATGTAAGGACATTACCAGCTAACCTGTTGATTAGCTCTAAAAAACCTTAAGCAGACACTGTTCTGTCTGCCTGTCCCAGTGAAATTGAAGGCACATATACCCAGAGATACCTCTCAGCATTAGCTAGCATATCACATGCCTAGGGTCCATGGGGCTGGGGTCCGTGCTGTGGGAGACAGGAGGGAGGAAGGGAGGGAG
>NW_017728992.1:52722663-52726493 GCF_001723915.1 Gavialis gangeticus | reverse complement strand
GGTGGGTGAGGGGGATCCCTGCTTGAATAGCAAGTGGTGAGGTGGGGGTTGAGCAGGGAGAAGCCAGGCAGACCCTGTTGTGTTTGCAGTCTCTGCCAGAGCTCTGGCTAGGGAGCAGAGGGGTGGGGACAGCTTTGCTGTCTGGAGCAGACAGCACAGCCCAGCCCAGGGCTGCAAAGCATACTAGGATGCTGGGGGACTGTTTTAACTTGAACCAAGAAGGGGTCTGGGTCAGAAGTTTCAAAAATCAGTTTGACCCAAATCAGTTAAGTCTGATACTACATTCAATTAGGTTTATTTTAAACCAGTTTCAGCCATTTTGAAACTGGTTTATGTGCACTGAGCTTCTATTCTGTTACAGGTTTAAACCAGTTTCTGATCACTTAAACCAGTTTATGTGTAACTTCTGTCCCTAGCCAAATAGTCCTGGCTCTGTTTCTGATCTCTGCTGAAGCCCATTAGAAATGTCCCACTTAATGCTGAATCCCTACTGATGATTAGGTTTTGAGATTGGTTAGTTAGCTAGTTCTTAATGTTTAATATGTCATGTGATGCAAAGTCTTTTCTTGTCTCATACCTGCAGGCCCAGGTCGTATGAGTGTACTCTTCTCTGGATGCTGAATGCTGGACTCTTCTCTTCTCCACTGCCTGTGCACTTCTTTTTTCTTTTTGAGAAGTTCCTTGATGTCCCTGTTGAGCCAGGCAGGTCTCTTGGCTCCTTTCCCTCTTTTTGACTACGATGGCCTATCTTTGAGTAGTGAGAATTGCTTCCTTAAGGAAGTGCCACTGTTCCTGAACTTCCAAGTCATCCAGTTGCTGATTGCAAAGGGCCTTTCTTACTAGACTCCTGAGTTTACCGAAGTCTCCCTTTCTGAAGTCAAGGACTTCTGTTCTGCTGGTAGAATTCCAAGCCTTATGATGGATGGTGAATCTAATCAACTTGTGATCACCGTTGCCCACAGTACCTCCAATCTTCAGGTTGCCTACCATGTCTTCCCTTTTGGTCAGCACCAAGTACAGATTGGCTTTACCCCTAGTTGTCCCGCCCTCCCCTCCCCCCCAGCATGTGATAAGAACATGTCATCTAAAGTTGCCAAGAAGCTGGTTGACCTGCTGGAGCTGGCTAAATAGTCTTCCCAACAGATGTCAGGGTAATTGAAGTCACCCATGACAATGAAGTCTTTAGTGCTGGCTGCATTGATCAATTCCCTGTAGAATGCCTGGTTGCTCTCCTCTTCTTGGTAGGGAGGCTTACAGTAGGCTCCCACCATCAGGTCTCCTTCTCCTGACCCCCCTTGTATCTTGACCCAGAGGGTCTCAAGGGACTTCCCTGTGCAATCAAATGTGACCTGCAGGGAGGGGTACCGCTCTTTCACATAGAGGGCCACCCCTCCCCCCTTCTGCCCAACCCAGTCTTTCCTGTAGCACCTATAGCCCTCAATATTCATTTCCCAATCATATGTATCATCCCACCAAGTCTCTGTCAACCCAATGATGTCAAATTCCTCATCAGCCAGAAGGAGTGCCAGTTCATCTTGTTTATTGCCCATACTTCTGGCATTCCCACAAAGACAGCTGAGTTCACCTTAGTCATCCCAGGTTCTGCCTCTCTGCAAGTGTCTTGGGGCATCTGGATGTTCCCTACATGAATATGTTCCATTGGGTCATCTTGGCCAGAGGATTTATGCCCAGTAGTGGAATCTACCCCCAATCCTCCGGTCTTGTCTAGTTTAAAGCCCTCTTCAGCAAGTCTGCAATTCTCATAGTATCTCATGGATACCATCTCTTGCATACAGACCAACACCATGGAACTGCACACCAATGTCGAAGAATTCAAAACCAACTTGGTGACACCATCTCCAAAGCCTTTGGCTGACTTTGATGCATTCCTCCCTCCGACAGCCGTGGCCTCTAACAGGGGGGATTGATGAGAAGACCACTTGAGCTCCTAGTTCCTTGAGCTTCAGCCCCACTGTCTTATAGTTGTTCATGATTCTCCCAGGGTTGTTTCTCACTGTGTCATTTGTGCCCATGTGGACAAGGAGCATGGGGTAGTGGTCCATAGGGCAGACCAGATTTAAGACCCTCTCCATTATGTCTCAGATCCTGGCTCCTGGAAGGCAGATGACCTCTTAAGCAAAGGGGTCTGGACAACAGATGGCACCTTCTGTTCCTTGTAACCAGATATTGCTTAATTGTATAACAATTCTCAATTTACAACACCATTCCCAAGAATGGCCAAATCACCCCTGCAATCCTGGATCAAGTCATAAATTTTGCTACTTACCCAATGATATTTATGGCCAGAATCATTCACTTATGGCTGCTGAATTATTCAGAGTCACCTTTATCAGGAGTTGATAACAAGTATGAGGGTACTTCAGTTCAGGGGCTGCCTGCCAGCTAGCCCCACACTTGAGCATCCTCTTGCCCCATCCAGACCCTCTGCCACATTAAGTTGAGTCACAGCAGCCCTTGGCGGGCAGGCTGACTCCTCAGACTCCCTGGTGGCTGTGCCTGCTCTGACCTGGCTCAACATGCTGTGGTCCCAAGCACATGTGAAGACAGAGAGCCGAGGAACAATTCAGTCTTATCCCTTTAAATCCCCAGGTTTGTGCCATGCTCAACCTCAGCACATCCCCTTTTACTGCACCCTCCTGGGCATGGTTCCCTTTTGGTGAGAAGACAGGACCCCTTCCCACTTGTCCTGGCATGTATGGGCAACAGCCCGGCACCTGTCTCCTGCTCACTTATTTTCTCAAGTGACATTTGGCTTTGTCCCCAAGCTCATCCCATGCCTTCACATGGATATGAGGTATATATCTCCTTGATTCCCTTTTCAGGGCTGAGTTGGCTGGCTGCTCCCCTGTTAAAGGGAGCCAAAACCAACAGCATCCTTGGGGCTGGCTTCTGCAGCACTTGTCCAATGCACATCGGACTTAACTCTCCCAATGCCAGATGAAGTATTTCTGGCATTCCAGAATGTGATGGCATCTTGCTGAACTACTCTCAAGGAATGAAATGCAACAGGGCTTAGGACTGGCATCCTGTTACAGAGGTTTAAAATAGATACCACATGTTGGGTGCATGGTAAAATTGGGGAACTGTGGCCTCAAAAACCTTATGGTCCAATGGCTGGGGAACTGGGTCTGTGGTTGGACCCAGAGTGATAGTCAATGGAACCAAGTCAACTTTGTGCATGGTGACCACTGGTATCCCCCAGGGCTCAGTACTTGGACCCGTACTCTTTAATATATTCATAAATGATCTGGATTCAGGTGTCAGAAGCAGACTGCCTAAGTTTGCAGATGACACAAATTATGGGGAAGTGCAGTCACACTAGAAGATAGGCTGGCAATTCAGGCAAGCCTGGAGAGGCTTGCAGCGTGGGTGGATCAAAACCTCATGATATTCAACACAGAGAAATGCAAAATGCTCCGCCTCGGGAGAAAAACCCCACAACCCACAGGCTCGGCAGTGCGACACTTACAAGCACCATGACCAAAAGAGACTTGGGGGTCATGATTGACCACAAGATGAACACGAGACCCCAGTGTGATGCACAGCCAGCAAAGCAAATAAAACTCTGGCTTGCATCTACCAATGCATCTCAAACAAGACCCAAGAAATCATCCTCCCACTGTAGAGGTCAAGAGAACAGATTAGAGGTCAAGAGAACAAGGCTTATGAGGAGAGGCTGAGAGGCATGGAACTTTTCAGCCTGGAGAAGTGAAGGCTCAGGGGTGAGCAGCCTATTAGTATATAAGGGGTGTGCATCAAGAACTGGGAGAACATCTGTTCACCAGGGAACCCCAAGGGAAGACAAGGTG
>NW_017728992.1:52707739-52717663 GCF_001723915.1 Gavialis gangeticus | reverse complement strand
GCTGAAAGACCATTTTAGATTGAACATAAGGAAAAACTTCTTTACCCTCCGAGTCTCCAGAGGCTGGAATAGATTCCCCCCAGAAGTGGTGCAAACACCTACTCTGGATACCTTTAAGAAATGCTTGGATGCTTATCTTGCTGGGGTGATCTGACCCCAGATGTTTTACTACTGTCTGCATGGACCAGACATTTCCAAAATTCCATCCATTACAAATCAGTGTTGTTTTCCACATACTTAAGATGTGTATGGAAAAATAAATTCACCCTGTACTCAAGTTAGATTTGGTGATCTATAACAGACTCTTCTACATATACCAGCACTTCTTTCTGAGGTTGGTTGGTTAGCACATCAGTCTAGACCTATGAATGATAATGCAGTTCTGAGTTATTAACACTCCAAAACAAGTAATGGTGCTTTTATAAGATTGTCCTCCTACCTCTTTTAATGTATCTCCTTTTCCTAAATATATTATAACCAGGTATCTTACTGGTTCCAATCAGGTGAACTGTCCAATCAGGTTGCAGTAATACCAGCTCTATCAAATTTTGTCTCATCAAAGAAAACTTCCAATTTCTCTTGTTACCCAGATCCTGATCATTGGTATTAAAAATTGTTGGAAAATGTCTTTGTCATGTTGTTTTAATTTGTTCATCACCGTCACTGAATTTGCACCTCATTTGCCTTTTGAGCATCCTCCTCTTGCATTGTGAGTTGAATATTTTCCTTGCTGCTCCAGGCAATATCCAAATGAGAAGATTATCTCCCAATCTTCCTATAAGATGAATGGTACCACATTTATATAGCTACACTGCTGTGAAACTTCCTTGCCAGCTGTATCTGTTTTCCCAAACTTCACTTTTTGCCCTTTTGATTTTCTGTTCTTTCTCATTTTTCTATAGATTAGAAAGATATTACCATAATACAAAACATGATATCTGCATCACCATCATGTTTTCATATAAGTTTTAGCCAGATACAATTACTTGATGAGTACTTAGTATTACCAAATTGGAAATACTGGCTCTTCTCTGTCTGGAGCCCCCAATTCTAATTTTAAGTAGACACCCAATCTAGATATACAATGTTAAAGCTATCATATGGTAAGTGAACATTATTGGGCTTTGAATCCTATAACTTCCAAGGTATCCTGGATTTCTAAAGCTGAGAGCTTTTTTTATGCATCTGTGTTGTAATATAAGCAAAGATTCAACGTTACTATACTACAGATTTTAAGAAATACTTTCACTGGACTTTCTTTGACTGCAGTGGGATCACGATCTGAGAAATTTTGCCTGTTCTCTATTGAGAGGCTGAAAATCAGCTTGTCTATCAATAGCATCTAGAGACTTGCAGTCATTTATTAACTAGTTTTACCATGAACACAGAATAAAATAAAAAGTAGTGACAAAAAATATCTGTAAACTAGAGGTCTAACACAGTGTCCATGCATGTCAATGGGAGAATATCTTCCTATTGACACCAATGGATTGACACCAAACTATTGACACCAGATCAGACTCTGACACACAAGAAATTAAAAACTACTACAGATATGACTCTGTTCCGAGTAATATTAAATTATTATAGATCAGAGGAAAACCTGAATAGTGAGCATGGAGAAACAATAGGATCTTGCATTCTTAAAGAAAATGGAAAATAGTAATCATATTCAGGGGGGAAAAATGCAATAACGAAAACAATTTGACGTAATGTTCTGTTGGCAAAACAGATATCTCATTTTCAATTTAATATTAAAAAATTGCACACATTAATTCTCTTCAGTTTTCCAATATACATGTATGAGCTGCAGATCGAGCTATGCTATTCATCATAAGTATTATTTGCCAATATAATGTCCAGCATACTGACTCTGATGGGAAGAAACAGCTTACTCAATACTTTACATTTCTCATATTGCTAGTTCTCTACTTACTGTATATGTCATTGTATTATTTAGTTACTTTTTAAAAAATTAAAAGATATACAGCACTGTTGCCAGAACTAGTCAGGTTTCTATATGTGTAGTAGCAGAGAGGGGGTATCTGAGGGAATACAGCAGACTTCAGGCTGTGTAAATTAGATGTTGCAATATTTACACATACTAGTTTAGAAGTTGTATCACTTATTTGTTTTTAATCAGTTCAATGCATTTTTTTTGCACAGCTCAGTTATTGCCATAGCACAGGTAAGTAGGAAAAATTGAAACATTTTAATTTTGAGATTACAGCAGAGGACTGGGATTAAGGGAAACTAAAGCCTATTCTGCCAATAGCTTGCTGTAAAACCTGGGGGAAGTCTCTCAGGCCTAAATTTTTTAAGTGATTTTGAAATGTAAGGGCTTCTATATAAGGACTAGGTTTCCCCTGTGTACCTTCCTTTGTAGGATCAGGGTTCTGTATATTTTCTGAGGTAGGGAATATCCCTCTATCTGTGTTTGTATAGTGTCCAGCATAATAGGTCCCCAGTTAGTATCAGAACTTTTGAGTGGTGCCATAATGACTATAATACAAATTACTACTATGACCAGTACCTCTTCAATTAACAATAAGAGACTTGCACATTGACCAGAATGGGAAAAATAATTTTATTTGTATGCTGTTGGAGATCCTAACATGAGACAATGTTGATATCTCTCTGGTTAAAGTAGTTATGAACAGAGCTGGCAATTCCAGTTCATGGAAACAGGAGAGGATTTGACACTTGTTTTTATTCTTCATTTAAACAAAAACAGAATTGTTTGTATAACTTCATGAAAATTGGAGTAAGTATGTTGACAATTAGGTTTCTGACCTGATGGAGACACTATAAGTTCCTGCTTGGCCTGATTTAGAGCAGTTTTTTAAATTCTGAATTCCTCCAAATCAAATGCACCAGAAACTTGAACCTCGTTTATCTACGTTCCTCACCCATTTCCCAGTCACTCAAACATACAGCATCTCGTTGTCATGTCTGATCACCAGCATCATTTTAGCAAAAAGGTTCCAAACAGCTGTCACAAGAGCAAAACTTGACCGGTTCTATAACTCTGTTTTTGCCATTCAAAAATGTGCTATAAATAAATGGACATATAACCCTGGCTGCAATACAGGCACTCAGAATAACTATTTGCCTATTTTTTCTGAAAATAAATAAAAAGATAACTCATCTGTTTCTGTCTATCCCATATGTCAGTTTAACACAAAGCATTTCATTAGAAATTGAACTCATCCCAGTGTTTGTGGCTTATTCTTGCTTAATGTAAAGAGTAAAAGAAGTTAGTCACATTAAGTAGGAGTGCTATGTGTTTTGAGAATAGTTTAAGAATGTAATCTATCAACGGCAGAAGTTACATTAGAACTCTGGAATTCTTGTCAAAAGACTCACACAATAAGAAAAGTCTTCTTTTTTATATATATCAAATTGTTTTTGAGTACTTCTTTGACAACTAACACCATGCAAAATGAATGCAAATCTTAAGAAAATCATAATAAGAACAAAAATAGGGTCAATTTTCATATTACAGAGCTAAATTGGAAAGGAAGGAAATAAAGACATCAGTGGATGAAATTAATGTAATTTTAGTGTGCTGTAGTCAGAGTAGTTTGTTTGCTCTAATCTCATACGTGATATAAAATGTTTTTTTAAATGGACTCCAGCTGCAAGTAATCACAAAGAAGCTAAGTGGCATCAACAATGATGGTCTAGTAGAGAAGTAAATACCCTTCTATTTTTTTCTGGATGAAAATGCAATAACCAAATGCTTCAAAATGTAAAGTAGCCAAGATTAATAAATAAAGCATACTTTTGTTGTATATTGTTAATGTACACAAAAATCAACTCCCAAATCTTTTAGTGCACATAATTGGTGAAAAATAAAACCACTGCAAATACTAAACATCCTAGAACTTTCTGGTTGGGAGAACAAGGAAGAGGGAGCATGGTTTTGTAGTCCAGTGAAAAGGAAACTTCCCAGGGAGTCTGCAGCCCTGGTTTTGCTCACTACTTCTAGGACTATTTATGCTTTTACATTAGACAGTCAGTGGTTAAAAACAAAAATAACCCTGACAGTAGGAAAAGAACCATGGGGTGCATCTACACATGCACTTTACTGTGGAGTAGACTACAGTGGAATAGGTTAATTTGCACAGTAAACTATCATGTTCCACACGTGCAGCAATATTAGGCCACAATAAACTCAGTAACTCTGTCGTAAGATAGTACTTTTAGGGTATATCTACGCAAGTTATTAGCATGGAGCAATAAACTCTGGTGCATAGCATGCCAGAGTTTATTGTTCCTGGGCACTTTGTTTTCACATGTGCTTGGGACAACACTATGCTGAGCCAGGTCAAAGCAGGTCCTGCTGCCAGGGAGCCTGGGAAGTCATCCTGCCAGCTCTGGACTGCTCTGACTTGGCTTAATGTGCAGCAGAGGGGATGGCTGGGGCAAGAGAGTGCTCCAGTATGGGACTACCTGGCAGGCAGCCCCTGCACTGAAGTACCCTCTTGCCCCAGCCAACCCTGTCAGTGTCTACACATGCGTTGCTGCACACTAAATAGCACTGCCTCAGGATACTACTTGTATTTATAAGTACTAACCTACAACGATGTTTATTAGTTTACTGTGACCTAATAGGGATGCCCGTGTAGATACGGAGACTTTACTACAGAGCTAATTAAGCAGCTCCGCCACAATAAACTGATCCAGAGTTTATTGCTTCACATTAACTCCATGTCTGGACGCACCCACCGAGTTCTTCCAAAGAAAAACTCTGTCCATTGGACAACAGAGTCATAGTCAGAATTCCCGCTAAGCTGCATGGTATCTGCAGGCACACTTATGCCACTCTGCCAGGTGTACCTGTGTGGCTACACATGCCACATAGCTTAAAGGAAATGACGGCCATGGTGCCTCCTCTTGCTCTTATTCTGATCTCATGAATCTTGCACTGTTTGGGTGCATCTACGTCAGATGTTTACTGCAGGGTAGACTAATAAGCTCCACAGTAAACTTCTCAGTGTTTACATGTGCAGCCTTATTAGACCGCAGGAAACTAATAACTTTTGCAGTGGGGTAGTATTGTGGAGTTTTTTACTCCTCAGCACTGCATGTGTAGATGCTGATGTGGCTGGCTGGGGCACAAGGGTGGTTCAAAGGGGTGCTTCTTGCCTGCTATCCCTGCACTGGAACACCCTGGTAGCCCAGCCAGCCCCTCCACAGCATGTTGAGGGCAGAGCTGCCCCAGGCTGGCAGGGTAACCCCTTAAGCCCCCTGCTAACTGGCGCTGCCCTGACCCACCTCAATGTGCTGCAGTCCTGAATGCACATGCAGTTGGCATGCCTGGGACCTATACAGTCCGTTGTGATAAGCACTGAAGTTTAGTGCTTCGAATTTATTGCACACGTAGATGAGCTCTTTGTTGCCTACTGGCCTAATTTCAATAGGAAAGGGTGGTAGAAGCCTGAAGCTATAGGGTGCCTATACATGAGCAGGGAGGCTTCTCTGATCCATTGGAATTCCTGTGTCTCATGTATTAGCACCCCCAGCTTCAAAATGGCAGTGAGGGTGCTTTATCTAAAGCTTGTTTGAGCTACTCTAATTAAAGAACCCTTGCCCTATCCCTCCACTCCTGGACCATGTGTATAAAAATCCTTAGTGCCTAACCCTGTCCACTTGGATCACCTACCTCAGGTATGCCACTTACAATTTAGGCATTGAGGTGCCTAGAGGCTAATATGGATCTAGCCCTGTAGGAATAAAAAAAACACTTGCATTTAATGAAGCTAACTCACAAAAGATTTTGGGTGTCTACCATTTTAGGCATCCAAGTCCAAGTTTTGAATCCTCATAACCCCTATTCAGCTATTACCAAAACCTGAAAGAATCTGAAGTCCCTAGGAAATTAATTTTCCACCAATAAAATTTCTGTTTGCTCCAGGGCATGCCCAGAGTTACCAAAGTTTTACAGTGCTGAGCAACTAGGTGCCTTATTCATGGAGACCAAGTGCTAGGTGTTCTCCCACCTCTTACTTTTGCAGCATCTAATCTAGTAGAGATTCTCAAAGGATACATACTGGGTTGGGCTTTGCATGAAACAGGAAGAAGTGACAGTCTCTTTTTGTCCAGTAACACAGAGATTAAAGTATTCACCCACCCAGGTTAAGAATTGACTGAAGTTCAAATTCCTCTTCTGCTTGAGGGGGCTTGAATCCCTTCCCCCACCCCAACCACCTTGAACCCACATCTTCCTTCACTGTGAGTCCCATAACCACCACTGTATATTATACATTCTGTGGTGGTGCTCTCTCTGCTGGCAGCAGTTGTTCCAGTTTGCATTGACCAATTAAATAGCCATTGGACTATATATATATATATCTATATATAGATATATGTGGGGGGGGTGTATATGTGTGTGTGTGTGTGTGTGTGTGTGTGTGTGTGTGTGTGTATAGTCTCTCCTACACACACACACACACACACACACACACACACACACACACACACAACCAAGGTGGTATGTCACAAGGAGTTAACTGCAGAAATGCCTCCCTCTGGGATTTGCAGTTAATTAGGGGTTCAGTGAGATGCCTAAACAAGCCCTTTCATATAAATAAGAGGAGGAGTGGTCCCTCTATTCAACTAGATGAAGCCCTTATTTAGGATGTCAGACACCCAGCTTCAAGACCCTCATCTCTCCAAGTGGACTTGGGCCATGTCTCTCACCTCCCAGAAAGAGTGTGCTAGCTACCAGTCTTTGTGTATAGCCCTCCTAGCTCTTCCTGCTGAAACAGTATCACTTTACATAAAATAATAAAGGATTTCTTGGTATGGGGGAGAGAGAGTGAGAACGTGACTCAACATCCTGGTAGCAAGGCTGGAATTGGGAGTCCAGTCCTGTTCCAGTGAATACACCAGATGTTCATTGGAACCTTTTGCCTGCTGGAATTTACAGTCCTCAAATAGGTGCCCAGGCTCTTTATATGAAGCAGGTAGGCTACAGAAGTCAGCAAGCTGAGAAGGAAACTAGGCAAGCCCAGGGGAGTGGAGGTAGGTTCCACTACTGGGCATAAATCCTCTGGCCAAGATGACCCAGAAGAGGATATTCAAGTAGGAAGAGTACCAATTCCCTGAGACAATTGCAGAGGGATAGAAAGCCTGAGAAGACTAGAGGCAAAATCAGCTGTCTTTATGAGAATGCCCAAAGCATGAGCAATAAACAGGATGAACTGACTCTCATTCTGGCAGATGAGGAATTTGACCTCATGGGGATGATGAAGACCTGGTGGTACAATATATATGATTGGGCAGTAGATATTGAGGGCTATAGGCTCTACAAAAAGGATTGGATAGGTAAGAATGGTGGAGGTGTAGCTCTCTATGTGAAAGAGCAATACCCATCCTTGCACATTATATTTGATTGTATGGAGAGGCCCCCTGTGACCCTCTGGGTCAAGAAACAAGGGGGCTCAGGACAAGGGGACCTGATGGTGGGAGTCTACCATAGGCCTCTCTACTAAGAAGAGGAAAGTGACCAGGCAGCCAGCACTAAAGACTTGATAGTTATGGGTGACTTCAACTACCATGACATCTGTTGGGAAGACCATTCAGCCAGCTCCAGCATATCAATCAACTTCTTGGCAGCTATAAATGACCTGTTCTTGACACAAGCTGTGGAGGGACCAACTAGGGGTAAAGCCACTCTCGACTTGGTACTGACCAAAGGGGAAGACATGGTAGGCAACCTGAAAATCGGAGGTATTTTGAGCGACAGTGATCACGATTTGATCAGATGTACCATCCACTGAAAGGTTAGGAATTTTGCCAGCAGAACTTAAAAAGGCCCTTTGCAACCAGTGACTAGATTATTTGGGAGTTCAGGAATGGTGGTCCTTCCTTAAGAAGGCAAATCTCACTGCTGAAAAAGAGGCTATGCCCACGTGGTCAAAAAGAGGGTAAAGGGCCAAAAGACCTACTTGGTCCAACAGGGACATTAGAGAACTTCTCAAAAAGAAAAAAGAAGCATACATGAAATGGAAAAATGGTGCACCATCCAGAGAAATATACACATATGGCCAGGGTCTGCAGGTATGAGACAAGGAAAGCCAAGGCATGCATAGA
Organism: Gavialis gangeticus; assembly: GCF_001723915.1. Classification (NCBI taxonomy): domain Eukaryota; kingdom Metazoa; phylum Chordata; order Crocodylia; family Gavialidae; genus Gavialis; species Gavialis gangeticus. Next base: position 52,709,563 of record NW_017728992.1, on the reverse strand, counting down.
GATCAGGCTGGCTAGCAACCAAATTAAAAGACAACAAAAAGTCCTTCTACAGGTACATAGGAAGCAAGAAAAAAAATCAAGCTGTGCTATCAGACCCCTATTGAATATGGAGGGGCAGCACACAGTTCATCCCCGAGAAAAGGCAGAGCCCCTAAATACTTACTTTGCACCAGTATTCTTGATATCAGATGGGAACTTGTCACCTGTCCAGAGGCCCAATGAATATGAGGAAGACAGTAGTCCGCATAAAATCAATCCTGAACAAGTGAAAGCACTCTTAGAACATTTGGACATTTTCAAGTCTGCCAGGCTAGACGATCTGCACCCAAGAGTCCTGAAAGAACTGGCCGAGTATTATTTGCCCTACTGGTTACAGCATTGCACTGCTGGCTCATATTCATAGTCTATTATTACCTTCAGGTCCCTTTCTTTTGTAGTGCTGGTCAGGATGGCGTTGCCAAACCTGTAGGTGTGTAGGGGATTGTTTGCCCCCAGGTGAAGCACTTTATATTTCTCGATGTTGAACTTCATCTGTTTCCAGTCTGCCCAACTTGCAAGCATCTATAGATTCTTGTAGAGGTTCACTGTTGTCCCTTTAGTAAGTGTGTCCATCAAATCTTCAGACTCGGATTCAACTGAATCGAATGGGGGACAGCAATCCGAGTCAACAAATCGATTCACTGTCCCTGATTCAGGCCGAATCCAAATCCAAATTGAATAGAGCGCGTTTTGCACAGCCTCTTCTTAAACACCCCCAGGGATGGTGACTGCACCACCTGTGCTAGAAGCGTGTTCCAGATTTTAGATACCATCACGAAAAATAAGTTTTTCCTCGTGTCCAACCTAAATTTTCCCTCAGCTAGCTTGTGCCCATTGGACCTTGTCCTCCCAAGAGGTGCCCTTCTGAAGAGATGCTCCCCTAGATCTTGCTGTTCTCCCTTGACATACTTGTCAGGAGCTATCAAGTCACCTCTCAGTCTTCTCTTACTCAGACTGAACAAACCCAGTTCCTGGCGTCTCTCCTCATAGGGTCGATCATCCAGGCCCCTGATCATATGGGTGGCCCTTCTCTGTATTCTTTCAAGCTGATCCACATCCTTCTTGAAGTGCAGTGCACAGAACTAGACACAGTACTCCAGCTGTGGCCTCACCAATGCCAAAGAGATGGGGAAGAGTACCACACTAGATCTATTGGCAATGCTTTGGCTGATGTCCATCTCCGTGCTCCTGGGGTCTCCAGGCAGCAAGGGTCTCTGGGCATCAGGTGGTGGCTCCTCCTCTGCAGTCCCTGCAAGACAGCCTTCCCCTGCTTTTGACCCCCTTCCCCAGCTCAGCAGGGAGCAGTGTCTGAGCTGCAGGCTGTAGCAACTCTCCTGTCCTGCACAGCCTCACAGCCCAGCAAATGCAGCCCCTCCCTTGGCTTTGCCTGCCCTGGAGCCCCACACCCATCAGGGAAAACAGGGCGGACTCCGGCAGTCCCTCCCCGCCCCCCCTCCCCCCTGCAGCTCTGCTGTGCTCACCCAGCTGGTCACTGGGCTGCAGGTGGGTCTTCCAAGGCTTGGAGTCTGCATACAATCAGCCCTTCTCTAATCCTGCCTGCAAAGGTTTCTGGGCTGGAGAGAGGACCTGGATACTGTATCACTCCCATGGCAGCCTTTTCTGCTGCTCCACAGGGTACTCCTAGGGGTTCTCCGAGGGACCACTGTGTTGAGACTCTGTCTCCAGTCTCCAGCCTGTCCCTCAGCCTCAGCCTCAGCCTCAGCCTCAGCCTCAGCCTCTCTCTCTCTCTCTCTCTCTCTCTCTCTCTCTCTCTCTCTCTCTCTC
>NW_017728992.1:52703627-52707669 GCF_001723915.1 Gavialis gangeticus | reverse complement strand
CTCTCTCTCTCTCTCTCTCCCCCGCCCCGTGGGAAAACTACTTCCCCCTTTTATCCAAGCCTCTCAGCCAATCTCAGCCCAGAGCCCTTCGTGGGCTTTTGCTAACAGCTCTATTTCAAAACTTTGCTGGGTTTACATCACCCCCCCCACTTCCAACAGGGCTGCCCCCAAAACAGCTTCACTTGCCCTCAGAGCCTACAGTGTCCCCACTGGGACAAACTCTGTCTTTCTGCCAGGCAGCCCTTCCTATTCTTTCAGGTGGGTCCATTTTTTAAATGCTGCTACAATTGAATTGGGAGACTCCTCCCTAGCTTGCTCCTGTGGCTGAGGGCAAGCCAAATTTGGGGGCATCCAAACCCCAAGCTTCCAGACTTGGGCCTGTATGTAGGGTGCCCGCCAAAGGACGTGGAAGCATCTGAAGCCTCAGGCTGTGCGGGGGGAGAATATTTGCTGGTAGTAGAGCCACATTTTGTTCTTGAATGACTCATGGATTTGGAATTGATATGGCTAATTTGACTTGGAACACGAAAAATTTTCCTTTAAAAAAAAAAAAAAGTACCAGTACTATAGGAAGACGGTTGATAACAATGGGAAAGAGATTGCAGGCATATGGGAAAGAGGGAACTGGCATAGATTTTCAGAGGCAAGTTACAGCGATTATGATGGAGACAACGATGAATACAATAAGGAGTGAAAAAGGCTGAGCAAACAGTCAGGGGAGTTGGGAAGGGAGGAGAGAAGGGATAGGGGAGAGGGGACTGAAGTAGTCCTTTGTGTAATTGTGATGGTTTAAAGGTTACAGTGATGGGCGCACAGGAATGCAGGTGCACTGGTATATGGTATGGTCTTTGTAATGGGGCTAAGAATGGTGTAACTGTAAAAGTGTTTTGGACAGTCAAGTGAAAAATAGCATCAGAAGACAGGTTGCTAGAGGTATACACACACATATATATGTATGTGTGTGTATGTGTGTGTGTATATATAGATATAATTTTATACATATATCTATGTATTTGTATGTACATATAGTTTTATACATATATACACACATACATTGATATCTATAGATATTGATATATAGCTATATATCTATATATATATCTATATATAGATATATATATATATTTTTTTTTTGTGAGAAAGATATGTTTGCCCAATATGGGCCATGTGTTTCATAGTCATAGTCAGTGTTGGCTGCATTTAATTAACTTCATAGCTGGTTTACATTACTGGACACATGTTGCTTTTAGCAGCAGTTTAATGTTAGCCAGTGTATTTAAAGTGGTTTCCTTATATATGAATATAAGACGAGGGGCTTTTTTTCCTATGCTGATTGGTGGGGAGAAAATCTAATTTTGTATTTGAATAAATATGATAGTATATCAGTAATATCATAAGTAATATAATTAATATATCATAATATATCTTATGAAGTTCAGCTCTTCATACAAATTATCCACAGACTGATGTTTTTTTGAATGCACTGATAATTGGAAACAATTAACAAAATAAATCTGAGGCTTAGACTACTGCTTGCTTGTGACTAGCTTGTTTATAGTAGTTGAGCTTTGAAAGTTAAGCTGATTTGACTGGATGTTTAAATTCAGTAACTTTCTATACCATGATAGGATGATCTTTAGATTTGAATTTCCAGTGGGAATCTCATTATTAGAAATCCAGACTACTTTCCACAAGTTATCCGAAATATTAACTTATAATAAATAAACAGAGTGAATGTGTATGTGCATAAATATAGTTGAATTCATTTAAAAATTAGAGTTAATATTTGTGGTCAAGGTTTTCTTGAGCAGGAACCCAACTTACTGAAATAACATAATTTTTAAACAAAACAAAATACAATGTGATAAATGTGGAGTTGACAGCATACTGAAACAAACTTTGGAAGATATTTTTAGGACAGGAAGACTCTTCTTGGGAAAAAAAAAACTTAAGAATTAATTAATCATTGTATATCCCATGAAGACAACGTTTCAACTTGCCTGGGCAGAAGTAAACTTGTGTTTGAAAAAGATAGTTAAAATAAGAAAGAAAAAAGTGCATCCTGTGGGAGTCATCATAAATTCCAGTGTTACTAAATGAGGAGGTGTAGGTTTGACAGAATTTTGATTTGCTAGGTGTGTTCCAAAGCAAATTTATTCAGTCATTGATTCTTTGGGTTCCATAGCAGCAGTGATTTCACATTTAACTTGTTCCCACTTGCTTCAGCGAAGCTGCTCAGTTTATAAATCAATTTACACATTTCTTTTTGAATTTATCATGTTCCTCTTCAGAAAAAGGATACTCAGTAATGTTATAGTCTTTTTACTTATAAAGCACTTGATAAACATAACATAGCTAAATTCTACAACTCCTTGCGACAAGAAACTGTAGGGCACCCTTAATCTCACATGCTGGAACAAGAAGCTGAGGGACAAAAGTTAAGGGATTTAGTGAAAACCATGCAAAAAATGTAAGCAGCGGGAGAAAAACTTCTGAGTTCTTATTTCTGTAATCCAAATCACTTTAGTTTATGAGAGGCTGAACACACTGAGGCAGAAGACAGTGTCATCAAATCTTATACTTTATACCAATAGTCTTCCATTTAATCACTTTCTTTTTCCTCCCTGCTGAAAATATGGCTAAAGGTTAATTGGGAATTAAAGTTCTTGAAGCAGCCATTACACCAAATCAGCATTACAGTTTGTGTTTCTGTTTCATTTTGGTCAAACTCTGGAATTTTAAAAAGGCTAAAGAATCCCATAGGGACCCAGAAAGAATGGAGAGTCAAAGTAATGATTCTATCACAAGGAGTGGCCAACCTGCAGCTCCTGAGCCAAATTTGGCTCTTCAGAAGTTAATATGCATCTCCTTGAATGTTTGCACAAGCACACAGTGACCAGCTTCCATAGCCATTACGTCATGTCGTGTGCTTGTGCAAAGCTTCATATTAACTTCTGAAGAGTCGCGTGTGGCTCCGGAGCTGCAGGTTGGCCACCCCTGTATCAAGAATGGAACCAATCAGTGACAGATAAGCATCAGTATGTGCATCTATATATGCAATTAGGGTGAGGAAATAAATTCCAGCACAGTTTGCACCAGAGTTTATTCCTCCTGGGCACAGCATTTAAATATGCACCCAGGACCACAGCACATTGAGCCAGGGTGAAGCAGCCGCAGGCTGGCAGGGAGCCTGGGGGGTCAGCCCCAGGTTCTGAGTGGCAGTGTCAAGTGGCAGAGGGGCGGGCTGGAGCACAAAGGTGCTACAGTGTGGGGCTAGCCAGTAGGCAGCCCCCTACACTGTTGTACCTTTGTGCCTCAGCCAGTGCTGGTCACCGTCTACATATGCGCTGTGACAGTGTAAATTACTCTGCAGTAGGTTAGTACTTGTCCTGGACAGTATTACCGTAATGCAGAGTTAATGAATCTACAACAACCTAATATGAGTGCCCATGTAGATGGTGATGCTTTACTGCAGAGCTAATTAGCCAACTGCAGCAAAGCACATGTGTAGATGCACTTTCTTGCTTACTGTGGATGAATATATGCAAACTCCTGGCTGTTATAATTAGGACAGACAAACTTAAACACATGTTCCCAGGACTTGCAGCAGTATATGTTATTCTAGGAGTCCATGGCTTTCAGGGAGGGAATGTTCCAAGCACAAAGAAATAGCTAAAGCTTGAAGACTATCTAGACATACCATTGACTACTCCTTGGAAATGTCTATCACTGAGGTGAAGTGCTATAGCATATGTAGAGCTACACTAGCGGCAGATTCCATCTACAGAATTCCTGAGTAGTAATGTAAAAGTGCCTTATTTCTTTATTTAGTACTTTATTAGAATTATAGGTAGAGCTGGTCAGAGTTTTTCATTTAAAAAGTAGGCTGATGACAGATGTGGGGGGAAAAAAAACACAAAATGCACTTTACCAGAACAGGTAGCACGTTAGTTTGACCCAGCCCTTCAGCATCTGTATAGATTGCATGCTTCAGTGGGGCTTTTTGGCACTTATATCCAAAAGCTGATGCAATCAGTTATTA
>NW_017728992.1:52685931-52698627 GCF_001723915.1 Gavialis gangeticus | reverse complement strand
ACAGAGAGAGGCAGGCTGCAGAAAGGAGCAGGGGCTGGGCCAGGCTGGGGTTGTGCTGCTGGTAACTGCAGAGCTAGAGCAGGGGGTAAGGAGGGGTGTGGACAGAGTGGGAGGGCAGGCATGGTATGCAGGGCATGAGAGGTCATGCTTCAGTGGGGCTTTTTGGCACTTATATCCAAAAGCTGATGCAATCAGTTATTAGATAAAAGCACCAAAAAAGCCCTGCTGAAGCACCCAATCTATTCAAACATTGGGTGAGCCAAGGCAAACTAACACAATGGCACTTCTAGGCATATACTGCGCTTGGTGCAGGGCCGCACTGAATTTAAAATAAAGCACCATTTTTTAAATGTCTGTAAACAGCTGTAGAGTTTAATTGAAAATGCTATATTCTGTGAGAAATGTTAGTTTTGTCAATTTTCCATTTTTTTAGATGGTAAAATTTGAATTTAATGGGTGTGCCCTTGTTCTGTCTAATTAAATATTTAGTGCACTTTGGATTTCTAAAACAAGTTTTTTTTAATTAGAATTGTATTTTTTCTTCTTTTTCCATCTTTATATCTTTTTGCTTCTCAGGACAACAAAATGAATAGCATCCAGAATATTTTTTAACTCTTTCAACCCCCTCCACCTTTTTCCTCCTCTTTTATTTCCTTTTCTCAAATTTTCCAAAACTTCTGAACTCTTGAAAAGATGAGAGTCCAAAGGAAAAAAAGAAAACATTGTAAATATACTAGTTTAGCTCTTAAAAGTTGATGATACTTTAAAAAGCAGCAGAATGGAGGGAGGCCAAAAACCTGCCATATTTTCAAAAAATTCTGATTTGAAACAAAAGTACCTTTTCAAATCAAATAGTAATAATTTTTTCAGTTCAAATTTAAATACAGCAAATATTCTAGTGACCTTTGGTTTGATATTTTCCTTTCATGTGAAAAATTTTGTGTTTTGTTTTGTTTTCCCCCTAATCACTTTCATTTTGGCTATTCAACTTGTGTAGTTTGTTTTTCTGGGGCAGTGCAGAAGATGGTAGCTGCCAAGAAAATACCTCCTTTTTTTCCATTCCTGAGCCCTTGTCTTTAAAGACACTCACCCTTAAAGACACAAGTTTGTTACATATCTTCCTCAATCCTTACAGTCAATTCTGAAATATCTATTTTGTTTAATTACAGCGTTTTCTCATAAGAAGTTTATTCCAAAACTATAACAGGTAGCTGGAGAAAGTTCATATTCTCATAAACAGATGCATAATAAAAGGTGGCATATGAACAATGCTTTAAGACAGTCATACTCCATGTTTCAGATTCAGCACTCAGATTCTGGAGAGTTTATCCCTTCACTTACAATAATATACATACTATTATAATCCATCTAATTGTTAATTAGGTAAATGAGGTAGAGTTGGGCCCATTCATATATGTAAGAAAGGAAGCATTATGTTTTTTTATAAAACGCTGCGTTCCCTCAAGGAGAGTTGTAAACGCGCACACACATTGTATCAAAGGAATACACTTACTGGTGTTTTGTATGACAGCCATCTGTTCATGTTGCTTTTACCTACAGCAGCAGAATTCCAGGTGAGCTCTTTCTCTAGAAAGCATCATACACAAATTTACAGCCATTTTCCAGGTGGAAGATGAAAAAGTGAAAATAAAATTAAATGGAAACAATACCATTGATCTAATCATTTCTGCAATTGGCAGTGCCCTCAGCAGGATTTTCAAAACAGAGGGCCCTAGCCAGGGCAAAATTAGCATTGACAGGGGAAAGGAATGGGGCATGAAAAGGCAGAATGGAATATTTTCTTCCATTTATTTATGGACACATTGGATAAAGTTAGAATGTAAGTTTTTTGGAAAAGTGCTATAGAATAATATGTACCTTTTCTCCTTCAAGGGATATTAACACTGTAAGCTTCTTGAGGCAGACTGACTCTTTCTGTGTCAAAGTATGCTACTTAACATAGTGGTGTTCTGATCTACTCTACATGCCTGTCCTCAGTCTACTCACCAGAGATGCTCAGCAGCTGTCACATACCAAATAAGCTTTTCCTATTTGACTAAATAAATTACAGCACTGGAGTGTTTCATAAGGATGCTACCAGCTTGGAAGGTGGGTAATATATTTTTCAGTACAGTTTTATTCATGTAAATTAGAACTGTTTTGATATTTTTGGCCAAGGTACATGCTGTTCAGAGCAATGGCACAGCTGTTCCCTGTATATAAAAATAATAATGTGTATGGGAGAAGAAGGACCAAGAACAGATAACAGCTATATGTGTATTTCTGTGCTGCTCCGATTTTAGTAACAGCATCACAAAACAAGCTGGCAAACCAGTCTAAGTGGCCAGTGTGGGATTCTTCCCATACTGGAAAACACTAGAACTATGTATGCAGAACAGAGATGTTGTCTTGACACACCCAAACATCCCTACCTGCTGGAATGCCATAGGAATAGATGGAGCCATAGGCAGGGAAGCACAAATTAGAGCAGCACTTGGGGTGTTCTTATTTACACTGGGAACTGAGCCAGTCTTTAGTTTGCCTCAGTTCTGCATAAGAAATACGACATATCCAGTTTCCCTTTTCCCAGCTTTTTCAAGGACATGGGATACAGTCTGTGATTGGAGCCAGTACTTCTGTGTGCAGGATATAAATATAGATATTCTATCAACAATTAAGAAAAAACAATATTTACCAGGAAAGGTGCTTTGGTTTTGCACAAAATTCCATTCCATTTCACTTTGTTTCAAAATGATATTACCTGAGCATGTTATCATGGGAATAATTCAAATGGGCTAAAAGCTTTCTGTACCTGATAGAGTTTCCCTGCCACATGACTCACAACAATATATTCTGAATAACAGCAAATTCCATTAAAAAGCAATCTCATTTAGATTATATCACCAACATAGTGTACACATACAGGAATCACTTGAAGCTCACAGGAAGCATTTGCTAATGTCTGTGTTGTTTTAATCCAAAACTGTAGCTTAATTTTAAAAAGTCAATTGGAACAACTTGTGACGTGTGCCTGAAAATACAGTTTGTTTCTGTCTGTACTTTGCCTGATACTGATAATATTAAGGGAAATGCATGAGAATATTAAGGGCGTGTGGCATGCTGTCCTATTGAAAACTTCTGCTAGCCCCCAAGATGAGAGCACCACTAAGGAAAAGTATAGGATCCAAGGCTACAATTTTCCAAAGCACCTATGTTCCAGTGTTAAAAGAGAAATAAGTCTTGTTTACACCACTTCCATGCTGTGCCCTTGCATTCACCCTGAATCAAGCCCCACGTCCTCCCTTTTACTCTGTTTCCACCAAATCTTGGAACTGATGCCATACAACTGCCTTAGAGCAGTCCGTAAGCACTCCTTAGACCAGTGGTTCTCAACCTCATTAGGTTCAAGGCACCCCTCAGAAAATTTCAGCTCTTAGCTTTCACTCATTTTTTGACTATGAAAATGTAACAGAACAATTCTTCTGTTGCAAAAAAACTCAGGAAGGTCACAACAGGTCAGAATAGTTTTAACACTGTGGATCCCTGTTTGAAATCTCTTGGTGCATCCAAATGAATGTACACATGTGATTTGTGGCACTGCAGGCCCATCTGTGGGGCTGCAAGTCATACACGCTGCCATAGGTAGCAGGTGGCTGGGGTTAATGGGACTTAGCCCCCCTAAAATAATTTCAAGGTGGCCAGTGACAGCAGCAGCACCACAGCGTTGCCATCCCTCAATGCCCAGCGCAGCTCAGCATGCAGCCAGGCCAGCGACCCACACGTGCTCAGCTCTGTGTGGCTCAAGCACCCCACATGCGCTCCGCTCCGTGCGGCTCCACTACTACAGCACTACCGCCATGCCCTGCTGCAGCGCCCAGTGCCCCCTCCACACAGCCAGCTCTCCCCCCCCAAATAATATTTTCTCCTGCTGTCTATGTATGCTGCACATGCAGGGCGTTTGCTAGCCTGCCAATTTGCAGCATGGCAGGTTTTTTTGAGTGGGGTGGTACATATGGCAGCAGTATGCTTGTCTGACCAGAGCCATGCTCTGGTTGCCGCCAAGGTCCATGTGCCTGGTCACCGCTGCTGCAACCCTGGGAGGCCCCCAGGACTCCAGGTAAGGCTGCTGGAGCCAGCCTGAGTGCTGGCCCCAGCCTCCCCTTCCTCACTTAAGGAAACTTGCTGCATGCCAGAGTATGCATGCACAGGCATTTCCAGGGACAAGTAGCAGCAGCACAACTATGTGCCACTGCTCTTTGTCCCCAGGGTACGCATGGGCATGCTCATCTGAACATGCCCTCTAGGTTTATCTTACGAATCATGTTTGTATACCTAAAAGTGCTGACATTATGTGGTGCCCTGCAGCACCCTTCAAGGAAGCTCAAGGCATCCCTGGGTGCTGTGGCACTCTGAGAAACACTTCCTTGGAGGACCTAAGCATGGTGCTAAACACACACTTAATACTGCTTTAAGTCTACTGTCTTGCTTCATTCGCAGGATTTGGCACACACAGAGCAAGAGGGAGAGGTCACATCCTGGGAAGCAGACAAGCTCTGAGACACTTGGGGCTAGATCCTCAAAGGTGAATTTGATGATCTTCAAAATAGGTATGAACCTACCTACCTTCACAGAGGTTGTGACAGTCTCCAGTGGCCTATGATGGAAAAGTGCTTTGAGAAGCTTTGATGGGATGTGCTACATAAGTACATGCTGCCATTGTCTGCTTGCTTGACAGTTCCCACAAAGATACTAGATGCTTTACATGTTACATAAAAGACAGAGGCCCCTGCTAAAATGAGCCTGCAATTTATATGAAAGCACAACCTAAAATGAATAACAAGATGAAACATGGAGGGAAGGAAGACAAGGGTTGTAGCAATAGTTGTGTGTTTGTAATTCTAGTGGGCCACATTATGCCTTTGGGCCTAACCACTTTGTGCCCTTCCAGCAGTGAAAAGTACCTGAAAAGCCAAGTGAGCTCAGAACCTGGGAATTCCTCTGGCAAGGAGGATTCCCCAGGTGGCAGAGTCCATATAGTGAATCTATGACACTTCCCCTCCAGGCCATTACATATGGGGTGTGGTCAAGGTGCCTCTGTACTCAGCTTTTCCCATCTGCCAAAAGAGCCCCTGGGCAAGCAGGTGTAAATTTAAAGCAGACTTTGGGCTTTCCTGAGTTGCATCAAACACTAAAACAGTCCTAAGTCAGCTCTTTACTGGGGGGAACCTGAAAAACAGCATAAAGCCACATTTTACCACTTTTGAAGTGTAGCTAGCGTGTAAGACTGGTTTTAACTAACGCTTCAATTATATCATTAAAGCATTTTTATTTTGCTTGTTGCTGTGGTCTTATTTAGCGGGGAAGTAAGGAATTAAATGGGAAGGGAAAAAGGTGGGAAATGGAAAGTGGGGAGAGCAAAAGCAGATTGGATTGCTGGAGAGGAAAACTTGTGGGTAGGAGGAAAGGGAAAAAAAGATGAGAGGTGGGTGAAAAGGGAGGTGATTTTTGAAAACTAGATTGAACCCACCTATGTTTTTATTTACATGGTGATTCAGTGCCTGTAATTCAGATCATGTCTTAACAGCAAAGGATTTGTGGCAAGAAGCAAATCATAAAACCACCAGATGCAGAGAACATGCCTGCTGCCAGGTTTGGAGAAAAACTACGGGCCAAATGGTAATTTGAGCTACAAAGATAGAGAAGGAAGAAATTGCCACAAGTGAGAAATGATCACTCCTTTCTTCAGCAGGCTTTGTGAGTAGTTTCTACGCGGGGTACTTTCCACCAATGAACCGCGTCTGTTTATTTCTCTTGAAAATCTGCCTCTGCTTCTCCAAACTCATTTCTCCCCGGATTACCCAGTGAAAACAGACTAGGATTGACGGATACAATCTGGCTTCTTTTTCTCCTTATTACAAATTATAATTTGTGAGGTGCCCAGGGTTTTCTGGCCGAGGGTGCTTTATAAATAACAGATAATTATCGTCATTATTATTATTTTATGATATTTTAAAAAAGAAAAGAAAATGAATGCAGGGCTTAAAAACACCAAATGCCCTTTTTATTCAGAGGGGGGAGGGAAGAGCTAGCTGTACTACCAAATGAGTTTTAAGCCTTTGCTCCCCTGAATTAGTGAATAGTTTTCCGTTGGTTGTGCTGCACCAAAAACCAACAAAAGCAATCGCCAGGTGCCAAAAAAAAGAGCAAGCTCTGAATTCCCTGGCCCTGTTCATCTCAACCCCCGCACAGGAAAGAGGCAGAGGTTTCTAAACCTAGCCTGCAAGCCAGTTCCAGAGGTAAAGCTGCTATGGAAATCTCACAAGAGCTGCAGTTAGCCAACTGCCATATGCCCTGACAAAGCTACCAACAGCAGCAGTGAGCCCAGGGAGTGCTTTTATCATTAGCCCCTCACCCAGCGGTAGAGGAAACTCATTTAGCCCCATGCTGGACTTTCATTAGGAGAGACTTGCATCAGATGGTCGCAGTGTTTTGGCACTGGTGTCATGTGGTCCTTTGTTGGGGACGTGGCCATATCTCACCTCAGCAGGGATCTCAGATTGGAGCTCTCTTCATTGACAGATGCCAAGACAGCAGCAGCAGCCGCAAAGGCAGCTTGATTTGGTGCTCTCTTTTATGCTGGCATTTTGCGGCCCTAAACCTTCAAGAGAAAGCTTTAAAAAAATTCTCCTCTTATAAATAAGACAGGAGGTGGCAGGGGGAGAGGGGTGGCGAGTAGAAAGGAAGCAAGAAATGCCCAGAATTATCATTTGAAACTGCAGCAGAAAGCAAGGAAAACTGTCACTGACAATAATTATTTCTAACCTCGGGACTGTAATAAAAAGTCAATGAAGCAAGAGATGTCAATATATTCTAATAACAAAGATGTGATTTCCTCCCCCCTCACCCCCTTTCTTCAGTTTCTTAAGTTCAAATGTACAAAAGTGGAACAACAGGCATTGAAAGAGAAACAAATTCATCTTCCTTCAAAAAATCATTTCAGGATCACTGTTTGCATTATTCACCTTAGAGTATTTGGGAGAAGCTGCAGTGAAACTTCCATTTTTTTAAAAAAAGCATTGAATTGAAGTTTCTTTAAATGATGCCATTGTCAAAAGTGACTGAAAAATAAGTGGAAATAACAAAGAAGGCAGAGTGCCTTGATTGTTTTCATTATCATTCCTCCCCAAAGAAAAAAAGATTGGGATTCAATATTGAAATTCCTGACCTCTTTACAAGCATGTACTATGTTATGTTGCAGATTTTTCATAAAATGAAATATGCTAACAAAGAAAACCCTTAGAATTTCAGAAATCTGCAGGCTGAATTACCTTATTCTAATTAAATTCTGCATTTAAAAAAATAGGCAAACTCAGATTCATATAGATCCGACTGTCAGCTCCATAATTTCCATATTATTACATAGCTATATCGCTCCCATCACAACAGTATCTGAGTTCCTCAAAATCTTGAATGGCTTGGTCTTTACAACATCCTCTGGAGGATAGGAAACTACCCTCCCCACCTTTTACAGAAACAGAGGCACTGAGAACCTAAAGGCTAAATCCGTAAATAGACTTGGGTGTTGTGACAACGAACAGGATTTACTGTTCGTAAACTAGACCGAGGTAGATGCTTCTCCTGCCCTCATTGGAGGTTTTCAGGAAGAGACTGGATCTGCATCTGTCTGGGATGGTTTAGAAACAGCACAACCTGGATCTGTACAGGGGATTGGATTAAATGATCCTTGAAGTCTCTTCCAACTTGAAGATTTGATGATTCTTTAGTTTTACTAGATAGAAGGATTCTCTCATTAGTAATGACCAAATTCAGGGGTGGATACTAATATACTGACCACTAACTATATGGAGCCGGATACTGCTTGACTTGCCTGTCTACTGGGGTTCCTAGTGCAACTGATTCTCTTTTAATGAGATCTGATATTCTCTGATAGCATTTTTATGTAAGAGGAAGCCCATCTTGGGTGGGGGGAAGGAGGGAGTGAATGGCTATTTTACTTTTTTTTTTTTAAGGAAACAAATATACAAGAGGAATGTAAGCTGACAGTGAATCAAATCAGGAATGTACAATAAATGAACAGAAATATTAAGGAGTAATTGCATATTTTTAGACACAGGGTGCCTTATTTGAGAAAACTAATGCAAATGTAAATCAAATCAGATTTTAAAAATACTAATACCAGGAATGTGTGAATGGATTAATCTGTAACAGGTCAAGATGTCCCCATTTAAATAAGATGTAAACATATGACACAACCCCTTGACATGAAATAGCTCTGCCCCACCAGTGGCCAGTTTACCTAGGGATGAATCGGGGACAGTTTTGTCATGCACAGCCTGAATGCACCACCTGCTTTTTTCTCATGCTTTCAAATGCACAGCCTGCTTGTTTGTGCACAGCTGCGACAGTGCAATTTGCTCCAGGTTTATGCCTTGAGCTTCACCTCTGTTCATGTGTCCCTAACCTAATTCATTAAGTCAAGAAATGTAGTAGCAACCCTGGTTGCAAAGAATGGAGAATAACATCTCAGTGTTTCAGCCAGTAAGTGCCTGAGATAACAATCTTGCTGTAATGTTACTGAACTAGGCCACCACAAGACTCTGAAAGCACGTCAGGTATTATGAGGTTTAGCACACAATCAGAGCCCTCATGCAGGTGAACTGTGTTGAAGCGCCACCTACTGAAATATTGCTACAACACCCCTCCCCCCTTACTAAGTTTCCACATGTTTGAAACTGGCTTTTGCTATGCCGTTACAAAAAATGATCAGATAGATAGATCAAACCTTATGTGAATCTTCTTTGAATCCTTCCCTTGCACATAGATGATACCACACTTACTAGCGTTTCCATGGCTTTTCATTTTTTAAAACACAAAGAAGTAAAATCAGAGTGTGAACTGGCAAAGTTTGGAGTAGATTACAGAAGAGGCATCTCTGCATTAGTAGGGGAACTGGTCCGTACTTTTAATTGCTTCCATTTGTCCTCTGTCTTGATTTAGAATTAAGTAGGTTTAAGTGAATGTGTCCTGACCACAGAAAGAAACAATGTGAAAAAAATTAATTATACGATATGGGGAATAAAATGAAGTAAAAGCAGAACAATTCAAACAAAAAATAGAGAAGGGAATGTGCGTTTATGGAATGTTAACATAAAAACTTAATGTATCCAATGTGAATCTGGTTTGTAAAATAAAAAAGGTGGCAACCAATTAGATCATCTGTTAAAAAAATGAGCAAAATCTAGTACTCAGCATTTTGTAGGTGACACAACTGTTATCAGTTTGCCCATGCTATTGCCACTGAAAGTTCTGTCTGTGGTTTTGAATTAACTTTAGCCAAACATATTTATGATATTGTGGGTTGGATTCTGTAGCTCTCCAATTCACAGGAATTTTGGATGCATAAGACACTCAATTCCAGGCTACTGATGCTCTGCTCACAGTTAATGATGCCAAGATCCAACTGAACACTCTATCCAAAAACTATGCACCAGATAACAACCTTCTTGAATTGGTTTCCACTTGTCAGGTTAGCCTTTCTGCTGCATTTCTCTTGGCTGTTGATAATGTCTCTTATATCCAGTTGTTATTTACACACAGAGTTTTGCACAGGCCTTTGTTCTATGTGCTATTTAGTTCATGTGTCTGCTTCTTTTCTCAAAGACCTGAGGAAGACCCATTTACCCACCCCTAATTATGCTACTGCTCTTGGATTGGGTTCTGGGAGACCTGGTACACAAAAGCTTGTCTATATCCCTCCAAACTATACAGTTGGTCCAATAAAGGATATGATCCACACACATCTTTGCCTCTCATTTTTCCTAGATCCATCATACCTACATCACCCCAAAACTACAGAATATCCCATCAGTTTGCATCATAAATCCAGATGTCAACTACACATGTATTTTGTGGGTCAAATATGACTCAAAAGGGAGGCACCTCCATACTTCTATTTAGAAATGGCACCTCCATACTTCTATGCTCAGCTTTAAATGCATATACTTTGAGCATTATCCACTACCACAGGCATGTTTGAGAAAGTATTATCTTTTTTTTTCTACATTAGGTAATATAAATTACACTTGTCAAGCCCACTATTTGGTTTGGTATTCTACATGTAAACAGGCAATTTAGAATATCTCTTTCACCTGCTATTGAGATGGGAGTGTTTTAAAAGTGTATGGGTGTGCTATGTGTGCACACTGGTGGTCAGAATGAGGCTTCTTTGATGAGTTTGTCCACACAATGAGTCACAATTGGTTTTCCTAAGAAAGCTTCATTTCATTCCAGGAATCTTGGCCAAAATCATGAGGGTGTGCGGGACTGTCGATGAGCCTTGAGGAAGTCTGAAGCAAACCAAAGTCTGTTTGTTACTTTAGGTAGAAATCAGCCAAACTTCTGAGGATATTCTCCGTCTCCCCCTTCCTAACCTGAAACTGGTCACTTTTAAACGCAGTTTAAGTGGGCACATTTATGTGATCATTAATGTGCTATGGTTACTGTGCATTAAGTTTAGTACTTGCATAATCAAGTACTAAATCAACGTGCAATGACTGGCATTTCTGCACAGTAGCACTGGTGCATGCCTTTTTAGTGAGAGTATTGCACACTAATCTATAATACTGCATAGTAGTGTATCAGCACTGTTTGTGTTGTGACACACTACTGTCCAGTATTAGTAGGCTACTGAGCAATTAACATCTTGTGTAGATGCACCCACTTTAAGTTTAAGGGTAATATTAAAATTGAAATAAAAAGTGAACTTGAAGAGTTTGAATTAGATGAATTGCAATACCACCTGTCCACCTCAAATGCCAAGTTGTGCCCAGCTCAGTCCCAAAGCACTTTGTTTTGTTTTTGGTTTTTTAATTGTTCAGAGAACTGTATTTTAAGTCGGAAGGTACCATGCTATCTATTTACAACTTAATCCTGAGCCACTGAAGTCAATTGGGAGTTTTGCCATTGACCTGAATGGAAACAAAAACAAACCCTTGGACAAAAAAAACATCATTTACCTAGGTCCTTGGATAAATACACATTCTTTTAGGAATCTGCATAAATCAAAATCCACTTAAAATTGTAACAAGCCCAAAGTATGTAAGCATTGAGGCCATTTAATAATTTATGAGTTTTATTGTTGTTCTTTTTATTCACCTAAGTAAATATTCATAGTATGTGCTATATAGTCATGTAGAGTATTAGCTTTCAGCAGTAGTTCAAAAAGCTGCTACAATTAAAACCTCAAAAAATAATATCCATGTAACTTTACAGTGCCAGCCTCTAAACAACATGGTGGTGTCCACATCTGGTTGGGCAGAAGTCCATTGGGAGTTAGTAGACTCTCCCTAGTTAACCGCATCTTAAAACTGTTGTGGCAGCATAACATTAGATGGGCCCAAGCAGAAGCCCATGCTTAGAAATGTTTTTGAGATGCCTGACTTATATTTAAATTTGGCAAATTCGTATATATATCAAATGGGTTAAACAAACCAACCTCCATCCTTAGCCCAAAAAAGAAAATAGCTAAATTTAAATATAACTGAACTTACCCAGCTTCAAAAAGCTAGATGCAGAGGTAGCTGTTTGAGTCTCTCTCTCAATATTATCATCCAAATTCATTATGTCTGGGTATGGGAGGAATCTTTAAACAGAGGATCATTGCTTTCATTAACTTCTTTGTGTCTGATATTGTATAGTTTATTGCATCATAAATACCTGCATTGGATAACATTCAATGTAAAATGCAATAAAACTAAATTAAAAGTTAGCCATCAATCAGGCAAATCAGAGTGAATACAGATGGCCAGAGCTTTTGGTTTTACTGGAAATTTAATTCAACAAAATTAACACATTATCACTGAAACCTTCCATTTTCTGGCTTAGGTAGCATCATCTCGATGCATCTGCAGGCCCTTACGACTCTTTGGGTATCCCATTTACTCACCTCTAGGTATGCTACTGCTCTTGGATAGGGACATGTTAGCCAATGTGTCAGGAAAAAAATCTGTGGTCCCACATCAATGTGAGCAGCCAGCACCTCACAAGGTGCTATAAAATGAGTGGTGCATTTACTCCCCACCCTCACTGAGTGGCCACTCTGTGGAAGTGCAAACAAGAGTCAGGAAACAGGTACATGTGGAAGACCTAGGCAGCTATATAACAATAGCTATCTTTTGGTAACAACAAGCATGGCCATCATGGGGGTGTCCAGACAAGCACGCATGTGCCTCTTGCCCCATCTCAAACCCCTTTGAGATGGGGCAAGAGGCCCATGTGGGAATGAAAAAATGTTCCCCATGCTGCAAACTTGCAGCATGGGGAGAAAATCAGACCCCTGGATATCCAGGGGCCTAAAAAAACAAAATTTGAAAAAGCAGGGCAGGGCACGGTCCCGGACCATGCCCTGAGGCAACTGGAGGCTGGGTCCTCCACAGAGATGCTCTGGCTGCCAGAGCGTCTCTATGGTTGGCCCCTTGCCCTGGTGTTGAACACAAGGCTTGCCAGGCTCCAGTGCTGGTAAGTAAGAGGTCAGGGGGGCTGGAGCAGGGGGAGGGAACCATGGGGGGGACCCCCAAAGGCTCCGCCGACTCCCCCAGCCCCCTGATCCCTGCTCTGCCTGGCTTCTCCCGAAGCCCCTGATCCTCATGGTGCCCAGCCCCACCCTGCCTGCCCCCC
>NW_017728992.1:52680572-52680931 GCF_001723915.1 Gavialis gangeticus | reverse complement strand
CAGCATCCCCATACCAAAAAGAACAAACCAACCCCCCCGGCACTTACCAGCAGTTCCAGCTGCTGTCTGGGTCACTGGGGCCCCGCCCGCACAGTGCAGGGCAGAGGGACAGCCCCAGTGGCCCCTGCTCAGGCCCTCCTGCCCCCTGCTGCCCTGTGCTGCCCGGGGGGGACTCTTCCAGGAGGCCTCAGAGCCCCCCCAGCCCCTGTTTCTAGGGTAAGTAGAGGCTTTTTTCTGTTTTTTTTCTTTTTTCTCTTTTAAAGTAATGGTGCCTGGGGTTGACGGGGCAGCCATGGGGGCCTGGGTGTGCAAGTGGGTGATGGGGCATGGCAGGACAGCCATTGGGGGGTCCGGGGGAG
>NW_017728992.1:52680021-52680466 GCF_001723915.1 Gavialis gangeticus | reverse complement strand
CAGCAACTGGTGGGGGATGGGGCCAGGTGGGGCAGCAATTGGGGGGCTGGGGTGAGGCATGTTGGTTTTGCAAGGGGGGCCCATTTGGCCCCCATCAGGGGCCATACCCCTTGTGTGGGGGCTGAATCCCCTGTTGGGGGCCCGTACCCTTTATTTTGGGGTTGAACACCCTGTTGAGGGGGCAAACTCCTTGTGTGGGGGGCCATCGCCCTGTGGAAGGGCAGCAAAACATGTATTCATGAAACACGTATTTAGCATTCACTTTATTATTATGATAAAAGACTTGCTTTAACACTGTAAGATATATCCATAAAACATTGTCCAACTGATTGCTGTCTCTGTCTTGCTCTCTGTCTTCATAGTGGTCTTTTGTTTTACTTGTGGAGGAACATGTATTTTCAGGTATTTTACAGAGTGACTTTGGGATCTTTATCATCATGGATTT
>NW_017728992.1:52674704-52675021 GCF_001723915.1 Gavialis gangeticus | reverse complement strand
GGGGGTCCGGGGGAGTGGGGTTGGGGCCAGGTGGGGCAGCAGTTGGGCACCTGGGGTGGGGCAAGTGGGCCTTGCGGGGGGGGTGGTAGCCTCTGCAGGGGCCATTTGGCCCCTGTTGGGGGGCTGTGCCCCCGTGTGGGGCCATAGCCCGTTGAGGGGCCATAGCCCTTGTGTGGGAACTGTATCCCCTGTGAGAGGGCAGCAAAATATATATTTATACTTCATGAATTTATGAAACATGTATTTAGGGTTCACTTTATTATTATGACAGAGACACTGGTAGGCTTCCACATTGTTTTAACACTGTAGATATATCG
>NW_017728992.1:52669504-52669704 GCF_001723915.1 Gavialis gangeticus | reverse complement strand
AGGGAGGCCAGTGGCAGGACCTTGCTTGCTTAGAGCTGGCACCTTGGACCCAGCTGGCTGTGATTTCTTTTGTGTATTGCTAATTCACCACATATGATCTGTTTGGAAAGGCAGATCTGGATTTGCAGACAGAGAAGGAAGGCACAGCCTACCAGACAAAGAGAAAACTTTTCAATCCTTGCCTGAACAAAGCAATCTCC
>NW_017728992.1:52658978-52659332 GCF_001723915.1 Gavialis gangeticus | reverse complement strand
CAAAGCAGGCCACCACACCCAGAACATCTTCCGGGTGATAGCTTCCCAGATGGGTGGGCAGGGGGCACAAGTGGAAGTAGTGCTGCACAAAGGCCAAACCTGCAACCACAGTCCGCTGGCCCAGACTGTTGCAGTGGGTAGAGGGGGCAAGGAATTCTCAGGGCTGCTTCAGCAGTCCAGCTGGCACAAGGGGTAGTGTCCCCAGGTACCAATTGGCTGGGCCCCAGAAGCTCCTGAGAGCTAGCAGCCCTGAGCGACTTGCCAGGGTGGCTTTTTATACTACTGGGGCCAGCACAAGTGCTGGCCCTGGGCTCTAGCTCCCCCTTGCTGAGGATCCTGGAGAAGCCAAACAAG
>NW_017728992.1:52653453-52653978 GCF_001723915.1 Gavialis gangeticus | reverse complement strand
GTGCAGCAGGTCACAGCCAGGCAGCAGCCCCCACTGCCAGACTGCTGCAGTGGGTAAAGGGTGCCAGGAACTCTCAGAGCTGGTTCAGTAGTCCAGCTGGCACAAGGGGTAGTGTCCCCAGGTACCAATTGGCTGGACTCCAGAAGCTCCTGAGAGCGAGTAGCCCTGAGCTACTTGACAGGGCAACTTTTTGTGTTTCTGGTACCATGACAGGACAGCTTTTCATACTGCTGGGAACAGCACAGGTGCTGACTTGGGGCTCTAGCGCCCCCTGGCTGCAGATCCGAGAAGAGCCTGGCAGGGTTATTTTGCCTCAAGTAGCACAATTTGCTCCTCAACGAAGTGCATGTCCAAGCACGTGCACCGAGGCAAAAAGCCCTGGCTTAAATTTGCACCGGTTCTATTTGAGCTGCTGTAAGCACACGTGCTTGCATATGTGGATGCACCCCATGGGTGTGTCCACATGAGCATGCACGTGCTTGTTGCCCCACCTCAAACCCCTTTGGGGGATCCCCAGCAGCCCTG
>NW_017728992.1:52651175-52653041 GCF_001723915.1 Gavialis gangeticus | reverse complement strand
GGGGCAGCAATTGGGGGGCTGGGGTGAGGCATGTTGGTTTTGCAAGGGGGGCCCATTTGGCCCCCATCAGGGGCCATACCCCTTGTGTGGGGGCTGAATCCCCTGTTGGGGGCCCGTACCCTTTATTTTGGGGTTGAACACCCTGTTGAGGGGGCAAACTCCTTGTGTGGGGGGCCATCGCCCTGTGGAAGGGCAGCAAAACATGTATTCATGAAACACGTATTTAGCATTCACTTTATTATTATGATAAAAGACTTGCTTTAACACTGTAAGATATATCCATAAAACATTGTCCAACTGATTGCTGTCTCTGTCTTGCTCTCTGTCTTCATAGTGGTCTTTTGTTTTACTTGTGGAGGAACATGTATTTTCAGGTATTTTACAGAGTGACTTTGGGATCTTTATCATCATGGATTTTTCAGTTTTCCAATAGGGAACACCAGCATTCCTGCTAGGGAGGCCAGTGGCAGGACCTTGCTTGCTTAGAGCTGGCACCTTGGACCCAGCTGGCTGTGATTTCTTTTGTGTATTGCTAATTCACCACATATGATCTGTTTGGAAAGGCAGATCTGGATTTGCAGACAGAGAAGGAAGGCACAGCCTACCAGACAAAGAGAAAACTTTTCAATCCTTGCCTGAACAAAGCAATCTCCAAATGGGGCCAGGAGGACATGCTTTCACAGTTCAAAGCAGGCCACCACACCCAGAACATCTTCCGGGTGATAGCTTCCCAGATGGGTGGGCAGGGGGCACAAGTGGAAGTAGTGCTGCACAAAGGCCAAACCTGCAACCACAGTCCGCTGGCCCAGACTGTTGCAGTGGGTAGAGGGGGCAAGGAATTCTCAGGGCTGCTTCAGCAGTCCAGCTGGCACAAGGGGTAGTGTCCCCAGGTACCAATTGGCTGGGCCCCAGAAGCTCCTGAGAGCTAGCAGCCCTGAGCGACTTGCCAGGGTGGCTTTTTATACTACTGGGGCCAGCACAAGTGCTGGCCCTGGGCTCTAGCTCCCCCTTGCTGAGGATCCTGGAGAAGCCAAACAAGGTTATTTTGCCGCAAGTGGCACAATTTGCTCCACAACAAAGTGCATGTCCAAGCATGTGCACTGAAGCAAAAAGCCCCAGCTCAAATTTGCACCACTTGTATTTGAGCTGCTGCAAGCGCATGTGCTTGCATGTGTGGACGCACCCCATATGTCTGGTGCTTCACAGGAGATGGGAATAAAGCAATGTAGCAAAGGGAACGATTCTGTATGTGACCCCATTCTCCTCCAATAACAAAAAATAAGAAGGAAAAAGGTACTCAGAGGTACTGGCTGACCTTGGAGGAGCAACAAGGAAGCAATTAAGCAAGAACTAACCAAGCAGTGCTTCCATAATAGCTCTGGAGTTTGGAAGAGGTGAGGAGACAATGGAGATCTCTTTGTTCAGGCAAGGATTGAAAAGTTCTCTCTTTGTCCGGTAGGCTGTGCCTTCCTTCCCTGTCTGCAAATCTAGATCTGCCTTTCCAAACTGATCATATGTGGTGAATTAGCAATACACAAAAGAAATCATAAAGATTTGCAAGTAGGTTTGTTCTTCCCAGAACTTTAAATGCAGAAAGAAAATATATGGGTCTTTTGTAAGACTGACATTTTATTGTTAATATTATTATTTATAAAGCATTATATTCCTTTTCAGGAAGGGAACACAGGCATGAGTAATATACACATAATAGATTCACTTTAAATGGAGCCTTCAAGGGCCCTGAAAGAGTTAAGTATAGCATTAAATCCCAAATCACTAATGGATCACCACAAATATAGTTTACAACCTTTTTAAAAAAATGCATTAAAACCAATGTTACCATTAATCATCCTCTTTTTTTTTTTT
>NW_017728992.1:52638111-52651003 GCF_001723915.1 Gavialis gangeticus | reverse complement strand
TTTTTTTTTACAATTTCCTAATAAAAATAGTTTAATTTGTGTACTTTACAGGAAGATCAAGATGTAATGAGGACCTGCCCTGAACGGTTCCAATTTAATGTTTTCTGGAGTTCATTTATGAAAATCTGGAAGGGTTTTGAAAGCAATGTGGCTTTGTCAGAGTGAATAAAGGTACATCTTAAATGATATTTGGCAGCTAACATCACCCTAACTTGCTTGCAATTCATGATTTACAGTAACTGGATAGGGGCCCTCTAGGGATTTTTCCCCGGCACAGACAACCCTTGCTAATGTAGGCCTGCAGATAACTTCTTCTGAAAGCCGTAGAAAGACCCCTGTTGTTTTCAATGGTAGCTGAATATAACAATTTGAATTCAGGGCAGACATATGGTGAAAAGCAGGTGTATTAGGAAAAATCTCATTCTGGTATTAAAAAAAAAAAAAAAAGAAATATTCATGTTGTTGCCATTTCATTTCAGAGGCTCAGAATGGTCTGTCTTCTGCTGGGAAGGTACACACATTTGTTCACAATGTGGGGTTTTTTTTCTGTGAAACTCCCGAGTGCTATAAAGGCCAGGCCTGCCCAGAACTGAGCTAAAGAGCTGGCAATATATCCTTTCCCTGCTTCATGCTGCCAGCTTTCCTTTGCTTATTGGTTACCTTGACATTCAAAGATACTTTTGGGATTGGGCTAGTGGAACCAGAGCTAAGGGCTGGGGAACAGGCCTGCACTGTAGCCAGTGTCTGGGTCTTTAAAAAGCTTGCACTGCATGGAAGGACGAACTGCTGCCTTGAAGAGAAGACATGCCTTACTTCAGGGCTAAGAAACAAGCGCTGGAGGGACAGTCATTACTGATAACTCATCTTGGATTTTTGCCAGGTTCCTACTGACTGAACCATACTTTTCAGTAACAGTGGGGTTCTGCACATGCTAATAAAGAGGCAGGCAGCAGAGCGACTCCTCAGTGAATTTCCTCTCTCCCCAAATGGCATAAGAGTTTGGAGCAACCTCGCACAATTATTTCATAAAACACTGATTTTCAGTTTGAAGATTGAAAACTGGAGCCCCCCCACCCAGACCTTGCTGGGAGGAGTCATACAGCTTTGCAGCACTGTACCCTCACTTGTGTGAAAAAAAGCAGTGAAATATGTAAAATCTGAGGTTGTTTTCATGCTTCAGCGTATAAATGGTGATGATGTAGAAACAGCATGAAAAACAAGATTTATAGGTCACAAGCTGGTTCAGGACATAATGAGGAAAGTGCCTCTGCAAATTTTTACATGGTTCTAATGAAACACTATCTTTAATAAAACATGACTGTTTATGATATAACACTTACTGGTCTTATCCTGGAAACACTACTAAAGTCAAACTCCCACCAAGGTCAATGGGAACTTGGCCAAGGTAAGGGGGTCAGAAACAAGTTCATATGATGCAGAAGGCAAGTTGTATGGGAAGAACTGGTATAGATTGGATCATTCTCTTTGCCAACTAATACTTACAGAAAGCTCACAGCTCTTAGTTTAAGGGGATAAGGATTCTGACTATTTTTGTGTGAGAGGGTTGGGGGTAACATAAAACTATCAGTTTTTGTATCATCAGTAGAACCTCAGATTTTTGACATGGGAGACTTCAGAACTCAATCTAGATTTAAAAAAACCAAACAAGTTCTTCCCTTTCCCAGGAAACCAAGGTTTGGGTATGAACATGGAGGCAGTTCTTAAAAAATAAAAACTGTTAATTATCTCAGATTCATTATTTGTCTTTATTCTTTATTTTATTTATTTATTACAGTGAGCAGGATTTTTCGCCTGCAAAAAAATCAACCTATTCCCCAGTTTCACAGTATTAAGATCTTTATGGTGTTTATACACATGCTCTGGAGTGGGGGAGGCGCTTTAATTAGAGGGGCTCTGAGAGTCGCTCTAATTAAAGCACCCACAGCATCAAGTATATTCAGTGTCCCATGCTCTAAAATGATGGCGGGGGTGCTTTAACTAAAGCTCATTCAATGTCAATTAGCACGCTCCAGCAGACTCAATTAATCGAATCTGTGCCAACAAAGACCGTCACATGTATAGGTTCCCTATGATAATACTCTACTGACATAAATTGTAGTAAGATGGTGCCAAACTTTTCTGGATAAATCTGCTGGGAATGAATAAATGAGAGGCAGCCTGGCCTGACCTGATGGAGACTAGGGACTGGGGATCTGAGTTTTATTTCTGGTTCAGCCTCAGCCCTAGAGTGTAAACTCAGCAAAGTTTCTAGGTCTTGTTTTTCCTCTTGCCTTCACTTATCTAACCTATTTAGATTAAAAACTGTTTGCAGTAGATGTTATTTCTTACTATCTGTTTGCACGTTGTCCAAAACAGTGATCTGTCTTGGACCCCTACAATTGTTATAATAATTCTAATAAAATAAACACAATTGTTTTAACTTCAGAGAATTCCTTTACAATAAGTCTGAAACTCAGCCTTGCTAAGCTTTGTCCATGCCCTTAGTAGGTGTAACCACTTACATATTAAATGTATACATAGAAATGTACAAAGGACATTGCTGAAAACATTGAGTCACTGAGCTAGTCTAGGTAACTGTGGGCACATATGTACAATACACTTATCCCAGTCTAAGTTAACACAGATTGATCTAAATCCATAACCATACAGTAGTTCAGTGCATGCAGACCAGTTTAAAAATGCCGCCAGCAGTCTAAGATATGCCTGGTGTTGGGTAGACTCAATTCAGATCAATTTAGGTTAGACTGATGCATTGAACTTCTGAATTCTTTCAATTCAGGTTAGATCACTGTGCTTGGGCACCCCAAATTTCTTTGCAGCTCCCCTTACACCTCTCTTATAGGTAGGTATGCTAGCATTCAGTCTGCACTTGGCAGCTCCAGCCAAGCACACAGCAGGCCCTGTCCCTGGGCTGTCCCAGCACCGAGCAAGCACAGCATGTTTCCCTGGCCCTGCCTCCTGCCTCTGGTCATCTGTCAGCCACAAGCAGGCAGCAGAGGGAAGGGAGGAATCTGTGTCCCATCCACAAGCCCTGCGACCTGGGCACCCAAGTCCATGGGCTGTGCCCATACACCTCCAATACCCCATTACAAACCCCTCCTGACATACATGTAGACCCCAGCACTGAGCCCATGATAACCACCATGCTTGGGCATAGCCCTATGTACCCTCATCCTGGCACCTGCACAGCCAGACAGAGACTCCCATGCCCCAGTGCTTGGGCACAGTCCCACAGACCTGGACCCTGGTACCCATGCACCCAGCCAGGGACCCACATGCTCCCATGCTCAAACACAGCTTCACAGACCACCCCCAACCCTGGCACCTGCACACCACATCTCAGAGGCCAGAGACAGGCACCCTGAGACCCAGACCCCAGCACAAGCATCCTCTTACTCCTGAGCAAGAGCCAGTGTAAGTGACTTGGTTTTAGGGTTGGGGGGAAAGGGAAGGGCACTGAGCATCTAAGCTGGGACAAGCAGGTGGATGCCTCTGGAAATTTCAAGAGTAGGTGGGGAGTACCCAGCTGCCTTAGTGTTGCAGGTAGCAGTTACTGGACGTTTCCAGGCTAGATCATGGGGTGTTACCAGGATCCTAGGGGCATCTGCTGGAAAACTCTGAAAAGTTCAAGATTGTGGGATTGGCCTGGCCAGTGGAGCCCCAGGCACTCTGGAGCAGGGACTGCACCTAGTACAGTGAGAGGGACAGCCATGCACTGGGACCTGCACCTATGTGCACCCACCATTTGTTACTTTCATCCACCCATCCATCCATCCATCCACCCATCCCCTCACAACTGGACACTGATATACCCATGGATGCTGAGACCCCACAGGCATCACAATGGACCATGGAAGAACCTGTCTGGACCTTCTCCACTATGGAGATGAGGGATCTCATTGCCATCTGGGACAAGAAGGGCACCCACCACAAGCTCTGCAAAAGGCACCACAACAGGGATGTGTTTAAGCACATTACCCAACAGATTTAATAGATTTCATAGACATTAGGGCTGGAAGGAACCTCACAAGATCATCGGGTCCAGCCCCTGCCCAAGGGGCAGGGAATCAGTAAGGGTCAAATGATCCCAGCAAGATAGGCATCCAAGTATATTTTGAAAGTATCCAGACTAGGTGCTTACACCACCTCTGGGGGGAGTCTCTTCCAGGCCCTGAGGCCTCAGACAGTAAATAAGTTGTTTTCTTATGTCCAGCCTAAAACAGTCTTCCAGGAGTTTGTGACTATTGGACCTTGTCTTTCCATGGGGTGCCCTGGTGAACAGATGTTCTCCCAGTTCCTGATGCATACCCCTTATGTACTTATAGGCTGCCACCAAGTCACTTCTGAGCCTACACTTTTCCAGGCTGAAGAGTCCCATGTCTCTCAGCCTGTCCTCATAAGGCCTGCTCTCTTGTCCTCTAATCATGTGTGTGGCCCTCTTCTGGACTCTCTTAAGCTTCTCCAGATGCAAGTGTGGGGCCATGACAGGCTTCATGCTCCAGAGATAGGGACCCCTCTCAGGGAAGAAAATGGGGGGACCCAGGTGGGGACCTGTGTTACTCTCAAGTCTCTGCTTTTGTATCCTCTCTCCCTCTGGATGACTCTTGATCTGTGGCTATCTCTGTCTGGTTGTCTCTCTATGGTCACACAGCCACATCAACACATTCCAAGCCCATCACATGCACAGCCACTAATTTGGTCTTTCCAGGTGTAACAAGTGGGTGTCCTGGGGCTGCTCAGATCATTGGCCCGCCCACTTGTCTCTGGGCAAACCGCCTGCCTACCTTTCCTACCACGCTATCAAAATAATGATTGAAAGATGTCAATAAGGCAGGAGGCTGCCCACTTACCTGCCCTGATGCCAAGTGCCCATATACATGGCTCTGACCTTCCTTGTACCATGTCCCATTCCTCACAGATGATCTCCACATTCCTCCAGTGCTTCACACTTCGACCTGTGCTCCAGAGTCTCAAATGGGACTCTCACTCCCCACTGGAGCTCATAGCCCCTGTGCCCTAACACTGGGCTCTCCGCCAGTTCATTGCTCAGGGCTCCCAGCCCCTACCCATTCAGCCCCATCCCAACTCTTGGCTCAAAACCCCATTCCCACTCAGGGCTCCAAGCCCCATCCCCTGACCTACACTGGACATCATCTCCTGCCCCACAGTGGGCTACAATCCCCATATCTCTTCATCCCAGGAGCTTCATGTATAGCCCCCTGTAGGCTCAGGGCCCCACATCCATGAAGCCTCACTCCCAGCTCCCTTAATGCCACCTCAGAGCTTGCAGTGAGTCTGGGCGCTGCCCCAGGTCCCTTCCTGACCTGGGGCCCTGTCTCAGAGCTCATTGTGAGTCTGAGCTCCTGCTTTGTCCTTTGGGGTGTTCTGCCCTAGACTTTCCCCTCCACAGGGTCACCCACAAGGCAGCAAAGGCTGAGGCTTTCTGGCACCCCATACTCACCCTTCACTGGGGAGGTCCAAGGTGTGGCATTTCCTGGAGAGTGCCCCACCACTGGCAGTCGCACCATACCATCCAGCCCCAGCAGGGTGCAGTTTTAGGTCATGCCCCAGGACCAGGAGCCTCCAGCCATCCCCATAGCTCCTGCCCTTACCTCCAAGATGTCATGAGCAGTAGCTCCAGCAGGGTGGTGTTCTCCCAGATGCACATAGCAGACTGCTGGCCTTGCTGTTCAGAGCCCTGTACTTATAGGGAACAGCTGGGCCCTGTTTCCCAATCAGGCAGCTGTGCCTAATTGGGATAGCAACCAGCTGCAGGCTGCCTTGCTGTTGCTTGCACCCCTGGACTTTTTCTAATTTGGTCTGTTCCCTCAAAACTGGGACTCAGGCTCCCCTGTCCTGGGGTCTTGTTGCTGATGTAACTTTATCTCGTGTTATGGGACAGTGTGGTATATGCTCCCAGTTCCCAGACTGTTTTCTAGATTATGTGTCCTTGTTGTGTTAAACAACCTGTCTGCCTTGAAGGCTGCGATCTCATAGTATAGCATGCCCCCCACAATTCTCAGGCTATGTGTCTACCCATTAGCCTTGTTGTGTTAGACAGCCTGTCTGCTTCCAAGGCTGGAGAAAGTGTATGTGTGAGACCTAGGCTTCTTAGAAATTAGTAAAACCCAGGTGCCTATCCTGAACCATTATAATGTGTATATTTATACCTATAAGACAATTCCCCAGAAATAAACCTTTAAAAGACCATTTCTAAGCCAACACCTTGCATTATGGGATCAGTTTTCAGGACTGTCTGGACAAAACAACTCTACTTTTGATGTTAAACATTATCTTTGCAAAAGAACAGTAAAACCCTATTTTTTTATTTAATTAAAGCTTGTGCTTCTGGAGATATTTGTATTTTGTGGCTACGAGTGCTGAAATGGACACAGTTTGAAAGGTACTGTAATAGCCTCAATCAGGAAAGACATACAAGGGCCTATTCTCTGACTGCTTCTCCTGCACATTTCCATTCTTGTAGATTCATTTTTGTTTAATCATACTGGAATTTGTGTCCTATTTTAAGGATACCTGTATGGGAGAGTATGTAAGAAAGAATATTATCAATGTATTTTTCCCCCTC
This sequence comes from Gavialis gangeticus, assembly GCF_001723915.1. Taxonomy (NCBI): domain Eukaryota; kingdom Metazoa; phylum Chordata; order Crocodylia; family Gavialidae; genus Gavialis; species Gavialis gangeticus. The sequence continues at coordinate 52,644,396 of NW_017728992.1, read as the reverse complement.
AGTTACACTTCTTTTAGGAACATGTGAATTACCACACCCAGGATCCAACTAACCCACATTCTGGGACAGACATTGCCTAAACCGGTTTGTGCCAAACCAGTTAAGTCTGATACTATATTCAACCAGGTTTATCTCAAACCAGTTTCAGCCATTCTCAAACTGGTTTATGTGCACTGACCATCTGTTCTGTTACAGGTTTAAACCTGTTTCTGATCACTTAAACCGGTTTATGTGTAATGTCTGTCCCCTAGCCCAGTAGAGGCCAAGAAATAGATATTTCAGAGGAACAGAGAAGCAGGAAGATAAATGATAATTTGCCACTTCCCCTCACATAGGTGTTCCGCTTAGCATGCTGATCTCTTCAAAGAAGCCTAGTAACTTTGAATATTCAATGGGTTACTCATAGAAACATGAAATCACGTTTTGAATCTTGCTGTATTTGGGGCTATCTATTTTTTAATATAGGTTATACCTGCTTCTTTCCCCGAGTTGAAGAAGAGAATAGTGTGCATGAAAGCTTGTCCAAAATCTCCCCCAACTATATAGTTGGTACAATAAAAGATACCACAAAAAGACCTTGCCTCTCTAACCCTACCTACTGCAGTTTAACTGTGCATTGTATTTTCTTTCATCATGTGAAATGTACCACCTTATCACTTAATTGAATATCCTCATTCTTTTGAGAGAGGGAGTAAAGAAGTTCCAACTCTATCTTCCCTACACACAGGGAGATGGTTAGTGATGTTAATCTGAATTCAGGCAGCAGTCAAGGACCTGCCCTACCTTCTGCCTGTCTTTTTTACACCATTCATTGTCTTGTGTTTTTATCATATACCCTTTTACTCTTCACTACTTGCACTTCTGACACTTAGGGTTAGCACAGAATCTGTTCCTAGAGTTACAAATCACCCTCTTTCCACAAGGGAACACAGAGCTAGCTGACAAATTATAAAGTAACAAGTCACACCAAACCAAGGGAAGAAGTAGACAGTTCAGACACGTGAACTTGCTTGAATTCAGGGTGCCCTGCAGCTCAGTAACTCAATACTACAATCTTGTCATGAGTTAGCAATGCAAAGCCTTTCAAGAGGCTCATAAATCTGCCATACATGCCACAGGTGATCCCACCTGTCCTAATTGGTCTCCTTGGATTCACTTGAGTGCCATAAGTCTTCCTGATCTTCTTTGAGAGTATCATACCTTTAAGTAAACCACCACTCTAATTTGTCACCCCTTGAAAACCATTGCTTCATAAACTTTTTTGCTCTGAATCACAATAGGTGAGTTCACCTACCCCTCTGCACTACCCCCTCTGCATTATACATTTTTTTCGTGCCTTCTCATAATTAGGACAGTTACTTTCAATTGTAATTGTTGCTATCTCTTGTTCATTCCCGCATAGATTTTAAGGCATAACATTATTGTGGGCTTTTTCTGGCCTTTTTAGGAGGTAAAAGAATTTCATCCAGTTACCCCTACATTGGTCAAATAATGCACTGATATTGGTCAGAAAGAATAGAGATACTAAAATCACTGACTTCTTAGCAGGTTGCAAAAGGAGGAAGGCGATATTAAAATCTAAGGGTAACTTGCCAAACTGTGATTCCATTTTGAACAAATAAGAAAAATGTAAGTATTAAAAGAGAGAAAAGAAAAAAAATTGCATCCCTGATCTATTTTTCATTAGCATGAGATAATTTTGTCTTTTCTCATAATGGTTAAAACTAAACATCTTGGAGAGCCTAATGAAGTGAATAATCATACCCTGGGGATGGGAGGTGCTTGGCCCAGGTCCCATGCAGGAAAATGCCGTCTTGAATTTACCACAGAAAGACATGCTTACAACAGTCAAAAGTTCAGGATTAGGCCTACGATATTCTGACAATCGATATTTACTTATAATAATTGTACACCCTTTTTTTGCTTGCTTGCTTTTGGCGATAGGAGCAAATCAAAAGTGAGGGCTAAAGCCCACTGCCATTTTGAATCACCTTTTGCTGTCCCTGTATCCTACCAGGGGTTGATAAACCCCTGGAATTATTTCTGCAATTTGCCAAGCATTTTCTGTGAGGTACTAACTTACTGAAGAGTCAGCTCAACTCACAGAGGTACTCAGCATCTCTCAGGATCAAGTTCCCTATCTGAATCTAGACAGACTGGATTTACAACTTGTCAGTAATAATCCACCATGAACAAGGTGACAGGATGCCAAAGATCAGCATGGCTGGATGGTTAGCACATTTGTCCCATACAGCTGAGAGCCTTTCATTAATACACTATGACTTAGTCTTAAAGTAAAAAAATAACAGCCTTATTCAGTGCCCCTGCTGTGGCTGGACGCCTGGCGTTTCCTTGAGACAATAGCAATATAGCTTGCTGAGAGTAGAAATCTATTTAGTGTCCTGTATCGTCAAACAGAATTATGAATGTATTTTGGTAAGAGAATCCTATGAAAGTGTTCAATTGGGTGAGCCCCAGTGGCACCCAACTGTATTTATTACACTCCAGTTTGACCTGGGATATTGGTGATTGGTATAAAGTGATGTAATGGACTGCAATGGCAGCTGGACTCCATTTCCCAGCAGCTTACTGGGGAAAGGAGAAGGAAGCCAAAGGGAAGCTGGGGTTTGCATGTGCAAATCAACAGTTGGGAGAAAGATTGCGGGAGCAGTGGGCTGCAGTGAGCAAATCATGCAGGAGAGACATAGAGGCTGCAGCAGATCTGATCCTGTATGGCTGCAGCTGGTGAAACAAGCAGCAGAGACTGCTAGGCTGCAGCTGGCAAGACATGTAGGAGAAATCCAGGAGCTGTGAGGGGCTGACGCAGTGAGCCAGAGGTGTGGAGCGTGAGTGGGGAGCCCACATGTGCAGCAGAGCTGATCTGGCAGGTCACAGCAGCAGGGTTTTAGGCATAGAGCCAAGTGCATGATAACCAGGTGTTCAGGGGAGGATCTGAAGCGGGTTTGAGAGCTCCACCAGAGATGTAGGAGAGCCAAAGGATCCCTCCATGTAAATATCTAATTGTTAGTGTCAATACTTTGTCAATACTTGTTATTTTGTTATCTACTGCTGAAGAATTTTTACCACTGGGCAACTGTTTACCCGCTGTTATCCTTATTCTAAGTGTATGTACTTTAACGCCTGTCTACCTGGTATGTTTACCCCAAGTGTATGTACCTTAATGTTTATCTGCCTGTTCCCTTTATCTTAAGTGTATGTATCCTAATGTACTCACTTGTGTCTTTCCCATCTCCTAAACCCATTGGCCTGTAATCTTCCAATATCCCACACATAAATCTTGAGAATTCTCCATTGGCTCCCATGTGGTTTCTGGGGTATGCTGTACAGGAAACAGCCGGGTTTGACTCTCAGATTTCCAGGAATTATGACAAATAAATGGCAAATGCATTAAGTTGTCAGCTCCACATTACACATGGAATACTACAGTTATTTTAATGCAAGCACTTTTCAGAGTAGAAATTCTTTGTATTAGTTAATGTTAGAAAAAATAGTCCTAAATTAAATCCCTGGATTCAGCACCCTCAACATTTGTGGGAAGCATTTGAGACAAATCTGGATTTTGCTGTTAGAATGAAATTCAGCTCCATAAAGGGCCAAACAAAAACAGCAAATAAAATGTAAAAATTTTCAAGGATAGGAACTCTAGATTTGGTACCAAGCTATCAGCTTTGGAGTACTGATTCATCTTTATTCACTCCATCTTATGCTATCAGAGATATTTCAGGTTATGATACTACATAGGTCTTTAAGAAGAGGCTGGATGCCTACCTGGCTGGACTCGTTTGAGTCCCGTTTCTCTTTTTGGGGTTTTTTGTTGTTCTCCCGCCCTGGCGGGGGGTCGGGCTAGAAGATCTACTAGGTCCCTTCCGACCCTTAATCTATGAATCTATGAATCTACAGGCTGGCATTCTGTCCACAGATGTGCATATATAATTTGGCATTAACAGGAGATACATGGACATATTTGAAAATAGAATAGAGCCCCAAATTATTATTTTTCTTATTGAATTATTTATGTGCAGTGCTCATTGTACAGCTGCTCATTCATAGTGTTTTCTTTTCAGCAGCTATTATTTCTCTAAAGTTGTAAGAGTGTTATTTTACATATAAATTTGTTGTTAAACATACCAGATTGTGCCATCACTTTAGATCTTTTTTAAAAAAAAACAATTTTGCTTTAGCTTTCAATGCTTTCCTTATCAATCAAAAGATATAAAAATGGTTGATTGAAGGATTTTTGTGTTCATTATTTATTTAATTCTAGGTGCTACTGGTTTAAGAAAATTAATTTCAGCTTTGTTGAAAATTCTTGTCTTTCTTTTCTAAATAACAGTAGTAATCAAATACATTTTTGTTCAAATTCCTGCTGAACGCACATGATGTAAAACACAAACTTTTAACACATCTTTTTATGCTCTTTCATATGCATTTTAGAAAAGGGCCAAAATAACAAGATAAATTATGTTTTTTCCTCTAAAAATAAATAAACTAGACGTCCTTATGACACTGAATCATGTATAGCAGTATTAAGTTTCTATTATGTATTTTCCCCTTGTGTGCAAATAAAAGTACTAATCTTATTGGTGTGTTTCATTTAAAGTTTAAAAAAGTGTGTGCGCACACGTGTGTGTGTGCGCACGTGTGTACTTTTTATATGCCCAGTCCTAGATTTTAAGCCACTGTAACTGATGTATGTGTTAGGGGAAATGGGGCCTATTTCTTCAATGATTCTACAACCCTTTACTCAAATGCTAATAAATCATAAAGTCATAGGGCTGAAAAGGGCCCAGGAGTCCAGCCCTAAGCTCAAGGAAGTATCATCTTTTTTTGAACCATCTCAATCATCTATACCATCTCACCTGTAATATATTTGTCTAACTCAGTGGCTTTCAGCCTTTTTCAACTCAGGGTACCCCTCCACAATGATTTTGAATTTGGAAGCATCCCTGGTTGAGAAACTCTGTTGCGGTTACTCTGCTTATTCAGTGCTTCTCAACCACGGTCCTGCTTATTCCAGTGCTTAACCACCCTCATAGTTAGAAAGTTTTTCTTAATATCCAACTTAAATCTCCCCCTTTTCAGTTTAAGACTGACCTTTACTCCTTGTTTGTTCCCTGTGGACACAGAAAATAGTCTATGACCATCCTCTTTAGAACCATCCTCAAATTCTGTGGACACATCTGTGACTCACCTCAAAACTCATCAATGAGCCATGGTAGACATCATCCTTGAACTGCCAACAACAATATAAAACTAGCTAGCCATCCTAAATTTAACCCTCATTATACATTAGATTAACCAATTTCTACTGTTAGGGGAGATTTCTGTCCTTGCAGAAAGGGGGGCAAAATTAACTCTAATCTTCAGCTTCACAAATCAGAACTTTCCTTACATTCAGCACTAGCCACAGCCAATTTTGGACAATGATAAAAAGGATCCTGTGTTACTTGTTGTCAGAGATTTGTTTAAACACATTACACATGTCAAAAACTGAGGTCTTATCCTGTTCCCATTAGAGGCAGTGAAAGTTTTACTATGAATTTCAATTGCCATAGGATTGGCTGCTTGTGTTGAGAGATTATTTATCCTTCATTTTTGCATGCACAGCAATTCTCATCAAATACTAGACAATGCCAGCCAGATTTAAAATTGAAATCAGAATTATTTTAATTACTTTAAATGTTTTACTTTTTTCCAAAATAAATGCATAAATAGGATCTTCTCAAACATGCCTAGCAGGATTCATTTAAATGCTTCATGCAAATAGATTGTTCTCTGCTTCCTTGTTTGGTTTGTTTTTCCTTTTCTGATTCAGAAACCTAATAGTAAATGAATGAAGCATAATTATGCAAATATGTTAAATCCCATTGATGAGCTGGATACAGGCAATGCTAGAGCAAAGCTGGAAAGCTGATGGCAGCATTTATGTTTTGTGGTTTATTTGGTACCAAAACATTTTTGTAGTTAAGTACCAAAAGATCAGATAGGCCCCTAGTGAGATTTACAAAGACTCCTAAGTCCATGAGGTGCATAGTTCTCATTGAATTCTGCTGATGTGTATGAAAAAGCTCTGCTAATTGTTGAAGTAAAGTTTTGATTGTATGCTGCCAATGCAGGAAGAAAGAGAGTGAGAGAGAGAGAACTGGAACTGACATGCGCAAGACAGGCTCATGGAATTTTCCATTGGACTCACCCAGCCTGTGTCCCCTGGGCGACCCCAAGAGCTGTCAGTCAGGCTGACCTACTTTTCAGCCCTGCGCCTGC
>NW_017728992.1:52633593-52637898 GCF_001723915.1 Gavialis gangeticus | reverse complement strand
TCACGTCTCGCTATCCTCAACGAGTTACAGTTCGTTGTACTGTGTGTTAGTTGAATCCTGTTATGAGCCGTTGACCAGTCCTAGGACTATTGAGCCAGGCAGCCGCCCCTAGCCTCCGGGTTAGATAGCAAGGGCTTGGCTCAAGAACCCTGTGGACCAACGGACCCCTGTGTTGATGTTTGTTCATGCCATCGAGAATCACTGTGCCTGCGCCTAAAAAGCATAAGTCAAATAAACCCACCTTGTTTAAGAAACCATTACGCTTCCGAGCCGCTCAGTACTCCATTGCCAAAAACTCCCGCCTGTCCACTCCAATTGCCACCACCCGGCCGCCCCACTGTGACCACGACCGTGAGCTTGGCTCGCCAGCTCCAGGGCTGTGACACTAATGTGGGAAGACAGAATTGCATTTCTATGTCTTACTAAACTAATATGTGGTTTAGCAATGTTCCATGATGTCCTTAAAGCAAATACAAAATGAAAAATAAGTGTGATACATTCACATATACATTTACACACACGTACACACTGTAAAATTACTGTGAGAAGAATACTTTGTACAGTACCTGGAATCTCTAGCAGTAATATTTGAGCTGTTCGTAATGAAATGTTATAGGAAATTATAGATTACTAGCCATAACTTTACTGGAAAAAAACAAAAGTTATTTCCAAGCCTGTCTGGAAAGGTGTATCATAAATCAGGGCAAAAAGTATATGACAAAGGACTTTTGTAGCTAACATTTCCCTACTGACAAGAACTGAGGAAAAACCTAAGAAAAAAGGAGTGACATTACTGATTTTATATGCAATTTATGGAGGAAAATAATGCTTTTGATACTAAGGACAGATCCAAAAAGGCATTTAAGCACTTACAAAAGGTTTCAAAGTGGTCGCTTAGGTATTTAAATAGGACTTAGGTGACGTTCAAGCACCTATGTTCCAAAAAGCAATTCGAAATGGTCTTGTACAAGCAGCTGCAGGTGCCTGGTTTTTTTCCTCCATTTTGAACAGCCAGGTTCTTTAAGCACTAAGTAGTCCAGCGGGGCTTCTACACATGTTCAGAAGAACTTAACACAGACTTTAAGCTCTATTATGTTTCAAATTGTTTCTAGAAGGTTCTTAACCTCAACCTAAGTCCCTCGAAAGGCCTTTGCTGCTAGTGGGGAGAGCAGAAAAACATACTGTTGACAGCACTGAACTGAACTCTAAGACAATGATGGTGAAATGCACCATTTTCCCAACAGCATCTAGATTAGAACACTTAGCTGGGAAACTCGGCAATAGACTATGCTTTGGGATGTCCTAGGGCCTACTTTTAGGCATTTCAAGGCTCTCTGAATTATTCCAGATAGGTGCCTACTGTTCCGTATTCCCTGTGAAGGGGCCTGGGCAACTGATTCAGAATAATTTTTAGGCCCCTCTTAAATCTCTCCATTATAAGAATCCTAGGTTCTCAGTTTGAATTGTCCTCCAGAGCAAGAATCCAGTATAAGTGATTGGAAGCCGCTCTATACCTGTAACAAAACAGAAGTTCACCACACACAGACTGGTTTAAAAATAGCAAAACTTGGTCTAAGATTTTCCCTCTCCCTTCTCCCCCACCAAAGGGAAAATTTGCTACTGACCTGAGCTACACCACTTACCTAAACCTATGTAACTTAGATTGATTCCACCTCAGGCTCTTTGAATGTCTGCACATAGCCACGGTGTTATTTACCTGCCTAACTTTAAATGACCAATCTAAAGAAAACCAGCCTACTTGTTCAGATCCTTGAGAGTCTGTGGATGCCTAAGTTTTAGCTAGGAAAATTACTTAAGCACCTGAAGTTCTGCTCTTGCACATGTGCAGAATTGCCACTATCTTGGCTGAGCGGAGCATCCTGGTACCTATCTAATGCATAAGACTTTTTGGGATTTATAAACTAGGTATCTCTGAATCTTGGTTGCCTGAGAAGCCACATCTATTAGATGTACTCAAAATATGCCCAATACACATCAACAACGTTGAGTTTCACATAAAAGCCACCAGCCACGGCCACTTTCATTCAAGAAAATAGCTGCAGAAGAATGAGGTGGCACCACTTCCCTTTTATATAACTTAGTGATTATAACCTTTGTCCAGGAAGAGGCGAATCTAGTTCAATATCCTCCTCTGAGAACTCTGAGGAGAGTACTCCAACTAGCAGGTTATAGGCTAATCTGAATACAGGTACGGGGACACTTCCCACTCATCCTGTTGAAGTGAAACCATTATGCAGAAAAGAACTGAAGTTTCATGTTACCAAAAGGGAACAAATGAGAAGTAGCATAACTGTATAGCATAACTTAGAAAACAAGAGACATTAGTTCTGGTGCCTGCTCTAGAAGTTGCCTATATATCTTGAATTAAGGAATCACTGGGCAAAACAAATAAACATATGCTTTCAAAGGTACTGCTGCTTCTATCTTATCTACTCAAGCAAGTGTCCTGTGATAGAATGAGTTGAAATGATGTGTTCTTGACAAATCCACGTTGACTGTTCCTTACTTCTAAATTAATCTATTTGTGACCACCTACATAATGTAAGGGTGGACCTTTGACATTGTTGAGCAGTGACTGGCAGTTTTCCAGCAGTGGACCAGAATGACCCAGGCCAGGTCCAAGGTAGGCTAGTGTTAAGACCTAGCTGCTACTAGGGCTGTGCGAAGCTTCGGTCCCTGATTTGATTTGGCAGAGATTGGACCCAATTCAGTGGCCGAATCTCTGAATCCATATTGAATCAGAGGACCCTTTAATCTCTCCAAATTGAATTGGAACCCTCCGAACTGATTCGGAGAGTTTTGGAAATATTTGGAGATTCGGACATAGAGACACCTTTAAATGTTTTTTCTACATACCTCTAGGTAGCAGGGGCTCATGAATGGTGAGATGCTGGCGTGCATGGAGTGTCCCACAGAAGTGTGGGGGACTCCCCAGAGCATCAGCAGCAGACCCAGAAGTAGACTTCTGGGGAGCACATCAGGGGGCCCTCCCATACCCCTCTGGCTCAGTGACTGGTGCCATACTGGGTCTGGGGGGGGGGCACCCAGGATCCCCCCATGGCCGACTGCTGAGCTGGGGGATCACAGGGGGGCCCCCCCAGCATGCTCCCCGGCAGACCTGGAAGTGGACTGGAAGTACTTCTGGTCCACTTCTGGGCTCACTGCTGAGCATGTGGAGGGTCCCCCTGCACTCCTGTGGAATGCTCCATGTGCCCCAGCATCGCAGCAATCATGAGCCATGCCTGGTACCTCAAGATATGTAAAAAAAACTTTTAAAGCTGTGTCTATGGCCAAATCGCTGATTCTCCGAATCAGTGTTGAATCTTCAGATTCAGATTCAGCTGAATTGAATCAGGGACAGTAATCCAAATCAATGAATCAAATCACTGTCTCTGATTTGAATCACTGTCCTGATTCAGTTCGGCCAAATCTGATTCAGAGATTTGGCTGCTGCCGAATCTTCGAATCTCTGAGTCAGCTAGGCCAGGCCCATCCCCTGCTCCTCTCCCAGCCTGGCAATGGCTGCCCCAGCTCCTGGCACTTGTTAAAAAAAAGCCCCATTCACCAGGTGCTGCCAGGCAGGGGTTAATCCCTGCTTCTCCCCACTGCCCCACACTGAATGAGGGGCTCTGCATGAGCCCCCTGATCCCCCTTGCTCCCCCAGCCCTCCCACAGGTGCCCAACCTAGGCCAGCTCCGGCCCTTTAAGAAAAAACAAATGAAAAACTCACCACTCCTGCTGGTGTGGGGGGTGATCCCCACTGCCCCCCATTGCCCCATGCCATATGGGGGGCTCTGCATGAGCTCCCGAAGCCCTGAGGCCACTGCAGGCACAGTGAGTCCTGGGACTTCTTTCTATTGTTTTTTTTTCTTAAAGGGTTGGAGCTGGCCCAGGCGAGGTACCCATGGAGAGTGGTGGGGGTGGGGTCAGGGGGCTCGTGATTCTGAGATTTGGCAGAGATTCAGAGATTTCATAGTTTCATAGCTGTTAGGGTCAGAAGGGACCTAAGCAGATCATCAAGCCTGATCCCCTTTCATGGGCAGGAAAGAATGCTGGAGTCAAACGACACCGGCTAGGTGATTATCCAGCCTCCTTTTGAAAACCCCCAGGGTAGGGGCGAGCACCACTTCCCTTGGAAGTTGGTTCCAGATCCTAGCCCCCCTGACTCTAAAGTAGTGCCTCCTCATGTCTAGCCTGAACCTACTCTCAGTCAGGTTATGGCCGTTATTCCTTGTAACTCAGGGTAGTGCTCAGGGGAACAGGGACTCTCCCATTTCCTGCTGG
>NW_017728992.1:52633236-52633582 GCF_001723915.1 Gavialis gangeticus | reverse complement strand
CTCCTCCTTGGTGAGGGCCCCTCCCTTCCATTGGGTGTACACCTCCATTTTTGGCTTTGAGACATTCCTGGATGCTTGGTGAGCCATGGGGGCTTTCGAGCACTCTTGCCCACTTTGATCCACGTAGGGATTGTCACTCTTTGGGCTTGGAGGGTCGTCTCCTTAAGGAATGACCACTCCTCTTGGACTCCCAACTCCCCTCCCCTCTGGGACCTCAGTGCCTCACTGACTAGTCTCCTTACCTCATTGAAATCCACCCTCCTGAAGTCAAGGGCTGCTGCCTTGCTGTAGGCCTTTGACACCATGCACTGGATGGTGAATTCCAGTAGGCGATGATCGTTATTGT
>NW_017728992.1:52616488-52628236 GCF_001723915.1 Gavialis gangeticus | reverse complement strand
CCTTACCTCATTGAAATCCACCCTCCTGAAGTCAAGGGCTGCTGCCTTGCTGTAGGCCTTTGACACCATGCACTGGATGGTGAATTCCAGTAGGCGATGATCGTTATTGTCCAGGTGGTCAAGCACCCGCAGTCCCCTCACCAGGTCATTGCCTGTGGCCAGAACCAGGTCTAACACGGCATTTCTCCTGGTGGGACTGTGCACCTCCTGGGTTAGATGGAGGTCCTGTAATCTTTTTCCAAAGATTCAGAGAGCTTTGAATATATTTGGGCCTTTAAATTGGTCCCCTGATTTGATTCAGATTTGGAGATTCAGCCACCGAATCAGGCCCAGTCTCCTCCAAATCAAATCAACACCCAAAGCTTCACATAGCCCTAGTGCTCAGGTAGCTACATTCGATTTTAAAGAAAATATCAAGCCTAAGCTAGTGGGATATGGCTTAGGGAGACATGTCAAATTGCATTTACTTTTACAAGCTATCCTTCACATCTCTGATGTTATGCATTTTGTTCCACATGGAATTTTTTGGGTATTATGGAATTAATCAGTTTATGAATTTAAACAAATTGATGTAGCTATATTAGGTATTTCTAAAGCACCTATGACTTTGTTGTCAAAGCATTAAATCCTCTAAAATTCATGCATTTAAATAATGTTTTCAGCTAAGGAGATTCTTTTGCATTTTCTATAATAGCAGTCCTGTTTTTTGGTGCCAGTGCCAAAAATCCTGTTACAAGAAAGAGCTACAGCCAAGCGCTTTGCCATGATAGACACATCATAAAAGCTGGCATACCTGCAATCCGTAAGCAAACAGTTCAACTTGAAAAGAATAGGACCTACATAACAAAACTTTCCCTGAATGACAGCATGCTTTAAATGACATTAGCAGCAAACGTTCTGCAAATGTTACAATTACACACATTTCAAAGGGAGACAAATACCTTTTCATTTTAACACTCAGCCAAGTTAATTCTTTATAAAAAACAAAGACAAATCTTGCTGCCTGCTCTTTAAACATCAAAATGATCTATAGTGTAGATATCAATATGAAACCTGGAAATGGATAATAATATTCCCTCCCCCCCCTGCAGATTTCTGGCAGGAGATACAGTAGTCTGTTAAAAATTACCTTTTTTGTTTATGGCTTTTTCATACCAAGAGCTCATCTCTCACTTTGCCTTTCTCCCAGCCTGCCCCTTTTCATAGTTACTGCAGTTTGATCGCTTTTACAATAATGATGTTCTCCTTGTGTGCATGTATTTGAAACCTTACTTACATCTTATAAGCTAATGATTGGTTTTGCCCCTCTGAACACTGAGATGTCAGTAGGTATTAATAATACTGTAAAAGAGATAACAGTATTTCCATAAATTGACCTTCTCTGCTGATAGCTTTGGCCCATTTTCTTCAGTTCAGTTTAATGATTTGAAGAGTGCTCAGTGATGAAACCATTCCAGGGCATAAATTATTCACTGCAGGGCAAAAAAAAAGTTCCATTTCGTAATTTTCCCTCAGTGACTGAGTCTCTACAGGTGACATGTCTCTATAAGTAGAACAATCATTCTGACTCTTGTCAATTTGCTCAAATATTTAAGAAAATCAGCTGACAAAACGGAAAAAATCACCATGCAGAATGAATTCCTCTCCACAAATAAATCTGGTCTGAACCACTTTTGCAGTAAAAAAATATTGCTGACTGTCTAATAGTATATAAAAACAAGAAAAATCCATTTTTATAAATGCTTCTACTATGTCATGTTAAGAAGGGGTTTAATTTAAAACATACAAATAAGAGAGATCAAGAAGAAAGATCAAAGGGCTAGACTAAAACTAACATGACTGACTGTAAATATTTTAAGGGTTTGAGACTGCCCATCACAGACAAATAAGCACAAAGTCAAATTAGACCTTCTATTTTAAAGATCAAAACAGAGCCAATCTGTAGATGGACCTTTTCATCTAAGTTGCATCTTTACGATCAAAGTCCAGAGTTTATACACTTCAGCACAATACTAACTTCTACTGAAATCTGGTGCAGAGAAATAATGCCATAGCTTACCCCAGGATTTTTTTCCCCATTCTTGGCATGGGAGTGTCTGTTGCTCATCCCTGGTTTCTCTTTCCTGACCACTTCCTTGAATTCACAGATCTGCCTGAGGTGCTGGGAGGGGGCCAACCTTCTGCTGAACTGCATTGTCTCCCATAGAGTCATTTTTCTTGAATTGTGAAAAATTTACTTTAAATACTGTATTATGACATACATTGTCAACTAAATGGATGTGCCCTATGTAGAAATGCTTGGTTGTGCTGTTCAAGTAGAAATGCTAATCTAAATATATGTATAAGTTGGTCCTACAGATGTCCAAACTTTAGCCATAGAACTAGCTACCAATGTGCAATTTAATGGTACACTAAATTTTCTTTAAGAATCACATTAACTGCCATGCAAGGAAACCATGCATTAATTAATGTCTGTGCAATCAGAGGCAGACAGCAGAGTCTTATTTGTCCCTGAATAATAAGCTCATTGAAAAGTTGTTTTTTTGTGTGTGATAACAACATTTCAATGAGAAATTAAACTCAATTTTTACAAAAGATTTTTGCAATATTGCTTCCATTGGCTGGGCAGCTTTTTAAAAATAGCCTGTTAAGGTCTAAATCTGTATTGATATCTCTTTCCTCTAGTGCTGCTGAGACACCCAAATGCTAAGCCACAAGTCACCAATGAGGTCTTGAATAAAACAGCAAATATAGTATATGCATCATAATCTAGTGTGGCCCAAGATTCAGGAAAATGTAATCTGATATAGGGAACAACCTAGCTGTTCTAAGAGGTCTGTTTCCCAAATTATGTGAGATCTAAATCAAATTCATGTAGACCATCATTTTTTAGCAATTTGATGGATTTCCTTTCTCCTTTACCCTTATTACTGTGTAACTGAACAGAAGTTGTAATTCCTGAAGAGTCCCAGAATGGTTAATGCAGTTCAGGTATGGGCACTTGCCGGTTTCTGCACTTTGAAAGGTAATTGAATAGGAACAAGTACAAGTGCAATTGAATATGTAGGCTAGAGGCACTAAGTTGCAGCCTCAAGGAGGTCATGCTGAAATGAATTTTTAAAAAGGACTATAAAATTGCATCTAAGATAGATGGGGTGCAAAAGCAATATTTAAATGAAATTGTTATGGATATAAGTCACTTGCCAGGCATTCTAACTATTTCCAACATAAAATATGTTTTCACTTCATATATAAAACATTGTTATTATTCACATCTTATGTCATGTTAACATATTAAAACTTAAATGTTTAATGCATATATTAAAATTTTGTGTCATCATTAACACAGCTGATGAATACCCTTTAACAAAAATAATGGAAAAGATATGTCAAGGCAGATAATTTTTACAATTAGAATAAAAATATGCAACTTAAAGTGTGATAAGATAAAAACGTTTAATTCAGAGTTTCCCGATCCCTTTCTGTGCTCATGGGAATCCAACTGCCATTTGTTTTCCTTTTAAATGACATTTCAAATACTTTATTATAAACATAAATCACATCTCCTTTCGAGAAGGCAAATGACAAACTAAATTTGAGGTCTGACTTGCATTTCTATGCCCTACCCAAGACCAAATAGATGAGCAGTTTCTTTATAGATCGTATTTGAAGGATAAACAAAGAGAGGCAGTGGGTTATGGAAAACATGTCACTTGAAACTGACATCTGCCCTCATAATTCATGAGTGTCATACCCTGCCATGTCACCTCTGCAGACATCAGTTACACATCCTGGTTCACAAGTTCCAGAGTAAAAGATTGGTATTATTTAAATAAGATTACGCCTCTAGCTTGTAAAATACATACCTTTCCCTTATCTGTATATTCTGTTTCAAATAGTAAAATGTACAGTAAGTCTTTCAAATCAGATGGGACAGGCAGAATGGAGTATAACTGAGTGTGGACACGTGTGTACCTATGAATATGAACTGCCAAGGATCTTTTGACACTGACCTTTCTCACACGGCGGACCATGAATGAGACTACTCGTGTAAGTAAAGTACTACTCAGGATAGGTAGGAATGGCGAAATTAGGCCCTTTGTGAGTTATCATGGACTGAATGATCTTTGTCAATCATATGGGCAGCCCTTTGCCATACTGTTTTACACACCAGGGTACAGTTCTCAGGAATAGGTGATACACACCAACCATTTAGATACTATAGCATGTGCCAATTCCTTATTGCTGGCAATCTTTAGTTTCTGGAATGGTGTGTGTTTTCATATCACCAGACAGAGATTTTTTTTTTTTTTCGTTTTCTCCATAAGGAATGAATTCCTCAGTGCCTCAGATTAAATCTGACCAACACACTGGATAGACAAGATTCAGTTCTGCTCCAGTAACTGTACATACAAATGTCATAAATTCAAAGTCTATTATATCACCCCTGTAGAGTTAGAAATTAGGTTAGAAACCAATGTTAAAGTTGTGATATTTTTAAGTTTGCTTAGGCAATGTTCAGACATTTTTTTACAGTCCCCTCTGAACACTGTACAGTTGGAGTCATAATCTTCATTGATGGAGGAATAATATTTATTTTATAAATAAAAAGCCCTATTAAATATTGAAAATTCTGCAAACACAGAATTTTTCCCCCTGTAATATATGTCTTTCCATAGCACCTGAAGAAGTGCTATGATAGCTCTTGCCTCTCTGAACCAGTGAGCTGATAAGGTGCCACCCTGCCCTACCTGCTTTCTGATTTCAGACTAACACAATTAATATATGTGCATGCAATTAATATATATGTGATCCAGAGTTTCCAATTCTGGGGATTCAGTAAACAACTCTTGTGTTGTTTGGTGTTTTTCTTAAAGTCTTGGCTCCTGGAGTCAAGGGATTGAAGAAAAATCGTAACTTTAAAAAATAAGAGAAGTTTCTATCCCACCTGGTTCCAGGAAAACATTGAAAATATGAGGCTTAAATAGTCATAAAGCAACTGATTATCATTTTATACATTTCTCAATTTTTTTAGACAGGGTCATTACTTGTGAGGCCTGACTCATGCATGATGTTGGCAGTACTCTGATCATGTGGTGGAAAGATTTTGCCAGCACTTGTTTGGAGTGATCTGTTTATTTCACCCATACTTTTGCCACTTCTGAATAATGGATTCATCCTAAATTCATACCGACAGTCTTTTTTACCACACACATTCCATAGTTTACTTATGTGATGAATTTTTATAACATATTATGGAGAAACACTGGCCTTTTCATAGTTGCAGCATACTAAAATCCTGTCCTATTTCCCATATAAACATTGGGTAAGAAAATTAGTTTAGCCTGATAATTTGCCAGTTTTAATCAGAAGGCAGAATATGTTATTTCTGCAAAGCCTGAAAAAATGAATTCTACAGTTTTGGAACAATAAATAACGACATAATTTTAAATGTTTGCCTACTATGTCTTCATCTCACTCTAGCACAAAATGGCTTAGAGATGGATTTTTGAAATGTGTTTAAAGGTGTTTAAAGGTGTATATACCTATCTACTGGGATTTCTAAAAATGCCACTAATTCTCTCCTTTAGGTGCCTAATTAATTAAAAAATCTACCCCCAATATCCTTTCATTTGTCTTATATAAAAGACCTTCAATGCTGCATATCCCTGAAAAAAATGCTCCTGCAATATTTGAAAAAAAATTGATTATAATTAAGCAAAACGAATAGCAACATTAGTTAGGCATAGCTTTGATCCACATCCAATAGTAATGTTAACTATTTCAAAGGAGGGGGGCTTTGTTAATAACAGTAATGACAGACTTTTAACTTCCCCACTAATAAGAACAGGAGGGGACAGCAGCCATTTTGAAAGAGGATCGTAGTTCAGGGAATTCCATAATGGATAACATTTTATGTCAGTCTGCACCAAATGAAAAAAAGCAGGCAGTTGCATGAATAATGGCTAAACATGACCACTAATCCCAAAATTGTCTCCACATGTAACCAATCCACAAGATTTCAGTAAATTTTGAATACATGGGTCATTTAATCTATCTGTATTATTTGTTGTTGGGATCATTTAGGATAAAATATGGTTTGCAATAGGGAGCTAAATTTCTTCAAGGGCTCATTATTAAATTAGCTTTTACGCATAAGCTAATTAACCATTTTTTTCTTGTAAATGCTCAGAAAAATTTTGTTCACTGACAGAGTAATTGTCAGGAGCATTCAGATATAACAAAGTATTCTTTATATGAAACACTATTGCACTATTGCTTTATATGAAACACAAATTGCAAAGTTTTCTCATCCTTAACTACATAATTGAAAGAGCTGCTTCCAGAAGAAGCCCCTGAAGTTCATAATTATGTTTGGTGGGGTGGGGGGTTGTAGTTGTGGTTGCTTCATACTATGAGTTGCACCTGCAGAAATGTGCTGCTGAAAAAAAATAAACTTTAGAGAATCTGATTTGTGATTGAATAATTGAAATACCTATTTTAGAAAGAGGAGAACATGCATCAAAATGTCATATTAACATTGCATAACCACTTCTGATCATGAATAAAATAATAAATAAATACATATTATTATAATAAAATAAATACATTATGAAACAATAATACTGAAAAAAATATTTGTCACCAAAAATAAATATTACAAGATTCCACGTATTCCTATCTATGGATTTGGGGGGGGTGGGGAGACAGTATGAAATAAGCTATTTTTTAAAAAGTATATAAAGATCAAAGTTGTTCATGCAATTTCAACTTTATAATTTCCTAAGTTGTATTAATAGTGCAGCCTTTAAAAACTTGTTAACCTATTTTTTGTATGAAGTATATTTTAAATTACGTAATATACTAACCCTAGGATTTTTAAAAGTCACCTATGGGAGATATAAGCACTGAAATCTCACTGCATCTGTGTCCCTAAACTCATTTGAAAAATTCCAGCTTAAATGATTGATATAAATTAAATGAAGTGTTGTACCATCTCACTTATTGTTATAATCTGTCTTGCTACAAAAAAGTAACCAGATACATACAGTTAGTATTATACTATTACAGTTCCTAATGCTAATACAGTTAGTATTAACATGTCCCTTGACAACCTATCACACAAGATGTCTGATATATCATAGTTATATCCTTTTCTTAGTGCACAAATTTATAGTATTTCAAATGCTGCTGTGTGGTAACTGTTACATACTATTGGGTTTAAATACTATCTACTGTATGTATGTAGATACATACATACAAACACACACACACAGAGTAAATAGTATTTAAGCCCAATAGTATGTAACAGTTACCACACAGCAGCATTTGAAATGCTATACACACTCACATATCTATCTATCTGTCTATCTAAAGACACCCATAGTCCAAAATAATTTCCAAAAATGCACTCCTAAAGTTAGGTTTCTAAAGTTAAGCCCAAGAATGAACTAAAGAACTTCAGGTCTCTATTTTTTAAATATTTGAGCCATCTTTTTTCAGCAAGAAAGCCTGGGAAAAACATGTTAAATTTTTTTCAGGTAGAATTGAAAAAAGGAACCTATATCCTTTCTAGAAAAGAATGGAAGTTTGTAACATTTCAGGGGGGTGGAACATCTTTCCTGGACATATATTTTACCAAGCATTCCAATATTACCACAGCAAAGCTCAAGCCAAATATTAGGATTTCATCTGGGAATAAAAGTATTTACTTAAAAACTATCAAACGTATCCTGGTTTATGTTTATTTTACAGAATTGTTTGTTCAGTTAATGCACTGCAAATCAAATAAAATGTGTTTAATGATGGAAACATCAAACAAAGTGCTTCATGCAATCAAAAATGTAATAATGGAAAGAGACATATAAAACTCTGCTTCCAAGGAGACACTAAGCCAGAACCTATAAGGTGCTAAACACTTTCAACTCTCCTTGGCACCTGGGGCAGATACAACTGAAGTGTTCTCCACACAGAACTGGATTGGGTAGGCAAACTATGTTCAGGTTTCCTACCCCTCAAATCCAGTTTTGGGCTGGTGCTATTTTAAGTTGTCTCTGTGGGAATGCTTGTTTTGTTGGATGTTGGGCAGTGTGCTAACTTGTGTAATTTTACCGTCTCATGAGGCTTGTGCATTTCTCATGTTTTTACAGTCTGAGCTCAAATTACTGGCTTCAAAGTTTATGAAATTTCCCTTATTCAAAACATCAATCATTGTTCATTACTTTCACTGGGGCTGAAGCCAAACTACCATCAGCCAAGGTAGCTGTCATCTGCTACAGTCTTTGTAAGTAAAAAGTTGGACTGACCCTAATAAAGATGACTGCCATTTCTGACAGCTTTGTATGAGTGTAAAGCTATCCTGGTGTCAAGGAAGATGGTCTCTTTAGTTTTGTATTATGAAAATTATTTATGAGGGGAATAGAGGAATCAGGGAACACATTGAAGAGCTGGCAAATGGCAAAGAGAAAATTAAGAGAAGGTGAGGTTCAGGAGAGAGTCTGAGGGAACTGGGAAAGAAAGAGTAGAGTGCAGGGGTCTGTACAAGACCCTGCATTGCAGGAAGCAGACTTTGGGCATGCAGATGTCTGGGGATCAGGAGACAAAGCAATGCAAAACAAAGTGTAGTGCATGCACTGTTGCCAGACCAAAACAGAAGAGCAGAAGAGTAGGACATAGAAGGGACGCAATGGAATATCAGGAGGCAAGGGAATAATGTTTGGAGTGGCCGAAGGACAGGGGAGTACAAGGGGTATACTGCAGTATAATATAATTTGGAAGAGAACTGGATGTGCTAGTGAAATAAGTGGGATGGGGAAGTGTTTGGGAGGGCAGTAGAAAGACAAAGTCCTCTACTGCCCTCCCAAACACTTCTCCTCGTTCTAGGGTCTAGGACACAGTGGGTACATCTACACAAAATGTTACTGAGGACCTGAGTAATAGCTGCACAGTAAAGCATCAGCATCTAAATGTACAGTGCTGTTAAGCTGCAGTAAACTAATTAATAGTACCATAAGATAGTAGTGCCCAATAGAAGTACTATCCTATGGCAGCCTTATTTAGTATGCTGAAACACATGTGTAGACAGTGATGGGGCTGACTGGGGCATGAGAGTACTTCAGTGCAGGGGCTTCCTGCTGGCTAGCCCCACACTGTAGCACCTATGTGCCCCAGTCAGCCTTTTTGCAGCATGTTGAGTTGGGTTGGAGCAGCCCTGGGCTGAAAGGCTGCAGGCTCCAGGGCCGCATGCCAGCCAGTGCTGTTGCACTCCAGCTCAATGTGCTGCAATCCCAGGTGCACGTGCAAACATGGCACCCAGGAGTAATAAACTCTGGTGCAAATTGTGCCAAAGCTAATTGCATTGCATTAATTGCACATGTAGATGTGCCCAGTAAGAGGAGACTGTCTGCAAAGACTCAAGAAGTAAACCTCCCAAAATCGATCATATTTTTTAAAAGCTTATGATTTTGCAGAAGGGGTGGCTTGATTCATAGGTTTTGAAGGTTTATATAAGTTGTTGGGGCAATACAGTTGTTCCAATAACTCTTCATTGCACACTTAACACAGGAACTCCTCAAGAAATTGGTTCATCCATACTTGCTTCCCCTGTTCGCTACCAGAGCAGCTTAAAATACGCTGAAATGGGGCGAAGGACTAGAAACCAAAAGTCAAATGCAACATAAAAGTTTTCAGCTCGAAGCTGAGTGCCCTCCAAGGAGGCACCTAGGACTCTGCAAGATAATAATGAATGGTTCAAGGTGCTTAGAATCTTTGAAAGATGCCAGCCCCTGAGGCAGTGCAGTCATCTCTTCCCCAAATTAGACTCTCTGCTGTTATTAATGTAACAGGCTACATTTTCAAACATGTATGTCTAATTAGCTTGCATGGGCAGAGCGAAAAATGCACACTTCAGCTGGTAACCATTTTGCATGTGTGCCTGTACCTTTTGTCCTGCTCCCAGTTTGCATATATGAGTGTCACTAGAGAGTGCAGCTTTGAAAATCTAGACCAGTGTACACCAGTCTTTTAAATACATAAAAATACATTTGGTGGTTAGAGCATTGACTTACTTTTCTACTTTTTACATTTTAATGACTATAAATGCTATCTGTTCATTAAATGTCAGAAAATATAATATATGTGGTGCTAATGAGTCTCAGCCATCTTTTATAAAACTGCTTTGTGAATGTACATAGAGCGCGATTTTGGGCTGTTCTAAACAGCAAAATCTTGAGAAGGATTTTTACCCTCATTTCAGTTCAGTTCATTTTATTTTACTTTGCTGGAAAGTATGTCTTTGTAACTCACTGTGCTGGGCAATGTGCCCTGCTGTGACATGAGACGTCGGGTTCTGTCAGTCACGTCAACTTATGTGATGTGACGGAGCCTAATGTGATGTGACCAATGCCCTGCTGAATGTGTACTGTGTCACTGTGGTATACATGTGCTGGGTTGTATGTGAAGAAATGTAGTTAAAGAAACCAGGCTTCTCAGGGCAAGAAAATCTATCAATTTTCGTAACTGCAAGTGTAATCAGGTGCTTGCCAGATACACATGAAAATTCATATTAGTCCCACAAGGAAATGACTACTAAAGCACTAGGTTTGTTTGCTTGCTTGTTATTTTGTGTGTATATAATGGCTTCTCTTATCTGAAGATGAAATTCATTCATGAACAATGGATCAACAGAAGGTGTGCACACACTATGTTAAATTTCACTTGAATTCTAATTTGAGAGCAGGATTTAAGGGTGGAAAAGCTTTTGAAGGCCAGGATGCTTGGATAAATTTCACTATGAATTTATCCAAGAAACTATGAAACTACTGATAATATCCCTTCTGAGTAATTAGCTGCACCACTGAAGAGAGATATGCTCGTGCAATATGTCTGTGCATGGAATTCCCAGCGAAGTCAATGGCAGTTCCATTGCTAAGTGCTTTGAGACTCAGATCCAAATTATGTTCACTGATACTTGAACAAGTTTTCCTGAAATATTTCATATTAAGCTTAGCTCCTTTTAAACGTCAGACTAGATGACAGATCTCTGATTTGCATTGTGAACCTTCATTACATACTCTGCCCATTGATGGAACACCTGTTAATGTAAATGGGGTTTCCTTATGTGAAAAAAGTTCAAGATTTGTTAATTTCAAACAGGAAGTACTATTTTAATTCAAGTCCTTATGCAACCTTCATCATCACAGCTGAGCATCCTCCCCTTCCAGAAGTTCATTTAGTACCATGATTAACATAGGTCACATGATTTTCTCAATGTTTCATCCAAGAGGAAAATGATGTAAGATAGGTCTATCATCATTATCATTATCATCGTTGTTATTATTTACACTTCTTATGAAAGGGCAGTGTCACAGGGTGGGGACCCAGGAGCAGCTGTGATCTCTCCTGGCGCCCCCTACCATGCCAAGTTAGGGTCCATGCAACCTTGTTCTCGCCCGCCACGTCTTTGATAAGATTATTTAGGGAGGCTGCCTTTTTGCCCCCTTGGACACGGTACCCCTGATGTACTCCTGTCTGTGCCCCGTCTACAATGACTCTGTGCACTCCCACCTCGAGGGCTACGCGTGGCTCCTACCACCCCTTATACCACGTCCCAAGCCTCTCAGGTATACCAGATATTGGTAAGTCTATTGTCTTCTCTTAGCAGTCCTCTCCAGGGCCTTTCCCTGTACACTCGCCCTCTCTGGGGCTTCTACCCATAAGCTCGCCCTCTCCGGGGCTTTTACTCTCATG
>NW_017728992.1:52611257-52611488 GCF_001723915.1 Gavialis gangeticus | reverse complement strand
CTGCCAGGGGTTCCTCTGCCTGGTATTCTCGCCCATAAGCTACTCAGATCATCAGGCTTCTCATGCCCTGCTTGCTCTAGCAGAGCTCCACCTTCCTCAACTGCCAGAGGAGAACTGAACATCTGGCCTCAGCCTGACTGTTTATATAGGCCAGGCCCTGCCCCCTTCCAGTCAGCTGACCTCTGTGGTTGCCCCGGCAACCCACACCTGTCCTTCTTTAGGAGCAGGCAC
>NW_017728992.1:52599455-52606257 GCF_001723915.1 Gavialis gangeticus | reverse complement strand
CTACTGGAGAGCTCCCATGAGGCCTCCTCCAACCCCTACAGCTTCACCCGGTCCTCCGGTGTAAGAATAACCAAAACCATAAGCCAATTGGCTGTAACATAAAACCCAAGCCTCTTGGCTAAAATGTAAACCCTAAGCCCCCTGGCTCATCAACATTACCATCCCTGCCAGGGGTTCCTCTGCCTGGTATTCTCGCCCATAAGCTACTCAGATCATCAGGCTTCTCATGCCCTGCTTGCTCTAGCAGAGCTCCACCTTCCTCAACTGCCAGAGGAGAACTGAACATCTGGCCTCAGCCTGACTGTTTATATAGGCCAGGCCCTGCCCCCTTCCAGTCAGCTGACCTCTGTGGTTGCCCCGGCAACCCACACCTGTCCTTCTTTAGGAGCAGGCACTTCAGTGCCCTGCAACAGACAGGTCAAAGCACTGCACCTTACGAGAAGGGAATATTTGTGATGCTGCTTAGTTCCTATGGAAGTTAATTCCACAGCTTTGTGCCGGCCCACCTTTATGACCAGTGTGGTGGAGAACAATTGGGGTGCTCGTGGCTTAGGGTGCTGCTGCAGGCTACACAGGAGCCTGCATGATAAGCAGCAGGGACAAACCCACCCTCTGCTTTGGGAGAGTTTTAGGAGGGCTGAGGATTATGAGTTTTAGGGACCTGAGGAGGGTTGTCTCAATTTATTTATACAGTATTCATGCAAAATGGAGCCTTGGACTAGTTGGGCTCTTTAGCCAATGTTGTAATACAAACACAAGGACTCTTATGCACCACATATCCATTGTGGTGAATCGTGAAACTTATTATAAACTACTTTATTGTCTAATAATAACATAGACTGGATAAGGCCATTTTGCAGGAAAGCACATGTAAGGGTTGTTTTTTTTAACCTTTCTAAAATGTTTCTGGTTTTCCAGTAAAAAAATGAATGAATACCAAATATCATGGTAAAATATCAATGTTGTAAGAAGGGGAAAAATATATGAATGGGAGAGTGAAATTCATTGTACTCTATAGTCCGACATATACATGCCTTAACAAGGATGAGCACTAGCAAGCAAGGTGAAAGCACAACAGTATCAGCTACCTCTTGAACACACTCACCATCATTTTCCTCTTACGTTTAGTTTTTAATTGGAAATAGTTATGTAAACATTCATAGAGTGATCAGTAAAATTCACTCTCAGTTACAATGGCAAATGCATTTAATTCCCTACTTACAGAGGTACAACTAAGATAAGAGTTTATTTCACTGAACTCTGTAGACTTATTACAGCTTATTGGGTTGTCTTTGTGTTGTGGCTACTTTGCCATGTTCTTTTGCTCCCTGTAAAGTGCTTATGAAACTAAAGATTATTCATTTTATTTTAGTCACATGCTCCACATGTGCAGTTGTTTCATCACAATGAGTTTATGAATGGAGATAAATCAGCACATATATTAGAATTCAAAGCTGAAACTCACATGAAAGCACAATCAGTCAAGTTGACTTTGATCTCAAGAACTAGTTCAACTTTCATCAAGAGAGCCTTCCAAAGAATTAATCTTTCCAACCTAAGTTCATTAAACTTAGAAATTTTGGCTGCTGAGGGCTCCCCTCCTTTGCTAGCATTGTTTCCTTTAAAAACAAATAACCAAATAAATAAAGATAATAATGAAGTCTGGAAAAGCCAAAAGGAGGAAGGAAACTGGTCTTGCCCCAAAATTTTAGGTTATTTTTATTTCCAATGCATAGGTACTGAGAGAAGAGGTGTTTTGTTTTGTTTTTAAGATAAAGCAAGTAGCATCATACTTTCTCACCTATACTCAAAAAAATCTGGGGAAAATTAGGGTGCATCCCCCCTGGGTATGCAAAGAAAAGGGATGCCCTTAGGTCCAGAAATTTGGTGGGAGGTAGGGGAAGGGCAGAGCTGTGGCAGCATTAAATGTCATACGCTGATTCTAGGACTGCACACTGGCTGTAGAGCCACATGCCAGGTCCAACCTGACACACGGCCCCAGAGCCAGCGTGCAGGGTGAGACCCAATATGCCATTCATATTGCCATATGCCTACTCAGCACATTCAGCCAGAATGCAGGGTCAGATTTGGCATGTGGCCCCAGACTTAGTACATGGGGTCAAACCCAGCACATGGCTCTGGAACCAACAAGCAGCCCCAGACCAAGTATGTGGCTCCAGAGCTAGTGCACAAGGTCAGACTCAGCACGTGGCCCCAGACGTGGCACTGTGAGTCAGTCCTGGTGGTTTGCAGCTGTAGCTCTGTTTAGGATTAAATTAATTTTAGCACAATCTTGCATGAGCGCTGTTTATAAGCAGAAAGGTTATTTGCCACATGTTCAAATTAAAGCTGGACAGAAACCACCTATAGAGTTGTTACACATTTCCAAGCACTTATTTTGTAGCCAGTTGGTTCTTTTTACAGCTGGGTAGTCATTTTTGTGGTGTGGTAATTACTTTGCATGTGTGGCTGGTCAAAATTTATTGCATGATTAACCAGTTAATTGAATAATGTATGTAATGTGTAGCAGGGGTCTGAAACATAGTAACAGGTTAGTTCTTCCATTTATAACAAAAAAACCTTGTGACACATTTTTCATTGATGGAAAAATGAATCAGTACTTACTATGTCTGACCATCTGGTGGAGTATTTGGTAAATAATGTCCAGAAAAAAAAACCTGGAAAAAAGTAACCTCACTGTATTTTAGTATGTGATTTCAGTGTAAATGGGAATTACATGAGCTTTATGAGCTCTCTAAGTTAGAAGAAAGAAGGAAAGATGAATGAGTTGATTTTACATTTCAAAATAAAAAAGGAAAATCCTGTTAACCAAGTTCCATCAAGAACCAAACCCTGGTCCCCTTGAAGCTGAGAGCTTAGCAAATTATTTCAATATGGCAAGATTTGGTCTTGTGTTACAAAAGAATGGTTAATTATCCTTCTTTTGTTACATGTGCAGCCTCTCACTGTTTTTCATCTTTTGCCAAAATTCATCCATTCTTCCTTCCACTGTTCAAACTATAAGCCATATCAACCTTACCAATTTCTTTACTAATAAAGTATAACACCTTACTCCACAAGCAGCCTTACAAAGTTCAGTTAGGCTATACTTAGGGGATAATGGCCCAGAGGCAGGGAAGTTAAGGTATCTCACCACAGACCTGAGATTCAGATTTGATCTTTCTGCTGGAGGCTGAAAGGCAGGCTCCAGGTGACCCAGTCTGTAAACAGGTATCTGATCATTTCATAAGGGCGTCAAACGTCTGGATGTGGCAGGCTGTTGATAAAAGAATCCATTGGGTGTAACTACATGAGACGCTTTACTGTGTAGTAGAGCAAATTACTGCATAGTAAGCATCACTGTCTACTCATGAAGAACCTTACTGTATAGTAACTTGCTCTACTCAGCAGTTAATTTGCTGCCTGCAAATGCAAGTAGCAAATTAACTGACAAGTAATCAGTGCACAATAAGGCACGTGTAGATGGCCAACTGGGAGCAAATTTGCTTGTGGTCAGCTGGGCAGCAGGGGTGGGAGATTGCTCTCTGTCCCCAGGAGCTAACTGCTGCCAGGGTAGACTCTGCCACCAGAGGCTCGGTGGGAACAACGTCCCCCTGCACTGACAGTAGGAAACTTCTGGCCCTGGGTCCATGATTGGGGCTCCACACTGCTAGCTGCCCCACTAGCAGATTGGGGCAGGGGGCTGAGACCTGCCCCTCCCCTGAAGCTCTTTCCAATCCCCCTGCCCCTGATTGTGGAGCCAGGGCCAGAACCTGGGGGAGGGAGGACATTGTCCCTGCCTGGGCTCTGCCACCAGAGCCCACTCCAGGAACAGGGAGGAGGGAGCAGTATCCCAGCCCTGGCCAGCAGTCAGCTGTCTCCTGACCCAGTGCTCCCTGCCAGCCATTTGGCTAGCACACAGGTGGAGCCTAGAGCTCCCCTTAGTGGCAGCAGGGACCCATTGCAGGGCATCAGGAATTGGGAGCAATTTGCTGCCATTGACAGAAAATCTTCTCCCACTTCCCTGCATGTGTAGATGCTTGCATGGGAGCATTTACTCTTGGATAGTTTACTCACAAGTAAACTGATGCTATAT
Organism: Gavialis gangeticus; assembly: GCF_001723915.1. NCBI lineage: Eukaryota > Metazoa > Chordata > Crocodylia > Gavialidae > Gavialis > Gavialis gangeticus. Next base: position 52,602,161 of record NW_017728992.1, on the reverse strand, counting down.
AAAATGTGTGTATAGATGCGCCCAGTGTGCCTTAAATATATTAGTCCAATGGACAGTTAAGTTCAGGTGAACAGATGATCTTGACTTGTGAAGCATTCAACCAGAGTAAGGGAATGAAAACTGCATGCTAAATTAATTAAGCCAGTCCAGTCATTTATCTTAATTCACATGGAACAGTGAGCTCAAGCCCCAAAGGTTATTTATAACCAAAACATGAATAAAGTCAGATGAATCAGGAACAAGGCTAATTCTGTGGTAATGGCTGCAAAAAGTAATCTCTGGATGGCCTCAGATGTACTTTTTATCACAATTTAGCTAAGTAACATTGTGATTTGAAAACAATACTGTTTTTTGAAAGTGTTTAGCCCTCATGATGGATAGGTCCATCCTTCTTTAAATATTTAATTTGACTGAATACACATTGTTTATGTGTAAAGTTTCTACAATTTACACACACTGTGGATCCAATATAGCAAGTGTGTACGATTAATCACTTGACTTGTCAGGTGCTTAAATTTGTGCATGTGCTTTGACAGCTGTGCTGATTCTGTCACCATATGCATAACCTGTATATTTCATATCCTACATACCAAATTATATATGGTCCACCTAAATGAAGCAGAGTAGGACGTAGGATTCAGAAAGCTGTCTGAGGCTCTCTGTGGATCTTCTCAAAATTGTTCATTTCATGTAGGAGAAGTGTGGTGAATTGTGAAGGAGGTAGAAGGCTGATCCTTAGGCTTCGCGATCCTGAGATGACTGTTCTAAAAAACAACCGCTTCTTAACCAGACTATTTTTGACCAGTGACCTTGACGTTGTCTTGTGGATTTCTGAAGACTGTGAGGTATTGAGAATCATGGTCTAATAATTCAATTTCACATGCTGATACAGCCAATACTATTTTGCAATTCCATCTACATTTTATGTTCTTTGCCTCATGTCATGTATAACACAAGTGAAGAAAGAGTCTATAGGCATGTCTCTAGGGCTTGGTTATTGCACAGTCTATAATGCTGCTTGGTAGTATAAAGGAACAGTGGGCATGTCTACATATGCATTTGCTCTGGGAGCAGTTTACTCTTGAGTAAACTACTGGAGAGTTAATGCTCCTGGGAACATGTCTACATGTGCAGAGAAGTGGGAGAAGATTTGCTCCTACCAGCAAACTGCTCCTGCTTCCTACAGTCCTGCAATGGGCATCTGTCATCACCAGGGTGAGCTGGAAGCTCCAGCTGCAGTCATCTTTAAAAAGCAGCCCCATTCCATGTTCCCTGGCAGGCCTCTTTGCTGCTCAGAAACAGTGTGCGTGGCACAGAAACAGAACACGATGGCTCTCTCACCGCAGCCTCTTCCTACCTGTGCCATGGCTGCTCCAGCCCCTGCCTCTGACAGTGACATCCAGCACCCTGGGCTCCTACTGGACATGGTGCTGCTCCTGCTGGCCCACTTCAGTGACTGCCATCTGTCCCAGGGCAATCTGGGCCCTGCTGGCTCCCTCACATGCAGTGACTGCCTGGCTGGCCTCACTGTGCCATCCCAGGATCCTCACTGCTATGTAGCTGCTGGCCAGACCCTGCAGGGATGGCAATGACATGCTCCTGGATCCCACCACTGGGGCCATCCATGCCCTCCTGGCTCCGGCCCTGTTGCCTGTGGGCCCGCCTGGCCAGCCAGGATTGGTGGCTGCACATTGTCCAGACCACCTGGGACGATGAGCAGTGGCTGGAGATATTCTGCATGACCTGGGCCACTTTCAGGGACCTCCTGGAGCAGCTCTGCCTGCACCTGGAGCAGCAGGACACAGCCATGTGGCAGCCCCTCCATGTGGACACCTCACTGTCCATTGCCCTGCTCAAGCTGACCATGCCTACCAGCCTCTACTTTCAGCCACTTCTTTGGTGTGGGTAAGACCACAAGGAAGGCCATCCTGGAGGTGTCCAGCACCCTCCAGGATGTGCTGAGGCACACAGTGCTCTGCATCCATGCCCCCCGCTGGTGGTGGAGAGCATATACCCTGCATTGGGGCCCTGGATGGAACCCACCTGCCCACCACCTGCCCACCACAGGGCAACCTCCCCTACTACAGATGGTGGGGCTTCCACTCCATTGTGCTCCAGGCCATCATTAACCACTGTGGACCTTACAAATGTGAGTGTCAGCTGGGCAGGCAGTGCCCTTGATGCCTACAACTTCAGGAACTCCACCTTTCCAGCCCTGGTGCAGAACATGAGCTTTGCTCCAGGGGTGCTGGACCTCCAGCTGGGCATGGTGGTGGTTCTGCCCCTCTTCATCGGGGACATGGCCCACCCGCTGCTGCCCACCTGCTTCTCCCATGGCTCATGTGGCCCTACATTAGCCAGCTTGCTTCCCACCAGGCACACTTCAAACAGTGCCTGGGCCAGACCCAGACCTAGAGAGTGGAGCTCAGGGACAGGTGCCTAGCATCCCAGCCTCTGGCCATTGCCCCATGAGTACACACACCACAGCAAGTTCAGAGGATGAGGGGTTCACCCAGGGGTGACAGTGGCCACTGGTTTCCCAGCACACCCATCTCCCACTCCTGCTGCCAGTAGCAAGGTCCAGCATGTGGGGCTGGCCCTGTTGCAGGCAGGTCCTGCTCTGAAACTGTGTGGAGCCCTGGTGGGTGGCATGGCTGGGCCCAGGTGAGGGGCTGGGTGGTGAGGACTAGGGCCAGGGCCAGGGCC
>NW_017728992.1:52589688-52598828 GCF_001723915.1 Gavialis gangeticus | reverse complement strand
CTCCCCTCCGGGACCTCAGCGCTTCTCCAACTATCCTCCTTAGCTCGCTGAAGTTTGCCCTCCTAAAATCTAGGGCTGCTGCCTTACTGCATGCCTTTGCCACCTTGCACTGGATGATGAATTCCAGCAGGCAATGATTGCTGTCGCCCAGGTGGTCGAGCACCTGCAGCCCCCTCACCAGGTCATCACCTGTGGCCAGCAGTAGGTCCAACAAGGCATCTCCCCTGGTGGGGCTGTGCACCTCCTGGGTTAGATGGAGGTCCTGCACTCTGTCTAAGAACCTACGTGAGCGTTCAGACCTGACTGACTGCTCTTCCCAGCAGATGTCCGGGAAGTTCAGGTCCCCCATGACTACCACATCCTTAGCCTTCACTACCTCTGTGAGCTGACCCAAGAATTCCTGGTCAAGCTCTTTTCCCTGGTTAGGAGGTCTGTAGTAGACTCCCACCGTTAAGTCTCTTTCCCCTTGACTGCCTTGTACTCTAACCCAAAGCACTTCAGAGTGCCCCTCCTCTGACTCCTTGCTAATTGCAGGGAACCCTCTCCACAGTCTGAGGCTTACCAGGTAAGCAGGCCTAGTATGCCTGGTGGCTTGGGTCTGTCTCCACTGGCAGCAGTGATGTGCAGTTCCTGGTAGTATCCTGGGTCATAGGGGTGCAGCATCTGGCTTCTCACCAGAAGCCCACTCTGGGGAGGTGCTGGAAATGCCATGGCTGGGTTGGTCTTGTGGGGCCCAGCTGAGGCCACAGGACTGGTGGGACAGGTGCTGACCTGGGCTCCCTGAGCTGCTGGATGATGCTGGGAGTGAGAAGCTTGGTGGTATGAGCTGCTGCTGGTCCAAGGGGCCCTCTCCTAGTGATGCATCATCAAGGATGCCAGGCCATAGTGGAGCCTCCAGCAGGCTGTCCATAGTTGAGTATGTTGCACAGTCAGGGTCCTGAGGCACAAGAATGTTGTCCAGTTGCCACATAAAGGGCCTGGACTTGCGGCAGTCCCAGCCAGTAGTTGTGGTCTGTGATGGTGACCCACTGTACATGCGAGGTCTTGACGTTTATTTGGTGCTGGCTCACTGACCAGCCATTCCTGCGCTCCCACAAACAGTCTGACAGCCCCTCATAAATGTGGGCATTTGAGCACCCACCCCATGCAAAATGGCTGAGCACCTCAGCCCTGCCCCACAACATTATCAGGTCCACAGTCTCCCTGGGTCCAGTTGAAGCCCCAGGAGTTGGTGTGTGGTACTGGGCCTCCGTGTGACTGTCTCATTGCTGCCAGACCTGGAGTGTTGCTGCCTGCAGTGTCCAGTGCAGGGGCACAGCATGGGCTAGCCCAGCCTTGAGGCAGGAGACACTCCCAGCCCTGGGACCCTGGGGTTAGCATGAGGTTGACGCCCTAATGGTGGGGCTGACCACAAGCAAATTTGCTCCCAGTCAGCATTTGCACATATGCTACTATGCAGTTATTACTCATGAGTAAATTTGCTACTTGCATTTGCAGGTAGCAAATTTACTTGTGAGTAGAGCAGTTTACTGTGCACTAAGAATCTAGACATGTAGATGCACACGCTTACTGTGAAGTAAATTGTTCTACTGCACATCACGTGTAGACGTGGTCAGTATGGATAAAAAAATGATAGAGAAAAATCTTTTTTTATTTAAGACTCATAAGAAAGATATATATTCTAAACGAACAGCATTCAATTTTATGCCCAACTTCATGAAGTACTTTGTGTATGGTTCCTTGTTAAAAGGTCTTGCTCTTCCACTTCGAGTCACACCAATTGTCAAATATGGAGTAAAGAAGGGTATTTTCCTCCAGGTCAGACTGACATGAGTTTTTTTGCTGCCTCCTGTAGTATGGGGCATGGCCCTCTTCCCATGTATGGCCCAACATAGTACTCTGAACATATATTAACCAATTACTTTTCTATTATTTCACTGGTAGGCAATTAAGAGTCACCCCCTCACTTCCCTCCCCCCACTCCATCCCCACCAGTTTTTAAATGCGACATGTTGTAAGGGTTCTTGGTGTTTCTGGTTTGGCGCTTTGTAGCTATAGTTTGTGAATGTTTGGAAAGGACAATTTCTAGGGCCTTCTGGATAAATGTTTGCCTGTGACTGTAGGGGCCAGGATTCAATGACCCTGCAGTGCACAATGGTATCACACAGAATTGAGAAATGAAAGGAATTAGGGATGAAAAAACCTATTAGATAACTCAGCCTATCCCTCAACCCATTTAATTTAAAGTGTTTTGTTTGCTGTTCCATTAAATATGGTGCAAGACAAGTAAGAGACTTTTCCTCCCTGCCGTAATTCTTTTCATGACATTAGGGAAGATAGCTGCATAAAGCGCCTTTATACATATGCCACTTATGTAGTACATGTCTGCTCAGGGATTGAGAACAGTGCAGTGCAGTACATTCACACCTGAACCTTACTGCTCCCTAAACAGCGGATATAATGAAGGTTAAAATTCTCTTCACTTTATTCATGCTTTGTGCAACATTACCTTAGCTGGCATGAGTCTGTAATAGTAGGAAAACTATATAAAATGCCATAGAACTTTGAAGTTTGGTAGTCACAATCCTTAAAATTCATCTCTCCAGAGTATGCCAGGAATATTAAACTCTAATATCATAATCCCATACAAATACATAAGTAGGCTGGCAAATGTCTACAAGTATAATTACTCTGGGCTATGGCAGGTTTATTGCTATTATAAAAAGGCTCATTTACAAAAAAAATTATCATTTTTTTAGCTAAACAATCAAAATAATTTATGTTCCTGCTCACCACTGAAACCCACACTGGTACTATAAATTTTGGCATTACACTTCAGAAATTTTGACCTATTGTAAGAATTAATATTTTTATTTTGATGACTGTCATCTTAGCACAAACTAAGATCAAATATTTCTATTGAGATATGGAGAAAGTTACTCCACACATCTAGTTTCCAGGGAAGAACACTTGGACAATATCTATTATCTTGGCAGAATACATTCTTTAAAACAAGAAGGAGAGAAAAAGAGAGATTAAGGCATAAAACTTGATGTTTTGGAAATTCAGGTGAAAGTTTTCTCTTCAGTCTGAAGGCAAAGGAGAGCAATTTATGGTGAGCCATAAATTGCAATTCAGGTTGTAAAAGGTATGGGCCAAATTCTGCCTGTAGGTGTGTTGATTAGGAGATGTGTGGAGGTAACCATGGACAGAGTTTGGCCCTAAAAGTTTTGGAAATAAAAGCTGCCAATTAGAAGTAGGCTAAAATCAAAATCCTTTCCTTGAACACTCTCAACCACTGAAAAAGTACAGATACTGAACTGAACTATCTTTTGGAACCCATTTCTGTTAAAATGCTGGTTGTCCTCTCCTAAAATGTATTAAACAGGTTACTGTGAATCATTCAGGCAAGGGCCAGACAGAATTTTTTTCAGTGCAATCTGGGTGCTCTGGTGGAAGAAAGAGAGATGAAGTAGAGACATATCCCAAACACTTTTCCACATTGTGCTATGGCTAGGGACAAATGCTATGGATACAGACATCATCTTGGTGGCTGGATCAGCCATGCTGGTATGTGCCCCAGTACAGCTGATCTGATAGATGGGCGGAGATAGATGTCACCCAGGTCAGATGCCTTGCAGGTTCAGGCTGTTACTGCTCATAGGGTTTCAAAGATCTAATCCTGTGAGACAATGGCCTTGGTGCCTGGGCCCAACCTGGGTGTGGGTCCACAGATGTGAAGTGGGGAACACAGATGCATGCCTCGTATTGAAGCCAGGAACTCAGGGCCACTGTCCTACAGGTTCAGGTTTCTGAAGCCCTAGGAGTGCCTATGGCAGCAGAAGAGTTCAGGCAAATTCAGGCTGGTTGTACTCTTGTAACATCAACAAACATATGTCTGTCATGGAAAAGCAGGACAAACTATTTGTAGGAATTGTTGCACTCACAATTTTGCACATTGGTGGTATGACAAAGGGTGTCTGTTTGCTTGGGCTCAGCACTGCCATAAAAAAGGATGCCTGTTTGCAGCCTTTGAGAAATAAGCTGTACCCAGTAAAGAGATGCATCTCCCAGCAATGATCCCAATGTGCATTTTTAGGTTTATATTAATGCTGCTGTTTCTCTTTGACTGTTTCTTTTGTCTGGCTCCAAGAAAAGAGATCAATATGGTAGGCAGGACACATAAGTCTAAGTTGGAGTACTATGAGGACACTTTAAAAGAGGGAATATTAAGCTTGACTTTCAAGAACAACAAAATCTTCCAGGCTGTGAGATACTCTCAAATGAGATGTAGGTGAAATTTCATTACCTTAAAATGAGTTTAGAGAAAGCAATAATGGGATGAGTCTAGTAAGGAACAGAGCAATCTTACAATAATGGTGAAATAATAAGCATGACCTAATAGGTGTTTCCCACCATCTCTGATTATTAACAGTGACTGAGACAGGGGAAAGCAAGGATTAGCAGATTAGATTAGCATGATGGTTTGTTTTCATTACATGTGTCTTCAGTTGGGAACTGAGGACTTTCTAACCATCCACATAAAAGTTGCCCATTAGACCATCCATTGGGAATTCTATAAAAGTTACTCTGTTTAGACACAAGTCAGCCTTCCTCACATTTTATGAAAGTGATAGTTAAATAATGCTATTATGTTTATATCTGGCAGTTAGGTGATTACATTCCATTTATGTCTAGTGATCAGTAGCCTCACTGTTGTAGGCTCTACTGCAGGGAACAGTAAAAATGTTTCCCTGTTTGTCGCTTGACTAGTCTTTGTTCACAGCAGGATAGCAATTATAACCATAACATGTGAGGGGACATATAAAATGTAATAGGTCACTTAAATTTTGGTGACAAAAAAGAAAAAGAAAATCCATAGCTTGATGAGTTTCAGTGTCCTGTTTGAAAATAAAATGATCTTTCTTATTATTATTTCTAAGATGCAGCTGCCTGGAACAATGACTGAAGGTACTGTTATTCTGAGCAGGTATTTGAGTGTGCTTTTTGCCCCTTTTTCTTCCTGTGTGACACTACTCCAATAGTTTATATTTGACATAGAATAGAATAACACTATTTTATGCCATTTCATTTGTAGGGATAGACAACCCTCAAATACTGTGAGACAGAGAACAACTTATTTGTTATGTGACTTCAAACAGGCAAGAAAAAAATGCAATAAAAGCATTTAATTTCTGACACTTTGGGCACATCTACACAAGACGCTTTACTCAAGCTTAGAGCAAATGACTGTGCAGTAAGCATCACCATCTACACGTGCAGAGGCATACTGCACAGTAATTTGCTCTAATACTGCATAAATTTACTGCCTGTAAATACAAAGATTAAATTTACTCGGGAGTAATTACTGCACAGTGCAGCATGTGTAGACAGCCATCCGAGAGCAGCTGTGCCCCCAGTCAGTTGGGTAGCAGAGGGCAAGAGATTGCTCCCTGCTCGCAGGAGCCTCCTGCTGCCAGGGCAGGCCCCACCATTGGACCCTGGATGGGGACAATGTCCCCCTGCCCCAACAGCAGGAAGCTCCCAGCCCCTGCTCCTCAATCGTGAGGATTCTTATCTCCCAGCCTCAGCACCATGACTGTGGAGCTAGGACTGGGAGATACTTATCTCCCAGTCCTGGCCACGGAGGTGAGGCTTGGCGATAAGAATCTCCCAGCCCTGGCTCCATGGGTGTAATCATGGAGTGGGGACTAGACGCTCCCTTCTGCCGGAGCAGAGGAACATTGTCCACACATGGACTCTGTTGGGAGAGCCCATACCAGCAATAGGCAGATCCCAGGGGCAGGGAGCAATGTCCCAGCCCCTGCCAGGACAGAGCTGTTTCCTGGCCCCATGCTCCCTGCCAGCCCCTAGGATAGCACCTAGGAGGAGCTTAGAGCTTCCCCTGGCTGCTGCAGGGGGTGGTGCAAGGCTGAAGGGGTTAGGAGAAGACAGTTTCCACGAGCAGCAAATCTGCTCCTACTTCCCCGTATGTGTTGACACCTGCTGAGGGTAGGTTTACTCTAGCATAAATTACTCCAGAGTAAATGCACCCTGGAGCACTTGCACATGTAGACGTGCCCTTCCTGTCAGAAAAAAAAAATCACTATGATAAAAGTAGGATGTAGGAGGCCAAATTTACAAAAGAAGCTCAGAACCCACAATTGGGACCAGATTTCTAGAAGACCTCAGCTCTGATTCTGTCATAAAAAATAAATAGCCAGATATCTGCGTATTGGATTTTGAGTACGTAAGTACATTGATGGAAGCTTAATGCTCCCAGACAACCTGGCCCTAATTCCAGGTGCTCAGCTGCTGTGAAAAGACTTGGGGCTAAGTGTTTTGTTTTGTCTTCTTTCAAGGTGGTTTTGTTTTGTTTAAGAAATCTGGCCTCTCGTGTTAATGGATTCTTCATCAGATCCATGGAGCTTTTCATTCCTAAGCAGATGCTTACTATGTGGTATGTGACTATTCCGACTGAATTTAAGTATTTTTATTGGACTGAACTCAAGCATGTCATTAAGTATTTTAGTTGACAAGTGTGTTAAGTCATCATTTTGAAACGGTCCCAATTCAGTTGTCAAAATGTGCAGTATTTCCAACAATAGATCACAAACTGAAACCACTCTGGAAGGATATTTTTGTGAATGATGGGCAAAAATTTAAAGCGCGAGTTGGTTGAAATGTTTATCTCAGCTCCTTCATCTTTCTGAAAAATAGGAAGGTCTTCAGAGTAGCTGTGCTTGAAAACTTCCTGGGGTTTCACTTCAGTTAGAAATAGCATGAGAAAATTTTCTCTGCACTGGCATAGAACAGGAAGTGCTGGGTGGTTCAATAATGAAAAACAAAATTAAGCGTGTTTTTTTTTTCAAAACCACAGAAAAGACTTTTTTAATTTTGGGGGTGAACACGTAAGTTGGAATTTCAGATTTCCTGAGATGAGATCAAAGAATCATTGCACTGCGGAACTGGAATGTCCCTCATGGGTCATTTAGTTCAATCCCCTACAGAGATGCATAATTCATTAAACCATCTTAAACAGATAACTATCCAGCGACTTTTGGAAACCTCCAGTGAAGAAGATCCCACAATTCTTCTGTGCGGCATACTGCACTATTGTATTGCTTCCGCAGTTCCGAAATTTTTCCTAAGGAAGTTTTTTTCCTGGAAAAGGGGAGCTGGATACCTCACAATCCAATGAAGGTAAGTGGTATACCAACCCTAGCCCAGTTGTGTTGAAGAAAATGTTAGGATGAATCAAGGAAGAGAGCATTAGGCAATAAGGAGACTGGTAATAGGGATACAGAAGGCAGGAGCACTGTTGAAGAAGTTGCAGTGGATTTAACCTGTAAAAATCACCAGCCAGGATAGCTCCATCTAACCTGACTATTTGGTCTTTATGCAGCATTGTTCTCAGGGAAGACATAGGCAGCCCCTTTTATTGTGCTGTATAATTGCTACTGATGTACAAGAGAGAACTAGGTATAAGATATAAAATGAAGTGGTTATCTTAAATTTTTATGTATTGGTCAGCAATTATCTTAAAACATTAGGAATTAATGTCAAGTTTCAAGTTATAAAAATTGTATTGATTATATATTTATTTTGTGGATATCAACTGATATTGGTGATAGATCCAAACGAACAGTAGTTGGGAGCACTCTGACCTTTGTGAAAGTTCAGATTTGGATCCAGATATGGAGCACGTCCTCTCTCTGCAATGAGATGATTTACAATAGTGAGTCCAAATGTGTCCGTAGTGTGGGAATCCAGATTCATTTTTGTCTCCAAATTTTGCAAATTGGACCCTCTTCCTTCAAAACCTATTTAAGTCAATGTACTGGACAAACTTTTTCTTGCTTGCTCACGATTTACAGAAACTGAAGTCAAATTGTCTTCTGTCCTACTATTCCCAAGCTGTCTCCTCCCAAAGATGGATCTACACCAAAATAATTTAGTCATACTTGAGAAAATTATTATTCAGGCACTGAAGCTTTTCCAGACAATGTTTCAAATGAACACTAAAATGGGCAGCCTTCCTTGCCTTGGAAGTGTTGGTCAGAGCACTGAAGGGTAAAGTAGTATATCTTCCATTTCCTTTACAGGAATATATGTCTACTTTAGGTATCAATTCAGCTCATGAGAATAATGTAGTCATTCTTGTAAATAGCATTCCAACAAAAAGTCATCAGATCTGACAGCACTTTGCTGACCTATGGAAAGCTACAGCAGACTTTGCTGGTGGTAAAAATGTTAAAACCTTTTTCTAGGAAAATTGAAGATGTTTGCACCAAGAAACTTCCACAGCTTGTTGAGGTGGAAAGTTTACATAAAAGGGGAAAGATACCAAAATGTCTACCAGTTATTTCCCCTGACAGAACTTCAGGGTGAAAATGGAGCTGGATATTCCACCATCTCTATATGTACAAAACTCCCAAGAGGTGGGCTGTGCAACTCTCAGAGCATCATGCTGAAGTGCCCTCAGTTTTAGTTGATTTCAGTGGGATTGGATGGATACTATTCTTATCCATTTCAGAATCCCTCATTATTGTTTTCACATAGGCTGAGGTCCAGATTAATTCAAAAGAACCACAGGCCAACAGTGTTCATGGCTCCAGATCCTGAAACCACATGATGAATTCACCACGTACGTGTTAATTTAAAATAAATTATATTTCTAGTAAAGAAAAATGGGATCAAATGAACCAAGTATAATTCATGTCTGCCTGAGTTGGCAAAGAGCCTGAAAGAATAGCTCTGAGAAGTGAAAACTGCCTCATTTAGCTTTACTGTGCAACCTACTGCCACCTCATAGAGTAGTAGAACCATGGCTCAAGAGTAAGGGCAGGACTTGCAGTTTCCTGCAGATTGTAAGACTTGCACATCCTTTAATTTAACACAGCACAGACCCCAGCCATGGTGCTCATAACTTTTTCAGAGAGTTCCTGTTTTTTGCCCATTCATTTATTAAAGTTCCAAGAACTGCTAGAGAGGACCCATGCATACAGACAGTTTTGTGATGGCACAGTTCTGTGTATGCAATTGTTCAAATATTTTAACATGCTTTCATCTCAGTGGCAAACAGACTGGCGTAGAATCATTCCTTGCTTCTGTATCCCCCCCCCCCCCCCCCCCCCCCC
>NW_017728992.1:52578998-52589593 GCF_001723915.1 Gavialis gangeticus | reverse complement strand
CCCCCCCCCCCCCCCCCCCGGCTTTGGAAGATGGGAAGGTTTTCCTACAAAAATAAGTTGCTGCGCATTCTGTAAATCTTGAACCTGTATCACCCAATGGAACAAGAGAAGTATAATACTATCAAGCTGCCAGATCATGCAGCTATCACAAAAGCACTTCTTGGAACTCCACCAAGAAGAGATCCAGCAGAGAGCTTGTTCATTTCTGCTGAAGTTCTCTGCACTGAACCAGCACGGCAGGCTTCTGCCAGAACTTTTACTTATTTATTTATTTAGTAATTTATATCATGCCTATAGTCATAGCCAGTACAGATGCTATGCAAATTCAGACACTGTTGTTTTCAAACACATTGTTAATTATTAATGGTGTTGTCTGTCTTAGGTGCAGATGGAATGGTCTCAACAGAAAGCAAATGCAAAAAATTAACCCAGTGCAGTATTTGGTACTAATCACCCAAATCATAGAACATGTAAGCCACTGAGCAGGTACAGACAGAACTGTAGAACAACTGGGGGCAAACGATCTTTTTCACTCTGTGCAGCATGAACGGTGTGTCCAAGATGACTTTTAATGGGCAGCAAGGTAGAAACTGTATGGATGGTACAGGGAAGGGGGGCCATGAGATGTACTTGTGTGTGAATCAAATAGGCCCAACTTCCTGTGCAGAGGGAGAAAAGGGGCAGAAGGTAATGTTTGAGCTTATACACTGAAATAGCACCCACTGAAGCAGTGTATCTGAAGCCCAAGAGCTTGCCAAAAGATAGGAGAAAAGGCTCCAGACTTTCCTACTCTCCTTGTTTGCCCAACGACCAGTTCATATATTCATAGATTCATAGACTGTAAGGTCAGAAGGGACCTCAGAAGAGCATTGGGTACAGCCCCCTGCACCAAGCAGGAAAGACAACTGGACTCAGGTGACCCAGCAAGGTGACTGTCCAGTCTCCTCTTGAAGATCTCCAGGGTAGGCGATTGAATCACCTCTGGAGGGAGCTTATTCCACAGTCTAGACACCCTGACTGTGAAGAAGTTTTTCCTAATGTTGATTCTGAAATGTTCTTCTAGGAGTTTGTGACCATTATGCCAAGTTTTCCCCAAGGGTGCTCTGGTGAACAGTTGTTCATGGAGCCCTTGATGTATGCCCCTGATGTAGCAGTAACCTGCTACCAAGTCCCCTTCTCAGCTGTCTCTTTTTCAGGCTGAAGAGTCCCAGGTCCCTCAGCCTTTCTTCATATGGCCTGCTGTGCAAGTCTGTGATCATACAGGTGGCTCTTCTCTGGACCCTCTCAAGCTTTTCCAAGTCCTTGTTGAAGTGTGGCGCCCAGAACTGGACACAGTACTGCAGCTGCGGTCTCACCAATGCCAAGTAGAGTGGGCAAATCACTTTCTTGGCTTTGCTGGAGATGCATCAATTGATGCATGCCAGAGTATTGTTAGCCCTCCTGGCTACAGGATTGCACTGCCAGCTCATGTTCATACTGTGGTCTATTATTACTCTGAGGTCTCTTTCATTTGTTGGTCAGATCAGTGTTGTGAAGCCTGTAGGTGTGTAGGGGATTGTTTGTCCCCAGATGGAGCACTTTACATTTCTCAATGTTGAATTTCATCTGGTTCCCATCTGCCCAAATTGCCAGCCTGTCTAGGTCCGCCTGTATCTGCAGCCTATCTTTAAGCGTGACTGTGCTTCCCCATAACTTGGTGTTGTCCATGAACTTGGGCAGTGTGCTCTTCACCCCCACATCCAAATCTTTGATAAAGATGTTAAAAAGTACTGGACCAAGCACCAACTCCTAAGGGATACCACTGGCCACTTCTTACCAAGATGACACAGATCCATTCAGTAGAACTCTCTGGGTCCTACCCCACAGCCAGATTCCTACCCACCTAACAGTCTTGCAGTTAAGTCCACAATCTTCCAATTTTCTCAAAAGAACATCGTGGGATATCAGATCAAAGGTTTTTGGAAGTCAAGGTATACAATGTCAACCTCTTCTCTCTAATCCAGGTGGTGAGTTACCTGATCATAAAAGGAGATGAGGTTAGTAAGACAAGACCTGCCTGTGATGAAACCAGGCTGGCTGTTGTTTAGAATCTTACCTTCTGCAAGCCTATTGCATATATACATCTTGATGAATTTTTCCAGGATTTTTCCAGGGATAGAAGTTAGGCTAATTGGCTTATAGTTACCCAGGTCCTTCCTTCTCCCCTTCTTGAAGATGGGCACAATATTGGCCCACTTCCAGTCCTCAGGGACCTCTCCAGAACACCACAAGTTTTGGACAAGTTTCATCAGGGGTTATACAATGACTTTAGCCAGCTTCTTTAGCACTCTCAGATGAAGTTCATCCAGGCCTGCTGACCTATATATGTCTAATTTTTTTAATTGATCACACAACAGTTCTATGACAATAGTAGGAATGCCGTCATTTCTACCTTGCTCCTTCTGTACCCTATCTGGCATATTTTTCCCCTTGGCCCAGTGAAAGACTGAAGCAAAGTAAGCATTCAGGAGTTCAGTTTTCTCCTGAGTGCCAGTAACCAGCTGTCCTGAGTTGTTGAGCAATGGCCCCTACATTCCCATTTGTTTTCCTCCTGTTCCCTACATACCTACAAAAGGACTTCTTGTTGTCCTTGATCCCCATTGCTAATTTTAGTTCAGTTGCCATCTTAGCCCTTCTAAGCTGTTCCCTACAAGTGTAGGCCATTGTTGAGTAGTCCTCCTTGGGACACGCCTCGAGCTTCCATTCTTTGTACGCCTCTTTCTTCTTTCTTAAGAGGACCATGATTTCCCTGTTTAGCCAAGAGGGCTTCCCAGTCCTTTTGCTACCTTTCCTCTGTGTGGGAATAGATTTGCTTTGTGCTTCAAGGATCATGTCCTTAAGTAACAACCACTCTTCATGCACACCTTTTGCCTTTGGTCCCTGGTCCCACAGTATTTTCCCTACTAATGACCTGAGCTTGTTGAAATTTGCATTTTTGAAGTCCAAAACTTCAGTCCTGCAGTCTAGTTTGTCTGCCTTGCAACAGACAGTAAATGTAATGGTTTCACGGTCACTGTCACCCAGGCTACCGTCTATGTTTAAGTCAGTCACCAGATTGTCTCCTTTGGCCTGGACCAACTCTAGAAGAGTGTTATCTCTGGTTGGCCCTTGCACCCCCTGAATAAAAAAAAAAGCTCTGTGATGCAAGTCAGGAAGGAACATGACCAACCCAACTTGGCTGAGTGTTCCTCCCAAGAGATGTCTGGGTAATTGAAGTCACCCTTAACGACCATGTTCCAGTTACTACGGGTAGAGTAAATTGCAATCTCAGTGCTTGTACCAAATCAAAATTGCTGAATCTTCCCTTCTTGAAAAATTCAAAACTTAAGGTTCCAATCCTGTAAAGACTCCCTGGGCCCATCTACATGTGACTCTTACTGTGGAGCTCATAGGCACTGAGACTGCGGGGGCCCAAGGGCCCTCACCCCTCTTGGAAAGAATCTAACCACCTGCTCCTAATTGGGTGGGACAGTCCCGAAATGAGAACATCAAGTCCCAGTCCTGGGCTGCATGACTCTAGGGCATCATTAGTCCTGGCTTCCAAGTATCATACAGGGATCCAGCTTTTCTGTTCACCATGGAAAGACATGGGAAATGGCAGGTTTCCCCTTGCAGGCTGGGAGAGTTCCAGATTGCAAGGGGGTGCCATGTGCATGTATGCAAACACACATGTGCACATGGCTAGGAATACAGCTAGGCCATGGTGGAGAGCAGCTCCCCCAAATGCCTGCAGGAAAATTGTGTGTGGTGGGGGGCAGACTGAGGTCCCCATGGTGAGGGAGATAGTGGGACAGGGACTTGGCCTGGGTGTGCTGCCCAGCTGGGGTGGTGCATGGGGCCTGGGGCCAAGCCAGGAAGTGGGACAGAGCCATGGACAGCTTGTCCAGGGGATGGAGGGGGGGAAGCTCCTTGCCACTATGCACACTCCTGAGGAGAGGGTCATGGGGGGCCACAGGCCCCCCAGATTTGCATGGAGCAGGGACAGATGCAGGCTGCCTGCTGTGACCTCAGGGCTCATCACCCTGCTGCCTTCCCTCTGGGGGCCCTGCACTGCCATGTTGAGGTGCCCTCTGCTCAACTGGCAGCAGTGGGGGCAGTGGCCTGGAGTTGCACCCCCACCCACTCCTTCCAAATGAGCAGGAGGCACCTTGCCCTGGTGGCATGGGGCTCTTGCAGGGAGGGCAGCAGGGCAGGCAGGGAGCCCCAAGCCTGCAGCAGGCAGCTCAGGGGGGCAGGGGTGACAATCCACCCCTGTCCCGTCCCCCACAGGCTCCTCTGGGCTCTGCTCCAGCTGTGCTGCCAAGGGGACAGCAGCATCTTAGGCTCCAATCCAGTCAAAAATAAAAGCTGGTGCCTATGGTGGAGCTGACTAATTAGCTTTACAGTACATATCTCATGTACACCCACATTAGGGTGCAGGAAACTAATAAACTCCACAGAAGGGTAGTATTTGTAAATAGAAGTACTGCCCTGTGGTGGAGTTTTTTCATATGCAGCAGCACCCATGTAGATGCTGACCTAGCTGGCTGGGGCACAAGGTTGCTTCAGTGCGGGGGCTGCCTACTAGCTAACCCCACACTGAAGCACCCTTGTGCCCCAGTCATCCCCTCCACAGCATACTGAACCCAGTCAGAGCAGCCCCAGGCTAGCAGGCTGACTCTTCCAGGCCCTCTGCCAACTGGGGCTGCTCCAACTCAGTTCAGTGTGCTGTAGCCCAGGCGCAAATGTAAATGGCATATCTGGGAGCTTCCCTGGAGCAATAAACTACACAGCAATAAGCTCTACAGTTTATGCATGCACCATAATGGCACATGTAGATGTGCCCCATGAATAATAGCTCTGGTCAACATTTTTCTAACTAAACACTTTTCCATCAGAAAAAGGTGATCCAGTGAAATCGAAATATTCACAGAAATAATTATAACATAACATAACATAGCATAACATAACATATGCAGATCATGACACACGAGGACCTAATTGATGTGAAGTGTCTGCTCTAATAAAGTCATTGATGTTTTCTCAACAAAATAGCTCATTTTTCATTAAATGTTGACACTTCAACTTTTCAATTTGGGATGAAAGGAAATTTGAAATCTCAGAATTCCCCTTGGAATGAAAATTCTGTGTGCAGACCAGCTCTGGTGAATACAAATCAGGTATGTAGATACTTACTCACTGGCATAACTCCTTTCAGGATTGACATTGTGGTTTCAGTTTCATAAAGATATTTAGGAGAAAATATTTTAAATAATTAGGGTCCGATGGCTTAACTATCTTTGTGGTCCTGGCCTTAGGTTAAATTAGGTTCTCTACAACTTTTTTTTTTTCCATGTACAAAGTGACAATGCTTTTTAAATGACTCTTGGAGTCTCTTTTGTGGTCATTCAATGCACTATCTAGCTATGTCTACACAGTAAATCCCCTTCCCCTTCAAGCACATCCCACTGCTTCATGCACGCTGGCTCCTAAACTAAAAGCAAGGTAGTCATATATGCATGGCATTCTGGGCAGGCTAATCAGTCTCGGTGTGGGCTAACTGCCCCTATAGTAACTCAGCAGTGTTAATTAGCCTGCATAAAGCATCACACAGAAGCAGCTACATTCTTTCTGGGTTAGAAGGCTGCCTGGAGCACCATAGCACACCTGAAGGAACCACTGTTGGGGGTCTATAAGTTTACTATGTAGACATGACCTATAAATGTTCATTGAGTGGGTGCAAGTTATACACTATCTAGCTATAGATGCCTGTCCTGAGCATCAGAGTTCCTTTCCCAACTCAGATCCCCATAATGGGATGGATTAACAGTTGTAAAAATGACAATTCTAACTGTATCAACACTTCCATTAGAAACAAACATTTCAGCTTAAAATTACTAATGTAAGGAACAGTATTTCTTACACTTCCCCCTCCCCACTAAGGATGAAAACAAATGAACAAGATTTATCTCTTTGACAAGTCATGTGGGTATGAATCTTTAATTAGCATATAACAGGTTTAGACTCTAAGTCCCCATAGGGCGTGGGAATCACTTAAAGAAAAAAATCCCAGTTGGTAATCTCTTGCTCAACAAGCCAAGAATGTTATTTTAAGAGATACCTGTAAAGATGCAGATAGCAATCATCATGCATGTCAAGGTAAAAAGCAAGCTATTTCATCTCCCAGAAACTCGGTGACCATGCTTTGATGACAAGCCAGATGGCAGCTGTTCCCCAAGCCCCGTGCCAAGAAAGATGATTGGAGCTGCAATTTACCTTCCATGGTGAAGCTCGATGCTGGAGCATACCACAGCTGCGAATTTGGCTTCTGCCAGTAGGTGTGTGCACAGTTGGTTTCCTCCCAATTTGGATTCAGCAGGTAAGAGGCTGTATCAGTACCCAGCAATTATGAAATTGGCATGCACTGGATTGTTTACTCACAGTAATATTCCTACTGGACTTTATTAAAACACCATCTGTTGTCAGTGCAGACAAAGAATCAAACCAGAAATATCCACGGAGTGAGAAAGAGAGAGAGAAAGAGTGAGTGAGTGTATGTTCAGCCATATTATAAGATTAGGTCACATTTCTGAGAGAATGTATTTTTTTCTTTAAAGGTAGATTTTAATAATAATATGCTTATATTCCTAACTATTTTGCCCCCTAATCCAAAAGAGACAAAAATAAACTAAAGGAAGAATTGTGGCCAAAATGAAGTTGTCTTTCTCTGTGAGTCACTCTGAAATGGAAGCAAATGAGTACTTGCATATGGGTGGAACTCAACAATATTAGCTTTACTACAAATTAAAGCTGAAATGAGTGAAGGCAAAGTCATATGATGAAATGATGCTCAGTTAGAGCAAACTTCTGAGTTAATGTTTAGTATATAGGGTGAGTAATAAAGGATATCTGCCAATAATAATATCTTCGGGGCTTGAGAAAAAAGGGACTAGGTTTTATAATCAGCTGCTTTCTCTTGCTTTCTTTTTAATCCTTCTGATGGGGATCAGTTATTCCTAATACACAGCTGGTCTCCAGAAATGGCCAAGTGTAATTTTTCATACACCAGCGTATAATACCAGGTGAAATTAATTAGCCAGACTTCTTCATCAGGTAACATACTAATAAAATGTGATGAAAGTAACTAAATATGCAAATACAGGGAAGAGAGCACTAAAACTCAGATATGTCATTTCAGTTCTACAAAAAGGCATCTGTCAATTTAGAACTTTAATGCACATACTCACACAAACAAAAAAGCTTTTAAAAAATAAAAATGTAAACAAGTCCCAGTTTGCATTGTAAGATTAAAGCTGTAATAAAGGGAGAGAACACAAGCCAAGAACACCCTCTGGAAGAAGAATCAAAGTGCATTAAAATGCTTGGGTTGTTTAAGAACCAAGTGTTTGGCCATCTCTCATTGCTGAATGAGGAAGCGGTGGTATTTTAGTGGACCCAGAGGGAAG
This sequence comes from Gavialis gangeticus, assembly GCF_001723915.1. NCBI lineage: Eukaryota > Metazoa > Chordata > Crocodylia > Gavialidae > Gavialis > Gavialis gangeticus. The sequence continues at coordinate 52,582,109 of NW_017728992.1, read as the reverse complement.
TTGTACACCTGGACAGGGAATCACTACAGTCTATTTTGAATGGTATTTCCGGACACCGGAAGGACAATATAACCCTAGTGTAAATGCCTAAAACTCCACTGACTTCAATGCATGTGCCCCTATTTCAAATAGAGATGACTTGGGCCTTTCTTTTTGCCAAGTTGTGTTCTGGTATTTTATTGTATCTGTAAAATAGATATAGATCTCAATTCTGTTCTCAGTTAAAAAGCCATGGAGCGTTAGGATACAAAAGTGCAACCCAGGGCACCACCATCAATAACTTAGCTCTAATTTCCTTTGTTCCCCTTTCTACCAAATGACTTAATCACAGGCTGTCCAACATGCAAGTGGATTCTTGTAATCAAATGTCTCAGTTGAGATTGATTCATTGTTTTAAAGAAATGGATATTCCAAGATGCGCTTTCACATACAGAATATCCTGCCAAAAGCCAACTACCAAACCCTTGCAAACCACTTGATAAAATCTAAAGTTAATATCTATGAGGCTTAAAGGAAAAGGTTGTGTTCCTTTTAACCCTGATTTTCTTTATTATGGGAAGAAGATAACAGAACAAATTTCTGCCCTGATGTATATCCCCCACAAAACCACCATAGTCATCTTGTCCATTGTTTTCTTTGGCACAGCTAAGGTCCAGATTCATCTCCTGTGCTGTACAAAGTTCCACTGGTGCAAATAGGATGTGAGCCCTCAGGGGGATGGTAATCCTGGCAGAAATACAGGACCACTAGTCACCTGCAAAAACCATTCTGCCATGTGGCCTGGAGCTGTGTAATGCAGCCGACAAAACGGGCAAGGCCAGCTCCACAGGAGACAGGACAGGGCTGGCCAGTGGATATGCAGATGCAATTTAACTCCTAGGCCCCTTCCACTGTAAAAATCAAACTGACCTCTCCTGGCAGAACCCCACTGAGAAGAGCAGACAGGATGAGTATGTGCTTGCATGCCTGCTAACGAAACCACAGACAGCAGCTCTAATTTAGGTCTCCCAGCCCCGAGAGTACTCCCTCCAGTAGCTTTTATCATACTTCCTTACATGCTTATATGGAGGATAAAGACCCATACTGATACTCTCCCAACTCCCCTCTGCTTTTTAGCCCTAAGACATATATGACTTAATTAAATGACAACACCTATAGGAAATACTTATATCACAATTCTAATGAGCAGACTATTTGGCTTCTGACCGTGTCACCACAACTCAAAATTTAAATATCTGGCTGTTTAACATATCGGATAATGTTGCTTTGAATGTAGTCCTCACAGATATATGGAAGTGACTTTCTAACCCTGATAATCACTCATTGTTGCCTAGCATTAACAGAACCTGAAGCAAATTTCAAAATGGTTTGGAGCCTCTCTAATGGACCAAAGATCACAGTCTTCCTGCTAATGTCAGCCTCCTGGAAAGAGGTGAAACAAAGACCCCACTGAGAAACAAGCTTTTGTTCCCTATACCTATCAAGTCTCTCAGTCTCTGTTAAAGAAGAAAAAAAAAAGCCTAAGCTGCCAACTGTTCCACAGTGGAATGGTTTTTATGATCCACAAGTCCATTAGAAATTCAGCAGAGGCAACTAATTGCAATCCCAAGCAATTCCCTCCCCAAAAGTACAGCATGCAGAAATGACCTGTTAAGAAGATGAATGCCAAATATTTTCACCATCAGCAGGGCCAGTGCCTGCCCTGTGTTGTATCTTTGTAGACACTGCTGGCACGTGTGCCACTTCACTCTCTACCTGTGCATTGACACATTCAGAATAGTCTCTCACGCTGTGCAATGCAAACATGCTGAGGCTGTATAACATCTGTGCCAGCACTTCTGCATCCTTATAAATCATTTCCCAGCTCTTGCTGGGGCAACAAGAAAGAAAATGCTTGCATATAAATGTAAATCATTGTATGTCCTCTGGAATAGAATAATAATTGAGTTGATTTACCAGCCATGCACTGTTCCCAGGGAAGGGTGAAAGTATTGGCAAAGAAAGGTCTTACTTTCAACAAAAGAAAGGATTTGCTGAACTATACAAAAGTGATTGGAATCATCAGCCAGGCTTCTGTCTGCAGTATTTGTTCCTATTACTCTGAGGATGGGGGCTTCACTTCACTGCAAGTTTCAGTGTAATTACTTTACCTCTGATCATGTCTAAAATAAAAATGTACAGAAAGTATTGAATCAGATACATCACAAGTTTATAGGAGCAAAATATGCCCTCACATGGATATGCCAAGATTCCCCTGAGGTCGATGGCAGCCAGTCACATCTACCCAAGGACCAAAGTTATACACTCTGCACATTTGGCAAAATAATATCTGCCAATTCAAAAACTGAGAGAATTTAACTGATTTGATTTAGAGTCACTGAATAGAAAAAGGAATTCACCAAATGGTGATTGGTTTGGTTAATGAATAGAAGCTTGCTTAAATTCTCTGACCTGTAACCAAAGGGTGAAATCTTTTAGCGTAGTTACATGTTACACTTAGATCATACTAAGAGCACTAAAAACATGATATCTGCATTTTAGAACTCATTAACTCATGCTAAATGCCTCTGAGCATCTCAGAGGTAAGCCACTTCAGGTAAGGGTTAACTCTGAGCCATGTTGCCTAGTTCACGTTAGCATAACTTCAGTCTGTTCCATGTAAATAAAATGAACAGTTTGCAGTCCTCCAGCATCCCAGGGTGCATTATTCTGAGTCCCCTCCCTTCACCCAGCCATACCCCTGCTCACCAGCCCTCTAATGGCAAGCCAGAGCTATGCAGGCAAGAAATGGTATTAACCCTTAGTGTGTGAACACCCACAGCATGTTCTAACTTCAACACTGCTTAATATTCCACAGATTTAGTATGGTCTAGGTATAATATGTAACTTCACCCTTACCTCTCTTGAGGTCAATGGCAAAATTACATTGAATTCAATGGGGACAGGATTTCATCTCAGATTTCACCATTAGGATGCATGGACATTTCTGATTGTTTTAGCACATTGCCCATCAAGAATGATGGGGGGGGGGGCGTCGACAGAGCCCCACATCCAGCCCCACCCCCCACCCTGCCACTCTGGGACTGGGCCCACTCCCCCCTCTCCCACCAC
>NW_017728992.1:52574538-52578964 GCF_001723915.1 Gavialis gangeticus | reverse complement strand
TCCCCACAAAGAAGGGGGGGGGGGGGGGCGTCGACAGCGCCCCACATCCAGCCCCCCCCCCCCCCCTGCCACTCTGGGACTGGGCCCACTCCCCCCTCTCCCACCACTGCTCTGGGTCAGCCCTGCTCCCCTGCCACTCTGGGCCTGGACCCACTCCCCCTGCCGCACTGGGCCCACCCCTCTCTCCCACCACACCAGTCCCAGCCCCACTACCACCACCAGTCCGGGCCCAGGCTCACTCCCCCCTGGTGCTGCTCCCCCTCCTCCACCACTCTGTCCTCCACCTCACTACCCCCTTCTGGCACTTCAGGCTCCACCCCACGCCTCTCTTCCCCCCACAGCTGCCCCCTCTCCCCACCACTGCTACAGGTCCAGCCCCACTCCCCCCAACCCCCTGCTGCATTGCGTCCCACACTGTGCACCCCTGCATCCCCTTCTGCTCCACCCTGCGCCACTGCCACTTCCTAGGAACGAGGTGGGAGGGAAGCTTGCACATGGTGGCTGCAGCTGCCACCCAGTGCCCTATGCTGCCACTGCTCTGCATCCAGCCACATGCAAACCCCCACCCCCCACTCCCTGTTTCCCATAGGTGGTGGAAGTGGGGGATAATGGGGATCAGCCCCACCCCCCACAAACACAGGGCAGCCTGGCCACTGGATGCCGCAGCAGTGGGGAAGGGGCAGGAATAGTGAGATACCCTGAGCATACAGGACTGCAGCTGACCCAGCAGGCAGGTAAGTTTCTTTGAATATAGTTTCTTTTTGACTAGGTGGGGACAGATTGAGGCCAAAGCAGCAGCAGCAAAGCAGGCAGCAGAGGCTGAGCCCATCCCACAGCTGCAGCCTGTTCTTGCCCCATGCACAGACCAGGGGGCCACGCATCCCCCCCTTGGCTACCCAGCACCGCACCTCTGGAGGAGTTGCCAGGTTCCAATTGTCCCATGACCTGGCTCAGCTGGGGCCCCATTCACAGTGAATGGGGCCCCGGCTGGGCCGGGCCAGGCCAGGTTGGGTCATGGGGCAATCAGAGCCCAGTGGGTCATCCAGAGGCGTGGCACAGGAGAGCCAAGTAGAGGGAATGTGCCCACCTTCTCCCAACTCCCCCATGGTGCATGCAGTGGTGGAAGCCACCCATCCGTGCCCCTGGAGGTGCCACTAGGCTCCGATTGACCCACAAGATGGCCTGGCCTGAGTGCAGCCTGCCCCCCCAACAGAAACAGCCTAGCATAGCCCCAGCCCCACTACCCCCACTCCACGGCCCTTCCCCTGGCGGCAGTGGCAGCAGGCCACTATGATGCCCCCCTTCCTGCTCCCCTCCCTACTGGCCATTGTTGAGGGGGGGTGCAGCATGGTGGCTCCCTCACCCCTAACTGCCTCTGCCTCCTCCCCTGAGCCCCAGTGCAAAGTTGTGCCTTCAGCCACCCAGGCCAGCCAATTGCTGCCTGCCCTATTGGTGGCACATGTGCTATTGGCCTAGAGTATTACAAACAGACAGATGGACTAAGCTTTTTATTGTATTAGAATATTAATATATGTGAGGTACTATAGATTCTTGTTCATCTTCTCTCCTTTGTGTTTGAATAAAATAAGTTTGCTATCTCACACAGCATGTAAAAGGTACGAATTGCTAATAAAAGAACACCATATCACAAAGCTTTCAGGAAAAGACATGAGCATGAAAATAAAGCACACATGTGGAAAATAATGTATATCAATCTACTCAGGACTCCTCATTGTCTTTCACCATGCAATCCTCCAACTTAATTTCCCATGCAATATGGACACCAATAAAAGATGTAAAGGTAGAAATATCTTCTACAGATGTTTTGTGGTCTTATAAGGGATTCTCAGCCACTCTCTCACATATGCACAGCTATCACTTGTTATTGAAATAGCATATTTCAGAAACCAAGCAATATTCTCTTTATGTTTCCTGAGTCTTTCCACCATTATTCTTTATTTCCACATGTCTATAATGTATGTACATATAAACACACAAAATGCCATTTGAGAGTCTCACCATAGCTGAAGTTGAAAATGTTAGGTGACCATAGGCCTGTGGAGGAATTTAACTGCCAATCTACACAGAATACATACATCTACAGAACCATAAGAAGAATCAGAGGAAACTGGAATGTAATTCTGGAGTCTCTAGACACATCCATAATGCAGATAAATAACATAAAGCATCTGGGAAAGGACAAATTTTGTTCTAAAATAATAGTATAGTAAGTGTTCTTTAGTGGTTTTGCACAATGCTTAGAAGTCAATTTCAGAAAGCTTTGTTCTACACACACACACTTTGATGAACTACGTTGGCCTGAGCAGTTGATCCACAAGCCATTGACAAAGGAAGGAAAATTAGGCCAATATACAAGTATTTTGTAACTCTAATGTTATGCACAAAAGTATACAGGTCCCTGATTTTGACTCATCTGAAAGATGCTACAGAACAGACTGTATTACCTACAGTTGATTGGCCTCAGTAGGGAATGCACTTAAATCAGTCTTTCTAGAAGTTAAACTTTTGGGTCCAAGAAATTTAATTATTCCATAACTGAGTTTCACTTCCACAAACTCTTAAGAAGTGTTTGCATTGTGTCAAAGTATGAGGAAGCACTGCTGTGAAAAATTGCTGCATTTTCCAAGCCCTGGGGCTGTGCTACAAGCATGTACAGGTGTTCATTAATCTAGGTTAACCCAATTTAGATTAGGCTCAGACCAATCTAAAGTTAGTTCACCTCTGAGTTGTCAACCCAAAATCCATACCTGCGTGAAGTGTAACTGTTTAAAGCAACTCTCTCTCTCTCTTTCTCTTTCTCTCATACACACATGCATGCACACACACATTCAGATATAAAACCCTATAAACTAATCATACAACTTTTGCAAAACTTCTGTAAAGAAACAATGAAAGAAAGAAAAGTTTATTTTATTGTAGTTTTGTTTCTGTTTTAAAACACTCCAGAGAAATACAAGACAATAGGATGATGGGGGACCAACTGAAAATAAAGATTGATAACGTTCTACCTTATTGGAGAATGAGAGCTACTTTGTTGAAGAAATAAAAGATTTAGTGTATAAAGTTAAATTGTAATCACTGCAGTTTGTCCAAAAGATCTGCCCATAGAACTTGAATAATTTATGCCAATGTAACTCTGTATTTCTCTTGTTCTTTCTCTTGTTTCTTTGTTCACTTGTCCTTCCATTGTCAAGGCACAAAAGAAAAAAGATTCTACAACCAGTTGTGAATAATAGGTAAGGAGTAAGGTTGTATTTTTTTAACAATTTAATTTTTTTTTCTTGAGGAGCAAGGAATCTCACACTAAATCTAACCCTTTGACAAACTACCTACTAAACTGGTATAAATTAACTGAGTTCTATTGACTCATTAAAACTAGGCCAATTTGCATCAGTAGAAGAGCTGGTACAAAAGCCTTATATTCAGACCTGGTACATTTTCCACATTGCATTATGTTGCATCCATTGGATAAAGGTTCTGGTTGCCATGCACTTTTAGCTCTAGGAACATAACATGGTACATAGTAGAACCCAGCAGTAAGCAGAAAATCTGATTTAACAGTAAGCATATTCTTTTTGTTGTTGTTGTTTTTGCCTGTTTAAACCTTTGATTAATTCTAAATGAGTGGCAAACCTGCAATAACATTACGGTTAAATGAAGACTTTTTTTTGCAGAACTGTTCAGTTATCTCATCTTTCTACTGACCTTTGCCTATCAGTAGTATCCTACCACATACACATTCTCTCTGGGACTAGGAAAGTCTTATCCATCATATATCTGTAAAGTGCCTAGTGCAACGGGATTCTGCTCCATAAATGGCATTTCTTGTACATAAATAATAACAGATGTAACAAGTATGGTTAAACAGTATAACTTAACAAATATTTCAGTTAAATAAGGAAGAAAATAGGATAAATGTAATTGGATTATATTATATATTTATTTATTGGTGATATATAGAATGTTTTTATGGAACTAAAATTAGACTGGAAGAAAAATGTGTTTAACTCCAGTGACGAGGGCCTTAAGTATTTCCATTATTTTAAAAAAATCTTTTAACATGGGGGAAATCCTGGTCAGCAATCAAAAATTGCTGTTTTCCAGATGATTTATCCGACCTTCACCTCCCAGCCATCACTTTTAATTTTAAACTGCAATTGAGTTTAGCAGTACTACCAGGATTCATTATTTTCTTCCAGGACAACAAACCACACTGAACAGAAACACAGCTACCCTACATTGCTGTTTCACATCAGGTACCCAGAATAGGCAACGCAGGGTGTTTAAGTAACATTTACCTTTCCTGTTGATGCAGTGCATCAATACAGAAGTAGATTTTCACCAATCTCCAGTTAAGCGAGGACACAGGAATGAATCAAAATGGACACTGGCTGAGGTAATAGCA
>NW_017728992.1:52565153-52569538 GCF_001723915.1 Gavialis gangeticus | reverse complement strand
ACAAACCACACTGAACAGAAACACAGCTACCCTACATTGCTGTTTCACATCAGGTACCCAGAATAGGCAACGCAGGGTGTTTAAGTAACATTTACCTTTCCTGTTGATGCAGTGCATCAATACAGAAGTAGATTTTCACCAATCTCCAGTTAAGCGAGGACACAGGAATGAATCAAAATGGACACTGGCTGAGTTAATAGCAGAGCTGCCTGGATGCTGATGTTTAATGATATGTAGGCTGCTTTGAATAATTACCAGTCTTATATGGGTGACATCTCTTAATTCATTTGATCCTAGTGTATATAATTGGATAGAAGTGTGAACTTGATTACACTAGTGAACTTGCTTGCCAGGGGAAAAAAAGTGATAACAGGCTTCTTTGTCATCAAAGGGTAAAGAAATGTGACAATCTGGGAACCAGTTTTAGGACCCCATCTGCTAAACCAGAGAGAAATCAAGATTTTACAGTTCTATAAATATTTTAGTGTATGCCATCATTTATGAACTCTGGCAGCTATCATAAAATCTCTCTGACTTTTGTTACAACTGCATATAAGGCCAGAAAATTGCATCTCATGGTAAACCATAAAAACCTAAGTAAAAGCACCATTCCTTTCAGTATATTCTAAAAATATACAACCTCCCTGTCAGTACATGGCAGGGTAGTTACCATCCCAAGATGCCTGTTTCTCTCGCATTTTTTTTATCTGATCTTACCCTGGTCTTTTCAAACCCTTTTGTATTTCAGTATCCTTTTATGTTCCATAAATAACAGCCATCACAATATAAGAGCTGAAATAGCTTTTACTTTGTCACAACATACTGTAAGCAAGAGACACTTGGGTGATGATAATGCTCTGGATACAGGAGGAATTTATGCTGACCTTTTGTCTAATTGCTCCTGATATGATTTTCATTCTATGGCAAATTTCTTTAGAGCACTGAAAGATGGCTAGCCTCAGAGCAGATCCTGGGGCTTTAATCACCAATGGAAAACCCAAGACACCTGTGTAGAATAATATAAATAAAAAGAAAGTTATCCCAAGATTAACAATGCCCTGTTTAAACTTAAACCTTCTATCCAGTCCTACATTATACAGTATCTTGAAAACACCTGGGCTTTACACATCATTGGGGCCCATAATATATTGATATTACCATTAGCATTTGCCTACAGCATGAATAATACTGATATGACACACCAGCATAAGTAATGTCTCATAATAATTAATAGTTTACATCACAAAAGTTCCTCCACTGCCTGTCTGCTTTTGTGTTTTGCTTTGCTTGTTTTTTTGGGGAGGGGTTGTTTTTTTAAACATAGGATGGGGCTAGAATAAAGTCAACTAAAGTAATTTTGTTTTGTGGCTCAAAGAAAATAACATTATAGAGAACAAGTAAAAATCAAATATTTAGAAGTGACACACCCATTCCACCTAATTTGCATAAAGGAAATAGAATATTGTAGAGGGAAAAAAAGCATATATGCATCTAATTTCTAAGCATATGCAAAAGACTGGCAGTCATGCAAATCAACCATTTCATTAACATACTGGATGCACAATAGAGCTGAGCAAATACTTTAAAACATTCACTCTGCTAAAAAAAAAAAGCATTTATTTTGGTTATATTCCCATCCCTTTTTTATCTGTTTTAAGATTTTCTGTAATGCCTATATGCATTTTATAAATATCTTCATTATTGAGTTTCTTGACTAGAAATGATTATAGTAAGAGGTATGTTTAAAGCACAACAGATTATAGAAAGCAATTTTTTACCCAGCAAGTGTGAGCAATGGAAAGCTGGTTCTGCAGAGGTAGCCAGCAAACAGAAACAGTAATGTTTGGTTTCCTACCAAAACTAACCAAATACAGCTTTAGTTTTGAGTATTTGCAGTAAATTTCTTCTGAACAATCTTGAGATAAAGAATTTATCACAAAATCAGTCACCAAGTAATTGCGGCAAGTTTGGATAATAATACATTTAAGGCAATCTTAAAATAGTTGGAGACAATTTATAAACAGAAAAAAAATCACTGCAAACATTTTTAACATGTTCTTTCATTCTGTTCTAGTATACATAAAATATTGTGACTCATATTCCCCCTTGAAAAAATATTAACTGGGAAATAAATGAAAAACTGTACCTTGACAGACAAATTCATCTTTGATATAAGAGCTCCATTTATCACAACTAATTTACTCCAGAAATTAAATTAGCTCTTGTGTCTGGTACCCAAGTGCCTATAAGAATGACCCTTACATTCAAAGAAGAATTTCAATATTTTAAAAAAGGCATTTTGATTGACTCATATGGCACAGTTATTGCTTTACATGTTTAACATCCCGGTGGTTTTCATCATGGCAGACTAGATCATCTTACTGAAATATACATTTTAAACATATGAAAAGCTGGTGCGAATTGAAAATTATATATGGTAATTCTGGACTTTTAAGTGTCTATTATTTCCTCAAATTTGTTCATTTTTTACTTTAGGTTAGTAGAACTTAAGTGAAGAGATCAAATGAAATCCACATTTGCCAAATAGCACACAGTATTCAACTGTTATCTAGTGTTGCCACATGCCATTCAACACTTGTGTCTCAGTTCAGAGTCAACTGTTTTGCTGTGATTGGCCTACTGGTTTCTATAAATTGTTTGCTGAATCAGGTCCTAAAGCTTTTTAAATGTGTTCAGTCTGAATACAAGATTATTTTTCTTTTGTATGCTAGATTTGGCACATATGTTGGTCTAACATAGCAGCATATAAGCAATTGCACTAGTCCCTTGTCCTCCAGGACTTTATCCCAGAACTACCACATCCCATTCATTCATATATTTTCTAGAGCAACTGAATTGGATTAAAGGGGAATTGTGCTGAGCCACATTTTAAACCTCTAATCAAGTTTAGTCCTTTGGCTGGTTTTGATCAGTGCATTTAATTCTAAAACCATTTAAATAACCATCAGTTAATGCCTGTTTTCTTCAAAATTAATTTTTTTCCATGGCAGTTAATAGTAATCCCAGGACATATTGCTCCATGCCAACCCTTGGTATGAATACTTTCAACATTTTAAAAACACTTTTGAAAAAATGCAGTATACATTTTTGCCAGAATCTTAATTCTCCTTGCACACCCCAACATACTGGCCCGATTAGCAAGCTGAACTCCTTTACAATAAAATAGTTGGCCCTTAAACATAGTCCACATGGGATAAGTAACTGAAGTCTTACTTATATTATGGCCTTCCAGATGTTGCATCTTCAAACAAGTATACTCTCTTTCTTCCACTTGTGGCTTCAAGGTTGTTTCTGTCTGAAAAACACCACTTTCTTAGATTCAGTCAAACTGGCTTTCCTACCAGTTTACCTCAGTGCTTATTTTTCTCATGGCTCCCCCTCAGAAAAAAAATCTATGACCCAATTCTCTTATTTCCCTAAATGCATCCTCACTGATGATAATGATCCAGTTCCTGATTTATAGAAAGAGGATAATCAAGACAAGATTATAAGAGGATAATCAAGATTCCTTATTACTCCTCACAAAAAATAATGAGGATTAACTGATGTTGAAGAACCAACAACAGCTAGCAAGATGAAGGAGAGGCTGGTCAGCAATGTGGAAGAAACAGCCTGGTGTATGAGATGCCTTGGATTTGCTCAGATAAATGCAGTAGGCAAAAACCTGGCTTTAGTGAATTCAACAGCGGAACTCTCCTTGAAGCCACCCACAAATACACAGCCTAAAATTCACTTACTACAAACATTTGTATAAATAAAATTCAGCCACTCAAATGTACACATAAAACAAATATAAGAATGTCCAAAGTACAGTTATTTTAAAATTTCTAAGTAAATAAGTGTACTATTTGTTTTTAAATATCCTTCAACTATATGTGGTACTAAAAGGGGAAAATTTAACAAGGGATTATATGGAACAAACTAAAAGTAAAGAGATGAGCCTAGAGAACTGCTAGCATCTATGTTTTATATATAAGCCAGAGCTATCTAACTGGAAGCTCTGAAGGGTTAAGATGCAGCTCCTGGGCTCTTGCCCGGGTGTCACTCCTCCCACTGGACCAGCTGCAACATCAACCAGAGTCCCCAGGCTCCCCCCCCACCTTTGGCTTTTTCTGCCTGCCCCTGCCCAACGGGGTGGGGAAGTGCAGTATGGCATGACTGTAGAAGAAGAGGGTGAGCCTGGGGCCTTGCTGGCATGCAGTGGGGTGATTGGGAAGGTGGCCATGCATGTGAGCACGCAGTGCAGTGTCAGTGTAAAATTTTAGATTTGTGTGCTGCCAATACAGAAGAGTCAATCCTGACATGTGCAGACAGCCTAGGCCGCATGTCCCCTACTCGACCCCTGGGCCTGTCAGTCATCTGTG
>NW_017728992.1:52562345-52564751 GCF_001723915.1 Gavialis gangeticus | reverse complement strand
GTCCATTGGACTGGCGTCACGATTCAGTCTCCGTTCGTCATCGTTACAGTTTTGTTGTTTGTCTTGTTCCTTAAATGAGCCGTTGACCAGCCCTGGGACTATTAAGTTGAGCAGCTGCCCCTAGCTCTGGCTAGATAGCAAGGGCTCACTTAAGAACCCCGTGGGCCAACGGACCCCTCCGTTGTTTGTATTTACTGTAACTGAAGAAAGCAACTCTACCTATGCCTTCTAAGCGTAAGTCAAATAAATCACCTTTGTTTAAAACCATTACGCTTCTGTGCCTCAGACCTCCACGCCAATAATCCTGCCTGTTCCGTGTCCAATTGCCACCGCCCAGCCGCCCAACCGTGACACCATGAGCTTGGTTAACCAACTCCGGGACATGCAGCAGCCAGGAGTGGGGCATAGGCATGTGCTGCAGGAGAGATGTGAATGCATGGTGCAAGGGTTAGGAGGGCTTCTGTGTAGTGCAGTGGCAGGAGGCATCCACATGGAGTGGAGCACTGGAGGGGTCATGGTTTGTTCTGGTGTGGCCTGCAGGCACTCCGCTCCTGGCCACTTACGGGTTAGACAGCCCTGATTAAGTCATGTAGCTGTAAGGGGTACAGGTTATAGCCATATTGGTCTACAGGCAAAAGGAATCAGAACTCATAGTAGAGGTGCTATCTTTTATTAGACCAACTAGATAGTTGCAAAAAAAAATTCTTTATTTGCAAGCTTTCAGGTACATTCATCCTTCATTTAAATAGTAACATTTCTCCTAGGTGGAAATGAAAAATCATATTTCTCTCCTGTGAAATATAAATTTTCATTTCCACCTAGGAGAAATTTTACAATCTTTGCATTCTCCTATGCCTGAATAAGGGTGAGTATGCCCAAAAGCTTGCAAATAAAGATTTTTTTTTGGCAAATAACTAGTTGGTCTAATAAAGGATATCACCTTTATCACGAGCTGTGATTCCATGTAGCTATAAGGACTTCCATCCTGCAGGAGCCCCACTCACTCTCTCCATCAAAATGGAGTCCTCTCTACAGGGAAATGCCACAACCATAATGTACCAGTAACAGAAATGATGCTGAGAATGGTGATGATAATGATGAATTTATTTTTTTTCCTTTTCATTTTCAAAACCTTTTAGTTATATGAATTAAGAAATATCAACATCATACGTTTAAATTGAATAATTTATAGAAAAAAAACCCCACAAGCCAGCAGATTTTTTTTTCTATTGGAAAATTTTAAATCAAAATTAGAAGTTTTTGCTAATATATATTCTAATTCAAACAAACATTAAAATAAGAAGTTCTCTAACCTGCATTATACAAGAAACTAGATGAGATGGTTCATTTTAAGTTTGTGGACTTTCTGATAGAATGGTTTCAGACTGTATGTCATGCTTGTTCTTAATCCTCTCAAAAGATTTTTTTCCTGCTCCTCCAGAGATGCTCACAAGAGTTTAAAATTTTTAAGTAAGGAAGCCATATAGGGTTAGCCTACCCTGTATACCTTTGCCATGTATGCTCATTATTTCTTCAGTTTTGGTTACTGTTTTTTTTTTTGTCCTGCAGTTAGTGTATTGACTGCTTGGCCTATGGAACAGTGTATACATGAATTCCTTCAGCAGTCCATATGGGATACTGTCCTCAGCAGTTATATGAGACAGGTGGTCTAACTGCTAGTCAACAGTGAAACGCTTGGTACAGAAACTCTGTCAAATGCGTAATAGAAAAGAGCAAGACAATACCAAACATATCTCTGATATTATTCAGTTGGAGAAGCCTTTGAACCTGCAACAAAAAAAGGTATGAAGCTTTCAGATGGAAATGGACTTCATTAGGTTGTGGTATCCCTGTAACTTAATACTTATACCTTTAAAGCATGTTTAGAAGTTAAAATGAAAGAGTAGAATGTCTCATAACACGCTTCAAGGTGGATTTTATTTTTGCCTATTTGTTGATTTTTCAGTGATTGGGAATGGTTAAAGAGTTGGTTGTATAAGTATTCTGGGAGAAAACAATCATGGGAGCTTCCTAATACTCTGAGGTATTTGTTCATCTCCAACTGAAAATGAAGGACAATTACTAACACTATTTCCTACAGTATCTGAAGATCTATGATCTATACACAGCACACGTTCAATCTCAGTTTATTGCAACCGGTATGATTTCTAAGGCTCATATGTGTATTTAAATGTGTCAGAGCCTGTTTACAGGTTGCAAAGGTACTTTCTTTTGTCTCTGACCATTTCAGGAAAGCATCTTTATTCAGAACAGCACTAAAACAGGCTTAACTTTTAGCATATGCTTAAGTCTTGATAGAGTCACTTAAACAAGGCTTTAAAATTAAGCAAATGCTTTAGTGCTTTTCTGAATTCAGTACTTTTTCATTGGCATAATGTTTTATTA
>NW_017728992.1:52512794-52557345 GCF_001723915.1 Gavialis gangeticus | reverse complement strand
ATTGCTACCTGTTGAAATGAGAAGTTACAGAGTGGGAAATCCATGGTTTGATAAATATGGGTACAGTGAACCTGTCTGAAACCTGCAGACAGGGGGGCACCTTCCATTATACTATTCCCTCCTGACTGCCAACAACTTTCACAATATAATAGACAAGGTTGCTCCCACACTTAAATAATAAAACATTATGCCAATGAAAAAGTACTGAATTCAGAAAAGCACTAAAGCATTTGCTTAATTTTTTAGCCTTGTTTAAGTGTGGGAGCAACCTTGTCTATTATATTGTGAAAGTTGTTGGCAGTCAGGAGGGAATAGTATAATGGAAGGTGCCCCCCTGTCTGCAGGTTTCAGACAGGTTCACTGTACCCATATTTATCAAACCATGGATTTCCCACTCTGTAACTTCTCATTTCAACAGGTAGCAATGTGATTAATAAAGGAAACAAGCACTATAGAAGTTAATCCCCGAGCAGGAACTGCAACTTGGAGGAATCATACCAAAGCTGAGGGATGTTGTCATAAATACATGCACAACTGTATTTAATAAAAGCGTTCTTGTGAGTCATCAGCCATGAGAGCACAGCTCACAACACTGGTAATCAGCAGCAGAATCCCACATCAAAATATAGCTTCAGCTTTTGACTTCCTGTGGTCTATTTTTATGTAGACATTCAGAAACAAATGGAGGACTCCACTGCATTACATATTTTATAAATTTACTACTCAACTAAAAGATATGAAAGTATATCTTACAAAAAGATATATGATATTATACACTATAATATATATGTAACACTTGTATATTATTAAGAGGATAACATGATAAAAGGGACGACAGTCTTCTTGTTCAGGCATGGGTCTGGAACTCAGATGATCATGCTCCTCTACCTGGTTCTACTAGAAATTTCCTAAATCACCCTAGACATAAATCCAGATCCTAAAGGTGTATAGATTCTAACACCCACTGAAGCCACTGAGGATGTGAATCTTAGTCATGCTTCTTAGAGGATTGCCAGGATACATGTAACACTTACAAAAATGGTCAGAATCCCTCCCTGTGCCTGCTTTCCTCTAAAAGAAGGCCATGCGTGTGTAGACAAAATAGGGGCCCTAAATTGAATTGCTCAAAGGAGTTTTAGTTTGCTGCACCCCAAGTCATTGAAGGTGCATTACGCTACCGTATTTCCTACACTGGCTGGAATTACTGCGTAATACACCGCTGACACATGCAAACACTGACACCATTAAAGCAGTGCAAAAGCATTCAGCCTGCTTTAAAGTGTTGTGCACATACGCCTCTTGTTTCATCTACACACGGCCGAAGAAAACAGTATGTTACACTTAATCAAATATCGGGATCAGGCTTCCTTAAGAAGTTGACTGTGGGTACCTGCAGGACCCAGAACTGATAAGTGTAGTAATATATAGCTTATTACTGATACCAAAGCCATGCTGAGAGTGGGTATCTCAGAATACCATGTGCACTGGGTATGAGTTTATTGGTATTGCATGGAACATGGGGTCCATGATGGATTTGTCTTCTAGACAGTCTGATATTCATTGCCTTTAGCTATGTATTTCAGATGTCAGCCCAATGGCTAGGATGACAGTGGCAGTTGCTAGTCCATCAGCAGTGGCAGCTGTCATTCTTGCACCCTCTCTAAATTCGTGCCTAGGAGTGTTGCCCTGGTCACCCACCCTTAGTCATGCTACTGTTGCATGGATTTTGATTTACTGTCAGTTTCAATGCATACATTTTTATGTTTGTTGGTGCCATTTTATAGTTATGCCATTACCTAGCATAAACTATAAAACTGAGGATCTGCCCCATTAAGGTTTGAATTGATTAAACTTCAGGTTTATATTAAGCCTTTTGATAGTGAAATAGCATGTGTTAAGCCTCTGTACTGTATATGCAATATGAACCCAAGGAAGAACTCAGATGGTTGTTATCACAAATTTTGTTACATGAGAAAATGCGATCACAACTTTAATGAGTAAAATTAGAAGAATGTATGCCTTTTACTGCTAAGCAAGGAGGGGAATTTTAAAATAAATTTATTTTAGCCATAAACAAACATGTTTCCATTCACTTTTAGAAGCTCTACACATGACTTTTTCTAGTAGGAATAGTACAAAAAGTTATTTCATGTTAAATATGTATCAAAATATTAAATTAATGGAAACATGCAAAAAATCTTAGCAACTGTAACTAAATCATTTGTAGAGTATAAAATAATGTACTCCTAATATCTATGGGTAGGGAAATAAATGTAACATATCAACCCACAAACTATAACAGCTTAAATTTCCTGGCAGATACCCAACAAGAAGGTGAGCATTCCACAGTTCATCATTGCAAAAACATAGCTTAAAAAGATGAATCCTTGCTCTAATGTTCAGGAAGAGCTTCAAATAAAACACCAAATCTGAATGAAAAGCAAGGAAATGTTACTTTTAATATCCTTATTCCTTACAGTCCACACAATGAGGAGATACACATTTCCCTAGATAACTATTTTTTAAGAAAAATAGTTTTCAAGCCTGACCAACCCAATGAAGGCAGGGTAGATTTTAGGGCTATGTATAATTTCACCGCCAGTTTTGTTTCGATGCTGTTTTGACTCATATTGAGGTTGAAACAGCAAAATCAAAACGAAACAGATATAGTCAAAATAGCCTTGAAACAAAATGAGGCAAGTCAAAACGTTTTTCCATTTTGACACTGTCTCAACGTTTCGCCCATAGGCTATAATGGGAAACATTGAAACAGACTATAACTTTGTCATTTCTGGCCTGATTTGGATGAAACTTGCAGGAATGGTGGACCCCTCTGAGGGCATGAAGTCTGCCAAGTTTCAAGGAGATAGGTGCAAGGATTTCAGGAAAATGCACCCCAAAGTCTTGAGAGCAAAACTCATGTCACATATATGTCAAGCCACAGCAGGGTCAAAACTGCAGGCCTACTAGCCCCTGCTGAGGCCACAAAGCCTGCCAGCTGTCAAGGAGATAGGTACATGGGGGTTCTGGGGCCCTGCACCCCTAGCTGCTGACAGGCAAAACTCATGACATGGGTGCTTGTACAACTGCTGCCTCTCATCAAGCTGCCAGACTGAAGATCCCCCATCACCTGCCACCACAGACCTGGGGGTAATAATTGACCACAGTGTGAACATAAGCCAGCAGTGCGATGCTGTAGCTAGCAGGGCCAACAATACAGTGGCATATATCAATTGATGCATCTCCAGCAAAACCATTGCAAAGAAGTGATTCTCTTACTCTACTCAGCTCTACTTGGCATTGGGAAGATCACAGCTGGAGTACTGCGTCCAGTTCTGGGCTCCGCACTTTAACAAGACAAGGTAAAGCCTGAGACAGTCCAGAGAAGGGCCACTCATATGATTAGAGATTTGCACGGCAAGCCATATAAGGAAAGGCTGAGGGACCTGGGACTTTTCAGCCTGAAAAAGAGAAGGCTGAAAGGGGACTTAGTAGCAGCTTACTGATACATCAGAACCATATATCTAGGGCTTGGTGAACAACTGTTCACCAGGGCACCCTTGGGGAAAACTAGGAGTAATTGTCATGAACTCCTGGAAGATCATTTCAGGCTTGTTTCAGGCTCAACATTAGGAAAAACTACTTCACAACTAGGTGTGACCATCTCCTTAACAGCTGGCAGGCTTTGTGGCTGCAGCAGGGCCTAGCAGCCAGGCCTGCAGTAGTTCCCCACCCCGGTGCCCCAAAACAGACACAGCTAGACAAGCACCCATGTCATGAGTTTTGCCTGGCAGCAGCTAGAGGTTCAGGGCCCCAGAAGCCCTGCACCCACTGGCAGCTGGCAGGCGTTGTGGCCTCAGCAGGGGCTAGCAGGCCTGCAGCTTTCACCCCGCTGTGCTTTAACACACAAAGTGTCACCCATGTCACACGTTTTGCTTGTCTGCTGCTTGAGGTACAGTTTCCCCCAAACCCCCATACCTATTTCCTTGAAACTTGGCAGGCTTTGTGGCCTCAGCAGGGGCTAGCATGCCTGCAGTTTTGACCTCACTGTGGCTTAACACATACATGTAACATGAGGTTTTCACTTTCAAGATTTTGGGGTGAAGGTTCCCTGAACCCCCTGCACCTATCTCCTTAAACCTTGGCAGGCTTCATGCCCTCAGAAGGGGCTACCATTACTGCAAAATCAGGCCAGAAATTACAAAGGTATAGGCTGTTTTGACCTTCTCCATGATATCCTATGGGCGAAACTTTGAAGCAGTTTTGTTGTTTGGACCCTGTTTCACCGGAAAGGAATGGAACAGCTGTTTTGAATTAAAACAAAAAAAAAATTAAAATGAAATGCTGTTCCATTGAAACATAGAAATGCTGGTTGAAACAGAACACTGCCATTTCGCACAGCCGTAGTAGATTTGCATCTTATAGATGAACCAAAGTGCATGCACACGTGTGCACATGCGTGCATGCACACACACACATACAGCTGTCATAGTACCTGATGAAATGAGCATCAGCTTACAAAAGCTTGGGCTATATATATATAGCACAAAAATGTTATATATACACACACACACTTTGGTTAGTTTATAAGGTGCAAATCTACCCTGCTTTCTACTAGACTTCAGACTAACACATCCAAATACATCTTTCAATCCAATGAAGACAAATTCAACCGAAATACTTCTTTCAATCCAATCACATTCCCATTGATTTCAGTGGGCATTTGATCAGTCTCTTACTTAATCCAGTTTATTCCCTGATCTGCATTTGCAAAGTTTCTTAGCAGTTAATCAATGGCAGAGATATTATTATTAATATTACTGAGAACTCTGCTTTATTTCTGGAAAATATGCCTACATACATATCCCTCCAACTGTATTTAAATATGTGTACATTTGTGTTTCTATACATAAAGTAGGGAAAATCATAGAAAAATAAAGGTAATCAAAATAAAGTCTTTGTTTATATTGGAAGACTGTAAATACAATTGACAAATAAAAAAACCAAGATACATGATAAAAACTGAACATGTTCAATAATTAGATAACTGTCCCAACCCTCATCAGTATAACTGCTTTGACATAGCTAGAAAACATCATTCAGAGCAATATCCAGGAGTAGGGGATATGACACAGTTTTAGATTCTAAATAGGAGGATATCATCCAATCAAGGACGGAGATCCAGCTGAGTCAAGGAGGAGCATGTTTTATTATCTACAGAACCTACTTCTAATGTAACATCCTGTTTTTCAGAAGGGGAAAATGTGACACACAATACAGTACCAGTGAAATATTCACTTGTATTTTTCCAAACTATCTCTTTTTTAATTTTCTTTTTTGCATTTCTAACCGTTCTTGAGTCTGTGTGACTTTGCAATCTGAATGCTTGTACCTCCCCATTTAGTAACTTTAGCTAATTGAATTAACATACTGTTTAGTCATTCTTGCAGATCACTAGTAAATAATGTTAAGTAAAGCTAGGACTGATGCTGGTCTTTCCTCGCTTCTGAAACACATTGTCATTTATTATTCTTCCCTTACAAACTTTTAGTCACCTTTAATCCAGGTAATAGGATTTACATCGAAGCCAATTTGAAGTAAGTTTTTTAAATGCCAGTTGTAAAGCAGTGTATCAAATGTTTCTAATGTCCAGAAATATTACATTCACTGCACATTCTCACTGACTCATTTTGTAATTATGCCCCCACCCCAAAAGCTATACTCGTACTGCTTCATGAGTGGGAAACCAATCTTCTCAATAAATTTTCCACCCTTTCCCTCTACTTAACTTTTAGATGTTGTATTCCAATATTCAGTGCCCAGAACTTTGACTTTTCAAAAATAATAGCCTATGATGCAGTAAGTTCAGAAGCTAATTCCCTTAAGGCAGTGGAATTTATATCAGTACATGCTGCTGCTTTGGGTATCTAATTTTTTCAAGTACTTACTTATTTGTATTTCATCAATAATCATATGGACTAAGATCTCTACTGCTTCCTAATTGTCCATACCCTTTTATTTTCTTTGTAAATGACAGACTGAAAAAAGCAGCTTAGTAGTTCATATTAAAATCATAATTGATTTTGCCTCACTCCTCATTTATTAATGGACCTACAGTACCTTGTCACTAATAAACCTCCCTATAATGAGTTTAGTCCACAGAGGATAAGTTTCCACCTCAGCAAACCACCAAGCAATTTAGGACAGTTGGTAGTCTCTGCTTAAGGGAGTCCAGGAACTGGAATAGAAATTTATGCAGGCCATAATTAAAGTACTTTTACAGAGCTGTGTGGGGAGTTTATACAGACATTCTTTGCCCTGTGCCCATCTGTGGTCAGTGTAATTAATCTTTAACTCTCAAACTAGTGAAACCTAATTTTCATTGATAGTTTTGGAAAAGAAACTGCTGCAAAAGCTGGTGTTGTAATCAGATATTTTATTTTACATATTTTATTCTGTTTAGATCTACTCTGTGCTGGAGAAAGTGGGTGACTATAGACAAGCCATTTGAGCCTGAAACTATTAAACCAGTTGTGCAGAAACATCAGCACATGACCAGAAAAATTGGCAGGATGAAGTTATTGTACACTACGTAAAAAGAAAGATCAAGTCATTGAGATTATACATAACCCAATGTATTTTTTTTTTAATTTGAATGATTCAATTGGAGGATTGGTTATGTTTTGGCAAGGCAGGAAGCAGGGTTATCACAACCTATACAAATGTTTAGTTTCCTTGCTCCTTGGGGCAGATTTTGTCATTTTGCTCTGTTTGTACAGAGCCTAGCACAGTAGGACCTTGGTAGAGGACTAGACTCCTAAGGTAACATCACAGTATTAAAACAATATGATCTGTTTCTTAAAATGAAGCAAAACCCAAAAGTGAGAACATTAGGGAGTCTTCTCAGTGGGTGTGTCTACACAAGATGCTTTACTGCACAGTAGATTAATCTACTGCACAGTAAAGCGTAACTGTCTAGATATGTGCACATTTACTGCACAGTAAATTCATCTATGGGGCAGTTAGTTATTACCCATAAATACAGGTAGTAAACTAACTACACAGTAGATACTGAGCAGTAGTACCTTTGGTTAGCGGCTCAGTATTTTCAGTGAGATCTAGGATGGGTAAACTGTATTTCTCTTCATTCCCCTACTTGAAAGTAACCTACAAGGTTTTCTATCGTGCTGATTTGCCATTAATAAGTAATTAACCGAAATACAGTTCACCCTCCTGTGGGTTTTCATTTATTACATTAATGCAGCACGGCCATAAGAAGTACCCAAATCTACAACAGTAACGATCTGTATGTACTTTGCCCAGGTGTAAATCCTTTCATAAGGCACAGGACAACAACAAATCTAGTACTGCAATGCTGTTAAATGCAGAGGAAACAAAGAAAATCTCAAAAAGATTTGCTTTCCTAATAGCATTTTTAGTTGTCATTACACACAGCTAGGGTTTTGAATGATAAAATACATGTTAACACATTCCAAAACACTTCTATTAAAATATTTTTTCAGTCTTTCAGTACGGTAAATGATGCAAAGCCTAAATTCCCCAGACAATGTACAGAACATTAGAGAATTAGTTTAACATTGTGACAACCCTGCAATTGTATTTAAACAAGTTCTTCCCTACCAGTTCCCCACAGAGAAGTATTGTGCCCTTTTGTTGATTATAGTGGACATATTGCAGAGCTCCAATTACCTTCCCAATGGACCACCCACTACAAGAAGTTTTTGTGTTGCTGGTGCTACTTAGCTCTTTCCTTTCTGCTGCCTCTTTTTTTCTTTCTTTTCTTTTTTTCCTGGTGTTCTCAGATGCTGCAGATGAGCTGACACGCTAGCCAACCATCTGTTCTTTCACGACACGGCACAACCTAATCAATTATCCCCAAACCACTTCGGAGTAAATAAAATGTCTACAATAATAATAATTAGGCCGTTAAAAAGAAAACAACATAATGCAACTCCTGATGGGAATAAGACAGATTTCAGAATGAAGCAGAGGTAGAACATTTATTAACTGGAAGATTATTTGCCTTCAGAAAGCCAAATGGATGAATTATTGAGAAAACACAGGATGCCTTTGGCTATTTATTCTGGGAAGGAAGGAAGGAAGAAAGAAAGGAAGGAAGGAATGCAGGCAGATAGGCAGGCCCAAATTTCAGACTTTGTGACCAATTGCCTCAAAGGATTTTATTGAAAAGAATGGCAATATTTTTGATAATTTATAATTTCAATGCTTATGATTACAACTGTTGAGCTATTCAGCAGCTATTGAGTTGCTGGTAAGCACAGAAGTTAGGGGTACAACCTCTAAGCATGCGAGTTAGAGCTGTAGCTGCAAGTGGGAGAGGAACAGTGGAAAAAATTATGGTCATACCATGTTCCCTTTCCCTTTCTGCATCCACTCTCTGCCACTGTGTGACACAGGATACTGGGCAAGATGGATGTATGGTCTGATCCAGTAAATGGCAATTCTTATGTTCTTATGTGTATTATATAATAATAAGTATTACTGTGATAAAAAAGCTGTGGTTAACTCCACTTACAAATCCTGTACCAAGGTACAATCTCTTCACTGCACATGTATGAGGCCCAGTACTTCTTTACAACAACACCTGTATACATTATTCTGGCATTGTAAAGGGGCTTGAAAGTAGACTACATTAAATTGCAAAACAAAGTTATGCTTCCAGAGTACTGTGAAGAAATCTTAGTGTAAACAGAAATCAGACTTGCCATTTCTATTAATATTGAAGTGGTACCCAAAGTTACATGCTCCATTTGATTATGATGTCCACTGTATGCAAGACCAAAAATCATTTGTTTACAGTCCAAATTTGCAAATACCGTTGACATTTTAAAGCTTGATTCTGTCCATATGTGGCCATGCAAATAAAAGTATCACTTTATTTAATATAATAGACTGCCTATACACGTGCTCAGGGGTGGAGAGGGGCCATTTCAATTAGAGTGGTTCCCTGACAGTCGCTCTAATTAAAACAGCTCACTGTCCCATGTATTAAGCCCCTCTGCATTTTGAAATGGGCGTGGGGATGCTTTAACTAAAACTCATTTGACAAGCTTTAGTTCAAGTGCCCGCCCCCATGGACATGTTAAAATGTGGGGGGTAGGGCTCAGTACACATGACAGCGAGGCAATGCTGGATTCATTGAGTCTGCTCTAACACATTCTAATTAGAACATGAATCAGTACATCTATAGGCATCCATAGATCCCAGCATATTGTATATCAGGGCTGTCCAATGTCTAAGTGGACAAGGGCCACAGCCCATGTGGGCCACACCACCAGAGGCTACACACCACAAGGGCCATAACAGTGAAAGCTGCATGGGCCAGCCCTCCCTGGCTACACCCTGCATGCAGACAATTCCCTGCCACAACTGTACCACATGCACAGGTGGCTTCCCCCTGGCTCCTCCCCACTGCTGCACCACACATGTGGGTTCCCTGCTAGCTCCTTAGCTGCAGTTTCCTCTGGTGTACCGTGCAGTGGGCTCCCCCAGCACTGTAGGCTGCACCATGCTATTCTGGCCCCTAGGGCAGGTGCAGGAAGTGGAAACTGAAGGGGAAGCATGGAGACCCTGGCTGCTGGGATAACAGCTGGGTGAGAGCCTCAGGATCACAGATTAGTCCTTTGTGGGGGCCACAAGGCCTGTGGACCACCAGTAGGATGGCCTTGCTCTAAATCATACCTGCGCATTTGCATGACATTTTTGACTATTGGTAAAAGGCAGGGTAGAGATGCAGTTTATAGATTAACTGAAACCAGAGATGCATAAGCTTTCTGAAGCAAGAATACTACATCAGATGCTATGAGAGGACATGCACAGAGCAGGCAATCAAACAGTGATTTTTAACTGTTTTTACCCCTTTTGAGCCAGTGAAGCAAAGAATTAATCAAGTAGGTTCTCTGCTCTGGTTAGATCATCTGCTGAATTGCTTAATAAAATTCCAGTCAGTGACACTTGCACAACCTCACACCAAAATTTGTGGGGAGGTGAGCACGCTAGCAGGGAGGGAGAGATTGCAGAGGGATCTGGATAGGTTACAGGAGTGGACTAACAGGAACAGGATGCGTTTTAATACGGACAAGTGCAGGGTGCTGTACTTGGGCAGTAGGAACCAGCAGCACACTTACACAATGGGGAACTCCCTACTCGAGAGCACGGAGGCAGAAAGAGATCTTGGGGTCATTATAGACTCCAAGATGAACATGGGCCAACAATGCGAGGTCATGGTTGGCAGGGCTAACCGGACCTTGTCATGCATCCACAGGTGCATCTCGAGTAGAGCCAAGGAGGTGATCCTCCCCCTCTACGCGACGCTGGTCAGGCCACAGCTGGAGTATTGTGTCCAGTTCTGTGCGCCACATTTCAAGAGGGATGTGGACAACATGGAGAGGGTCCAGAGGAGGGCCACCCGCATGATCCGGGGACAACAGGGCAGACCCTACAGTGAGAGACTGCAGGACCTGAACCTATTCAGCCTCCACAAGAGAAGGCTGAGGGGGGACCTGGTGACCGTCTATAGACTCACTAGGGGGGACCAGAAGGGTTTGGGGGAGACGCTGTTTCCCCTAGCGCCCGCTGGCATAACAAGGAGTAATGGGCACAAGTTGATGGAGAGGAGGTATAGATTGGACATCCGCAAAAACTACTTCACAGTTAGGGCGGCTAGGAGCTGGAACCAACTTCCAAGGGAAGTGGTGCTGGCCCCTACCCTGGGGGTCTTTAAGAAGAGGCTGGATGCCTACCTGGCTGGACTCATTTGAGTCCCGTTTCTCTTTTTGGGGTTTTTTGTTGTTCTCCCGCCCTGGCGGGGGGTCGGGCTAGAAGATCTACTAGGTCCCTTCCGACCCTTAATCTATGAATCTATGAATAGATTACAGAGATCGAACAGAGGGTAGAATTTTTACTTTGATATCTTTTGTTACTACTATATAAAAAGGAATATCCTGTACACCCGGTAGATGATACCTTGAAAGAGAAGGAAATAGCTTATAGCTTTGCAATAAGGTGCTATATTTTAAGATATTCCCAGTAGTCATATTTACAAAAAACCCCAAACCTTCCTTTCTGCATATTTCTAAATATATAGACCATTTTAATAAATATTGTAAACTGATGTGGCTGCCAACTTATCTGATGTGGCTGCCATTCTTATCTCCCAGCCCTGGCTCTGCGATTGCGGCGCAGGGACTGGGAGCTCCTTGCTGCCAGGCCAGGGGAACATTGTCCTGCCCAGGCTCCAGTGGCAGAGCCCACCCCAGCAACAGGCAGCTCCTGGAGGCAGGGACCAACCTCCCGCCCCCTGCTGTCTGTCTGGCACATTTGCTCCTGGTCAGCCATCTACATGTGCCGTATTGCACAGTAATTACTCCCGAGTAAATTTGCTACTTATATTTACAGGTAGCAAATTGTCTCAGGATTAGAGCAAATTACTGTACAGAAAGCATCTTTATGTCTAGACAATGACGTTTTCTGCACAGTAATTTGCTCTAATCTTGAGTAAAGATCTCATGTAGATGCACCCTCTGTGTATACAGGTTCTCTCTGTTTCCAATCCTATTTCCCCCTCTCTCTGAAAAGAAGAGGCTCAAATCCCTGTATTGGATTGATAAGATGTATCTGTCCCTGTATTCGTATGTAACTTCTTTGTGCATTTTTGTGCATGGTTTTAACACTTCAGTATAGCATGATCAGAAAGAGGAAACCTGAATTCTTAATGCAGGGTTTCCCAGAGCCCTAAACAATTCAGTTGGCTTTGTCTGTTTCATTACTGCAAGGAGAACAAAACAATTATCTTTGAAGTGTTTTGCGCACTTTGAGTTGCCATTTTAATGAAAAGTGCCATAAATACATTGCAGGAATAAATGAGGTATTTTGTGATGCTGCTAATTTAGGGCCAGACTGTGCCTGTTCCTAATGCATCCATGACAAGTCATTAGACAAACTAAAACTTATTCCCCAGTGGCCTCGCATCAAATTTTCTGAAGAATACAAGAAAGCCATTTATGCACATGCTACACTTTTCTGGATATGTAAAGATTGAACACAGACAAATTACTCCTCCCAACATGCTGGTCAGTGAAGATATGCTAGGACAGGATAGGTTCATAACCTACCCCTACATGCTCTTTTTGCCCACCTACACAAGGATTTCCATTATATGTCTATTTTTTCTACCATACCCATCACTATAATACTGACATGCTGATAATGTGCTTGCGTAACAATTATCCAGGTGCTTCAGAGGAAACAGTCACCTTCCCATCTGAGTCCTTCACCTCTAGCTTTTCCATTTATTAGAACCCCAGTCAAGAAAAGGCTAGCCAATTATTTTCTTGTATACTTCCATAATTTTGACCACCTTGAAATCTGATTTTGTGATTTTTGTTGAAAAGTAGGACATGGATCCCTTGCAGGCTTTTACAAACAAGAGAGTTCCCATGTGCCAATGACACTGATGAATTACTAGAACACTGCAGAAGTACTTGGAAATGGCAACACTGTTGGCTCCACTGGAGTTAACTTGTGCTCCTGAGAGGGACCAGAGGGGCTTTAGCTGCTTTCTCTTACATGATATCAATTAAGCATTTAATAAGTTACAATGGAAGGCAACTTTCCAATGGAATTTTTAACACAGTGGAAACAAATTACCTTTGAGATGCTTATCATTTGGAATCTGGACTATAATGAAAACAAAGCAAAACCCAACATGTATTTATTCAGAGCACTGACCACCACTAGAAACACATTGCTAGGCATCCCTGTTTTGAATCAAATGAGTCTGTGTGGCTTTTTCTTTGACAGCAACATGAAACCTCATATGAAAAGCATTGTGAGACAGAACTGAAGTAAAATGCAAGCAGAAGACATCACATCAAGCAGCTGTTGTTTGAACTGGGTACCTCTGTTCTGTGATTATTTCAAAGAAATAAACACACAGCAGATACTAACTCCGAAAATAGTACCAGATTTATGCATAACATTTTCACAACAGTTTTTTTTTTTTTTTTACAGTTCTGGCATGGCACAGGTACTGTATTTGCATCATCAAGTTGATGTGAAAGTCTAGATAGGGTGTGATCGATGGTGCAGTTGTGTCTACCAAAAGAGAAATAGTTGAACATGTTGAACAGTCAGTAGAGCAAATATATATTATTTGCTATTTGCTTGTTATGTAACTATAGTGAATAAATATAAATACCAATATAATGCTCTGTGTACTGCCTAGCTAAAGGTATTTCATACAGTTACATCATTTAAGGTTATGGGCCAGATCATCAGTGCATTGACCCTGTTATATTGAAGTCAGTACATCAGTTTGCACTTGGCTGAGGATCTGGCCTATATTGTCTTCCATATGACCAAGGGGGAAGAACTGATGTTGCACAGATGACCTTGGTGCCAGCATTTCCTGACTTCTGACCACTTCATTTTGTAATAAAGACCTAAACTTGTGACTACCTTTTGTACAGTTGCTATGAGGGAAGAATGGTAGCCCTCTCTCATGTAGCCACTTCCTTGAGTGTGTCATACAAAAGCCAGTTAAAAACATAATCCCAGAATTTTGAGGTGTGTCAGGTCTGTTCCTTCCCCACGTACATGAGGCACATGGTAGACAAATGATGGACATAATCACCCCAAGGAACAGTGCATGTTTAACAGGCCACCTGCACAGAGGGTAGCTATTAGGGCTGTGCAAAGCTTCGGTCCATGATTCAATTCAGCAAACATTTGGCCCAACTCGGTGACCAAATCTCCAAATATGAATCAAATCAGGAGACCCTTTAATCTCTCTGAATCAAATCAGAACCCTCCGAATTTATTCATAGAGAAAGATTTGGCAATTCGGACATAGACACAGCTTAAATGTTTTTTCTACATACCTCAAGGTACCATGTGGTTTGTGAATGCTGTGATGGTGGGGCAGATGGAGTGTCCCACAGGAGCATGGGGCGGCTCCCTACGCCCCCTGGCTCAGTGACTGGTGCTTCCTGGGTCTCAGCGGGGTACCCAGGGTCCCCCCAAGGCCAACCGCCAAGCCGGCAGGGCAAAGTGGGGGGGTCCCTGCACGCTGCCTGGCAGACCCAGAGGTGGACCAGAAGTACTTCCAGTCCACTTCCAGGTTCCCCATCAAGCACACGACCCTCCCCCCCCAGGCCTGTGGGATGCTCCATCTGCCTCACCATAGAAGCATTCACGAACTGCACCTGGTACCTCAAGGTATGTAAACAAAACATTTAAAGCTGTGTCAATGGCCAAATCACTGATTCTCTGTATCAGCATTGAGTCTTCAGATTTGGCCAAATTGAATCAGGGACAGTGATCTCAATCAACGAATTGAATCACTGTCCCCTATTCAGGCTGAATCCAAATCCGAATCAAATACGGCCTGTTTCGCTCACCCCAAGGAGCTAGTGTTTTTCTGCAAGCCCCTGCATAAATAGAGGCATCAACCCTTGCTCACCTCATTTTGAGTGATGTAACTTATTTTTCTCTGTCTGGCATGTATTTTCTCATCAAGGCATAGACCAGCTGCTCAGCAATGATAGTAACATTTTTATCCAAACAGAAGTAAGGGAGTCAATTGATTTTATAGCTCATTATAATCTACGTGATTCCTTCGAAACTCTTCATTCCATGGGTATTAACAACCCTCTCTGTCCTTTATATTGGCCTTGATATTGTACTAATTGATCTATATTTTCTACTGCAATTCTTCTGTAAGTTAGCTGCTCCTGGTAATATAGCTCCTATTTCACAGCCTTGTAGACTGTTTTTAACTCTAGCTAAAAACATTGGCTCAGATATGGTAAAGTTAAGTCAGGTGAACATTAACTCAGGCACAGAAACCTCTTTTATTTGTTTCCTAGTTTGTTGTGGTTTTTTATACATGGTATATGATATAGGAAATTAATGCAGATTCCAATAAAGATATATTTGTTTTTGCTTTGATCGTAAACTGAATAATACAGGCCTAGACCCCTAGCATATTAATAAAGCTTCTACTTTCTTTCTAACTGGAGAAAAATATGTGTTGTGCTTATATGTGATGATGGAGCATGCCATCTCCTCCCCTTCTCACAATCCTAGATCTGCCTATGGGCATAGATATGGGGTGGGGAGCAAAACATAATTCTTCTAGGCCACCATTTGCTCAGAAGCCCCTAACACAACTACAAGAGTCATTCCACAGGACACATCACACCCTGTAAGAGCCCACCAAAGGGCACACATACCTCCATGGCAGGATGCTCCTGCACTCTCCTAGAAAGTCCCTCAAGAGGGCAAGAGCTCCTCAGGATTTTGCCCCATCTCTATAAGGCCCTATCTCTACCCTATCTCTGACATTCCCTAAGCCATGATGGCTATGACACTCCAACCATACTATTTATACCCTGGCAATTCATCCTCCAAAACTTTTACTATATTTTAAAAATATTACGGTATTCCCATCCAACCCCCACAAGATTAGCCTCTGAATTCACTAAGGCATTTATTATAGTCATGTACTGAGTCACTTATTGCTCACCTGATTTTCAATCAGCATGTGGGTTTTGGCATGTTTTTTGCAATAGAACCTTGGGAACAGCAACTTTAGCAATCTAGTGGCAAGAGCCATCTAAATATTGGGAACTTCGTCATTTACCCAGTACCTAACTTGCTCCCCTGTTTCTTTAGTTTTATTCTATGAACTGAAAGCAGACTTGAATGCTTAGTTTACAACTTTCAAATTAAAAAAGAAAAACTAAACTGCAATTTCCCCCAAACTATAGCAGTTCAAACATTCCCCTGATATTTTAATGTTACAAACTATTTTGGAATCTCCACAAAAGATACAAAAATCTCATGATGATGCACAGTGGTTTCTCTCTCTCTCTCTCTCTCTCTATATATATGTGTGTGTGTGTGTGTGTGTATAGATAGATATCAATATCTACATCTACATCTATCTATATCTATATAGATATAGATTATATAGATATAGATATGGATATATAGCTATATATATCCATGAACTTTCCTTTGAATCTTACCCAACTTCAGTTTTATTCTCTTCAGCCTTCGATCCTCTATAAGAAGAAGAAGAAAGTCAGCTGGGGTAGGAGGATATAAGCTTCCTTTCATGCTTATTCTATTTGTTGGCTCCAATAACTAGGACAGCACATAGATATTTGAGGAATTACTTGTAGAATAATCAAAGAAATGGCTGTAGGGTCGGAACCCTGCAGGCTTCTTTGAGCTTTACTAGTAATGTATGCTTCTAAGTCTTAAAGGAGGTGGGTTTGTCTGTTAACTTGGTTTAAAGTCTTCCCTCTCCCCCCCTCCCCAACACCAATTCATTCATATCCTTTTTAGCTTTTTCACCCTACAGAGTAAGCTCATCGATTACAAGAGTTAACACAAAGCAACCTAATGATGGGTCAGTCTTAATGAGAAATGCGGCTGCTCTTGAAGTGGTGTTGCTCAGGCCTGCACCGCATGGAGCCCTGGCATGTACTGCTTAGCCTCCTTTTAGAGAGCAGAGCCATGGAAAATCAACAGTGAACAGCCTGGTGCCTCTGAATAGAATGGACCATGTGCATGGCTATTTAGTGCTGTAAAAGAGAGAGCATTTGCACAAATGGGAGTGAACATAAGGAGTCCTTCAGAGAAGAATGGGGCCTTGGCAAATTTATAGACTCCCCTGAAAGAAAGTGATTACAGATCATTATCCAATTGAGGCAGATTGATGGGTTAGGGTCAAAGTAATATTGCAGAGCTCGCTAAAGGGACAATGCCTGCTTGTCAGTTTTGTCCAAGAAAAGAAAAAGAAGGGAAACTACCACACAGAGAGGAAAAAAGACTTAAACTTTTCCAGCCTCTACCAGAAAGATTGCTCCTTATCTTTAGCTCTCATGTTTCAAAACATGAATTCAAAAGTAAAATTATAGAAACAGTAATTCACACTGGGCAAACATTTTAAAGCAACTCCATATTGTACAAATAATTCATGCAAGCAGCCATGGCCATTATTATAAAAAATTCAGATGAGTTATATTATTGGTAATTAATTTATGTATTAAATTTATCTTTCACAAAAAAACCTCAGAAAATCAAAGCCCTCTTGTAAATAATATAAGCTTCTTTGTCTTTCTTTTTGGTGAAAGAAGAATGGTTTTGCTAACAGAGATGGCTGAACAGATTTGAAATTCTGCAACATCTGGTCAAGCAAAGCTCAGCAACACTGACATTGAATAATACAAGAATAAATGTGCTTCCATTGTTTCTTCTGTATTGATTTTTGGAATGTTTAAAAGTGCTTTGTATTCATGTACTTTTCAAGCAGTGATAGAAACCATAACAGCATGGCCTGAAAAGTAGCCCACAGTATTACTGTGCATTTGCTTTCCATGCTACAATATCATTTTGGAATTTAAAGAGTTTGAGGCAATAAAGAAGATGTTTTATTTAGTCTTGAGACAGAAATTGTTTTTAAATGTAATTTATTAATTGCCTTTTGTGTATCATCCATCACCTTATTATAGCAGCATTGTATGTACTTGAGAGAGAGCATACAATCAAGAGCAGCATTGTATGCCTTGTGGGTAGGAGATTAGCATGATCTCTTTACTATAGAGAAAGTATTGAAAGGTGGAGGGATAAGTAGCTGGATCCAAAACCCATTAAAATCAATAATGCAAATGAATCTAATAGACTTTGTATATGATCTAAGTGTCTAGCCTAAAGACACATTGGAAGTCTGTGGAAGATGGTCCATTGGCCTGATGCCATAGTGAAAAAACTTTTCTGCACTGCCTTGATCACCAACATTAAGGTCTCAGTCCTGCAAATAATTATGCATATTCTTCACACTATTTTTGTGTGTATTTCTATTAAATACACTTTGTTATTTAATAGATGGAATCTTTTCAAATAGCAGTATTAGCAAAGGAGATATAAATGTCCTAGCTTCACAGAACCGTACTCATCTCCAATTTCAGAAGGCATTTAGAGTATGAGTAGAGAATCCAGAATACTCTTTGCCAGATACCTGTTCTGCTCAGCACATAAATTCTACTACTTTTCATTTTGTAACCTCCAGGCAACAGAATTATGATATGCACTATGCAGCATAGTTCAGAGACAACTATAAAAAATATATCTGATAAACTCTGCTGGAAGGAGAGAAATGGACTTTTGGGGACCTATACTCTCTTCAGCCACCACAGTCTTAAAATTCTTTTTTTAATTATATATATTTTTTCCAATTCTCAGTACCTTTTAGAATCTTAATAGACAGACTGTCAGTCTAACCTATCATTTTAATGCAACTCAGTTTTGGGTATTGCTGATAAAGTCTCTTTCCTCTTTTTACTGCTGTAGGGTTGTCACATTGGTCCCCCTGTGCTTCATGGAAAGGACCAAAACTACATGAATCCCTTGGAAATGATTTGAGTGAACTATGCTTAAAGGCTGGAATCTGATACTCATTCCACACAGTGCATCTATCAACCTCACAGGAGCTGACGAAATGAAGGGCATATATCTTGGCAAAGGGAGGGGAGTCGCCGACAGTCTATTTACATGTTTCTCTTTGCAGAATAGGGGTCTTAATTTATACATATCTTAATTTCACTCTACCCACCTGGCACTCTGCATCTTTCCATCAGTGAATATGGCATGGACTCTTTATATGCCTCAGCCTTTTCTGGATCTTGTAGCAAATACAATTGTCTACCTTGACTGAGAGAGGACGCAGAGTTTGCACAAATGCACTACAATGGGATTCTTACTTTTTGCCTGTTCCTTGCCTTGACCTAATTCCATTCTTTTGTATTATTCTGAAATGACTAGAATTAGACCTTACTCTTATGGCCCCTCTACACACACAGGTGAAGGTGCAATTGGATCTAATGCATGATCCATACAATCACTCCTCCTGCTATGCCACAGGTGAATGACAGGAGGCGCGACTGTGGGATCATGCATTAGATCCAAATTCACCTTACTGGCAGTGTATGGGCAGCCCAATCCTGAGCTCCCCTTGCATCAGCAAGAAGCCAGTTTCCACTTTGCTGAGAGGGCTGTCAGCCATGGGGACCACATGCCATAGGGATCACTGAGGACTCTCAGTCCTGTTGTGCTTATAGGCCTGGGGGCTTCATGTACCCTTGAGCCTTGGGAATCATGGCAGGTATGATCCCCAGGGCTCAGGGGTTTCAGACACCCTGAGCTTTGGGGATTACACCAGCCACAATCCCCCAGGCTTGGGAGTTTCACGCACCCCTGAACCTTGGGGATCATGACAGCCATGATCCCCTGGACCTGGGGGTTTCACTCTCAGCATGGTGCACCCCTGGGACCCCTATCAGCTGACAGTCCTCCTAGCTGAAAAGGAGACCCTGCTACATATACAAATTAAACCTCAAAAGCAACCAGCTATAAGTTAGTACACACTTTTGAGATCTAACTTCATAGATTGTTAGAGCTTTTTATTGTGTGATAAGTACTTTGCACATGTAGCTGGTCTTAAGGTAATTGTACAATTAACCAGTTAATTGCACAATACCTGTAATGTGTAGAAGGGGCCTTAGTTTCTCTTTTGCTGGACTAGTCTTTGCACATTCACCACTTGCCAATCCTGCAGAAGATGTGCATGTGTGCAACACTCCATATGCTTTCAAAGTTGATCTGCATTTTACTACCAGTAAGGATAAGCTTGAATACATAGTGCACTGTCACAACATATTTTCTATATGAATCAGAAAGTAAAACTGGTGTACTGAAAAAAAAATTGCACATATTTTTACTAAGCAAATTCATAAACCATGTCTTTATGAACAAAGCACTTTGGGCGGGTAATAGGAAAACAGATGTATGATTATGTTCCAGAATTTGCTCCAGCATCATCGTATTATGCCTGGTCATTCAACAGAGAGCAGTCCCTCTAAACGGGGCAGAGCTGATGGGCCAAATGCTGCATCGACTAATAATCCATATTATCCTAGTGAAGTCAATATGATTGTTTAGAATGGAAATCATCAGGTAATTTAGGTCCAGTGAATACCCATGACAGCCCTTCTTTCCTTCGCTTCAGAAAAAAGTAGGGTATGTAGCAAATTAGGTATTTAAAATTCTAAAAGAATACAAACTTAATAGAAAAAGCCCCCAGCTGGGAACATGGGAAGATGAGAATACTAATATTTGGGACTTGCCTGGTGCTTCCTTCAGTGATTGCTGAATGATTTTAGGAGTTGCTCAGAGGGTTCAAAGGCAATCCGGTATGTAAATAGACATATTTTAGGATTTATGTATTCAAGTGAGCAAAATACAAGAGAGATACAGAACATGTTTACACAAGACGCTAACTGAGCAGTAGCCTAATAACACTGCACAGTAGCGCATTGCATCATGGACAGTACTAATATGCCACTGCGCAGTAGCATTATTAAAAAGGCATTCACTAGCGCTACTGCACAGTAACCCTGGTTACTGAGTATTTATTTAGTACTTGATTATACAAGTACTAAATTAAATGTGCAGTAACCACTGCATATTAATGAACATGTAGACACACCCACAGAGTACCACAAGCCTTCTTAATTCAAGGGACAAATGCCAAATCTTTACTTAGCCTGTATTCTGGCATAGTGAATTTCAGTCATGCCTTTGCTTGAGTAAAAACTTCGGGGAAATCTTGGTGTCATGGACTTCAAAGAAGCCAGGATTTCACCCTGAGGAAGCTCTAGGTTAGAGGGCAGGGGGTTACTTCCATTTTAAGGGCTGTGGCAAAATACTGACAACTTTTCTTGTAGCTGAATTCTGTCCTCACATACTTTCAGGTATACCATGCCGAGCATAGCAGTGAAAAACCTCTTTTAGGTACATACTGGACTATAGAATTGTCTGGAAGTCCTAAGGCCCTGGAGGATTTTAGCTTCCTGTAGTTTTTTATCAAAAGGAGAGAAACTTCTTTCTTTTTGCTATTTAATTCAATATTTTTTAAGCAACATTTCTTAAAAAGATGGAAGAACTTTTGACTACCTAGATCACTGAGGGCCAATCTTTGTGGTAGGTATGTCATGGATCATGCTGCTTTCATGGGAGCTCTGCCTCAGGACTCCCCAAGAAGAGGCCATATTCAGTCTTCCTCTCTTGATGGATCCTCTGAAGCCAGTCCTGGTCTGGATATTCAAAGGGAAAGCATCTGGCTTTGAGATCTTGCTTTGTCTCTGTCCCTGGTTTCCCAAGCATTCTTGTATCCCTACCTCAGAGAGCACCTTTTTTGGAGTCAACTGCCAAACTGGTGTCTTCTTCTTCAGAGGTGCAGGGGAAAGAGGGGTGGAGGTCAGAGGGCTGATGTCTCAAACAACACAGTATACTGCTTTGCTCTAAACAGTTTTTACCATGCCAATGCAGTTCCCTTGGTTCTTCTTCAGACTCTACTCTGTCCTTCTTTGGATTAATCCCTTCTCTGTTCTGCTCACTCAGAGCCTCCCTCTCTCTCCTCCAGCACGGCCTGCCACATTCACAACAAAACTGTTGCAGTTCTATAGTATTAACCCAGGCACTAATACTCACCCAGTCAAATTAGCAATCAGGTCATGGGAAACCAATCAGGGAGCAGTCTTTGTGGCCTGCTGCCATGCCCAGACTGCCATTTCTGCTTGGGTTGAACAGGACGTGTAGATGTCCTACTTGTGAAACTATTTATTATTTCTGTCAACACGTAATCACACTGAGCCCCCTAAAACGGTTCCCACCAGAATGGCAAGCTAGAACTCAGCCCACTTAGCCTCCTTCAACACAGCATGCCACAAGGTGAGTCCCATGCCCTCCATTAGTGCCACTTTGATCCCCTTCCCCAGCCTTCCCTAGCCTAATCTGTTGCTCTGCTTTTTGCTTCCTCCTGGGTTTTTCACATGCCACACACACAAGCTACCCATGCCATTTGTGGCACCTATGCTGCAGGTTGCCCATTCCCTGCTCCCCACCACAGATTAATTCCTCTTATTAAAGCACATATTTGCTTGTTACACCTTATCTTCATAATCAGAAGTGTTTTCTGCCTCGGCACAACATCTATTGTTCACAGAGCTGGCAGAGTAATACAAACAAATTCAGATATGATTTCATTAATGAAAATATGCCAACATTCATAGATTCATAGATTAAGGGTCGGAAGGGACCTAGTAGATCTTCTAGCCCGACCCCCCGCCAGGGCGGGAGAACAACAAAAAACCCCAAAAAGAGAAACGGGACTCAAACGAGTCCAGCCAGGTAGGCATCCAGCCTCTTCTTAAAGACCCCCAGGGTAGGGGCCAGCACCACTTCCCTTGGAAGTTGGTTCCAGCTCCTAGCCGCCCTAACTGTGAAGTAGTTTTTGCGGATGTCCAATCTATACCTCCTCTCCATCAGCTTGTGCCCATTACTCCTTGTTATGCCAGCGGGCGCTAGGGGAAACAGCGTCTCCCCCAAACCCTTCTGGTCCCCCCTAGTGAGTCTATAGACAGTCACCAGGTCCCCCCTTAGCCTTCTCTTGTGGAGGCTGAATAGGTTCAGGTCCCGCAGTCTCTCACTGTAGGGTCTGCCCTGTTGTCCCCGGATCATGCAGGTGGCCCTCCTCTGGACCATTGGTTGTGAATATTATTTATAATATTTTTTTTCAGTTCTGTCTGTAAACACCTTGAGTGTCTGCATGCTATTTTCTGCCATATATCTATTTAATAAGTTTTTATAGGAGGGAACCTATGTCCCTGCCTATGCCTCTGGACAGGGGTGGGCAAAATGTGGTCTGTGGGCCGGATGTGGCCCTCCAGGCCATTCTATCCGGCCTGCAGGGCCCCTAAAAATATAGAAAATTATTATTTATCTGCCCCTGGCTGCCTGTCATGTGGTCCTTGATTGCTTGCCAAAACTCAGCAAGCGGTTTTCCACCTGAAATAATTGCCCGCTCCTGCTCTAGGCCAACATGGCTACAACCAATATCTCTGAAACATGGAAGATACCATAGTTAGCCATTTTGAAATGAAAACTTCCCAATGTAAGAAGAAAATAGCAAAATTAAGCATCCTGTCTACCATAGGTCACCTTGAGATAAACAACCAGCTCCAGCCTTTGTTTGAGCCCAGTTTGCATACTCACAGAGCAGCTTTTTTACAAATGAACTTTACTACACAGGAGAACCATACCATCTTCTAGTTCTCCTGTACAACAAGAACAACTTAACAAAAAAGATGCAAAATTCAGTAATCTTCATGCCATTGGACACCCGAGGTAAATAACAGGGTGTGCTTTGTTACTTCTAGGGGCGTGGGCAGCAGGAAAGCAGTTTGCAGCTGGCTATTCTCCCAATCAGGCCCAATTGGGAACAAGGCCCAGCTGTTCACTTAAAGAGCAAGGCCCTGAGCAGCAAAGCCATCAGTCTGCTGCTAGCAGCTGGGATTACACCACCTGGCTGGAGCTGCTGCTCACAACATCTTGTAGGTAAGGGCAGGAGCAATGGGGATGGCTGAAGGCTCCTGGTCCTGGGGCATGACCTAAAATGACACCTTGCTGGGACTGGTTGGTGTGGTGGGACTGCCAGTGGTGGGGCAGTATCGAGGAAATGCCGTACCTGGGGTCTGCACAATGAAGGGTGAGTATGGGACACCAGAAAGCCTCAACCCCTTCTGCCTTGGTGGGTGACTCTATGGAGGGGAAAGGCTAGGGGAGCACACCCCAAAGAACAAAGCAAGAGCCTAGGCTCACTGTAAGCTCTGAGGCAGGGTCCTGGCCAAGTAAAGGTGCCTGAGACAGTACCCAAATGCACTGTGTGTTTTGAGGCTGCATTAAGGAGCTGAGTGTGTGGCTCCAGTTGGGCGGGACCCTGAGCCTGTGAGCAGCTATGCATGAAGCTCCTGGGGAGAGGTGATAAGGGAACTGTAGCCCAGTGTGAGGCAGGGGAGGGCTTGGAGCCCTAAGTTGGGTGGGGGCTTGGAGCCCTGAGCAATGGACAGGAGAAGAGCATAGTGTGAGGCACTGGAGGAATATGGATGCCATCTGTGAGGCATGGGACATGGTATAGGGAAGGTCAGAGCCATGTGTATAAAAGCCCCTGGCATCAGGGCAAGTAAATGGATAGCCTCCCACCTTATTGACATCTTTTAATTGTATCAGCTAAGGTGTGGCAGGTGAAGTAGGCAGGCAGTTTACCCAGAGACAAGTGGGTGGGCCAACGATTGGACTGGCCCTGGGATGCCCACTTGTTACACCTGCTCCAGACTTTGTTTGAGCCTAATTTACATAATCACAGTGCAGCTTTTTTACAAATGAACTTTCCTACCCAGGAGAACCACACTATCTTTTAGTTTTCCTGTACAATATGAAGTTTCATTTCTACCTGGGAGAAATTTTACAAACTTTGAATTTTTCATGGCTGATGAAGAGCGTTTGGGCCCCAAATCTGGTAAACAAACAAACAAACAAACAAATATATATATATATATTTTTTTTTTGCAACTATCTAGTTGGTCTAATAAAAGATATTGCCTCTACCCCAAGAGTTTTGTCTGCTTATAGGAGGGAGCAGCACTTGAATAGATGTGATTCTTTATATGCCCATTGTTCGCTCTGGGGGTGGACATAGCAGAATGGGTTATGCCTGCTGATTCTGTGGCTCATTCTGTGTAAATCTGCACCTGCCTTCAACATATGATACAGCTCAATAGGCTTCCCTTTTATCTGCAGCACCTTCTCCCATTGTCAACATGGCCTTTACTCAGGAATTTCAAGAGAGGTTAATATAGCAGCTAACTATTTTGGTTCTGTATAAGCTTGGGACCTATGTCTTCTGGCCAAAGTCCTAAATATATAATTCAACCCTGCTTTTTCCTATGTCCAGCTAGGCTATTTTGGTCATATCAGGTGACCTCTTATGATAACAAATGGTACAGTAGATAAAAGAATATTAGATTTTGCCAGAGAAGACAGTCTCAGAGATCCACAGAGAGAAAAAGGGAAATGGAGGGGGGGAGGGAGTGAGAGACTCATTTACATTCTCTTCTCTGCACATTTACTGATGTACCCCTGTGATAATGGAATTGTAAGTGGCAATAGGTTAGACAATTTTTCACCTCCAGACCACTGGTTCAATTGACACCCAGGCCACAATTTTCAGGGGATTATAGGAATGCCTTAGTTTAGTGACTGGGGAAATTCAGCAAAGAGACAAAACTATATCTGTTATCCCTAAACTGATCTCTGAAGGAAGATAGATGGAACAGCAGAAACATGTGCTTTTCATACCTGTGTTATGGGTAGAAATAGGAGTTCCCTCTTCACGGCTCTTCACTGACAGACCAGTCCAAAAGCCATATTAGTTCCTGCGTACAATGTTTCATGTGCAAAGGAAAGGGGCAGATTGGGGAAAGGGCAGGGGGAGTTGAAGAGTTGCAGTAATGCCCCCTTTCACTATGTAGTGCATGCACAAGAACTCTCTGCAGCCAAGGGCTCCGGTCTTTGCTTCTGCTCTCCGCCACTGATCACACTACCATGGCAGTGATCATTCTGCCCCAACCCCTTTTCAAAACCTTAGCTCTGCTCCTGGAATTGCCTAACAGCCCTAAACTAGATGATCAGACCCACAACCTATAAAGCCTACTCAAAACTGACACATAACAAGAAGTCGAGCAGAGCAGTTGCAAATTCAAGTGAAACCAACACCGGCCCAATATCTGGCTGTGCAGACAAGAGTATGACCCAACAGGCCTATGGGAAACCTCACACCAGCAGATAATCTATAAGGTCATGAATCCCAGGCATAGCAGAAAAATCCATTCCAAACAAAGCACCAATTCATGCTCTGTGATTTAGAGGTCAATAGATCTTAATCACATGGTTTCCCTGTACTTATCTCCCAGTATACTCATCTAATCATGAATACCACATGGCAACATGTGACAAAACTCAGTCACAAATCATAAACTGATACAGTGGGAAAATGAAAAATGTTGTGATTCTTTTTTAAAATCAAGAGTAGTTGTTTAATTTAGCCACTATTTTGATTGAATGTTCATCAATCTTGAGAAATGTTAAAGGACTCCACATATTTTTATGAAATATTGCTGAAATCATTCATTTTCTTTGAAGCAGTACTTTATGATGAAACTGCACTCTTCATCTGAAAATGTTCAACCAGCTCAATCTCTTAATATGTTTTCTATGCATTTCTATGCATTTTTTCTCAGGTACAGGACAATCAAATCTTGTATTTCAAGGCATAAACTGATCAGCAGAAAAGTAAAAAAAAAAACCTCTTCATTTTGCAGCATTATACATTTGGCTGGATTCATTATGCTATTTGTTTTTCTCATTTCTGAAGCATCTGCTATTCACTATTGCCAGAAATAGGATAATGGCCAGAATAAACCAATAGCCTGAACTAGTGAATCCAATGTTCCAGGCTTCATACAAAACAAGTAAAGGTCAGTGTTTACATGAACACAGAGCCACGTGTCACTGCTAAACCAAACCTGTGGCCTGATCCTTCTCCTACTGAGGTCAATGGAAATTTCTCCCCAAATTTCCATGGGAGCAGGACCAGGGCAAGATGCAGGATACCAGAATACCATGAAATGCTAAGAATGGGATGGGAGCCAGACCAGAAGTTTTCCAATAAATAAGAGCATTATGCATTCTTAGCATTTTTCTCAATTGCCTTTTTCAGACCTAAATTAAACCATTTGACTTACCAGTAAGTTTAGGTCAACAGGTTACTCGTAAGTTCTGTCCTCAGAGCTTCTGGACAAGCCCACTGTGATTATCCCTTAGGCTTCTCCTGAAGGGCTGCACTGAAAAATGAGAGTAACAAGGTATGCTCCTCTGCCTTCAGGCTACTAAAGCAGCACACAACACTGTAGCAATATAATGTTATGTTTAGGAAATCTCTATGGTGGGTCATGAATAAGATTGTTTCTTTTTCTCCCCTGCCTTCCTTCTGGTGTGCGGGGAATGCCTGGCACCAAGAGACAAAACAAGGAGATTGAGAGGAGGGGGAATGGCAGCATGACTCAGTTTTAGGTGGAAGGATTTTCTTATTAGTTTTCTCTCTCCTGAGATATCTGGAAGGAGAATGAATTAAATCCCCAAATAACTGTCCTAAGGACCTTATTTTCTGACAAGCATATCTGGAGGCAAAAAAGAATAAGCAAGGGCATGAACCAAGTTTTGATATGATCGCAAAGGATGTGTGATCCTTTGTGGAAAAAAAAGTAAAAACCAAGAAACCTGGAAGCTGTAAGGCTTGTTTGTCAAAACTTTACAAGCCCCAAGCCATGGATGATGCCGTCAGATCTACCTGTTCGATCTCTGAAATAGGAACAGACCACTTTTCCAAATCTCAGGTACAGCAAAATCCTAGAAACAAAGAAGAGACTCAGATCCACCTCTCCTG
Organism: Gavialis gangeticus; assembly: GCF_001723915.1. Taxonomy (NCBI): domain Eukaryota; kingdom Metazoa; phylum Chordata; order Crocodylia; family Gavialidae; genus Gavialis; species Gavialis gangeticus. The sequence continues at coordinate 52,529,894 of NW_017728992.1, read as the reverse complement.
GCTTGGGAGCACTCTCTACAGTTGTGGAAGTGTGCAAGACTCTCATAGCTCTTAATATACACAATCAGGAAGCATCTAATATTAAGTTACCAGCGGCAGCCTTCCTGTTACATATTGTTGGACTGTGTTTGTGACATGTGACATTTTCTAAATCATGTTAGGGATAATTCATCATGTAAGCATCTTTTGGTTTATACTTTAATATCAGGATCTTTTAGCACAAACACAAATATGTTTCAGATTATGACGTTAGGAATATGATCAGCATACTTTCCAGGGGAAATATTACTAGAGAATCAGCTGTATTCTACAGCCTAGCACAAGGTACGAGGAATTAACAAATCCAGCCTGGAGGTCTGAATATAGAGTTAGCTACTGCCTGAACATTTTGCTTTTCAACAGTTTATGTTCAAGAAGTGCCTTTCTGCCAGCCCTTCATGATCCACAGGTCTGATTGTGTATATTTGTGTATATTTTTCTATGGAAAAGCAATGCCCAGTAGCATTCATCATGCCCAATAGGCCCCATAAAATATTTGTATAAGATAATATTTTTTCATGCCCTCTGAAAAAGGATGTTATAGAATTATGGTAGTGGTCCTATAGTTGGGGGGGAAGATCAATTTGAAGCCTGCTACCTATGCCCCTCCAAAACAGACCACTCTGCCTTGAATTTTGCATGCTACCATCTGAAGGTACAGATTTTCTTTGAGATCTGTTAAAAGTCAAAGTGATTTTTTTAAAGCTAAGGTAATTTGAAAATGTTTTTGTAGCGTCCTTACTTGCAGTGACTTCATTTACTTCACATGTATGGTTCATTTTACCTCCAAATGGCCTTGGCCTAACCCAATATGTATTGCTTTGTTGGGCATGCTAAGAAAAACGGCTTTTGAATTCTTGAGAGAAGCTTAGTGGGATAAAGGGAGTTTAATATAAAAAGCGATTTTAAGTATATCTACATTAAGAATAGCCCTTACACAAATTAATACATATAAACAAATTGCTTCTTGACTGGATTTAGTTCATATGACAGAATGGGAGAACAATGGAAATCTTGTGAGGTCATAGGGGATCCAGACAGGCAATAGACCAGAAGGAGCATGGAGTGGGAATAGTGGATTATAGAGCCCACAGTGGACTTTCAGTGAACCAAGCTCCACAGTCTTAGAATCAGGATGAGTTCTCTTGGGAGACGCAGAAGGATGGTTTGGACTCTCGTGAGGGTGTCCAACATTGGCAGCATGAAGAAACATAGAGAGGATGCCAGAAAGTTAGCTGAACAGAAAGGGGTTGTCAAAGCAGTGCTGAGAACTGAATAAGGGCCTTGTTACACATTGTACTTTGAGAGCTCAGAAGCTGATCTGTGTTAGAGCTAGCTTGAGTTTGAAGCAGTCACACCTTAAAGCTAAAAAACCTTCTCTGACTGTCCCCAACTGCACAGGTGGACTTGTCACTAAAGGGCTGGTGAGCAGTGGCCTGACTAGGAGCTACAGCTGTGAGTTGCCACTCCCGGGCTGGTGAACCAGGAGAGGCTCCTGTCCCTCCTCTAAGTAGGAGTGTATGAAAGATGGTTTGGCTAGGAGAGGAGAGGCAGGAACATGAAGCTGTGAGGTGGAAAGGTAATGGGAAGTGGAAAGGAAATGGGAAGGGTGGTGAAATGAAAGAAGTCAGCCATTGAAGGATAAAATAAAAAGCAGTTAAAAAAAAGTATTTAAAAAGAAAAAAGAGGAAGCAAATTAAAGAAGGTTGCACGTTTTAATAAACTAGGTTTTGGAATTGGGGCGTGGGGGTGGTGGTCACGCTTCCTGGGATGGGTAGGAAGTGAAAGCAGTGGGGGAAGGTGCTTTTGGCAGAGCTACTTCCCCTGCCCTGGGAAAGAAGCCCCATCTCATAGGGACCTTGTCTAGCCCCCTATCTTGTCTCCCCTGCACCTTGCCCAGACCCCACTCCTGGACCCATGCATGCCCTGCAGCCTGGCTATCTGGCCTCTGCTCTGTAGGCTGTTTGCACAGGGTTTCACCCCTGGGGGTGGGAAGGTTATGCCACTGGAGGGGGCAGAAGGGGGAGTTGGCTTGCTGCCAGAACCACCCCCTAGGCAGTAGAGTTCAAGAGGTGGAAAGTTTGTCCACACAGACCAGGAGGATGGGGGAGGAAATACTGCATACTGGAATGCTGGAGGACTGCATCTGGGTCAACTCATCTGTGGGGAGTAGCCACACATTAATGGAGCACAAGTTGAATAACACAGATCAGACACAAACCTGCCCTGGAGTGGCTTAACTTTAAGCCACCTAAAGTATGCATAAAACTAGTCTCTGGCATTAATGTGTGGACAATCCAGCGATTCCGAGCTCCAGAAGCTGCCTAAAATCAATTTATAACAAGGCCCAAAGGCAAACTACCTGGTTGGTCTGCTTAGTCCAAATTAGCCAACATAGCTCAAATAGTAAAAACCAAAGAGCCAATGGAAAAGTATCAAAAGGTGGCAAATTATAAATGATATGGTTATGGCAAGGACAGGTAATATATTATTTAACTCTTGTCCATACCTACAGGAGGCAAAGCTAAATGCATTGACTTCAGGGGGATCAACAGCAGCAGATCAGAGAAAAGACATCAGTCCATAATTATAAGTGAAAATATGTTGTACATAAGTAAGCCAGGGCTGGACAAGCCTGGTTTCCTGGTTGTTTAATTAGGAAAATAAGTGAAGGCATCCTGCTGTAGAGAGACAACTGGGCTGCAGACTGTGACACTGCCATAGCCCTAGCTCAGTGTCTCTCTAGCCTTAAGCTAAATTGATCCTGAGCATTTTGACCTTAGCTAATTGCATACTGTTTCCTGTGATGCTGAGGAGCTACTTCTACTCATTACTGCAGTTCAGCTTCCCAAAAAATTAAGCACAAGATTGCTAAACTTTATCCCCACCTTCCCTCTCTCCCCTCCATTACAAAAAGGCTGGCTGGATGCTTTGTCATTTGGGTATTTTGTTCCTAGGCATGGGTGCCTTATCACCTTTCAGAAGAAGAGAAATACACTAACTTGTGAGGAAAATATCAGGACACTAGACAGCAAAGAGAACCTCAATATAAGATCCTTTCTGGAGAAAAGCACTTCTATCAGGCAGGCTATGCAAATATCACCATCAGATCTGAGAAGCCAAGACAGCACTTGAGCAGCAATATATTTTTAAATTGGGAGCAAAAAATGAATATAAGGAGTCATTTGCAGATAATTATATGCAAACAAATTTAAATTGTATAGGTAAACCAAATTAAAACCAACTTCTCTAGTTAGTATCTTGACACTGATTACTATAAAATATAACATTGCACAGACAAAAGGATTTGTGTTTTAGGTACCTAAAAACTGTGAGGGGAATGAGATATTTTTATTATCCTAATGGAAAGGTCAACTAAATCCTTCACCAAAATTGTATCAAGTATAATGGCTTCATTGGGCCATTTTATTAGTTTATTAAGTGAAATTAAAAAAAATCTCTTCAAAAAAGGGACCTTCAATGAATTATAACCAGCTTGCTGAATAACAAATATACTATGCATGAGAAAATTAGCTCCATCTGACATGCACAGCCACCATATGTAAAATGCCCATTATTTGTCTGTCCCTTTGAAAATCATTTTATTGGAATGTATCAGTTAAACTAAAACACATGACCCTCCTTCTTGTGACATGAAAGAAACCACTGAAGAGAAGTTTCTTTTTTTCCCCTACTCATGTGAACTTTCTGGGAAAATAGCAGCTTCAAGGATTTTTATCAGTGTCTGTGTAATGACAAGTGCATCACATGCATCCTGAGCCATTAGCTGTCTACATCCGAAAGAATTTGGTCAACATTTAGGAATTCACTTAATGAAAAGCTGGTCTATTAAAGGCCTGCTTGCTTTGGAAGTTGATTGAGCCTTTCTTTCCAGCTTCCTGCATCATTGTAAATGATGCTATGCAGTACACTCATGTGATACAGCCTACATAACAGGCTAGCATTGTAACACCAAACCATCCAAACACCAGGTGATACATTTCTACTCTTAGTCGGGTTACAATTGGCTCTGAACTCTGCTGCATAGTGCACAATTCTCTGCAAATTCCTTCATAAAATCATTTTTTTAATGAAATGTTTTCTTTTCTTTTTTTTTAAGAAAGGGACAAAACTACATTCATGTATCTACATAATGCTTTAGCTAAAGATTAAATCAATCAAAAGCAAAGAGTTAACTGACCAAATTTCCTCTGTTCTTTCTGCACAACTCTACTGAAATCAACTGAGACCAGAATTAGGCCCATTAACTCCTAGCTTTTAATATTTAGCTGAAGCATGATTTTTTTTTATGACTCAACACTCCTGATATTTCTATTATGGATCAGCATGAAGTAGACTGCAATAGCAAAGGACTCTGTGTTATGTAGGCATTGATGCTTTATGACACCTGTTGATTAATGTCAAAGGTTATTTCCTCAAAGCCTGCCTTTAATGAATACAAAGCATTACAACATTAAAGAAAAAGGAGCTAGTGAAGGAAGAACATGCCAGAAGGGGGAAGATCAATGGCTGATATAATGTTTGAGCAAAATGGATGCCCTGAATCCAAATCCCTTTTACATCATCAAGCCAATTCAGTGACTGACACATGTTTTCAAACTTGTATAAATGGATTTCCCATTGAACTTATTGCATTTTCTCTTTATTATTTTAGTGAGATTAATACTAAAGAGAACACTAGATTGATGGGTCTGATCTTGCTTTCATTGAAGTCAATGCCAATGTTTCTATAAATAAGAATAGGGTACTATAGTCCTTGGAGAGCCATAGCACAGGCAGCAGCAATGTAAGCAGTTTTTTCATTTCCAAGTTGTGGGAAGAGAGCTCTGTCACACATGCTTGGCACAATGTCCCTAAATGACACATCTAATGAATAGCTTATGAAATTACCTTTGTGATATTAAATTTAGTTTGAGAATAAAACTACAGACAACGTTCATTCCAACAAATATTTCTTTAGGCTCCAAGGAGTGAGATTTTTGCTTTTCAAACTGATTACCTACTTAACTCTTCACATAATTGCCTTTGTTGACTTTAAACCACAGTTACTCATTGAATAACTTCTCCCTATAGTAGGGCAAGGTGCCAACTTCTTTAAAATGAAAAGGACCAAGCTCATGAAGTCATTTCTTGGTGATCTCACCAATTATTTTTCTGTCTCTGAGTTAGGTTACTAGGAAAGCTGGAGAAGGTAATTATAGTTCTTTCTGGAAACTCAGGCCAGATTCCCTGGATCTATTGCAGTCTGACTTTAAGTCAGGGCATGGCCTGGAAATTGTACTAGACTTCCATTGGTGGTAATAGCCACATAGTGACCCATAAGAGATAACTGTCCAAGTGCATTCTTTAAAACTGGCAATCAACAAGTTCCAGTAATTATTAGGTCTTTTTTCTATCTTCTGTGAGTCTCTTTGATGAGATAAATGGGACTATTCTTGATTAGTTACGTGTTTCTTTGTCAGAGAAGCTGTAGGGAATGGTCCTGAAATTTCAGACTTGTTGGGGGTCTCTGATATGCAAAGTTATGACCCCTGTAACCTTCCTGTTCTAGGTCAAAGAAAAGATATTCAGCTGATTCGTACATGACAGTATCACCATGCTGATCATCTTATGCTTTTCTTTACTAGTGGCTAGTGTAGACATAGATATAGAAGAGGAAGCCATCCTTTATCCATATTCCTTGAGGTTGTCAGCCCGGGAATACAAAGTGCTGAAAACCTTCATCTAGAAGTAGCACAGGCTGCTATGATTGCTGAAATCAACCATTGGAGGGAGATACAATCGTACATGCCAACCCAGTTGCTCACTCTCTTGCTATTCTCTATCGTGTGTGTATTCAGTATGCATATTGCCTTCAATGGAAGGACCCTCTTTAATCTGTCAGCACTCCCTGTTCTTCTCTCCCCAAAGCCATTCCCTTTAGTGAAGAGTGAAAGGGAGAAAAGAAGGGACTGGCCAGTTAATGAATCATAAAGTCCTACACTTTACTGATGGTGGGGGGAGAGGAGGAAGTGTGGAATGCACTTTTTCTGAATAAAGCCTGCAGAAACCCAGCAGCAATGGTGTGGAACTGTTTTTTGAATCGAGCCCTAAGAACTCATTGTGATTTGCATTCATGTAAACACCTACTTTTTTTCGTTAACTGAACTGATTTAACTGCTAATTAAAACTAGTCAGTAAGCACAATGCAAAATTAATTAAACCATTTAGTGGAGAGATGCAAATGAGGCAAAGCTATGGCTTGGACATGACCAAAGTAAGTGCAAGTACAACTCATCATCTGGCAAAATTGTTCTGGAGGTAAATGTTCTCCCCCGAGATGAAGTAAAGCTATAAAAACAAAAAAAGTCATCTGACTGACTGCATATAATCTTTTATTGATAAAATGTGTTGGAATCCAGCTTCCCCTCTTGGAAAAAGTGGCAAATTGGACCCCAGTGGATTTTAAAAACACTCTCCTCTAAGACACATCTTTCCAAATGTGGCCCAGTCTTGACTAGCTGTACCCAGACATGACTGCTCTGCTGTCTGCCTAAATACTGGTACCAGTTCTGCTGCAATATGGGTCTTATATTCTTGAGAATAATTTTCAAGGATTTACACTTTCTCAAGGGTAGGATATAGAATTTGCTCTGAAAACTATATTGTCTGGAGTGAAGTAAGAATAGTTTTGCCTGACAGCAAAGGCAAAGAGTACATTCCAGTACTAACTTGAGTGTTTACATGGCAATCATTACCATAGTTCCTAAGCACCTCAAAGTTTTTATTGTAGTCATTCACATAACATCCCTGGCAGGAAGAAAAGTATTATTAACCCTATTTTAAAGATTGGCAATGGAAGGCAAATACGAATATTTTAAAAAGACATAGAAGCCTAAAATTAGACAAAGTAACTTTTAAGTTAAGGATCTGGTTCACACATTGGAATCTAGAACCCAATGGAAGGGGCTTAGCTTTCCTCTATAGAGCACGGGGACAATTTGACACTTCAGAATACAAAACAAAACCAGTAAACAGGCTGAGGGAAGCTGCGTTAAGACAGCAGGCTCAGTAGGCAGCTGCCTAGAGCTAGCTAACAAGAAACACGTGGAGCAGAGGTGTGTATTAAATCTGCCCCTTTCCGCAGGGCTGAGGGAAAGGACTCCCTCCACTTGGGCTCAATGGCTTCCTGAAGGCAGATGCTTCACTTGAAGCCAAGCACCTAACCACGTTTCATTCACAAGCTGAGCAGATGTTATGACGGTGTTGCTGCTCCTCTCTTCTGCAGTATCCCGGTTCTTAGAACACTCACCCGATGTATAAGAGACTTTGCTTTAATTCTCTCCTCTGTAGAGACTCAAACCCACATCTCTTACTTGTTCTCACCCAGCCTACAAGTGGTTCTAGTATGGTGGAGTATTTTTCCACACAGCTGTCTTAAGGCTGTGCTGGAAAGTAGAAAAGAATTCAAGATTAGCTCGGCCACTGCCAGCAAGTCTGAGTGGTCTGGGCACTCACCTGGGAAGGAGGAGACCTGGTTTCAACTCCTGCTCCAAAAACTGTTTACACATTTTATCCAGTGACTGTTTCATATAGGCCTACTGGATCATCATATGAATATGAGCCATCAGTGCGAGACGGTGGTCAGCAGGGCAAACAATACGCTGGCATGCATCAACCGATGCATCTCGTGTAAAACTAAGGAAGTGATACTCCCGCTGTACTCGGCACTGGTAAGACTGCACTTGGAGTACTGCATCCAGTTCTGGGCATTGCACTTCCATAAGGACATGGAAAAACTTGAGAGGGTACGGAAAAGAGCCACCCATATGATCAGGGACTTGCAAGGCAAGCCATACAAGGAAAGGCTGAGGGACCAGGGCCTCTTTAGTCTAAAGAAGAGAAGGCTGAGAGGGGACTTGATAGCGGCTTACCGCTATATCACAGGAGTGCATCAGGAGCTCAGGGAACAACTGTTCACTAGGGCACCCCAGGGAAGACCAGGACCAATGGATACAAACTCCTGGAAGGCAGCTTCGGGCTTAATACCAGGAAAAACTCCTTCACAGCCAGGGTGTCCAGACTGTGGAATAAACTCCCTCCAGAGATGGTGCAGTCACCTTCCCTTTAGGTTTTCAACAGATAACTAGACAGTCACCTCGCTAGGGTCACCTAACCCCAGTTGTCTTCCTGCCTAGAGCGGGGAGGCTGGACCCGATGATCTGCAAGGTCCCTTCCAGCCCCTAACAATCGATGAATCTATGAATAAGATCTCTGAGAGGATTCATATGGAACAATGCCTTATTTTCCAGATTCCATTCAGGCATGAACAATGCATGCCCCCCAGAGGCTGGGGGGTGGGGGCACAACAACCACCTGCAGGCTGCAGTGGCAGTGGTGGCGGCAAGCAGGGACCGCCTGCAGGTGGATGCAGTGACACTGGCGGTGAGGGCAGGCAGAGCAGGGACCACCTGCAGGAGGCTGCAGTGGTCTTGGCTCTGGGGTGGAGCTGCCATCCACACTGTTGCCAGTGGCAAGCAGGGACCGCCTGCAGCCACTGGCAGCTGCATTGGCAGCAAGGGGAGGCAACGGTGACCACCTGTAGAAGCCGGCAGTAACTTTGGCAGTAGCCAGTCTCGGGGGGCCCATATGTCCCCCCATGCCTCCCTACACATCACCTATGCATTCAGGGTTAGGTACAAGTTGCTTAGCCCTGTGAAGATGGAGTTAATTTTGGGCATCTGAAGGGGCAGAACTCAAGACAACTGGGGAACTGTTTGAACAAAACAGAATTTACCTTTTCAGTTTAGACACCAACAGAACAGGGGTTTTCAGGACTGCAGTCTTGAACTCTGAGCATGGGAATGCCAGCTGGTTATTATGATGCAAACCAAGCCATGGATTAACTGTATGTCAGTTACATTGAAGTCATTGCTCATGCATCCACTCTTACTCTATTGTCAAGGAAAGCGCAATGGGTTACTTTTTTTTTTAATGAACACAAACTACATTTCTTTAACCATAGGATAAGAGCATGCACGTGCACAATTACCACAGAGTAACCGGTGTGCTGTATCTCCCTGCCCTCCTTTGCCTCACAGTGGGCACATCTACATGAGATATTTACTGTACCATTAACTAATTAGCTGGGCAGTAAATAACATGGCATCTACATGTGCACCCCTATTAGACTTGAGTAAACTAATTTACTCTGCAGCAAGGCAGTACTTGTAAATACAATTACTATCCTGCTATGAAGTAAAGAACTCTGCAGCAGTGCAGACATAGACACTTCCTGGCTGGCTGGGGCATGAAGGTGCGTCACTGCAGGGGCTGCTGCACTGAAGCTCCCTTGGAGCCCAGACAGCCCCTCCTCAGCACACTGAGCTGGGGGAGCAGCTCCAGGCTGACAGAGTGACCACTGGAGCCCTCTGCCAGCCAGGGTTCCTCCACCCAGGCTCCACATGCTGTGCCAGAATAAACTGCCGAGTTTATTTCTTTGGAGTTAATTGCTCCCAGGCACATGTTCAAATGGCACACTAGGAGCAATTAACTCCAGAGCAGTATGCTCCACAATTTATTCAAGCGCCATAATGCATGTGCGTTGCTCATAAAACCAGGGCATTGCTCCTGTGCCAATGATCTTAGGAACCTCAGCCCTTTAATGGATCTAAGTTATTTGTATGAAGCCACAAAAGATAGCTATTGTGAAGGAGCAATTTCAGAAAGGTCTCCCAAGGTTCCACATCACACCCAAACCTCTGAGCAATCTTCTATGCTGCAGATTTACACTCAACTCATCCCTGGTTCCTTCTGATACAGCCAATTTCTGGGGTTACACATATCACACTTCCAAAAAGAGTGGGCAGGCATTACTTTGGAACATGCTCCCTTCCCCTTAGAGTCGTGGGACACTTTTGACTTCACCATGTATTCTACAAACAGAAGGATAGTCTCTGGGAAATGTCACTGATGTAAGTGTTATTCCCACGTGCCTCCCTGCACATCAGCATTTCTCAAAGTATCATCTACTTGACAGAGCAATACTTCATTTTTTTAAGCTGGGCTACATTATTTTATTTTGGTAGGGGGAAAAAAGAGAACTGTCTGGTTATTTTTAGCAAAGCAAAGTAGTCTTTCAACCCCACACCTGATTGCTGGCTGGTTTGCATTTAACAATAGTCTTCTGTTTAAGAGGTTACCACATCCTCTCTCATTAACATTATTGTTATGACACTCTAGAAAGTCTTTGTTTTCTTAACATTTTCTCCACTGGCTTTGGATTATATTCTCCTCTTAGCTGCTGCCATAATAACATAGAGAAAATGTGTGTGTCAGGAAAGAAATGAACAATTTGTGCTTTACTGCTCAGAACCTCATGTGTGTGTAAGGGGCAAATATCATTCATTTTTCCTTTATGAATGCTGCCAATTGTAGCTGCACACATTCCTCAAATGTCACAGTCCCAGAATGGTATAGTATTCAGCCTGCTCTTCCCCTCCCTCAGTTCACATGGTCTGCTATGAGCTATCTGCAACAAGACACTGAATAGTATGTGAAACAAGCTAGAACAGCACGTCGTATGCAAGGCACCTGTTATGGCTGTTGCACACTGGGCTTGTTGAGTATTAGCTTTGAGGCAAACCTAATGCAGTTAGGCTGTCAAAGGTATGGTACTTATCTACATACTGCAAAGATGGAACTAATGCAAGCCAAAATCATTTTCCTTTTTTTTCTTTAACTACCATTACTAATATATTTCACATGGTTAAAAATGCATTATAATAAGGGCTCCTTCTTTAAATGTGTGTGCATAAATTTAGTTTGGATTCTGTTAAATATAATTTAGAGCTGCAAAAACAAAATGAACATTTTGTAAAAAGAATTTAAGTATAAACAAATGTGTTATGGTTAGTTTCATGAACACCAGATAGGATCTCTAAGTAAAGCTGTCAGATACAAAAAAATAGAAATTAAAAAATAAAAAACCCTTCAAAGCCTTCCTATACTCTGGCTAAGGCAGTGCAGGGGAGGGGCAGCCTCAGCCTTTACATTGCACTATGAATGGGATGCTTACCAACAACAGTGCCATTATCAGCCAGGTCCACAACACAGAGCTATACTCAGGAACTCAGGGAGCTGAAGAAATATAGAGCTTGCCCTATCCTTTAAGAAAGCCTCCTTCCAATAGCACAGTGAGCACTTTTTGTGAGCTACTGTGAATGGAGCATGGCTCTGGCCTTTCTTTCTTTTGCTTTTGGAGTGCTATATGCCCTTAGGAGCACACTGGGTAGATATGCATCCCACAATGCAATGATGGGTAGATATACTTAGTTACATCAGGTACCAGAAGTATTAGAGCTACACTGATGAGGCATTCCACTGAAACTACTTAGCTATGCTGAGGAGTTGGAGTAGGAAAATACAGTCATAATTCTAACCACATATGCTCTATGTAGCTTTAACCCATTTGCAGGTTGGAATTTATGTAACTCTACATTAAGCTTTCTGGTCCTTGATGAAGATTGCGTGAAAAATCCCCACATTAACCAGTGTATTTTTTTTTAATTCCCATTGAATGTCTCCGTTCTTGCTAATATCCATATGTTATTCTACTGAATATTACCTGAATATTGTAATGGGACAAAATCTGGCAATATTTTACCCTGAAATTAAGTATGTTGCATACACTTCCTGGACCTCCATTTTTAAAAAGTTCTCTTCAGAGGGCCTTGTTACATGTTGCACTTTAAGCTTCTCAGATGTTGATTGGTGTTAATGTCAGTTCAAGTTTAGAGTACTTAGTTACACGTTCAGGCTAAAAACCTTCTCTGACTGTCCCTGACCTGCACTGCTGTGACTTGCCACTAGAGGGCTGGAGAGCAGGGGCCTGACTAGGTGCTACAGCTGGGAGTTGTCTGCACAGAACAGGGGAGTGAGGGGAGGGGGCACTGCATCCTGGGATGCTGGATGACTGAAATGTGGGCAGCTTATTTCTAGGGAGTGGCCACATATTTGTGGAACACAAGATAAATCTGCCCTTAAGTGGTATAACTTTAAGATGCCTAAAGGGTGCTTCAAACTAGTTTATATTCCTTAACATGTGGACAATCCAGGGGCTAAGTGCTCTCCGAGCTGCCTAAAATCAGCGTATCACAAACGCCATAGTTAATCAAATCCTGCCATGTGCACCCTCAAAAGTATTGAACAAGCTCACCTCCCAACACAGTCAGTGAAAGGGAAACAACAGTTGTGAACAGGGAAGACCCTTTCCCTTCTTGAAGCTTCCAGTCACAGAAATAGATCTCATCCTTGAGGGCTGTGTCATACATACCATGTGGTGCTCAACAGAGAAGCAGCTGTGGCTTAAATATTCAAAAGTGCTCATTTTGTATCAGTGCTTCAGTTTCCAGACAGCAGGTACCAACTCTTTTATAAAAATCAACCTCCCTTTAAACTGGACACGAACAAGCACAAGTGATTTTTGAAATTGTAGGCTATGGATCACTACTACAAATTATGTCAGTAGTTTGCAACAATCTGGACAAAAGGATTTTGAATTTCACTCCATTTAATATAATATTGGTTGCACTCAGTTGATCTCCATACTCATTATTAGGGGTGTGCAAAATGGGCCCTATTCAATTCAGATTTGGATTCAACCCAAATCAGGGACAGTGATTCGATTTGTTGATTCAGATCACTGTCCCCGATTTGATTCGTCCAAATCCGAATCTGAAGATTTGATACTGATTCAGCAAATCAGCAATTCGGCCATAGACACAGCTTTAAGTGTTTTTTCTACATACCTTGAAGTAACAGACGTGGCTCATGAACGCTGCAATGCTGGGGTGGATGGAGCATCCCCCAGGAGTGCAGGGGAGGCTCCCCATGTGCTCAGCAGCAAACCCAGAAGTGGACCAGGTTCTTGATAGCAGTGTTTATCACCCAGTTAAGTACTTTGCACTTCCGGCTCTGCTGTGGATTATGCAGGCCCCCCCCCCCCATGCTCTCCCAGCTTGGTGATCAGCCACAGAGGGGCCCTGCGTGCCCCCCCAAACCCAGGAGGCACCAGTTGCTGAGCCAGGGGGGCATAGGGCGGGTCTGTGCTCTCCCCATCGGACCCAAAAGTGAACAGGATATGCTTCTGGTCCACTTCCAGGTCTGCTGCTGAGCATGCTGGGGAGTCCCCCAGTGTGGGACACTCCATGCACCCCAGCATCACAGCATTCACGAGCTGCCTGCTACCTAGAGAAAAGGCATGTATGTAGAAAAATCATTTAAAGCTGTGTCTATGTCTGAATCACCAAATCTTTTCAAATCTCTCTGAAATGATTCAGAGGGTTCCAGTTAGATATGGAGAGATTAAAGGGTCCTCTGATTCAATTTGGATTCAGAAATTCAGCCACCGAATCAGGCTGAATCTCTGCCGAATTGAATCAGGGATCAAAGCTTTGCACAGCCCTACTCATTATACTGTGTTATTAAGGGGAAAATACTTTGACCAACTTATACATCTCTAATCAAATCTTTTTTTTAATTAAATTACTTAAAATATACAGAACAATTGGAAATATTCCAGATTACATATCAGAAAACTCAGGGAAATCAGTTAACAGCATAAAAATGGAACACCAACAGACACTGCTACGTATAGGTTAGGCAGAGAGATTTGTGGAAGCCATTTAGGACAGGCTACAGTGGTATTTTAAAATACCATTTAAGTTTCTATTCCATTAAAGACTGACATCAGTGAATGCATGGGTTTTTTTCCCATTGTAATTAACTTTTAATTGAATTAATTACTCCAGGTGAGCTGGAATCTACTGCTATAACTCACCTGGTGTTGATGAATATAACCACACCCATTTCTGCCATCCCCCATTTAAATGCAAATTATATGACTCGCCACACTAAATTGCTGGCAAATGCTCAAAAAGCCCAGCAGCAATAAAAGACAATAACATCACAGGCAGCTGTTGCTGTAGGAAAGGAAGAAAAAAACCACTTTTTAAGAAAACATATATTCCTGCATGATTTTATTTTTTTTAGCACAAAATAAAACAGGTGAGAAAATATCCTAGAAAAATACAGAATAAATTTTAAATAAGTGATGTATGGTATAGGCAGCCACAGGTCATTGCCCCTTCTCATACATGAGAATGAACAGCTTAACTAACTTAATCCATTATGTATGATTTATATGTATAAGATGAGTATGTGCATACACATATGCATACATACACACGCACAGTTTGGGAACTGCCTATCTAAGAAGCAATTGTAGTAAATGAAGTGTAATAAGTTTTCTAAATTATTTCTTATTTCAATTAACTCTTTATTAATAAAATGTAATAAACCTACGACATAGTTTCTTCCATAGAGGTTTCCCTCTATGGAGATGATTAATATCTAGTACATATGTTTTCTAACATTTAGCAAACAAAAACCAAATCAAGTAAACAAAACCTTCTTAAGACAAAATAGTACTTTTATCCACAACTCTCCCTGCAGGAAGATGCTTAGATGCTTTAGTGAGACAGGAACACAAATAAAACAGAATAATGAGTACAGGTCAGATCCCAGACTTGACTGAAAATTTAAGGACAACTGATATTTGAGGACCATGTGGTCACATCCTCCATTACTAAGTTTAGCAAGAATTTACAACTACTCTTAAATCACCTGCACAAATTGTGGCTTCACTTCTGCAACGTACTCAACATGGGCACTGGGTTCTGCTGTACTCATCAGAACCCACTGGAAGAACTCGGTTTCTATTAAAATTTTAGAATGTGCCTGTTATTCTTTTTCTATACTGCATATAAAGTCACTGTGTGTTTCATGTGTATCTTTTTATCCTTTGTTGTAAGAAGTTATCTTTAAAACCTGCACAAAGTCTAGGTTTAAGATCATCCTGCCACGAGACAGATGCTGGAAGAAACCTTCTATTGCTGTAGTACTGAGTCATTTGTAGCCAACAACGGAAGCAAGAAAATGGGATTGCGCTGAACAGGCAAACATGTCATCACTGTTAGTAAAGTAATTACAGATTTGGCTCTAGTGCAGCTTTTCTATTTGCCAAAACATCAGGTGGTAGTTTAAGAAGCAAATTATTATACCCATTCAGGGCAAGCCTGGTCAATCAATCATGTATTGATTCCTATGATGCAGCATCACAACAATGCTGTGGTTGAATTCTGTATAAATGTGCCAGGATGTTTTCAC
This sequence comes from Gavialis gangeticus, assembly GCF_001723915.1. Classification (NCBI taxonomy): domain Eukaryota; kingdom Metazoa; phylum Chordata; order Crocodylia; family Gavialidae; genus Gavialis; species Gavialis gangeticus. The sequence continues at coordinate 52,514,627 of NW_017728992.1, read as the reverse complement.
TTAACTGAAACCCATTTCTAAGGAACTGTCATTCCATGACACCACAAGATGACAGTCAGAGGCAGTACATGCAGTTTGTAGCACTGTAAAATGCATGTCTGTGATTGTCTCGACACACCCAGGGAGCCCTGAGCAGCTGCTAAAATGTGGGTCCTACCCTTCCTGTACCTGCACACTCAATGCCTTGCCCTAGCTTAACCTAATGACGCTCCTCAAAGCTTGGGACTCTAGGCAACGGCCTTCATTCCTTACCCCCAAATGCTGTTCTGATGCTAGGTGCCTCTACATACAACTGTGTCCTTTCATCCTTTAGAGATCCAGATTCTTTCACATAGACTCTTTTTTTTCTGATTTCTGGTGGACCAAAAAAAGGGCACCTCTAATATTTTTTATTTGAGCCAGTTGAGCTTGTCACTTATTTTGCATGATCTCCAAGTGGAACAAGCCTGCACTAATGAAACAGGAGTGTTTCATCAAAATCTACTGATACTACAGTTAAAATGAAAGGTTCATATAGAATCAAGATTATACCTTCTCTTTATCAACATACAATGCCAGGCAATAATATATATGCCAGATCTTCCAGTGGTATAAATTGTCATTGTTCCATTGACTTCAGCTCAGTTAACGTGAATTGATCCCAAGAGAGTGTTTTGTAATTGTTGATTTATTCAAAAGCCCACTGAACTCATGTAGAAGAGTCTTCACATTTGCTTCAGTGAACTTTGGATCAATCCCACAAATGGTGTCTAGTGAGAATTTTGAGCTCAATCACAATTTTGAAAATTCTTACACAAATAAGTAATCTTTTCTCCCCTGTTATTCAGTGTTACTGCTTATCCCTACAGGCTCTTGTCCTTTCCCTATTACCTGGAAATACAATAAGTTATTACTCTATTAGATATGTTTCCAGCCATCTATGAGGGCCCTGCTACATGTTCAAATTAAAGTTGGATAGAAACCAGCTATAGAGTTGCTACACATTTTCAAGCACTAACTATATAACTGGCTGGCTCTTTTTATAGCTGGATGGACATTTTTATTGCGTGATAATCACTTTGCATGTGTGGCTTGTCTAAATTCATTGCATGATTAACCAGCTAATTGTGTGATAATTACTTTGCACTTGTGGCCAATCTAAATATACTGCGTGATTAACCAGTTGTATATAATGTGTAGCAGGGATCTGAACACCACCACCACTGTACTAAATCTACAGCATATATACAGTGGTGAGTCATGACACCCAAAAAGAGGACATTTATCTTTTGGAGAGATGTTTTATGTGACTGCCCTGAAAAACAATGTTGTGATAGAATCTGCCTTTCATGAAGCTGCGCTAATTTGAGCTTTCACCTCTGGCCAAGAAACAGGAAGAAAGTCTAGCAGATATGGGATGCCACATACATACATACATACATACGTGTGTATGTGTATGTATGTATGCGTGCGTGCATGTGTGTGTGTGTGTGTGTGTGTGTATACGTATGTATATATAATAAAAGCTGTAATCTGTCTGTCTGTCTGTCCATAATGATTATGCTCAACTGAGCATGCACCGATTGGCTGAGTGGGTTGGGAGGCTGGGAGTGGAGCCAGATGAGTTAAAACAGGAGCCTGTCTGATGGCCCTGCCTCCTCCTCAAACCTCTGGTGTGGCAACTCCCTCCACCCCACCTCCACAGAGGGAAAAAAAAATAAAATTGAGTAGAGTACTTTAAAAGTGGCAGGGCCAGTTGAGGAAAAGTGGGAGCCCCTCCGTCATAGTGGGGTTGGATCCAAAGAGGGGCAGAGGTGGGGGAGCGGGGTCAGACCTGAATGGGGGGGTGGGGTC
>NW_017728992.1:52511536-52511935 GCF_001723915.1 Gavialis gangeticus | reverse complement strand
CGTGGGGTGGAGTGGGGTTGGAACCAAACCACGGGGAGGGGGTGGGGCAGGGTCAAACCCAAACGAGGGGGAGGGTTGGGCTGAGCTGGGCTCAACTGGACTGAGTTTGCTTCCCCAGCCTAACCAACATGCTGGGGTAAGAAAGTCAGCCCAGCTGGCCTGACTTCCCATCCCCAGCCTGATCTAGTGTGAGGGATGGGAAGTCATCCCAGCTGGGCTGATTTCCCATCCCCAGCCTGATTGCAGCACTTGGGAGGGGAACTGAGCCTGGGCTCAGTTCCCTTCACGTATGCTGTGATTGGCTTCCTGCATCCCGGCAGTGGGAGACGAGAAGAGCCAGGGCTGCACTCCTGGCTGTTGCTGGGAGTGCAGCCCTGGTTCTCCCCTGTCTCCTACCAC
>NW_017728992.1:52461733-52505758 GCF_001723915.1 Gavialis gangeticus | reverse complement strand
ACCAACATGCTGGGGTAAGAAAGTCAGCCCAGCTGGCCTGACTTCCCATCCCCAGCCTGATCTAGTGTGAGGGATGGGAAGTCATCCCAGCTGGGCTGATTTCCCATCCCCAGCCTGATTGCAGCACTTGGGAGGGGAACTGAGCCTGGGCTCAGTTCCCTTCACGTATGCTGTGATTGGCTTCCTGCATCCCGGCAGTGGGAGACGAGAAGAGCCAGGGCTGCACTCCTGGCTGTTGCTGGGAGTGCAGCCCTGGTTCTCCCCTGTCTCCTACCACCTCACTGCTGGCTTAAAAATTTGAAACATTTTGAAACTTTTGAATATTTCAGCTACTCTTGTTTTGTTTCAAGGCTGTTTCGAAGTCCTTCATTTGGATTCAATTTCACTGTTTCAAGCTCGAATTGAGCCAAAACAGTGTCAGATCAAAACAGCTGGCAAAATTTCACACAGCCCTAATAGATATATATCTATAGATATATATATCTATATATATATGGCTGGTCAAATGTCTTGTGGCTCTCTTTGCATACAAAAATCTCAGTGGAATGTGTTTAGATACTCTTTTCCTGGTGACAGACATCACAAAAAAGTATTGACCTTGGAAGAAAATATAGTGATTTACTGTAGTTTTGCACATGACAGCTAGGGACAGACATTACACATAAACTGGTTTAAATGAACAGAAACTGGTTTAAACCTGTAACAGAACAGATGTTCAGTGCACATAAACCAGTTTGAAAATGGTTGAAACCAGTTTGAGATAAACCTGGTTTCATGTAGTATCAGACTTAACTGATTTAGTTCAAACCAGTTTATGCAATGTTTGTCCCAGACCCCTTGCTGGTTTAAGATAATCAGACTCCCCAGTATCCCGGCATGTTCTTGGGGCTGGATGGGGCTCACTACTCCACAGCAGGGCTAGTCCCTCCCCTCTGCTCCCTGGTGGCAGCTCCAGAGACTGCGGATTGCTCCTTCCTCCCCCTCACCACTCCCTGCTAATCAGGAATTCTTCCCTCCCCTCTGCCTTGCGGAGATGTGTTTGTGTATTAGCTAGCAGACCACATGCTAGCTAGGACCTGTGCTGAATCAACAGCTAGAATCAACAGGTAGCTGGTAATGTCCCTCTTGTTTTCTTAATGGCATGATAAACACAGAGTTAGGGGTAATAAACACTATTATCAATTCCCTGCTGGGCTAATCACAGCATCCTGCCAGAGGCTGGCCATGCCCCCTCCCCCCTCAGCTCAGTGCTATGGAAGGGATGGGAGAGCTGTTCTAGTGCCCCCTGGCTTCTAGCCTGAGCCACTGCAGGCATGTGCCTGCATTTCTGGGATGTCTGTACTGTTACTAAGTGATTTAGCCTAGCCAGGTTAGACTAATTGCAAAGATTGAATCAATTCAGGCTCAGGCTTTTTGAATGCCTGTCCCTAGCTGAAAGGTGTTATTAGTATAGCAAAATCCACTGATTATAGGAAACCCACTGGAGATTATTTTTGATATATGGGGTTTATGGGACTAGATGCAGGTATATCCTAGAAGGTTGCTATGGAACTAGCAGATACATGCATTTTCCACAGATCTATACTTTCACAAAGTATATCTGTGTTCCTTGGATTAGGTAAACTGTGAGGGCCATTTGAAATGAGATATTCATGTCGAATTCTTTTTATTTTCCTTAATCAAGAAACCCCTGAGAACTATCACTATGAATAATTCAATCTTTCACTAACATTTAGTGCAATTAATAACAGTACTTTAAAACCTGCTAGCTTTGTATATCTTTTTATGCATAATTAAAGGGTGTTGATATTTAATTTTTCAGCCAAGAAGCAAGCTAGATTTGTTTTTTGTTGGCAGCAGCTGCAGCTGGCTTAACTACAACATGATAACCTGATATTGCCCCATCCCTATTCACCCAGCTCAGTTTGCTTTCTTATGTGCTGCCTCTCCTGTTCTTTCTTAATTGTGTTCAAATGTTATGCTGTGCCTGAATCACTGTCTGCCTGTTTCCCTTTCTTGCTCTATCTCGCATGCAGGGAAACACACGAGAAGATTTTGAAGCTGTGGCCAGGGCACACACAATTTTCACCCAGGTATTAGTCACCAAAGATACAATTTTTAGAACATGCATTTTTATGCCTTCAAATAATTGCAGGTGTAAATTAAAAACACAAAAATAGACACAGTAGATAAACATCTGGTGATACTATCTTGTTCCTGTAAACAGTTATACCCATATGGGGTGCACAAAGGGGTTGCAGTTGATAATCCTTTTGCAATAATTCTGTAACACAGCTCTAAATGGCTCCACAGGCTTTGCCACTTCTTGTCAAATGACAGTCTTTTGCCTTATCAGGTAATCTCTATATTGGATGGCTTTATTATTTTTACTAAAAACAGGGCCTCCAATAGAGCTTCCTATTAGGGATCTCTCTCTACATTCTCTCTCTCTCTCTTTTTGCTACTGCTTGAATTCCTGATGGTTAGCTTTCTGGTGAACTGGTAAAAACTCAAAACTATGAGCCAGCTACTTGAAGAATCCAGTACATGCTAGAGATATGTGATTATGGTACGTACTGTAATCAGCACTGATATTAGGCCTGAGCAGGTCTCAGACAGAGGCTAAAGTGTGGGTTTCTCTCAGCTCTCACTTGTACATTGAATGACTTGTCATTGCCTTGGTTGCTTTCCCCTAAAAATTAGTCTGCTTTTAATACAGTGGCATGGCTGTTTTCCTGAAGCCATGAAATATACGTTCCCATGGAAAACTAAGACTTTCCCTTTAAATGTCCTGTAGATTAGGGGCACTTTTAATAATTGAGGTTCAAGACTCCAGTGGGAGGGCTGAGACCAATAATCATCTGAGAGCAGGTTCAAGACTACTAGTGGCATGGATCCAGTGCCAGAAGCAACATCCCCTCCTGGGTTTGGTTCCTTATGACTCTCTCTGCCTGCTGCCAGCAGCAGAGACTCCACAAGCCAGGGGCAGGCATTCCTGGACTGGGCAGTTGGTAGGGAAGAGAGTACATGTCCTTGTGGGCAGATGTGCAAGCTATGGTGTCTGGTGCTGGGGTCAACATCTGGGAGGGTAACACATATATAGTACACAAATTGTATTAATGTGTTCATATTCCACAATGGATTATAATGAGAAATGAGCCCTAATTTTGGCCTAAATCTACATGACACAGATGCCAACAGTTGAACATTAATATCCCAATTAGGCACCTAAGACAGGCATGGGTTTGGAAAGTGTTAAGCACCCATGATTCCTACTGAATTCAATAGGAGCTGCAGCCACTGAGGCATCTTGGGAAATGAGAGGTAAAAGTTCAAAAAGTATCTAAGTGACTGCGGGATCTTAAGTTCTATTTTCAAAAGTAACTCAAGGGCAGATTTTATAGGTTTTAATATTCAAACACCTAAACATCTTGAAAATCCTGACCATTAGGAACTATGGGTATGTTTAACAGGCACAGTATATAGTCAGGATACCCATACTAGCTCATGCCTTGATTAGGGGGCTAGACTTGTGAGGTTGCTTCCAGTCCTGCTTTCCTATGATCCTATAAACAAGCTAATACATCTACACTGCAGCACCATGGGGAGATACCAGCTCAAGTCCCAAAACCAGCATAGCTGTGTCATCGCGGCACTCCATCCAGACTGATTAAGTCCTGCGTCAACACAGGTACTGGGCTTCTCATTCCTAAGTTAACTTGATTGGAGGTAGCTCATGTAGTTCTACACACTGTTACATTATGCCAGGAGGGCACATGCAATGTCCCATGGATTTTCAATGATGCTTGGGCTCCTCAGACACTTTTGAAATGGGATTTAGGCTTTGAAGTCACTGAGTCACTTTTGAAAAGTGTAGGCCAAGTTACTACTGATTAGGTGACTAAAGGCAGAGACTCCTATCAGGCTGTTGGCCTGTTTGCCTGGTTCAGTACTAATACCACATCAGTCTCTTTCAGGCTCTTCCCTCAGGGCACAGTTTGTTAATTCTGATAAAAATTCACATAGTAACAAACAAAGGTACTCCAACAAACAACATGGGCTTCAAGTGCTCAGAGGCACTTCCCTCTTCATCTCTGTACTTCCACCCAAGGCTAGCCACAGAAACCAGATTTCCTCTTATAGCTTGCCTTCCAGCTGATCACTCTACGCCCTTTATTACCATCATTTAACTCCTTCCAAGACTGGCTTGCTAATCAACCAGAGGTAGCTTCTTGAGACCCCTTTCCCCTGAAAGGGACAGACTATAGTCCAGGCTTGAGGACTAAAGTTAGGCAATGTCACTTGTGGGTCTTTAGAACCTGTGAAAAAAGGAGGTCCCATTAGTTTGGTATTTTAAAGGAACCCAAATTAAAAGCATGATAAAATACCATCATCATTATCCTATAGCATCACAACCCTCAACTCTGCAATAGGAAAAGGATGGTACTACTCAGAATGAGTAAAAATGTTGAAGTAGGGCTTTTAGCTTGCTTAGCTTTAGATACCTATAGCTATTTTGGGACTTGAACTTTCCTCTTAATGTAGTCACTGCCTCTGTTGTAACATTTCAATTGACACTCCCTGATTCGTGTAATTGGCAAGTTTGCTCAGACCATACCCCAAATTCTAGAAGGGCAGATAGAATAGCAACTGCAGTATTATAATGAGCCACAGTTCACCACTTTGTCATTTAAACTACACAAAATACAAAGATATATGCTGCATAAGTACCAATATGGGCAGAACAGAGTCCCTATTCTATAAACTGTCAATACCACACAGAGCTTTAAAAAGAAATACTTGAAATCATTATAAAGCATAGAAGGGAAAAGGATAAAGAAAGGAAATACAAAGCAGGTAGGACAGGGCTTACTATATATGGGAGTATTTAGGGGCTATTCTTTTCTTAAAAGATTCCCAGGCTTCTTTAAGCTTGACCTTTCGATGTGTTGAGCTCCTCCTGAAGATGCCAAGTGCTTTCAACCCTCTGGACTAAGCCCTTAATGGGACAAGAGAGACATTTTCATTTAGAAGCCTGTTATTTTCTTATTTTCACCCATGGTCTTTTAGCTGGGGTCCGTCAGCAATTTCTGAATAATCAGTGTTTTCATTAGTGTTGTCTTTCCCTCATCCTTATGTATTTCATAGGGAAGTTCAAGAATTCTGGGAAGTCCCTGCCTGCATCAGTCTGGTTTTGGAGTCTATTGAGACTTTTTCAAACCCAAACCTCTCAAGAGAGAAAAAATATGTTTCTGGGGAAAAAAATCACAAGATTAAAGAAGTGATATTTCCCCTGATAACATACATAAACACCTCCAAACAGAAAATGTTGCTTAATGGGAAAGACAACCCATTTTAAAATGTAGCCAATCAGACATATTCACAGATGATCAGGCTAGTATTCATAGATGGAACAGATGGAATCTGACCTCCTGCAAGGCACAAGCCAAAAACCTCATGCCACTGTTTCTGCACCAAGTCCACAACTGTTGTTTGGGTGATATAGCATCTGATGAAATAGGCTGTGGCCTGAGAAAGTTCATGCCTCACTGGACCAGTTAATCTACAAGGTGCAACCCTGCCCTTTCTTTTAGCTGTTTGGGTGATGATAGTTTTTTTTCAGAAAGATTTCTTCTCTTTGCATAAAAGACTGTCACAGATAAGAAATTTATCACGTCCTTTGGAACCATGTTTCAGTGGTTATTTACCCCATTATTTAAAGTTGCAAGTTACTCCTAGTCTAAATGTGTATACTCCCGCTTCCAACCATTTGACCTTATAACTTTTTCTGCTAGATCAGGGGTGTCAAACTCACTTCATGTCCCAGAATGCATCCAGACCAAGGGGCTCCTTTAGTGCTGGATCCAGCCTAGGGCATGGAGTGGGTCCAGCCTGGGGTATAGTTGGTAGTAGCTCTGACCCAGGGCACTCAGGGGTGGTGGTAGTTCTCGCTTTGGCCTAGGGCATGTGGTAGTATTGGCTCCAGGTTTGACACAGGGCAAACAATACCTCCCACTTCAACTCTGGCACAGAGGAGGTGGGGTAAGCAAATGGGCCAAATGGTCCTGTGCCACAGTGCTGGCAATGGCAACAGGCCAAGTGGCTGCAGGGCAACCAAGGCTTTATCAGCCCTCACTTGTCCCCCTGCCACTGAAGGCCATGTCCATTGGGGCCCAAGTATCCCAAATCTGCAAAAGATCATGCCCCCGGCCGTGCCCAACAACTTCCAGTAGCTCTCCAGTGGTCCAGAGAGGCAGATAGAGTGGTTCCATGGGCTAGAGCTGGCCCATGAGCAGTATGCTTTACACTCCTGTGCTAAATTAACAGAAAACCTTTCCTCATCAAGGTACTTGTTGGTCAAATCATTTCAGCGATCTCTTTCATATATTAAATAAATGGAGCTGCTTTAGGCACTCCCTAAAAGGCACACTTTTGTGTAATACTTTTCTGATCCATGTCAATTTTTCAACAGCCTTTTTGAAACAATGATGGTAGTATTGGCCACAGTATTCTAGTAATAGTCTTGGTTCTCCAGGCCCTCAGTTCTTGTCATGAACTATCTAGTCCCTTGGGTGCATGTTGATGATCCAACACTATTACATAAGGGTCTCTGTCAATCTCATTTGCCTTTCCCATCAACCTCTTAGCTGTTGATAAAACTGCTGATTTTAAGGTGCCTTGCACTCAGATTCTCATTTGGTCCTGAATTGTCTGAATTCTGCTACAAGACACTGTGTCTCATTGTGTGAGTACAACATGGTGGGACTATCACACCTCCCAAAGCATGCCATCACTTTCCTGATCTTTCCTGAGTATCCTTCACAGAGGCAATGACCCAGAAATTGGAGCAGTAATTTACTGAGACTATGTACTTCCTGTTATTAAAGGTGAATAGACCTATTCCAATTGTTGTCATATTTTGATTTAGGATTTCAAGAGGCAGAAATCTCTCTTTGTGATATCAACCACTATTCTGTTTCCATTTAGGTATGCTCTTAACTGGGTGTTTGTGCCTGGTCAGTAGATAAGTCCTCAGGTATATCTCTCTTCTCTATGGGTATGAAATCATAGAATCATAGAAAATTAGGGCTGGAAGGAATCTCAGGAGGTCATCTAGCCCAAACCCATGCTCAAAGCAGGACCATCCACAACTAAATCATCCCAGCCAAGGCATTGTCTAGCTGAGTCTTAAAAACCTCCAAGGATGGAAAGTCCACAAGTTCTCTAAGTAGCCTGTTCCAGTGTTTCACTACCTTCCTAGTGAGAAAGTTTTTCCTAATGTCTAACCTAAACTTCTCTTACTGCAACTTGACACCAATGCTCCTTGTTCTGTCATCTGTCACCACTGAGAACAGTTCAGCTCCATCCTCTTTGAAACCACCCTTCAGGTAGTTGAAGTCTGCTATTAAATCCCCCCCAGTCTTCTCTTCTCTAGACTAAATAAGTCCAGTACCTCCAGCCTCTCCTCAGAAGTCATGTGCCCCAGCCCCCGAACCATTTTTGTTGCCTTCCACTGAACTCTCTCCAACTTGTCCACATCCTTTCCATAGCGTGGGGCCCAAAACTGGACACAGTACTTCAGACATGGCCTCACCAGTGATGAATAGGGGGAATAATCACTTCCCTTGATCTGCTGGCAGCAGATGCGGCCAATGATCTGCTGGCAAAACTTCTACTAATGCAGCCCAGTATGCTGTTAGTCTTCTTTGCACACTGTTGGCTCATATTCAGCTTATTATCCACTGTAAGCCCCAGGTCCTTTTCTGGAGAGCTGCTGCTTAGCCAGGCAGTGCCCAGCTTGTACTGGTGCATGATATTCTTCCATCCTAAGTGCAGAACCTTATGAGATTTCTTTTAGGCCAATCCTCTGATTTGTCTAGGTCTCTCTGAATCCTAGCCCTAACCTCCAACATATCTACTACTCCCTCCAGCTTGGTGTCATCTGCAAACTCGCTGACAGTGCACTCCATCTCATCTTCTTGGTCTTTGATGAAAATATTTAAAAAAACTGGTCCCAGGACCAACCCTTAGGCCACTCCACTTGAAACCAGCTGCCAACTATACATAAAACCATTGACTACTACCCTCCAAGCCTGATGATCCAGCCAATTTCCTATGCACCTTACAGACCATTCATCCAACCTATACTTCCTTATCCTGCTTGTGAGAATGTTGTGGGGGACCCAACCAAAAGCCTTCTCAGAGTCACATCCACTGTTCTCCCGACATCCAGAGAACTAGGTATATCATCACTGAAAGCAACCAGGTTTGTCAGGCATGAATTTCCCTTAGTGAATCCAAGCTAACTGTTCCTAATCACCTTCTTCTCCAAGTGCTTAGAAATGGATTCCTTGAGGACCTGCTCCATGAGTGTTCCAGAGACTGAGGTGAGGCTGACCTAAAGTCCTCTCCCACTCAGACTGGCCTCTCAGGGGATCCTGTCCACCAGCTCCCTGAGGGAGTCAAGGTCTGCTTGTCCGAAGTCAAGGGTCCTTACTTTGTTTTCTCTCCTTCCTTCCTTTCCACAGGATCCTGAACTCCATCATCTTATGGTCGCTGCTGCCCAAGTTGCCTTCTACTTCTACATTCCCCATCAATTCCTCACTGTTTGTGAGCAGCAGGTCAAGAAGAACACAGCCCCTGGTTGGTGTCTCCAACACTTGCACCAGGAAGTTTTCCCCAACAACTTGTACCCTTTTCATGTCTGTCTACCTTTTAAAGTCATTGGGAATGCAATTTAGTCACCTTTAAAAAACCCTAATTTACTCCTCCCTCACCTGATAGGAATTGATAAACTGTTTATTGCTTGCAGTTTAATCCTGGAGTATGAACTGTTTTCCTGTCTGTAGGATGCCATCCTGTTTGGGGCATTGTTAGATAGCCTGCCGCCTACTGTAAGAGCTGTAAAGTAGTAGTGCAGCATGTTGATGGACCCTTATTCCTTGTTCTATTGAAAAATTTGTGTTTTGTAACGTGGAAAGTGTCATCTATCCATTGTATATTCTATCAATATTGACTTATTTAGACAGTACCTAGAGATGAGGAGTTCCAATAATATTCATTGTCATGGTTTGGTGCACTCTGCAGTGGCTTTTTCAGGGTATTTTCTGATGGTCTGTTATCAGTTTGGGGGCATCCATTTTGACCCAAAGAATAATAATGGAATGATCCTGCCAATATTGTTGCAGCGGTTATCTAGCTTAATATCCAGAATCTTGATATCACAGATAGTCTGGCTAAATTGGTTAGAACAGGAAACCCTTGCTATTTGTGGGTTCAGCATTTGCAGTTTAAAATATTCACAAATGCCTGCATTTTAAATACCTGAATTTTAAATACACTCTAAACACTCTGCACTTGCTGCCGCCGGGTTCCCACCACTGCCATTGCATTCCCACCATTGCCGCTGCACTCCTGCTATCGCTGCTGGAGCCACGCCACCCCCCCCCAAGCCACCAGGGACACTGAGTTCATGAATGCAGACTGTATTCATAAACACAGTGCCTTATTCGCAGATTTCACCATTCTCGGGGGATACGAGAACATATCCTCCGTGAATGACAAGGGTTACCTGTACATCTTTATTTGTCAATGGGTGCATCTACATGTGCAATTAATGCGCATGAATAAACTCTGGAACTTATTGTTCTGGAGTTTATTGCTTCTGGGTGCTGCATCTTCATGTGCACCTGGGAGTGCAGCACATGAAGCTGGGTTGGAGCAGCCCTAGCTGCTAGGAGGACTGGGTGGGGATTAGCCTGCCAGACCTGGGCTGCTCTCCCTGGCTTAATGTGCTGCAGAGCGGCTGACTGAGGCATGAGGGAGCTATAGCATGGGTCTAGACAGTGGGCAGCCCACACACTGAAGCACCCTTATGCCCCAGCCAGCCAGATCAGCATCTACACCCGCATTGCTGTGGAATTTTTACTCCTCAGTAAATACAAATTCTATCTATAATACTTGTATAGTACCTTATAGTATTTATCTTTATAGTATAATATAGTATGGTATAGTATGGTATAGTATTTATCTTTATAGTTACTGCAAAGTACTTTATAGTACCTATATAGTATTTACTATAGTAAGTACAAGTACTACACTGCTGCAGAGTAAATTAGTTTATCTACACAAGCATGTATAGATTAATTCATCTACGCAAGCATGTGTAGATGAGCAACGTTTACTGTGCAGCTAATTAGTTTACTGCACAGTAAATGCCTCATATAGATGAACCCAATGGAAATTAGTGACTTATTTTTAGTACTGCACTCACTGGCTTTGAACCTCAATTTGCCTGAACATTTTCTCATCACTACTAGGCTACAAATTCATTTTCTTAGCTGCAATCAGTATGATGAGAGCTCTTCTTTGAAGACATGCTACTCTTTAGTGTCTTCATTGGGGCTAATAGAATTCTGCATGTGGATTTGGGCTTCCTGGAACAGGAGTTTGTATGGAAAGGAGGTCTGTTTCTATCTTCAGTTTACCTTTTGGGTATCCAAGACCTTGAAATATCTCCTTTTCTCCTATGTACAGAGTGAAAATGCTTTTCCTTCTTTTCCCATAATCGGCTCTATACAACTTGCTTCCATGCTCATGTAAGTTTTGTCATTGGACTACAGAATACATATTAAAGGTACTTAAAGTGAAATGACCTGATTTTTAGAAGAGCCAAGCACTCCTACTGAGGTATGACAAATATACTATGAAAAATAGCCATGAATATGTGGATTAGCTATCTAAATGCTGGCACTCAAGGGTAAATATTTTGGTTCACTTCAGTTTTGGGGGGCCCTTCATATCATTCCTTAGCTTGCCATTGCTGGTTAAAAAGATTTATTCTGTGCCAGCTTTTCTCCAGACGTTTGCTGCACAGACTCCTGGAATGGTTTTGAATCAATTACTGCCTACACGCCACACTTGAGCAACTGCACGTACACAGACCTTAAATAGTCCACCCAAAGAGATTTTCTATTGCTGTTTCTGATTTGATATGTGCTTTCATTAGCTTTCATACTCTAATAAATTCTACACACATGCTGGCATTTGATCATGGAAAAATGGGCATTTTTCTTTTTGAATGAAGCATAGTTCTTCATTTTATAAATAATTCATGAAAAGGTACATACTTCTTATACACTGAAAGTATTTTTCAGTTAAATAAACCTTTATGTTGTTAATGCTGTAAAACTTCTTTTTTAAACCTGGTTTAGCCTCCATTGAAATTAATGGGAGTAAAGGCTAAATCAATCCAAGTATCTTTTGTTCAAGACAGACTGAAGAACAGAGAGAGCTGTGTCTAACCCTATGGGCAGCCTTTCAGTGAAATCAAATGATTCTCTTTTAATTCACTCAAAAAGAGGATCATACTTAAAAGATATTCCTTTAATTGACTGCTATTGTATCTCTGCTCATGGTCTTAACTGTCATATTGAAAGAAATTGGACTACTCATTTTTGCCCCTGCAGCCATTTCAGTTTGGGTTGTGTCCGACAACCGTTACGATTACTTATTCATTTGTAGACCGCTGTAAGGCCATGGCCACAAACTTACTGTTCCTGGGCACTGTGCCTTCAAGAACACCACCCTGCTTCATGCTGGCTGCTCTCTAAACCAGAAGCATTATATCCATGTCTGTCCAGCAGGCAAGCTAATTAGGGTGAGGGTTAACTTGTCCCATCACTCAGCAGTGATAATTGGCCTGCCTGAAATGCCATGTTTATGTGGTTACACTGCTGTGAGTTCCAGGAGTGAGGGCAGAGAGGCAGCAGTCTTACCCATGCTGGGAGCTCCTATGTAGTCCTGGTTGAACTGCTGTTGTCGCTGCACGTGCTCTGCCCGTCACATCTGTTCTTCTTATACCAGCAGCAGCCAGGAACTGTTTAGGGGATCCCAGCATGAGAACGCCCTGTGGGGGAGAGGGGTCAGCACCCCTCCCAACTTGGTGCATGGGTCGGGTGCCCCTCTCACCCACTCCTAGTTAAGTTACTGCCACTAGGGCCACATTCCTTAAAAGACTTGGCTATCTGTGACTCCCATTCTTTCAGCAAGGGCTCAGCAACAACTCTCAGGAGTCAGCATTATTTAGCTGGATCCTGCTCAGAATGAAGTCAATGGGAGTTTTGCCAATGACTTCATTAGTAGAAGGCGCACACTGTAATTCAAATGACTAGAATATCAGAGCCAATACACTGAGCTCAAGAAGGCAGGAAGACAGCAAGTAGTGACAAGGAAAAATTGGCAACAGGCAGAACTCCTCTAATTATGATGTGGGGCTTGAGCTGTTTGGGAGATAATATCCTAGAGGAAAGGGAATCTGGGGATCAACCTACATGTCATACTCACATGAGTAGTCCCATTGACTTCAGTAGGATTACTGGCCTGAGGAAGATGAGAAGGATTTAGTGCTGCATGTGCACATACGGTACAACGCATGAATTGTAGACATTTACAAGCATTTCAGGACTAACACCCAGCCAGTTAAAAACAAAAACAAGCCACTCGGGATTAACCCTGAAGTCTGATATGCATTATTCACTAGTATAAACTATTCACTGGGGACTAACTACAAAGTCTGATATTCATTATTCTCCAGTACATCATCTCTGAGGTGGCCTGATGTGTGTGCGCTTGTGTGCGTGTGCACACTTCAAAATGTGTGAGAGTGAGGGAGGGACATGTATTGCAGAAGGGACATTAATTCAGTACAATGAGTGGCTGTCCTTGTAGAAATCTATAGTAAAGGTGCCAAGTAACGTTTGGCTTCCAGGTCAGCCCATTTTTTTTATCCTAAATCTACTCATGCAAAGACAAAGCTTATAGCTTGCAGATGGCTCATTCTGCTGAGCTGCCAGTATTCACACTCAGAGTGTAGAATTATATTGCATGAGCAAGGGGACTGCAGTCTTTCTTCACAGCTTTGTTATTACAGGGAAAGAATACAGCTAACCAATTAGAAACCTAACTGGAAAAGGAGAAAGAAAAGGAAAGAGAAAGAAAAGTAGGACTCAGAATTCATATTTTTGGAGGGTTTTCACATTTAATTTAGAAATCACCAGTTAAGAAAAATCACATACATACATGCACACACACATTATTACTTTTTCATACATTTATCTAGACAGGAAAAAAGATGGATGGTGAGGTGCGCGTTTTAATACTCCCAACTCTTATACTTATTTAGAAGTGTCCATATTTTTGCAAAGACATGGGGGGGATACAAGGAGAGAGAACTGGCTTGGCAGTAGTGCTGCCAAGAAGGTGCAGGGGGTTTTGGTGGATCACTGAACCTATAAGTCAGCAATGTGATGATTGTGAAAAAGACGTGAATTCAATTTAGAGATTGCATTAACAGTAGCATTGTGCGCAAGTACAACTCTACTCTAGATTGTTT
Source organism: Gavialis gangeticus (assembly GCF_001723915.1). Taxonomy (NCBI): domain Eukaryota; kingdom Metazoa; phylum Chordata; order Crocodylia; family Gavialidae; genus Gavialis; species Gavialis gangeticus. The sequence goes on along the minus strand of NW_017728992.1, from coordinate 52,492,365 downwards.
TGAGACCTTAGCTGCAGTGTTGTGTTCAGTTTTGAGCACCCCAGTTTAAGAAGGATTTTAAAAAAACTAGAGATGATGCAGAGGCTGGGAACAAAGATGATAAAGAAATTGGAATGCAAGTCATGTGATGAAAGTCTGAAGGTATGTTTAACTTGGAGAAAGGGAGAGTAAGTCGAGACATAAGGAGAGTTTTCTAATAAGTAAAAGACTGCCATAAAGAAGATGGAGATAAATTGCTGTCTTGCTACAGAGGGCAGAATGTGCGGGATGGGATGTACTCTACAGCCAATCAGATTTAGATCCAATTTTAAGAACAAAAAATCCTAATGGTAAGAATAGTAGGACAATGAAACACAGCTGCCAAGGGGAACTTTGGAATCTCATTCCTTGCAGGATTTCAAGAAGAACCTGGATAGGCATCTGTCTCAGATGTTTTAGGAATAGTTAATCATGTATCTCTGCAGGAAGTTGGACTGGGAGACCAGGTAGGTCTCCTTCCAACCCTAGAGCAGATACATAACAAGCAGAGTTGGTGCCCTGGGCAAACCCTGTGGGAGAGTGGGTGGGCACTTGTGTGAGATATGTGCAGTTCTGAGAGCTGGGGCAGCAGTGGGGGGATGTCATTCTAAGAGGTGAGGGAGGGCACAGTTATGAGAACAGGGGTGCACAGAAGTTTTAACCATGCTGGGAACTCCCAGGCTAGGTACAGATATTCAAAAAGCCCAAGGCAGAATTACTAAAACCTTTGAAGGTTTCTATAAATGCTCTAGTTTAGGTCAGGAATAAAAAAATCAGAAGTTCACCCTTTGGTGGGGTCATGCAACTGTCTGTACTGACAGACACCAGCAGGTTAGGGGTGCTCAGGCATGCCTCCCAGCATGACCTGCAGGCTCACAGCGCTGCCAGGAATTGCTAAGCACTGCCAAGTCAGTGCCAGGCATCTCCAGCCCATTTCGCTCCCTGCTCCTGCATATTCCTACCTCCTGTGTGTGGGCTCAGTGCCAGAGAACTGAGTATGGCTGATCTCTACTCCCATCCAGTCTGTGGCAGCATCAGTGACAAGCATCTCCAACTCGCACAGCTCCTTGCAAGGCAGGGCCTGGAAAGGCTCCTGGCATGCCAGTGGACAGTGACCCACCTTGATTCAGAGCAGATCTAGTACTGAAGTTCAACTCACTGGTCTAACCTAGATTGATACCACAGGTCTATTTTAGACTGGGATCCACTATTTTTAAAGCAGTCTATGTGTTGTCCCATTACAGGTATAGACCAGATCCAACTACCTGACCAGAACAGCCCTGAACAGCCCATTTGAACTGCTGCCACTGCCACCATATGCTCTGTCTGTACCGGCTGTTGATCTTAAAGCAGCAGCGCTTGTGGACTGTTTTGGAGTTCCTAGCATGGGTAATCCATGGGGCTTGTGTTGTTGCTGGAGAGTAGACTCCATGGGGGTGGGGACTCATAGATTCATAGATTGTAAAGCCAGAAGGGACCTTGGAAGATCATCAGGTCCTTTTTTCTCCTAACCTGCAGCAGTTTTTTTGTGCACCGCAACATGCGTGGACACTGCCTCAGCTGGCTGGGGCACATGGTGCTTCAGTGTGGGGCTAGCTGGCAGGCAGCCTAGGGTTGCTCCAACAGGGCTTCACATGCTTTGAAGCAGTTAGCTGGGTCATGAGGGTGCTTCAGCACAAGGGCTACCAGCTGGCTAGCCAATGCTGAACCATCTGCCTGTCTCAGCCCCCCTGCAGCGAGCCCCACTGGAGCCCCACTGGAGCAGCCCTGGGTTGGCAGGCTGAACACCTGGGTTCCCTGCCAGACCAAGCTGCTCTGACATGGCTCCACGTGCTGTGCACAAATAAACTCTTGAGAAATAAGCTCCAGAGTTTATTTGTACACATTAATTACATGTGTAGAAGCACCCAATTTGTACTTTACATAAATAGGTAAAAAAGTGGTGCTCGAAAGTATGTTTATGGAGTACCTCTGCTAAAAGTTGTAGCAGTTTCAAAAGAGGTTTGATTCATAGATTGTAAGGCCAGAAGAGACCTTGGAAATTCATCGGGTCCATCCCCCTGCACCAAGCAGGAAAGATAACTAGGGGGCCAGGTGACGCCAGCAAGGTGACTGTCTAGTCTCCTCTTGAAGATTTCCAGGGTAGGTGATTGAACCACCTCTGGAGGGAGCTTATTCCACATTCTGGACACTGACTGTGAAGAATTTTTTCCTAATGTTGATCGTGAATCAGTCTTCCAGGAGTTTGTGGCCATTACTCCTGGTTTTCCCCTTGGGTGCCCTGGTGAACAGTTGCTCACCAAGCCCTTGATGTACTCCCCTACTGTAGAAGAAAGCTGTTACCAGGTACCCTCTCAGCTTTCTTTTCCTCAGGCTGAAGAGTCCCAGATCCCTCAGCCTTTCCTCGTATGGCTTGCCTTTTAAGACTCTGAGCATATGGGTGGCTCTTCTTTGGGTTCTCTCAAGCTTGTCAATGTCTTTGTCAAAGTGTGGTGCCCAAAACGGGATGCAGTACTCCAGCTGTGGTCTTACCAGTGACAAGTGACCAGGGATGATTCTGGCTCCCTTCCTAACTTAGCACCCAGTGTGAATGTCCCTCTCTCCCACCCCTAGTCTTTCTATGGAAAAAAATTCGATGACATACTGTTTTTCTAATAATAAAAAATAATGCCAGTATCTAACAACTCCACATCCCCAATTATGAAAAAATTAATATGAAGGTTTATATCTCATTCTATAAAAAGAGAGGCATAGTATACTTACACGACATACACATTCATTTAAACATCTCATTAACTGGAATGATGCTAATGAAAATTAATAGTAATTCTGCTGATTTAAATTAAGTTGCCCAATTTTTTCACAGGTATAAAAGAAAAATCTGGAACATGGACTCTACTCTGTCTCATGAATTAGGGTTATAATTTGAGCTTGTGACATACAGTGGGTTCTCCTGGGACTGCAGAGTGTCTAGAAAATCTAACATCACAAGAAACAGTTTGGGTGGAGCCAGCAGAAACTTCCTGGTCTGACTGGACTTCAGTTGGGTAATGCCTGAGGACCTTGCAAAGGAAGTATTAGGACTGTTGCTACCTCTTTACATAAATAGTTCTACAGGCAGTCCTCAACTTACAACGTTTCGAGTTACAATGTTTCACACTTACAACGTTTATACATTGACACCATTTCAACTTTATGATGTCAGTTTTGACTTTACAACACTTGGTCCAATGCAACACCACGCCAGTGAATGAGTTTGCTGCATCGCTCATTTCCCTGGAGAACATCTGTCCAAACTTCTTGGACACTCTTTAAGAAAATAGACAAGACTCCAGAAAAACCTGCAGCCAAGACTCCTAAGAAGACTCCAGCCAAGAACCCTTCAAAAAGTCCAACCAAGAGCCTTCAAAAAGTCCAGCAAAGTCACCTCAAAGAAGTCTTTCCAAATAAATATGATTTCTTTTTACAATATAACAAATTAATATAGCTATATTATTAATTTATAATTGATCGAGTACAAAATTCTGGGGTATTTTTAGTGAAAATAGGGTATCCCGCCTTGGTTCAGGAACCATTCCCCCATTTGTAGCATTGTTTCTTATGAGAAAATTGGTTCCAAGTTACAACGTTTCAACTTAACACACGGTTTTCAGGAACCAATTGTATCATAAGTCCGAGGATTGCCTGTATATATGTTCCTGTACATACTAATGAATTGTTTCCATACCACAAGCCTCAAGATACTATAGAGCTGGGCAAAATTTTTTGATTAAATATTACACTGACTAAAAAAAACGTAGCTTCAGCTTAAACAAGGATGATTAATTAATTTGTGTTAACTTTGTAAAATTGTTTTGGATGAAATAAAAAGAACAAAGTGAGTAAGTCCCAGGCTTTAACATATTGGAAATTAAACATTTTGATTTTTCTTGTCAAAGCAATATTTCATTTGGAAAGATATCTATATTCAATTCTAAAAATTAAAACAAAAGATCATGGATCTTTCAAGGATCAAAATGTTGCATTCAACCTGAAATTAATATATTTTGTGTTTTGATGGCGGGGGCGGGGCACACACCCAAAAAATTTGTTTTGGATCGCCCTGAAACATTGCAGCAACTGTTTCTGTTTAGCCACCAAGACAGACACTTAGCTGGGATGGTTTAAACAGGGATTATTTTGCCTTGAGCAGGAGGTTGGAATAGAACTTCCAACCCTACTATCTAATGATGCCATAATTATAAATTTTTTTTGTCTATAGTTTTGTTTTTACTCGAATACAAGATGAGGTTTTTTCCCCCCCGATTAGCATGGGGGAAAAGCTCCTCATCTTGTAATTGCATGCAATGAAATCTCACTAAATGTATTGCCTATCATTAAATTGCTGCCAAAAGAAGCGTGTGTTCACCAATGGAAACCAGCTATGAAGTTGATTCAATGTAGCCAACACTGACCATGGCTACAAAATACATGGCCCACATGCTGATGAGAACCTACCACAAGAATAGCATAGGGTAATCCATCTGAATAACACAGGTCACATATACATGAGATCTTTACTGCGGAGCTGCCTAATTACCTCCGCAGTAAACATCTCTACATGTCCACCCCTATTAGGGCGCATGAAACTAATAAACTCCAGAGCAGGCTGCAGTACAGGTACATGAGGGTGCTTCAATGAGGGGGTGGCCTGACAGCTAGCCCCACAATAAATCACTCTTGTGCCCCAGCCAGCCCCTCCAAAAGCAAATTTGGAGCACGGAGGTGGAAAAGGATCTGGGAGTCATTATTGACTCCAGGATGAACATGAGTCGGCAATGTGGGGAGGCGGCTAGGAAGGCCAACTGCACCCTGTCGTGCATCCACAGATTCATCTCGAGCAGGTCCAAGGAGGTGATCCTCCCCCTCTATGTGGCACTGGTCAGGCCGCAGCTGGAGTACTGCGTCCAGTTCTGGGCGCCGCACTTTAAGAAGGATGTGGACAGCATCGAGAGGGTCCAGAGGAGGGCCACTCGTATGATCAAGGGACAGCAGGGTAGGTCCTATGAGGAAAGGTTGCGGGACCTGAACCTGTTCAGCCTTCAAAAGAGAAGGCTGAGGGGGGATCTTGTGGCCTGTTATAAACTGGTTAGGGGGGATCAGCAGGCGCTGGGGGAGTCCCTGTTCCCCCGAGTGCCGCAAGGAGTGACCAGGAACAATGGTCACAAGCTGGCGGAGGGAAGGTTTAAGTTGGACATCAGGAGGAGCTACTTCACGGTCAGGGTGGCTAGAACCAGCTTCCAAGTGAGGTGGTGCAGGCTCCCACCCTGGGGGTTTTTAAGAGGAGGTTGGATGACCACGTTACTGGGGTCATTTGACCCCAGTGCTCTTCCTGCCATGGCAGGGGGTTGGACTAGATGATCTGCTCAGGTCCCTTCCGACCCTAGAAACTATGAAACTATGAAATTGAGCCCAGTCAGAGCAGCCCTTGGCTGCTGCTGGCTGGGCTCAATGGCTGTGCTGGAATAAACTCTGAAGCAATATACTCCAGAGATTTTGATCCTGTATGCACATTAAAACAGTGTGCCCAGGAGGAAAAAAAACTCTAAATCAATAAGATCTGAAGTGTACATTCATTGCATGTATAGACAACGGCAGTGACCATTAAGAACAGTCCCCCACCGATGACTCTTTTTCAAGTCATGGTGAGCCATGGCATTGCATACAGTTCACTCAGAATCCCTCTGTCAGCCCCTTTCTCATTCTGGAGCATACGATCACTGTGGCCCAGCCATCCATGACATGAAGCCAGACCAGGTTGCCCTGCACCTCATCTGCATATACATTTGTGGAGAATTGGACAAGAACACCCAGTTCCAGTTATGAGGGGGAGCTAATTAGCACATGGATCCTTTGTAGGGGGTATGTAGATACACACAGATTGAGCAGTGCTGAGCTGTGGGGTCACTATTGCTTGAATACTGTTGACTCTGGTGTGGCCCAGCCCAATCAATTATGTGGTAAATCATGAGCTTTTAGTGTTGGACTAATAACTTGTATAGTTTTCACTACACATAAGTAGGTGCCAAAGTGCTGCTCAAAAATTTGTTTATAGAGTACATGTACTAAAACTTGCAGAAATTTTTAAAAAAGGCAACATGAATCAATTCTAGATAAACTAAGTGCATGGGTACTAAATATAAATTTCTACAGTCATTTTTAATGTCAAGGTTATTGTTTTCAAATTTGCTTCTCACTTCCACATGCTCAGGGAAAGCAGGGTCTGACAGTAAGGAGACGGGGAAAGCACGGCCAGGGAAAAAGCTGGGGAGAAGCAGAAAGCAAAGGGCTACCTGGCACCACAGATTTATTTTCCCTGCTGTAACAGTGGGAAGGGGACAAATTCAAGGCAAACCTCCAATAATTGGATTCTATACCTGGAAAATTATAACAAATTTATAAATTTTCCTGGTACAGAATCTAATAGTTAGGGGGTTATTTAATAATCAGGGCCCTCTTCTATTCAAGTAAATATGGTACACACACACACACACACACACACACACACACACATTTGTATATCCTTCAGCTTTATACGTATATACACAGATACAAACATACATACACTTTTTTTTTTCCAGAGTGCTAGATGTTATTCCAGTCTGACACTTCCTGGGTCATCTTTTTTTGTGGCAATTACCATAACATATATTTGTTCAGGTATTTTTCTCCCCATATTCTGGAGCAAGTATACAGATCCATGGTGACCTTCTAGGTGCATAGAAGTGGATCATACTGTTCTCTAATGTCCTGAAATTAATGGAATGGCATGTTCTTGTGATCTGTTAGACAGCTATTCTTTTTGTTCCATGAACCCATGCATCCTTGCACACATTTAAAACTATTTCACAGTTTACCAACTGTGTTGTATAAAAAATAAAAAGTATCTGCTTGATCAATTCAGAGTAAGGCGCAGGTTCAGGGGGACCTGGTGGCTGCTTATAAGTACATAAGGGGTGTACATCAGGACCTGGGAGAACGTCTGTTCACCAGGGCGCCCCAAGGAAAAACAGGGACCAATGGTCATAAATTCCTCCAAGACTGTTTTAGGCTGGACATAAGAAAAACATTCTTTACTATCTGAGCCCCCAAGAACTGAAATAGACTCCCTCCAGAAGTGGTGCAGGCACCTACTCTGGACTCTTTCAAGAAACGCTTGAATGCTTATCTTGCTGGGATCCTTTGACCCTAGCTGACTCCCTGCCCCTGGGGCAGGGGGCTGGACTTGATGATCTTCGAGGTCCCTTCCAGCCCTAATGTCTATGAAATCTATGAAATTTACTCAGGGAGTGCTATTAACATATTGGAATGAGAATTAAGTAGTGATGGGCGAGCCCAATAGGTAGGCAGGCAGGCAAAAGTTTAGGTAGGTTCACAATTCATCTTTAAACCTTTGACAGAAGAGTAGTATTATTACTATTTAGTTGTACTACCATTGCACTTAAATGTCCTAGTTATGAACCAGAACCTGATTGTACTATTGGACAAACACAGAACAAAATACTGAATATAAAATATTGCCCCAAATATTTTATATTCAAAGTTTAAAGCAAGGGACAAAAGGGCTGCTTGCACACATGATGGGGAGAGGGTGGAAACAGCTCTTTACTTCTCATGCACTTGTGCTGAGCCCAGCACATGCCCAGAAAAGGCAGTGCATTACTTGTACCGGGCTTTCCCAATGTCTGTAAAGACTGGGCACTTTAATGGGTTTTTTGGTGCTGTTATCTAATAGCTGATTGAATCAGCTTTAACTAAAAGTACCAAAAAGCCCCGCTGAAGTGCCCAGCCTATACAGATGCTGCAGAACTAAGCTGAAGTAACACGTCGCAGTTTGTGGTACAGGACATTTGTTTTTTTCCCCATATCTGTCAGTACCCAAGATGAATAAAGAAAGGGGGTCAAAAGGAGACAATATTAGTTGGCAAGATAAGCATTGGTCTCAGCATATCAACAGACTAACTGTTGTCAAGTTTCTTGAAGGCATCACAGAAAAGGAGAGGTTTAAAAAGGTCTTTGAAGGAGGATAATGAAGTAACTTTATGATTGTTTACAGGGAGCTCCAAGAACAAGAAATAAGGGGGAAAAAATGAAGTATGTTTGAAGATTATAAAAGTCATCAATGAAGGTTGGCATGAATTTCTCAGCACTACACGAGACACAAATGGTAGGGTATGGTTCTAGGCCATAACAAAAGTCTTGGGAAATGAAGAGAAATATTTTATGTTGGATATTAAAGAAAATCAGGAACCATTAGAAAGAGTTTCAGAGTGCCAGGGGAAATGAGCAAGGTCCTAACAACAATACTTGTAGCAGTATCCTGAATGGATATGAATGGGGCAAGATGGCATTAGTTAAGGTCAAAGAAAGGAAATTTGAGATTTAAGATGATGAAAGCATGGACAAGAATTTTAGAAGTGCAAATTGGTAGAAAATGTTGTATCTATTAGTTTTTATGCAGAGATAACCAGAAAAATGTAGATGTTTTATGTGAAGACCTGGAGAGAGGTCAGGGATAATACTTAAATTACAGACCTGAGTTATGATGCAAGAAGCAAAGAAAAAAAAAGAATTGGTGTTTGAGAATCATGTCTAGGGAAGCAAAAAGAAGGAAACTAAGTTTCAGGAAATAGATGAAGGGAAAAGAATAAGACATGGATCATCTAGTAGAGATGTATAGGTAAAAGAACAAAAAACACAACATGCGGGTGGGAAAAAATGGAGAAAATGCAATTCACAAAAAAGCAAAAAATAATTATCACATTACAGACAGTTAAGTACATTAAATTCCCTCTTAATATTACTTTTCTTTGCAACCAATGGTTGTAGTTGCTACATGGATGCTAACTAGTCCCGACTGAGAAGCAAGTTGGTGGTCAGCATGATCAAACCTTGCAAAACATGGCTCAGACTCTGAAAAAGAACACAAGCCTCTGCTCTCACATTGTTCAGTAAGATGTAAAATACACAAGAACAGGCTTCTTGGAAAGAATCCTCATTGATCCCATTTTTGATGTGGTGACAGGGGAAAATGCAATATTTTTTCAAACCTTGAAAAAAGTGCAGATTTTGAGCAATTGTTGCATCTTAAAAAAAACAAAACCATGCCAATTTACCCACCCCTTACCAAGAAGATAAGTTTCTACAAAACGCCCTTGCATTCAGCTAGGTGAGGCTTAATTATAAGATGTGCTGACACACAAAAACTTCTTGAGGCCATGGAGCGGAGATTACATTGCCATTTAAATCAGTTCCTCAGTGGGTAAAACGTTAAGACTTGTAACCTACAATAAATGCAGCAGTGGTAGCAGACATCCAATTCAAATGTGAGTGCCAGAAGGACTTAAACAGAATGACGAGGAAACTGAATAGATGAGGAAACTGTGAGCTAATGGAGAGGCCTAATGAGAAAACCTTGAGATAACAAAGTTATTCAGAAGAAAACACTAAAGATAGTAGTCACAGGCCTGACATTTACAACCACTAGATCTTCCTCTGTCACTGATTAATTATCTTTCACAATCTGCTTAATTTTCTCATGCCTCAGTTAATCTATTCATAAAACAGAAATAATACTATTTTACAGGAGGGTGTGAGACTTGCTTACTTACTATTTATAAAAGTATTTGGAGATCCTGCAATGAAAGAGTCAAATTCTGTAATTATTGTCCTGATTTTAGTCAGTCTATGAGGCAGAACTCCTTCTGAGATTGAGATTTCAGAATCCGGTCCATTATTTCTGGGAAAATGAGAGAATGGAGAAGTATAGTTTATTTGCTGGATACATTCAGTACCCCGGAGATACAGCATTATGGCTAGCCACACATCTCAGAAAGCTTCTTCAGCAATATTGCAATGGCTCTGAATTCTTACAAGGCTATGCAATCCAAGGAAAACAAAGCTGCTGGCAAAAGTAATAAGCCAGCACTCCACACCTGATTAAACAGCATTGTTTTTTAGTTTAGCACCATGCCAAGTTTTCATGTCAGTAGATACAGAGTATCAGAGAACTGAATAAACTGCAGGTTTTACTGCTGCAGCAGCAAACAACGTGCTTAGTAAGAAAGGGGATTTTAAACAAGATGGTATTGATGGTGCCATTTAAGGTGCAAGAGAGCGAGCATTACACATTTACATCACAGGAAGCAGAAAAACTCCGTTAGAACTGGGAGAGACCTAACAGGCTTATGGTGCAGCAGTTTTCAAGTATCATAAAAAAGCGTTCTTCAAATCCCAGAGGCACTGGAATGTAAATAAGGTAAACTGAGCCTTTAAATGATCTGCCCATGCATACAGTACCTACAGCATTTTCGGTTACTAACTGTAAGCAGCTGCCAATTTTCCCCCCAATGCTCAGACGACTTACTAACTGATCTGCAAGTCCCAAAAGTGCGTTATCTTTAATGTGCCTCTAATTTTGCTAAGAGCCTAGTATTTATGGTGTGTCTTTTATTTTGTTATTTACTTACAACTAATTAAGCTATAATTTAAAAAAAAAAAACAACCCTCAGAATGTAAAAATGCACGTGTGGGTGTGCATGTGTTTTGTGTATTCTTGGTGTAGGGGAAAAAGTCCATTAACAGGATGAATGTCACAAAAGTTCTGTTTTGCCTGGGAAAGCAATGCATAAGCAAAAGCTCTGAAACCTAGTATTATTATCTCTAATTACAATTGGCAATATGTGGTGATCATAATTATTCATTTATGCAAATAGCTTACAGTAGTGTGTCTCATTTTTTATTCCCTGTTAAAGGATGGCTCAACAAAAGGGGAAAAAAAAGATTATAGTACCGAACATAATTGTGCTAAATGCTCAGTCATTTGGTTTAAAAAATACTACAAAACTAAACTGCTATTTCTGCAGAGACAGAAAATAATTTAGCAAAGATGTATAGTATACTCTGCAGGTGGTATTCCATCCAGAAAGCATATTTCCCTGAAAAGGAGAGATATTTCACAATGAAATTGAGGAGCATAATTTTTGCCATTTCTCTCTTTCTTAAAAAAAAAATGTTTTAATCTAGCATATGCTTCCCTTGTTAGCAAAATGCTAATTTGCAAAAGTCAGAGAAGAGACCATAACCATAATAACTTGCTATGGTTCTGCAATATGACACTCTATTCTATTTTGATTCAACTATGGGACAATATGCTATCAGATAACAGTCAAAGCAAGGGCCTCCTCTTACTCTCTTGTAAAAGTCTTTACTTACGCAGGTTGTTTCAGTGAAATAACTTTGGGTTATGGAAAAGAGCCTTCATTTTCCTCAAGAATGTCAGATTTGTCACTTATCTTGTGAGGTGCACATGTTCCCAGAGGGACTAGCATCTTCAGGATCATATCTCTGAATTAGTAAAGTTCAGATACCCCATCCCAATCTGAGATCCCCAGTCGCTGCTTTCAAAGGAAAATTGCAAAAGTTTTCTAATCACTGGATATGAACAAGGAGTTAAAGACTTGTTCCTGCAGCCCCTGAATCAGACAAATGATTTTACTCATGAAGTATTCGTATTGAAGGCAATAGGACAGCTGTTTTTTTCTCATCAGATTTACCTCAATCTGAGATCAGAATTTAAACAATAGAAACCTATGTGCATAAAGAGTATCTACATGAGTAAGGGGTTTACAAGAGTGTTGGGCATTAAACAACGTTTAGTGACATAAATATACAAAAGGAAGGAGATTTTAAAATCAAATAGGAAGCAGATTTTTTTTCCTAGGCTGATGGTGTTGATTAGAGTAGAGGAAGTAGAGATCACCACTGGAATGCATGGGAAAAGCAAGGCTTCCAAAGTTATACGATAAGTTACATAATGGATTTTTTAAGAATTTTGGTCAGCTTCATTCAATGTGACAAAAAAATGGAATTTATCTCACAATTTAAAAGTGAAAAGAGGGAATACAGATAATATGTCCAGCCAATGCATACAGAAAGATTACACGAAGGGAAACCATGTGAATTTGGAAGAAACAAAATACAATAGGGCCATTATTTTCCATTTTGCTATTGGTATCGGATACAATAAATAATTAATATGCAAGTTTATTTCTCTATTCCTCCTGAGAACAAATGGTTGGGATGCAGGGGACACTAACTTGGGCCAACAGAATTTTCTCCTTATAATTAATTCATTGTGTCCTTGTACATTTCTATTGGAAACCTATTCTATCCTTCACAAAGAACTAATGCGAAAGACATTGTTCCTATTGAAGTCAATGGCAAAATTCCCCTTAATATGAATGGAAACAGGACCCAAATCTAAAGCACAAATGGGTATATGCAGGCTACTCAGCTACACAGCTAGGGTGACCTTACATCCTAATTTGCCTGGGACTGTCCTGGATTCTCTAGGCCAGTCTCAGGTGGTTGGTCAAAAGTCCCAGGCTGGAGTCCAGTGGGGAAACAGAGCAGCATAGTGAACCAAGGAAGTGACCTGGCAGGCAACACTTCTACTGTGCCGGAGCAAAGTGGGTGGATGTATGATCACCCTATTTCAGATGCCACATCTGAGGTCCCTACATTCCTTACTCCTGCACAGTGGCAGTGGTGCACACTTGCCCACTCCTTGGCACACCATGTTGCTCTGCCTAGCTGCCAGAATCTGGCCCTGAGTTTTTGACCAACCGAATGGAACCAGCCCATGGAATCTGGGACTGCCCTGGCCAAACTGGGACATGTGGTCACCGTACATACAGCACATAATTTAAACCATACAATTTTTTTGTTAGAAAAAACAGTTTTCTCTTTTTATTAGCACTACTGTTCACATTTGTACATAGCACATTCCATCTGAGGATATAAAACTGTTTTACGAATGTTAATGAAAACATCTTCACAATAATAATATGAGGCATGGAAGTATTGCTCTCTCCATTTTGCAGATGAGGAAAAAAAGTGTCATGGAAGACTCAGGGCTAAAGCCACAAAAGGGAATTTAGATGCTGGAGTGCTGAGCACGTAAGTCCCTCATGTATAGTTATCTAGCTGCCTACTAGAACTCACAGCACCCATTTATGTACCAAAGCTCTGCATACAATGCATGGGAGAAGTAGGAGCTGCAGAACGAACCCCACAGAAGTCAGCATGCTGGGCACAGAGCTCTCTCAGTTAGACAACAGAAAATATTGTACCTTACACCTTTTCTGGACCCTAGAATTTGGGTATCTAGGCTGCAGGGAAGCATCTCCCTCAGCCCTAACCTTCTTACCAAGTTGAACCCTTTTAGTCCTTGCTGTCCAAATGCAGCTGGATAAGGATTAAAAATTCCCCTTCCATCCAACAATCTCAATGGGTCACACATCGTGGATGTTGGAAAAGGAATGTGATCCCCTCCTTTGCTTGAGGATATTTAAGCCACATCTTCAAGCTCCCAGGCAAGTGGCCTAACCACAATGGAGAATCCTGGACAATAGGAGTGTTTATGAGCCGAGAAGGGGGTTTCTCACTACCAGCTGTTGAAGCTAAACCATAAGACAGCTCATAAATAAGTATTTGGGGAGAGGGCTCAAAGAACAATCGTAAGGAAGAGGGAGTATAGCATGTAGCTTGGTAGTTAGAGCATGTGTCTGGGAAGGGGGAGACTTGGGTTTCAGGATCATTGCATATAAAGCAGTTGAGCAGAGAAGGGAACCATGAACTGCACACACTCACATGAGCACCCAAAGCACTCTAAGGTAGTGGCTTTGTTTGTAAAGGTTAGATGTAGGTGCTCCTGATTCCCTTGTGGGTATTAGTCCCAAAATTATTCTTCCAAATACTGTGGGGCTGAAATAAGATACAAAACTGGAGGCCCCAGCTCTTTTCCTATTTTCTCTACTTACAGTCTCCAATGCCAAATTCTCTCCCTCCTTTTGCTGTATTGTTCCTCCTTTTTCCTATTTCACATACCTTCCATGCACCTTCCTTGCTGCTTTGGAAAGAGCTTCAGAGAAAGAACCAGCATTAGATGATTAGCTGGTCACAAAAAAGATGCTCTTTCCACAGGTCAGTTAAAAAAGGGGAGCTGGGTATTACAAATTCAAATGTGTTTTGAAGAGCACTGCACCAACTGCAAGCAGTTTAACATTTAGTTTTTCAGGAAAGTCCTGAAGTTTCTCTGTTGAACATAAGACTAGGAATGATATTCCCATTTTATGTACATTGTCTGAAGGCAGGACTGGACAGAACCAAGTATAGAAACCATATCTCTCAAGTCCTGTACCTTAGCCACCAGTTCTCTTATCTGAACCACTGTCTGCTCCCTTCACTTGCATGAAAAGATAGAGGAACAAGATTCAGCATTAGCTGTCATTTGCTTTTCCATCCCATCCTTACTGTAAGACTGTACTATATAACTGTAAAGAGCACTTTACGTCCTTTTGGTGTGGTATGCCATTTTGTGAGGGCTGTAGGAAATGATGAATTTTAAACAATGTCCTTTTTATTTTTTCTGATCTTTTCCTTTCTTATACCACCACCCTCCTTTTTACACTGAATACCACATTAACCTTCTCCAGAACAGAACAGCTACTAGATATCCAATTTACACCCTCAACTCAGTGCCATTTTCTCCAGTCCCACAGGGCACTGCCTCCATCTTTACCCAGAGGAAGCTATAACACATGACAAGATATTTGTTTTGACCCAGTAGCAAGATTAATAATTTCATATTGCATTTGTCACCCACAAAGCACAAAACACTTTGCAGAGGAGGAAAATATAATTGCCCTGCATCTTCCAGTTGGGAAACTGAGGTGCACAAAGATGACGTGGCTTGCCTGAGGGTTGTTGGTTGTAGCTGTGTTGGTTTAAGGACATAGGCAGACAAGGTTCTTTGGGTAAATGTGATACCCTTTATTAGACCAACTAAATGACAGGGTCCAGAGGATGGCCAATCATATGGTTAGGGGCTTACAGGAGAAGCCCTATGAGGAGAGACTGAGGGACCTGGACCTCTTCAGCCTCCGCAAGAGAAGGCTGAGAGGTGATTTTGTGGGTACCTTCAAATTCATTAAGGGGACGCAGCAAGGGATCGGAGATGCTCTGTTCACCAGAGTGCCTTTTGGGGACAATGGTCACAAACTGACAGAGAGCAGATTTAGGCTAGATATCAGGAAAAACTTCTTCATTGTAAGGGTGGTCAACATTTGGAATGGGTTTCCAAGGGGGTGGTGCTCTCCCCTACCTTGGGAGTCTTTAAGAGAAGGTTGGATAGGCACCTGGCTGGCGTCATCTGACTCCAGCACTCTTTCCTGCCTAGGCAGGGGGTCGGACTCGATGATCTGGTGAGGTCCCTTCCAACCCTAGCATCTATGAATTTAGGAAATAGTTGGAAAAATTGTGCTTTACAAGCTTTGTTCTTTTGTTTTCAAGCTTTGTTCTTCTCAAGCTTTGTGCCTGAAAGCTTGCAAAGAACAATTTTCCAACTATTTAGTTGGTCTAATAAAAGATATCACATTTACCCAAAGAACCTTGTCTGCCTATGGCTTGCCTAAGGCATGTAACAGCAAAGCAAGGAACAGAAATCATGTCTTCTAGAGCTTTCAAGTGACAAAGGTACTAGGTCACCCCATCTCCCAGGAAAGTCTTCCAGACCATTTGGGAGGTGCAGAAAAGGAATACAACAAGAATCGTAGGGATTTGAGGACTGGTTGGCTAAGTGAAAGCAAAGGGAGGATGGTATTTTATCATCTTTCTGAATGGATTCATCATTCCCTGTTTTGCCTATTTAATCTCTTGCAAGAACTCTGCTTCTGCACAGCAGGTATTCTATATGCAAGGTCTGTTTACACCACACCACATGTCACTGTTCCACTACAATCATAATTTCCATTGCATTCAAAATACATTGTAGAACCTTTAGCACAAAATTACATTTACAAATAAATAAATATCAGATTGCAGTCAGGCTTATCTTAACATTGGTAAAACTTAATTTGACAAAAAGTCTCAAGGATGCCCAAAACTTTGGCAAATTCAAACTTTCAGCAGAAAGCAGGAATATATAACTTACTGGGAGTTATGAGACACTTTGGAATAAAGACTGTTTAATCAAGTCATAGTTCATAAAATGGAGGTTTGGCTAAATTAAGATCTTCAAGAGAGGTATTCTAAATGAAAAATTGTCAAAGTTGAGATACTGAGTGTCCAGCAGACTCTTACCTTTTTCCACCACAAAGATATTAAGTTTCCTGGTTTATCTGATAATGTGAAGCTAGAAAGAAGGGTTTACACTTTTCAACATATATACTGTTTCTAATGTAATTTTTAAAGTCCAGGGCAAAAATATTGTTAGAAGTTTTTTGGCTAGTTAATCTTGATCACATTTTATTAATTTGATGGAACTTGCTATATACTTTTTACCACCTCCAGAAATAGCTTTCATTAGTCTAAACTGCACTAAGTCATATGCCCTTTAGAGGCAGGTAGTGCTCACCACCCCTAATCCTAGGCCAGAGCACTCGAGAGAACGCTCCTGCTGTGAACTGAACTCTTTTTAAAGTTCAAGTTCCATGAAAACATGTCAGTTTTTTGTAATTATAGAAACAAGCTGTTTGGTTTCTTTTATATCACAGTGTATATGTCTGATAAGACTGCTGACACCCATATTGTTATTAGCACGTCTGGTTTATGGACTCAGTCTTAGGAGGTTCTGAGCACTGTGACCTGATAGAGCAAAATACTTACACACATTCTTAATTAGAAATATATAGAGAGAGAATAGACCAATGAGAAAGTGCAAAGGTTGTAATAAGCATTACCTTGATGTATGTGGTCTATAAAAGTTGTGGGGGGTAGACGAAAGTCCCTAATCTGGTGTAATTTCATCAAACAAGTGCAGTATTAGCCCTGAAAGAATCAGGAATAAAAATCTACCAGTGTAAGTTAAAGCAGTTTAGGTTTCTTCCACCTGCATCGATCCTGTGATAGCTGTTTACCAAATGTAAACAGGAAATGAGATTCTTCCCTACCACCTAGTAGTCATTAACTATGTGAATTACCCCACAAGGATTATTCTTAATCCTTGTATATATAAAACTGATATAAATTATACCAGGTGCTTACAGTTGAACACATGCCTACATCCATTGCTGGATCATAGCCAAAATGATTCCTATCATGCATGCCAGCGTCTGAAGGGAGCCAGTAGGTCTATAATATATTAATAACTTCTACATATCTTAATGTGGTTCCTGTAGACACCTTTGATGCTGTAGAATTTTACCTATAATTCATGCTTAGAAATTATTTCAGAATTCTCTTACAAACCTTTGAATAAATTAAAGAACAATTTTAACTGCTCACTTTTGTTTGCTTCAGATTACAAAATCAGAAACGTTAATGAAAAAACTGGAGGTATTATTCATTTTGTATTTTTTTTAAAGTAATGAAGGCTTTAGGAATTATAATGATTTTCTTTTATCCCTACTTTTTCTAAGTTTTCACCTCTTTTTCAGTGGGAAAAGTAAATAAAAATGGGGCGAGGAAAACAAAAACAAAGAAAAGGTAACAAAGGTGAGAAAGAAAAGGAGAATTGAGCAAAAAAAAAAATTTAAATAATGAAAAGCATGTTTTTCAAAATAAATTGTCCTTTAGATGTATTTTTTTTGAATGCCCTATCTAATTGTGTAACCAACAGAATAAAATAATAATGCATATAGCTCAAGGAGGATAAGAATTGTTGAAATTTTACAAAGGCTTTGCTCAGAGTCATTGAAGTTATCTCTGGAAAAGTAGAAAGCAGAGCCGACTGTACTCCTGATATAACTGAAGGTGGACCTTTCTCAACCAAGTTAATTGTGACCAAATCTAACATTTTAAGGAACAAGTTGGGTTGCCACAAGGATCAGAATCACACATGGCTTCATGTATTGTTAGCAGAGCCAAACAAAATTTGGTATTTCTGCTACAGGGAAATATTCAATATTTCTACCTTTGTTTTCACTTCAGTCCAGGGTAAGCAATTAACATTTCAAATCAAATCTACAAGTATTGCTTTGGCCATGGCGACACCCTCCATCTCAGTTTCAGTGGAATGTTTACAAATCAAAAGGTTCAGCCGTCAGCAGAAGGGGCTCTTCTGCCTCCCTCACCTCCAGCTGCTACTGCTGCCACCATGCAATTGTGGGTGGGCAGGTGGAAGCTTTAGCCCCATGGCTTCTTGCTCAAGTTCCAGCTGCTTTTCACCTGCCCCCACCCACCCCGGCAGGGGCTGCTCATCACACCAGGCAGGCAGAGCAAGCACAAAATAGCCAGAGCTTGAGCCAGACGCTGGGCAGAAGCCTCTGAGCTAAAGCTGCCACTTGCTCAGGGTGGCACTGCATAGCAGGAGCCACAGCTGGAAGTGAGCAGAGCAGAACAGCACTGCTAAGCCCAGCCAACATGCACCTTCTCTTTGCCTCCAGTGGCTACTCCCCCTCCTGCCCCTGCTGCACCACTCCAAGTGGTGAAGTGGGGTGGGGATTGCTTTAGCCCAGTCGGTTGTGCTCAGAGCACGGAGATCCAGCTCCAGCTGCTTTCCACCCATTCCCCCCAAAGGGGATGCTCATTGCACTGGGCAGGCAGAGAAAAGCATCCGGAGCTGGAGCCAGAGCTCCATGCTCTAGGCTGAAGCAAACCACTCCTCCACCTTCTCCACCAGAAGTAGTGCAGCAGGGGCAGGAGGGGGAGTGGGAGTAGCCACTGGAGCCAAGGAAAGGCCAAGGAGTTTAATATCTGGATTCTCTCCAATGAGCTAGTCTTTCTTGCTAGAACACATTTCCTACAATACACCCAGTCCTGTGACTCCCATCATGCACCAAAGATTCATAGGGAATTCCTCACTGAATATTGAATGATTTAGTTCTCCATGGAGAATGAACCACAGGAGAGAACAGACGGCTGAACTACAATTCCCAATAAGCAATTCACTTACAGGAAAATGTTGCTTAATCTTTTGATGTCTCAATTCAAAATTAAGTTGTCAAAAATTAAAATTTTCCAATTTCAGTTAAATGCACAAAAATGAAATACTTCATTTATACTTCTTGAATTGAAAAATTGTGAAAAAAATTGTGGAAAAATTGTGGAAAAATTATGGTAAAATCAAATTTTCCTACTGGACAAAATTCAGATTTGTAGAAACAGCATTTCCCAGCAGAAAAAAAATGTTCTATAATGAACTTCCAAAAACCTATAATAATTAGCCTTTGTTTTTGTCCTGTTCTGCAACATAATTGCCAGGTACAATAAGAGGTATCAAGTTTATGTGTCATTTGTGTTACCATTTTTGCACATATACCACAGACTCCCTTACCCTTCAAAATTTGTTTGTATACCTGAAATGGGAAAGCTGATTTTTCTTCACTGCAACAGAAGGGGGGGGGGGGTGCAATACAAGTAAGACAAACACAATAGATAAATGCATAAAGTGAATATTTTCAATAGTTCAAAGAACAGATTTTGTAAAAGTCTCAAAATTCTCTTGCAAGCTGTAAACAAAGATTCCCTAGAAACTTTTTTATGGGACATCTTTGATACACACATGACCTTTATCCAGTCATTGGCCAGGTACAGACATTACACTTTTACCAGTATAACCAATCAGAAACTGGGCTATACCTGTAACAGAACAGAAGTTTGGCACAGACAGACTGGTTTAAAAATGGTAGAACCCAGTCTAGTATTTGCCCTCCCCACCCACAAAGGGTGAATTTGTGTTCTGTGCACTGCTGATCTAAACTATGCTGCTTACAAAAGACTGAGTAACAATTGTGTAAATTAGATCAATTCTGTCCTGGGTTTTTGAATGTCTGTACATTGCCTTCATGTTCATCACTCAGGACAGACTCCAGAGATATCAATTCCAAAAGCAGAAGCCCCTGTGTCACTGAAAAAACTCTCCATCCACTATCTTGGTATAAGAACTACTATCTTGTGTTAGGTAGTGATTGGAAGATGATAAGGCCACACATTTCGACTTTCCATTTTGCTGTATGTCAGACATTTCAGGTAGGCCGTGCAACTATTTATCTCAGTACTTATAGGGCCTCCATCATCATAGTAGCAGAATGCCTGCTCTTTTGGCTACACAGAAATGGGACAATCTATTTTGCAGATTCTGCAGTTGTCCCTTACAGGAGTTAACTACCATTTTTTCCTTAGTAATGTTCAATTTTTCAAAATGCAATATGAATAGTAGAAAAAACATCCTGTGAGTATGCATTAAGTTTTTGTATGTCTCCTTTATTCATATGAGGAAATAGACATAAAGAAATAAGATTAGCAAATGTAATTCAATTAGAATAGCTCTAGTGAATAAGGTGTAACAGAACTGTCAGGAGTCCTGCATCCTAATATCAGATCTGTTGAGCAAGCTACTCACTTGCTCTTTCCCAGTCTGCAAAATCGGATAAGTATACTTGCCTGGCTTAGAAGGTATTAAGAAATTTAATTATGCGTTCTTTGGCTGGAACACTATATATATGCAAATGATCAAGAGAACACAAGTCGTGGCTAGTAGAGCTGGGAACCTGATTTCCAGCCACTAAATTATGTTATTTCCAAAAAATCCCTCCTTCTCACTAAGACAAGTCTGTTTCAGGAAGTGCTTTAGCTGCATGAGGTGTTACATATGTTAATATAAGCTGCAGTTAATAACATTATTAATCTGCTGCCAAATTGTCCAACAGCAGTCAAACTTATAATTCCTTTTTAAAACCATCAAGATGACAAAGAGAAAGAGGGTGTCTAAGTGATGCTCTTTTCCAGACACAATAAACTGAAAATGGTTAGAAAACTTCTGAATAAATGAACTTTTTAAATACACACCAGACAAAAAGGCATAATATGAAATTTATTTCAAACTTTCCAGACAATTTTCACTGTGATTTGTTTTTTGCAAAGTGGAGAGGGAAGGACAAAATCAGGGTTTGAATGAATGAGAAGGATGAAGCATAAGTATGGAAAGTCTAGTATCTTTTAATTATAATTATTCTTTTTGCATTTAATTTCAAACTTGAACAATCAGAATCTCTCTATTGGTTAGGAATCAAATGCTCATTATACTTCAAATCTGGTGTCCTGTTACAATTGATTAATATTTCAATGAATTCACACAATCTACAAGCAAATACTAATTGCGATCTGTATTAATATACTGATACCATACTACTGTTGAAGACCCGGAGAGTAGAATTCTGGCCACAATACAGCCTAATAATGAGAGATCAGTTTGACTTTAAAAAAAAGCTAGGATTTCATCCATCCCATCACTCACCATCCAATTCAGTAATATTGTACATATTTGACTCTATGAGGAATTAGATTCAGTAGTTTTAAAATGATATAGAAGTGGGTGTGCTGGCAGTTATATTCTTTGAACTATATGCTCAGACTTAATACAATAAACAATTACTATATTGGCCCAGAAGCTTTCCAAGCAATAAAATTAGTTCTGAAGAGCTATAGGTTACCTAGAGAAACTCGACTGTGTAATTCGTTGGGAAGTGTAAAATTTCTTTGGTTTCAAATTTAAAAACAAAACAAAACAATGATTTGTCATGTTTCATATTTCCAAACCAATATGTCTAGCTCATGTGGTTTCCATCTTAGGCAGAGTGTAAAGAGGAAGTAAAATGTCAAGTTGTTTATTTCTGAGTAATTTTCTTATCTCAAAATAACACAGAGTTTGTAAAATCAGATCTGTCTTTAATAATAGACAGAGGAATTCCTTTGTTGGGCACTGCTGTTTTTACATAAATCCCATCATCTGGAAAAAGAGGAGTTAAATCTCTTTTGACAATTTGGTCAAAACCAAAAATGTCATTTGGAACAGCAGTCTTGTTTTCTAATGAAATAAAGAAATACATTTCCTTTACTTCAGCTCTACCCTTTCTTTTTTTAATATAGATTCACTGTAGATGAAAAACCAGGACAGAGACAGACAAAGGATACCTGGCAAACAACTCTTCATAATCATAACCTTTCACTTAGTGGCGTAAGAAAAATCAGTATGTTTGCCAGCAGATCCTGCTTTACCTTCACAAACATAGATTCATTGTTAAGTACATAATCAAAGTGCCCTATATAAAGTCAGTAGAGCAGTCAAGTGTTTTTGCTATAACTTACAGACCTTAAGCCTGATTTCAAAGTGTAAGAACTCAACTATATCTTTAGCTTTGGTGATCAATATAAATTGCAGCCTATCGGTCCATAATTCCATTGCTTCTTGTGGTTGAGGACCCCATTATCATGGAAGAAGAAAGGAAGACCTTACTTCTCCATTAAGTGAAGTATCCTTTTCTGAGGTATCCTTCCAAAACCATGGGAAGGCAAAAGAATTCAAAAGTGAACTGAACTCAATGTTTGACTTGCAAGGGCCAACTTTGAATGTTAATTATTTGGCTGTTCAACACGACATTGGACCCAATTAATAGTTTTTGGGCAGGGGGTTTTGAACTGCCATTTCCATTTCTGTGTCAGGAGGGCTTTAGTGAGTGTCCTACTCAACATGAATAAGAAGTGCAGATTATATATACTAAAGCTAAATCCTACTTTTGCCTGCTATACATTCGGTTGGGGAAGGCAACTTTGTAACATTGACTCAAGTGTTCAAATCTTTTCAAAATTCTATAACAACTCAATAAGATTTTTAATATAAAAAAATCTTAATTCTGGTTTATGATCGGCTTTATTACTTCAACAGTATGCTTATATTTTGCTATTTATTACATTTGATCCATTGGCCCAGTGGGATGATAGCACCATTTTGCTGTGTGTTGTATAAATACAGAGTGGCAGCTCTAATTATTTAAACAGATAAAGGGTAAAAGAAAATAATCTTGTACCCAATTTACAGATGGAGAAGTCAAGCCCAAACAGCTTAAGTTTGCCAGGATCACATGAGACCTCTTTGGCAGACCCAACATTTGAACCCACATCTCTTGAATACAGCTAGTCAAGAATTTTCTAGTCACAGAATTTTCAATACATTACAAATTTTTTGCTTTGCAGCAAATTATTTTTCATTTTTCTCATTATTTTATTTATATACTATTTATATACAAAACTGATACAGTGCAAAATCCAAATATCCACTTACAAGTAAACAAAGCATAACAACTATAGTTTTAATATTCAAAGATCATCTTGTTCATGTTTGACTAACTCAAAATGAGTGCAACACTGTCTCACTTAAAAAGAAATCACTTTTATGCTGAATATAAGTGCAAAAGTTCAGCCCAATAGTCGTTTTTGGGAAAAATCATAAGCCCCTGAGAAAAGGGACTTACAGAATGAAAGTGTCTCTCTATTCATAACTGTATTTTTGTACTATAATTAAATTTGTATAGTACTGCAGTGACCTCCTATATAATAATTAAGTAGTAGTCTATGGTTTGAAATAATTTACTTTGATCCACTTGCTGCAGGTTTTCTTTTCTGTTTTTGACAGCTTCCTATTCTATAGCTTTGAGTCTCTCCCTCTGCTTGTTCCATCTTATTTACAGTAAGGCTATATAAGGTGACAACCCTGCTCATTACACAGGCCTCTACCCATCACACAAGAGCTTTGCAAATATTCCAAAAGACAGTAATGCAAACAGGCTGGTCTTTTATATGAATCCACATCAATCTGAGGTAATGGTTTAAATGCTGTAAATATTCATTTGATACCTTAGCCATAGTATAAACAATTTCTAACCACTCTAATATGCTTCTGAGGTTTCCAAAATACCATAAGGATTTATTTACTTCCTGTAAAACAACAGGAATTCTTAATCCTGTCAACAGATTATGGAACTGTTTTCACTTTGAAGAAAAAAGAAAGAAAAAGACCCTGTCATTTGAGTTCTTTGTGAAATGCTGCCATCTATAGAGGTTCAGTGGGTATTGCTTTTCATGGCAACATCAAGGAAAACCACAGGACTGATTACTTCACAACGTGGTTAGTTCAGTAAATGAAGCAGTTCTTGGTCAATAAACAGGAATATAAATTATAGCCTTGGCTGGAACTGAAAAGTTAGAAACATCAGGTTGGCACCAGCTTCTACCACAACTATTTCTTGGATGGAATACACAGTACTGGCATTTATCTTCTACAATATTTGTTCAAGATTTGCTTTTTTATTTTTTTATTCCTTCTTTTTCTCAAATGCACTCTGTTCCTAAATTGAAAGACAGACAGCACATTCCATAATTCTTTATTATCCTTGTGTATGCTGAGTTTCTTAAAAAGTGAGCAAATAAAAACATAAGTAATCAACATTATCTCATTTGGTTTTTACTCTCCTTAAAATGATACATTAGAAAACTTTATTATTCAGATATTTTTTTTCCAGACTCCTTATCACATGGTATTTATCACATCTTGTTCCTCAAAATTTCGGCTAAGAATAATTAGAAAGTTTAGAGTGTTGTTGTAGTCATTATGGTCTAAGGAAATATGTGAGAAGCAATTTATGGTGATATCTTTTATTGAACAAACTGAAAAGCTAGGCAATGCTTGATGAGATATTAGACAAGCCTGGTCTAACATCTCTTCCAATTATTCCCTATAATGATCTAATAGAAGATAGGTACTCCAATCTACAAAGATAAATTATATAGGTAATTAGATAGATATAATTGCTTAGAAAGAGTATGACAAATTTATGGTATGGCACCTTTCAGAGGTAATCCTTTGATGCAAAAAATCAATTTGCAAAAGTTGTTTAACTCGAAAGATTTTCTAACCTTTGTTCAGAGCCAGAAAGGAGCCTGAACTAACATCCCATATCTAGAGGTCCTAAGAGTCAAAGAACTAAGTTGCTAAGTGCCTGCCCATACTGAGTAGCTCAAGAATATATTTAATCAAAAGATTTCCATTAACAGTGTGAATTACAGTGTAAGAAGACTTCAGTGGAGTTAAAATTTACTTCTAGAAAGACACCCACACAAGGTCAAAGGTTTCAGAACTTACGGGGAATGCCCAGAGGTAGTTGTTTTTAGAAATGCCTACTTTAATGAATCCATCCCTTTTTCTTAAGGAAGAAGGTGGCTAAAGGCCTATTAGCAGCCACAGCAAAATGTTTCTTTCGTTACACTGCTGGTGAGCCAGCCAGATTTACCTATACCGCTTAATAAGTAGTGGCAGATCCACTTGTTTGCTTTTTCTTGATAGGAATTTTAAAAGATGGGCCTTCTGGGTTTTCCTATTTGCTGGTTCACAACATAATCACATACAATAATCTTTTATTGCTTTTGGGATGATCATGTTTGCATTTAATTCAAACTCATCTGAACAATGTCTGCTCAGCTCATATTGCCCAGGGTATAGTAAATGTTTCATTGGAAAGCCTGGATTAGGCCCAGTGAGTTGCACCTCTTTCTCATTGTATTTCAGCATGGAGGTAATACTAATGCAGAAGGCTGTGAGCATCACACATGACCTGTCAGCCAGACAGCAAAGAAGGCAGAAAGCAAGCCTGCATTCCCAGAGTGTTTCCATAGAGTGGTGTGAGCCTGGAAGCGCCATAGTCATCAAGGCCTTAGGCTATACCAAGCTGCAGAATTTGAATACCCTCCAATTGCTATCCAATCTACTGTATGCTAAAATGACAGCAAAGAGTTTGACAGTGTGAGCCAGAAAAAAACTGGAAGAGGAAGGGGAATAACACAATCGTCTCTTTGCGCTATAGAGTCATAATATCAGTTTGAATTTAAAAGCAAATTTATACACACAGCTGGTCAAATGCTGCAGAATTAGGGCTCACAAATGTTTGGTTCAGCCATGATTGTGCCCTTTATTATTTTCTGCTTGGCTGAAATTAACTACATTGAGCCACTTAAGTTATGGAGGCCCTAGGTGGGATTCCAGGAGGGGCACAGGCCTTGTACTCGTCCTATGTACAGGGAAGTTATGTCACCAGGAATAGATCAGGGACGGGGGAAGTGGTGGAGGGAAGAAGGCAGTGGTGTGGCCCCTGTCCCCTCTTCTCCCTCCCCCACCACCTTGATTTCTGGTCCACCCAATATTTAAAACAAACTGCCTGGAAGTGGCAGCATCATTTCTATTCAGGCAGCAGTGAGGCTGTCACTTGCTTCCTGGTTCATTATAATCAACCCAATTCCTTCTGAAATTTTCATTCCATGGGTGTTAACAACCCTCTCTCCTTTTTAAATAGCCTTAACATTTGACTAATCAAGCTATTCTTTCTTCTGAAATACTACTCTTAGTTGTTCCTGGTAACGTAACTCCTATTTCACAGCCCTGCAGACTGTTTTTAACTTGAGCTAAAAGTATTAAATCAGCTGTGGGAATAATTTTCAGCAAAGCATTGGATGCACTGTCAAGATGCTCAAGAAGGCTTGATTTTGTTTTATGAACCTGAAAAAAGATGTACAGTTTCATCTAATCATTACTGGACTAAAGAAACAATATCTTTTGATTATTTTTGCCTAGTTTGTTGCATTTTCTATATATATAATGTATAATATAGCAAAATAATGCACATTCCAATAAAGTTAGATTTGCTTTTTCTTCAATCTTAAACTGAATAGTATAACCTTAGGCCCCTAGCATATTAGTAAAGCTTCTCATTTCTTTTTACCTTGAAAAAAAAGATATGTTGCATTATATGTGATGATGCACCTCATCATCTGCACTCCTGTTTTCAAAATCCTAGGCCCACCCATGAGTGTCACCCTTAGCATTTAGGTCAAAGGCATAACACCAGGGTCTGTGCCTGAGGCAGCAGTGGTAGCAAGGGCAGTGGCAGGGGTCAGGCCAGCTGCTATGGCCGTGGCTGTGGCAACTGGGCTAGCAACAGTGGCAGCTGCCATTCATGTGACCTCCTTCTAAGTAGGTGCCATGGGCTGGTGTCCCCAGCCCCAACCACTTGTGCTACTGATTCATGTAGATGGCTGGTTTGCACAAATGTTGGCAGGAATAGCTCAGTGGTTCTCAACTATTTTAGACTCAAGGCACCTCTCCATAACTTTTATGAATTGAGTAGCACCCCATTTCAGAAACTGATTATTGTATTATAGTGTTTACCTGTTTAAAGAGGGGCCAGGAAAGATGAGGAGTGGCCAGCAGGGAAGAGCCTGCAAGTCACTGAGTGGAGGGGAGGAGGAGCTGGAAAGGAAGAGCCTACACTTAACTTCCATGAGGGAGCTTGTGCTTATCTCCCTTATCTCCTTTCTACCTGCAGTACCCTGGTTGCGAATCACTGGAATAGCTGGGTTTTTTGCATGAATACTGTATTCACAGGTGAACAGGATATTCCTGCATGAACAATAACATTCACTATTTGTTTTGCACTATTTACTTTTTTCTTTTTTACATATTTTATTCTCCTTTTTTAAAGATTTCCAGTGAAAGAGCAAGGAGCAAAAAACCTGTGAAACTTAAGAAACCACATCACACATGATAAATAATAACTAAAAAATCAGCATGAACAGATCAACGACCCATATACTGGAAACTGTTCATTCAAGCTATCTGCAGATACTTACCTACAGCAAAATCATAATCAGTCCACATGGGGAGGAAAACATTTGTCAGGTAGTTAAATTACAAGTTTTTTAGACTCTCTCTCTTTGTGACTATGAAATGCAGTCAGCATTTCTTTAATGAATTTAAACATCCTACCTTGAAATGCACTATAAAAAATACCATTGAAATTTCCAATTTCCCAGAACAGATTTGGGTGTACATTTATACATGAGGTTTTCTGTGACTGACAGATCTTGTTCAATTACTGAGAACTCCATATTTCCAGACTGAACCGGCAAAGGTCTCATTGTAGTATGTACTGTAAGCTACAGTATATGTCTTATTCTGGAATTCAGATGTCACACACCTGCCATTAGACACAATGCACACCTTTTTATAGTCGGTACAGCTGCCTGGAAGGCAGAACAAGAGATGAATAACCATATTCTAACCTATTTTATAGGCTGTGAGATTCCTACATTGCACAGCTACTTCAGATATTAAGACAGAATAACTAAGTTGAAATAATGTATACTAGATAGTATCTAGTACTGTTATTAAGTGAGTAGCACATATGAATAAAAAAATATGACAATAAGTAAGATCCAAATAAATTAATGTTTTGCCTTAGAATTCTTTATGTTTGGTAACTATTGCTTGTGCTGATGATATAACACATGCTGACACCAAATATCAATTCTAGGTAAATCCAATTAAGCCCAGAAGCAAAACAGCTGGATTAGCTGTTCACAGCATATATTATTTTTCTTCCATTTACTTTGTCTTTTTGCAAATGAGCCTTTTAACGTGAAAAAAATAGCTATCAGGTTTCCATTGCTTATCAATCTTGGCAGCCTAAAATGAAGGGGAAAAAATATTTTTTCTTTTGTTGTAAAATGTTTGATAAAAAAACTTACTCCTCTTCCCAACTGCAAGTATGTTTCCCCCTTATATGCAAAGGTCATTGGGACTGTATTTATCACAAACATCATATCAAGGCACTTTAATTTTTCCAGAGGGTGTATAGTGCATAATTATATTAAATATGGTCTGGGGTTTCTGGTCTTTCACAACACTAAATAAAATGAATATGTTATTGGCAAGACTGTGAAGTTAATAAACAGTAATCAGTACTTGCATAATGTACAAATAGCATTGATATACCAGACACATATTATTTAACTAACTCTTTGCCTATTATTTTAATTAATGATATAGATGCTGACATAAAGCACAACCTATATATTGAAAATCCATACAAGATACTCTTGTAAATATGCAGATAATTGCAAATTTTAATGATCAATTCATTTATAACATTCAATCCATGAGATACTAAATGTATGAGGAATTGATCTCATTTGCACTAGTTTAAAACCACAGTAGTGACACACTGCCAGATTTTAATGCATGAGCCCTACAAAATCCTTGCATAACAGTTTGACAAAATATTCACCACAAATCCCCCTGCTTTGTACTACCAATTTCTGTTCTCTCTTTCCTCACAGAAATGCACTAATTTCATATTCTTCCCTTTCACTGAGTCCACACATTGCTCTTTATCAACCCTTAGAAATCTCTAAATTTCTCTCCTACATCTTTTATTTCTTCCTCATGCGGCAGTTAAGAGGCCAACTCCTCTTTGTAAAACAGTCACACATGAGGCTTTGGAAGTAGCCTCCAGATCAGTGACCCAGAGTCAAACCAAAGGAACAAGTGAACACAGCGACAACCAACATCAGACTCAAGGGGTGATAATGAACCATCAAAAATAATTTTACTGCTGTATAATGTCTTCTAAATTATTTTTATTTTTAATAAATCCTAGTCCTCTTTATGATAACTCTCCCAGCCCTCTTTATGACGGGTTAGGAGGGAACTTAAAAAAACCCCAACAATATTTCTTCTTAATTGGAGGGGCAAGGTTGGCTTATTTGTCCTCGCCTCTTCTTTGTGGTGACTAGTGAGGTAAAAAATCAAGTCCTTACACTTGCAGGGTAGATGATACAGGGGTAGCAAAAGGAAACACTGCTTATATGTATTTCTCTTGTTTTCTTTGCCAAAGCTGCCTATAACCAACTATCTCTATAGAAAGCCTGAGCTTGCTCTTACTGAACTCAAAGTAAGTGGGTTTAATTGGGAGCAGGAATAAGGTCACTGTGTCCATGGGTCATGTTAAGAATACATAAGTACCATACCGGGTCAAACCAATGATCCACATGGCACAATATCCCATCTCCGACAGTGGCAGGGGTAGATACTACAGGGAAAGCATTGAATATAATAGAGCTGGAAAAGGGGTGGGCAAAATCTGACTGATGGGCTGGATCCAGCTCACCAACTGATTGGATCTGGCTCGTGGGTAGTTGTCCGCCAATTTATTGCGTCTGACCCACAGCTGCCCCCACAGCACTCTGTGTGGGACTAAGCCCCACCCTCTCCAAGGCATCCCACACTGTGCTCCCATCTGCATCTGTCAATGGCCCCAGTCCCAGCCCTGGCCAGCACACACAGCTTACTAACAGCTAGATGAGCAGTGCTGGTGGGCAAAGGGGATGGAAGAAGGCCAGGAGCTGCAGCTGGAGCTGGAATCCTGAATGCTGGGGCAGGAGCTGCTCAGCTGCAACTTCCCCTGGCCTGGTGGAGCATGTAGTACCGGGCATGCATTCCCACAGCTGCCGCTACCGCTGCTGCTACTCCCCTGTGCTATCTGATGCCCAGGGCAGCACTGCAGGGCCAGGAGGAGGAAAAGGATGAGCTGCTAGAGGTCAGGAGACCTAAGTAGTATCAGGGTGGGTGTAGCCACACCAGAAGCAGCACCACCAGGAAGATGTGCATGCTGGCCAGGGCTGGGGTCATTGGCAGGTGTGGGTGTGAGCATGGCACAGGCCATCCCAGGCAGAAGCAGGTGGGGCTTGGCCCCATGTGGAGTGCCACAGGAACAGCCCTGAGCTGGATGGGGGGTTGGCAAACTGTATCTGCACTGCACTGCCTGAGTAACCTCTGCTGCACTCAGCCCCTGCTCCTCGTCCCTTCCCCCACTCTCAGCCAGCTCCCGGGACCTAGAGCAGGCAGCCTCCCCCACACACATGAACACCTGCCCTCCATTATCCCATCACACCCCCACCACTCCCCCCCC
>NW_017728992.1:52454381-52461531 GCF_001723915.1 Gavialis gangeticus | reverse complement strand
TCTCCCCCACACAATACACAAAAAACTTTATTTCAAGCTATTATGATATATACACTACTATATATCTATCGATCGACTGATCGATAGATACATATACTGTCTCTATATAGAGAGAGAGAGACAGAGATAATATTTTATATATATATATATACAGATACACTCTGTCATATATATAATATACTACTTTGTGTACACTACTCAAAAGCACATAAATCAAGACAAAAATTAATTTTTTTAAATAAAATTAAAATTAATAGATGCTTGGTATTTAGTATATAATTCGTTTTTTTTTTAATCTATAACTTAAAATGGCATCTTCTGAAAGATTTTGTGTGTGGCCCTTGACAGCTTACCACAACTCATTAAGTGGCCCACCAGCTGAAATAATTGCCCACACCTGACCTAGAATGATCTATTCCCTATCTATTACCCTCCCTGGCATCCACCATTATTGATTTAGAGATGCCAGAGGAAACATCTCCAAACATTCTCTTCATCAGCTATTTAGAGATCTGTCATACATTAATTTATAACAGTCCTTTTTTGAACTTGGCTATGTTGTCTATCTCTACCACCTCCTGTAGCAATGAATTCCACAGATTAAATCTCTTGCATAAAAAAGTACTTTCTTGTGTTAGTTTTAATCCTGTCTTCTACTAATGTCAGTGGGCGCCCCCTGGTTCTAGTATTCTGAGACTTGGTGAACAACAGTTCCTTGTTCAATTTGTCCATTACCTTCATGACTTTATAGACCCCTATCATACCCCTCCTCATCTTTCTTCTTTGCAAAATGAAGAATACTAGACTTTTTAGTCTCTCCTGGTATGGCAACTGCTCTATACCCCTGATCATTTTCATTGCCCGTCTCTGTACCTTTCTAATTCTATTCTATCCTTTATGAGATGCAGAGACCAGAATTGCATACCGAATTCAAGATATGGCTGCATCATAGATTTGTAAATGGCGTGATGATATTCTCCATTTTGTTTTCAATTGTTTTCTGTGGCAGGACACTGGTAGTGCCTGCCACTTTAAGGACTGGGCCAGGGAGGGGCAGGTGCCTGATGAGGGTGACCATATTAAGAGATAGTTGCCCTCTTTCCCAGCTTGATGCCCTCCAACCCTGAGGCTCTCAATTTCTTCAGCAGAAAAGGAGCTGCTAGAATGGAGGTAGGAGTGCTCTGCAATGTCACCGAAAACCTCATCTGCAAACCTCTTTGTTTCCCTTAGCTGCTCTAGTTCCACCACCGTAACCTGGAGAGAACACACTTGCTATTTAAAAAGTATTTCAACATTCAGATACTTTATGAAAAGAGAAAACATTTTTTTGCTTAATCTTCAAAGACATTTCTTTTTTCATAAGGCACAAAGTGAGAATAGACTACATACAAACTGACTACTGGTGACGCACCATGTATTCATCTGGCTTGTAATGGCTTATTACTTTTCGTGCCTTAATGTTTATGCCAACCCAGAACAAAGGAGAAAGGTTGCATTCTGTTATGAAAATTCTGCATGGAATGTGCTTCCTCATTATGCTGTAATTACCTAGGTAAGCCATTGCACTTAGATAGCTTCTGACTCTTACATCAGCCTCCCTATGAGCGCTACAGGTAAAGGAAAAGCAATCCTTGTCAGCAGTCAAAGCCAGAGGTGTAGTGTGTGTACTGATTGTGCAGGGGTGTTCTCACCACTGTAAACCTCTCAGATAATGCCCAAAACTGACACCCCACACGCTGTACTCTACTTATGCTACTGGTCAAAGTGGTGGGAAGTCAGAAGCTTGCATAAAATTCCCCAAACATTCCAATCTTGAATACTGTGGCTAAAGAAAGAATATAAGATGTAATGATTTAAATATATAGATGAATACAATACAATACAGCGTCAATATTACTGACTCAAGATCATATTATAAGAAATTGTTTGGGCAAGTCCAATTCATATTTTAATTTCTCTCCATCTTTAGAAAGGAGTGTTTCTAAAGTTGAGTTGGCTAATTAACTCTGCAGTAAAACATCACAGTCTACACATGTGCTGGTATTAGGCCACAGTAAACTACTTAAGTCTGCCACAGGATAGTACTATCGGGGACAGGACAAGCCTATGGTGGAGTAATTTACTCTACTGAAATGCAGGTGTAGATTGTGACAGGAACTGGCTGGGGTATGCCTAAAATGCAGGGGCTGCCTGCTGCCTAGCTCCACACTTTAGCACCCTTGTGCCTCAGCCATCCCCTCTGCTGTCTGATGCCACAACCTAGAACCTGAGGCTGACTCTCTGGGCCCCCTGCCAGCCTGCAGGTGCTCTGCCCCAGCTCAATGTGCTGCAATCCTGGGAGCACATGTAAATGCTGTGCCCATGAACAGTTTTCTCCAGCATATACCAGTTTTCTCCAGCATATCCTACACCAGAGTTTATCACATCACCTTAATGTCACATGTAGATGCACCCTCTAGGTATATAAGTGCATCTATGATAGGAATAGGCTTACACTCTGTAAATATGAAGATGTCTCTGCAATACAGTGGGTGCAATGATATATCCAGAAGTATTAATAAATTGTTCCTACATTTTAGTCAGGTAACTCAGACCATGGGCAGGCATTACATTTGTACTAGGAAAAACTCCTTTTCCCTAGTACAAGAAACTAGTACACAGGCATTAAAGGGATTTTTAATTTTCCAGGAAAAGAAAAGCTCTTCAGTGAAAATATTCTAGCTCTTTAAACCAGCAGCTTCTTAGGAAAGAGTTTTCTAGCACAATCTGTAACACTTGCATGATTCTCTTGGGGTCTCAAGTACTTGCAGTATCCCACAGTCCTCTGCTCTCCCTCCCTCCCTTCTGTAAGAGGGATACAATAAGGGAGAGGACTGGTTTCCTGATATCCCACCCAGAAGTGAGCAGAGCGTTGGGAACCTACTGCCACACTTGAACAATGCCAAGCTTTGGTGTTGGCTACTGCCAACATTTGAACTCTCCCAGAGAGTCCAAAAATGTTTCAGAACTGTTCACATGATTGCACCAGTGTTCCCTCTCTGTTGAAAAGACTGGGTCTCAGGTTCCCCAGGGACTGTTCACATAGCAGTACCAGTGCTTCCCACCCCATGAACAGACCAGGGTCTCTCCAGGTCTATACAAAGGGCAGGACACGCTCCCCCACAGCTTGGAGAATCTACAGGATGGTTTAACCAGTGGTGCCCTCACCCTTACACAGACCTGGGTCCCTCTGGGTATGTGCAAGGAATGACATTGCTTTGTGCTGCCCTTTGAAAAGTACCGGGGGGAACTTATTACTGTTCAGAGGGTGTTGTGGATTCTACTGATTGATCAGCTCTCAAAAGTCCTGGCATTGCTTAAGAGGGGGCACTGATTCCTGCACCCCATCCCCTTTCCCAGCCTTAGTCTCAGGACTCCCCATTAAAAAATCATGAGATCCATAAATTCATCTGGATCTGTATACGGGTTATTCATTTTATATATATATATATATATATATATAATTTAATAACATTTTAAAGTATGTCATAACATTCATAAAATAAATTGTTAAAAAGAATGGTATTAGACTCTCTCTGAAAATCATTTAAAGAATTTACTATTTTAAAATGATCTTACTTTAAATACCTGTCAACATTTTTTAACTAGGGATATTGTAAAATGCAGCTTTCACTATCACAGCTTCTCTTTTATTTCCTCTGATGGCTTGTGGCCTAAAAATAACTATATCATGGAAGTTCTGAATGCCCCAGAACAATTACCTGGTGAATCTCAGTACGAATTAGCCATTGATATTGTAGAAGCAACTGAATGTGCATATTCAAACTGTTATTATTCTATAGCACTAATTGATTACTATAGCAAATGACCTGAAGTAGCCTTACATCACACAATAGCACTAATTTTGTTACTGCTTATTCAGGATTATCAATATGCCCAAACTATTCTCTTATAACTACATTACTCTCCTACAGGAAAGTTATATTCAACAAAATGGAAGAACTGAATATTAATTTGAGTTATTTTTACCTTTATATTCAGCTATGCACCTGACCAGGAATAATTTCCTGTAGCATTTTTTTTTCAATATTTAGAAAAATGTTCCCATTCTATGTCAGTATAAAATTAAAAAAATTCTAAAACTTTTCTAAACTAAATTTTCTAAAACTAAAACTTTTCTAAACCTTTTGTGAAAAAATGGAGTGGAAGATTTTGGAAAAGGAAAGACTTAAATCTTAGTCTCCCATATCCCAACTGAGTTATCAAAATCTTTCCTTACCCTGCTATCTCCCCCCATCCCATAATGAGTTTTGACCAGAATTCCATCCTTGACTTGAGAATTCTTTTCACAAAACCTTAAAAAACTTCACAGAATTATAGAAACCAAGTATAAAAGAGACTTTAGGAGGGTATCTGTTCCAAACCCCTATTCAAGGCAGGATCATATCTATCAAAACCAACTCAGGAAAAGATTTGTTTAACTTGCACTTAGTCTTCCAATCTTGGAGCTCCCATAATCTCTCTAGCTGCTCTCTAGCTAGCCTGCCCAGCCGCCTGCCTGATACACCATGCCACTCCGCCTCCTCACCAGACTCTGGCCCAAGACTTTTGACCAATCAGCTGGGACTGGGCTATGGAATCCTGGAGTGTCCCAGCCAGACTGGGATGTTTTGGAGCCAAACTGGGATCCCAGCCAAACTGGGATCACCCTACATTTAAGGCCCAAATCTGTAACAAGCTGAGCACCCTAAATTCCTAGTGAAACTAACAGAAGTTGAGCATACTTAAAATCCTGCAGAAGGCAAAAATTACAAGTTATAAGGCAAGTTTTGGCCTGTGAATTGCAAAATAGTTAAATACCTCTCCATCTATGATTACGATGTAGGCTAAGTTTGTCCTTATGACTATGGTAGTTTTGAAGTGATGTTGTAGCCATGATGGTGTAGGAATTAAAAGATATCACTCACAAAAGTCCTTGCAGTTTTAAGCCTGTGAATTGCAAAATAGTTAAATACCTCTCCAACTATGATTAGGATCAGTGTAAGTTGTGTTAAAAACATGGCAAACTTGAATCTCCTTGTGCTACATGTGATACAGCATGGTAATGATAGAGCACTGTAGGAACAAAATGATATTTTCTGTCCCTATACATTCCTAACATATAGAGAGAGAAAAAATGCACTTGCATGTAAAGGATCAATTCTAAATAGAGTTTTCTATTTTATCTATATTTAAGAGATCTATTAGAAAACTGGTTTCTCTAAATTACAGGACATACCAGACCAATGAAGAATTAGCTTTTCATAAATTCTAAAAAGTATATTAACCTTTGTTTCTCACAGTTTACTATACTTTTTCACTTGAAACATTTTATTCTGTCTATATTTGGCCTTGCAATATCCTCTCATGCTGCTTTAAATTGAAGTTTTGCACCCTCAGATAAATGTAAAGCTAAAGTGCAACCTGTTTGTAGAATATCAATTTCCTATTAGTTTTGCAGCCTAAGCACCATCTTTAAATGAAGTATGCACTTAGGCCTATCCTGTTTTAATAACTATAAAATAAATGCGGTAGATATGTCTTCAGCTGATTTAGGCATATGATTTAGGCAGTTTATTGAAAGCATGTGACTACAGTTGTATTTCATCATATTCAAAATAAAAAAGCAATGCCATGACTTCTACAATACAGCAAAATACCCCAAATCCACAAAACTGTATATAAAAACTCAGTACAACTTACTCAACTGTTAACTATACCTTAGAGGTAGTTTAATTTAGATCAGGTCCAAAAAACTGATCTAACTGAACTTCTGTATAGTTCCCAGGGCTGGGAAAGCTCAGCCATTGGCCCCAACTCTGAGGCTGCACTTTTCCTACTCCCCTTCCCTGGCACTCCACTATTTTTAGCCCCCTGACCCCTTGCCCCACCCTCAGGCAGACAACCACCCATCTTGGACCAGTGCACCCCCCGCCTTCATCAAGCTCACTAAACCCTTGTCCTGCAAGTCCCGCCTGGTGCCAAGTTTACCAGCATTCACTGATACTGGGAGCCAAGAAAGTAAGTTGGGGTGGGGGGCGTGGGAAGGATCAGAAGGGGAGATGGTTTGTTGGGAGGGTTGTTGATCTGGGGCTGGGAGGCTCAGGGGCCCCTGACTGGGGGGGAGACCCCCATGCTGAAGCCCCATTATGGACCCCGATGCACCTGAATCCCACCAAAGGTCCCACTTGCCTCGGCAATCCCTCCAAATTTACCAATTAATCCCTCCCATCCTGATTTACCTGAGATTGGGTAGCCATTTCTAACTTGCTCTAACCCCTCACTAACCTCTCTGAATCTCTGTACATAACCTAAAACTAACTTCCATCACACAGCCCCACTAGGTATTTGTTAAGAGGTTTATACTCAGCACATCTCAATGAATAATAAAATAGTTTCTCAATTTATAATTGCTCCTTTTGATAATGTCTTAATAAAGACATTTGTTCTTGATGCAAAGAATTTTCACAAAAACATGTAATTGAGGCATCACCAAAGACATTTTTTTCATTTACACAAAATCCAGTCTTCAATAAACAAAACAAAATAATTTTCTATTATTTTCTCCAAGAGCCTCTCTAATGAAAGCACCCACAGTGTCTTGTGTATTCAGCATCCTAATTCAGCATTCAATGTGCTTTAGTTAAGCGCCCCTGCTGCCATTTTGAAGCATGGGGGTGTTAAATATATGAGATGCGGAAGCTGCTTGAGCATGCTAAATGGCATGCTGTAACAGATTCAATTAATCAAGTCTGCTCTGATGTGCTGTAATTGTAGCTGGTTGGAGCAGCATCCCTGCATGTCTATAGGTACCTCCACTGACTGACCTGCCAGTGTTGATTTGGTTTTACAGGAGAAAGTTCCTAGCTTTTGATTCACTTAACAGGTCACCAATGATCTTTCCTTAACTACTGTCTAAAGATGTGGGCTCTTGATATTACTGCAACTTGAGACCATGACAATGACACAATCAGAATGATTTTAAGGAGAAATTTCCCTCCAGCCTCTCTTATTACAAATGAGGCTGCATTTACTCTTTGCATATGTCTGGGAAGCCCCATAAAACACAATTTTTGGCTGTAACTGGTGTAGCTGGTGATAAGTCCTATTT
>NW_017728992.1:52444346-52449381 GCF_001723915.1 Gavialis gangeticus | reverse complement strand
AGTCCCACAATGTGGGGTGCTTCACTAGCACCCACCTTTACAGCGCCTCTCTAGGGCACCCCTTTGTGGCCTCCTCCTTTGCTACAGCCACCCCAAACCTTGCAGACTTACTTTATTCTTTTCTGGGCCCTGGGTATCTGAGCCAGACTGAGTGTCTAGCCCCAGCCTCACTCTTATATGGCCCTTTCTTCTCCTTTTCTTGCCACAATGGAACTGCATTTTGACATTTATGCCAAGGACTTTATCTTTCCATCCTATCTTTTGGAAACAGGT
The DNA here is from genome assembly GCF_001723915.1 of Gavialis gangeticus. Taxonomy (NCBI): domain Eukaryota; kingdom Metazoa; phylum Chordata; order Crocodylia; family Gavialidae; genus Gavialis; species Gavialis gangeticus. The sequence goes on along the minus strand of NW_017728992.1, from coordinate 52,449,108 downwards.
CTATTTGTGTGCTCCTGTTTTCCTTCTGCCACTAGCACTAGAGGAGTGATGATAATCCCCACTTCAAACTTTTCATATTCCAAACCACTGTTTTGTCCACCCACAACACTGTCTTTTAGCTTGGAATCAGGCAGTCCGTATTTCTCCATCTCTATAATCCCTCCACTGGATTTAAGTGATTACTCATATGAAAACAGCTGCCCGGGCATGCTAGAGCAGATGCCAATTCCATCAGCCATAAAAAGACCTCAGATCTACAGTATACCGACAAGTACATACTGCTGTCCCAACTGCTTTTATCTAGTACAGTACAAGATGAATTACATATTAAATTGCTTCTAATGCAATGCCGCTTTAATATACACATGACTGTACCTTTCAGCACAGCAAACCCTATGCCAAACTTCCTTCATGTGTCTTTTAACCCTATAAACATTTTCATAAGCAATAAGAAGAAAAATTAAATACTCTCTGTTAATACATAGTTATGAAGACCTATTTGCCACACTAGGTGAGATGCATGAAGAAAAAAAACAGTAGATATTTTAGGTGATGATTTTGTAATTTGTTTGACAACATCATTCCCCTTTCCTTTCATATATAAAATTATGTAGTAAGTGTTAATGATAAGTCCCTCACATAATTACTGCATTTTCCTATTTAAAGAAAATGGGAAATGCATAATTAAATTCAATTTCCTAAACTGCATTTGCAATTCTCACAAAATAACCTATCATTTCACCAATTTTCAACAGAGATTTAAGTGAAAATTGGGGTGGTGGAAATTCATATCACAAGTTTTTCATACAACAATGTAACAGTGGTGTGCTATAAATTATTACTTGAAATATTTAAAGCCAAAAAATAAAAAAGAAAGTATAATAGTTATTTTAAAGGAGTGTCCTTTGGGCCTCATAAAGTACCATCAATGTAGCATCTATGCACAGCCTTGTAAAAATAACCTATGTTAAACAAATTATGTTTTTATTTGTTTTGAAGGAGGTAGAGGAGGATGCTTTTCTCAATAAATGTTTGGAATCCTCCACAATGAGTGTGAATGATTGAGATTCCTCGTTAAAGTTGCACAAAAAGGTATTGTAACAAACTGATATCTTCTGTATCTATATTGAGACAGAGGAGAATGTTTCCAATAAGTATTATTCAATCTTTGCTAAAATTCTAAAAGAAATCCTGCAGAGAAATTCCACGGAGAAAAATCCTGGCTGTACTGAAGTCTATCACACATTTTCTGTTGATTTACATACTGTATGAAACAATTTCACCACTGATTCAGGTCTTCAGAGAAAGCTTTTTATGGCCCAAATATGAGTAAGATCATCAGAGTGTAATTTGGAGAGGCAAAAGGATCTAAATCAGTTACCAATGACATTGAACTGCCTGACAGTAAAAGATCCTGCCTTTAGTTAAGAGTTGGCGGAACCTGGAATGGAGCGGGGGCAGGAAAGGGTCAGAAAAAGCTCTTTGTGGCCATGGACACCTTTTTGTTTAAAAAAGTTACAAGAAGAAAAGGGAGCAAATCCACGCTGTACTAGCTAAGTTTTCATTGCTTCATTAATAACTTTCCCCTTACATTTATTTACCCAGAAATATATTATATTTCATCTCGCCATGCCAAGAAATCTGGTTAGTAAAAATGCCAGATTCTTTTATTTGATTTTATTTGATTTCATTAGGGACCATCAGCCTTGCTGCTTAAGTGCCCGGCTACTGTTTGCAGTTAAACATTCATTAGGGAATCCCCAGTGGGTTCATTTGTTTCACTGAGGTCCAATTACAGTGCCACAAAAGCAGTTTTTGCAGCAATTAGCTGATTTTTCCTGTTTATGTTCTGTCTCTTTAGGAAGAGGACTATTTTGTGGAGGTCAGATTTTTAATTAGGCACAATTTAGGGCCAATAAGAAAACTGATAATTTACTAAATGGCTGTGGTGGACTTAACTGCTCAGAGCAGAGGTAAATAACACAACAGGGACACCAGAAATATGCTCTCCTGGTGTGCATAGCTCAGAGCCCTCTAATGTAAGGAATAGATTATGTGTTAAATGGCTGTCATGGGCTGCACTGGCTTGCATATAGTACCAACAGTGTAACCTCAAGAGCCACCACATTAGTGTACATGTTTAGAGAGACATCATGTTGGTCTCACACCCAAGCAGAAGTTTTGACTTCAAGTAGTTGCAGACTCCCTTGTGATAAAAGATAAGATTGGTCTTCTTACAGACAGTCAGTATTGTTCACATGACACTGCAGTAAGCTAGTAGCATCCAAATGGTTCTGGGAAGTACTGAGCATCTTGGTTCAATGATGGAGTTGCTTCTTGTCTACCTCCAGTTCTAGGCAGGTCTCTGTTTTGCCCAGAAAAAAACTGCATTAAACCAACATGTGTGTGGTTTTAGACCCTGGGAACCAAATGGCACTGTACTAGTAAACAAACAGTAAATGTTCAGAAGGAGCTGGATTATATTTTCACAACTTCCAAAGACACCCTTAGAGGGTAAGCAGAACTGTTACCTTGGAACTTTTTCATACCAAATTTCTGATGGTGGAGTTGGATATGAAATGAAATCACAACAAACATTTCTATAGAGAATCACAGCTGGATGAAAGGCTGCTCCTTTACAGGAAATGGGTAAGAAAGGCCAGCAGGTCACTGTTTTTTTTTCTTATAACCTTTGACATAGCCCTCAATTGCAGAGTCATAAGCAGACAGGGTAAAGAAGCAGTATCAGCTGACAGCATAACTTATGAACACTTCAGTTCAATTGCCAGTTTCCACTTTTGTGAGGGCTTACTAGGAGTTAATTTTGACAAAGAAAAAAATCTTTCATATATGGTAATAATAGTTGGGAAATAAGTACAAGTAAGTTACTTGCTTACATAGAGAGCTATCACTTGATAGCACTGCACCAGAGTCCAGACAAAAAAAGATAACACTAGGACAATTAGCTGTCCATTTGAAAAAAATTGTCACCTGGTGTAAACAAAAAAGTATGCTTATACCAATCTAATCAGTATTTCTGTTTATATGGATTAGTGGACATATTATATAAACCCCTAAACCAGAGAAATTTTGTTCAGTCCAAAGGAGGATTACCTCTGAAAGAGTCAAGGGTAAAACTCTACCAGTGTTAAGTCACACCAGTGTAAATTTCATTTGTCCATTTGACTCTTGGAGTAATAATGATTTACTTAGTGTAAAAAGTCTCTTACCTGCAGCTTTACCGTGTAAGAACAAGCTGCTATAGCAGCTCATATTACAATTGCACATCTGTGCCTTCCTGATCCAAGTGTAATATACATCAGTATGCAAATTCACTGAAAACAACACAAGGCTTTGTGAATTTCTAGCCACATCCTTTATTAGAATTCACTAGAAAGAGTGTGAAAAATATTGGGCTGCCTTTACAATTACTGTAGCTTTGAGCATCACTTCTGCTTGTCTTCTTTCTTTCATTCCACGCAACAAGCTCTTTGTCCTACTGTGCATTGTTACAACATAATCACGTCTTGGAATCTGGGTTCAAATGTCATTCAAATGAAATCTAGTGATTTCCAGGAATCTTTAAAAAGTCTTGATGAAAATATTCCTAATATGAAATGAAGTCATTGTAACAACTCTAGTAAGGTATTCAAATAAATTTTACAAATTGCAGATTCAGAATATGTTTATATAGCAGAGATAAAAAGTTTAAGGAAGTGACAGCTAGAAAATGCTAGATCAAGAGCTCACTATAAATTAAAGAGATCAAATTTTGAGATGCCTGGAAATAAATTTCAGATCCACATGTTAGGGGAGTTAAGTATTTCCTCTTCAGTCCCAGGAGGAAGCTGTTTTGCAGATTTGTATGAAATTTAGGGTTCTTTGTCCTAAATTATCTATTACAATGAAAGTTCTGTTCAAATTTATAGCCTGCTTGTTGGCTGTGATCTCTTCTCTAATTAAATCTTGTTCTGAAGAGACAGTCATTTTTTGCTTTCTTGATTTTTATCCTCATCTGCTCATCAAGCATGAATATCAAAATGCATTTTTAAAGTATCTAGTATTTTCCTAAACAATTGCCACATTTTCAAAAGTCTTAAAACAAACTTTCAATATCAATGTAAGAGGGGAAGAACCCAGCATATAATGGGCTGCACATGTCGCAACATTAACTCCTAAGTACTTTGGAAACTTAATTTCATTTGGAATACAGCTTGACTTGCAAAGTACTTAAGCTGGTAATTGTAATATAATAAAAGGCTTAGTTTTTCTGTCTGTGTGTCTATCTGTCCATAATGTGGGGGCCAACTACACATGTGCCTGAGAGAGGGCAGGCAGCAACTGGCTGCATGGGCCCTGCCCCCTCAGGCAGGGAGCTGGAAGCAGAGGGAGCCCTTGGGCTTTAAAACTGTATTGACTTGCCCCAGCTCCTGTCAAAGCTGATAGGAGTCAGGGACAGTAGGACCCAGGAGGAGCCTCAGCAGGACTGAGCAGCCCATCCCACCACACCCCACCCCAGCAATTGCACTCCCTGACTGCAGGTACTGTCGGTACCATGTCACCCGGCTGCATTGCAGGAGCGGGGAGCATGGAGCCACTGGTAGGGTGTGGGTATGTGTGGTGTGTGTCTTGCATATGCACCCAGGGGCAGAGTGGGTGGATGTGGTTGTGGATCCAGGGGCAGAGCGGGTGTGCAGCCAGGGGCAAAGTGGGTGGGTGGGCATGGTTTTGGACCCAGGGGCAGAGTGGGTGGGTGGGGGTG
>NW_017728992.1:52442898-52444186 GCF_001723915.1 Gavialis gangeticus | reverse complement strand
CATGAGGGGTTAATATGCACCCCACGTACCCACCCCCCACAATATAAAAGAGTAAAATTTCATTTTAAGCTATTGTGCAATCACCTCTAGGTACACTACACAAACACATGTAAATTGGGTCAAAAATATTTTTTGAAATCAAATTAATGAATGCTGTAGATGTTTTCTTTTTAGAATATAATTTGGTATTTTCTGGTTCCAAGATGGCACAACCTTGCTGAAATGAGTGCTTCTGGGGGCAAGGGGAGAGACTTCTGGTGGCAAAGGTCATAGTTTCATAGTTGGTAGGGTCAGAAGGGACCTAAGGGATTATCAAGTCCAACCCCCTGCCATGGTCAGGAAAGAATGCTGGGGTCAAATGATCCCGGCTAGGTGATTAACCAGCCTCCTTTTGAAGACCCCCAGGGTAGGAGCATGCACCACTTCCCTTGGAAGTTGTTTCCAGATCCTAGCCACACTGACTGCGAAGTAGTGCCTCCTGATATCTATCCTGAATCTACTCTCAGTCAACTTATGGCCATTATTTCTTGTTACTCCCGGTAGTGCTCGGGGCAACAGGGACTCTCCCATAGACCTGCTGGTCCCCCTTGGCCAGTTTGTAGACGGCCACCAGATCCCCCCCAGCCTTCTCTTGTGAAGGCCGAACAGGTTCAGGTCCTGTAGCCTCTGCTTACAGGGCCTGCCTTGATGCCCCCTGATCATGCGAGTGGCCCTCCTTTGGACCCTCGCGATGCTGGCCACATCCCTCCTGAAGTATGGCACCCAGAACTAAACACAGTACTCCAACTGTGGCCTGACCAGTGTTGCACAGAGGGGGAGGATCACCTCCTTGGACCTGCCTGTGATGCATCTGTGGATGCACGACAAGGTGCAGTTAGCCTTCCTGACCGTGTCCCCACATTGGTGGCCCATGTTCATTTTGGCATCAATAAAGACTCCAAGATCCTTCTCTGCCTCTGCACTGATGAGAAGGGAGTTCCCCAGCCTGTAGGTATGCTGCTGGTTCTTCCTTCCCAGGTACAATACCTTGCACTTGTCCATATTATAGTTTCATAGTTTCATAGTTTCTAGGGTCGGAAGGGACCTGAGCAGATCATCTAGTCCGACCCCCTGCCATGGCAGGAAAGAGTACTGGGGTCAAACGACCCCAGTAAGGTGGTCATCCAACCTCCTCTTAAAAACCCCCAGGGTGGGAGCCTGCACCACCTCACTTGGAAGCTGGTTCCAGACCCCAGCCGCCCTGACCGTGAAGTAGCGCCTCCTGATGTCCAACTTAAACCTTCCCTCC
>NW_017728992.1:52437018-52442745 GCF_001723915.1 Gavialis gangeticus | reverse complement strand
TTCTCCTCTGCCCATCCTTGTAACCTATCTAGGTCCAACTGTAGCCTGTTGCTCCCCTCAATTGTGCCCACATCCCCCCACATCTTAGTGTCATCAGCAAACTTGAACAGGGTGCTTTTCACCCCCTCATCCAAGTCACTGATGAAGATGTTGAACAGTGCGGGCCCAAGGACTGAGCCCTGGGGGACCCCACTGCCCACATCCCTGCAGGTCAAAAAAGACTGGTCCACCACCACTCTCTGGGTGTGGCCCTTCAGCCAATTTGTGACCTATCTGACTGTGTAGACATCAACGCCACAGTCGCCTAATTTCTTAATGAGAATGGGGTGAGAAACAGTGTCAAAGACCTTCCTAAAGTCCAGAAAGACTACGTCCACCAAAATACCTGCATTCAAGGATTTTGTGACCTGGTCATAGAAGGTCACCAGGTTGGTCTGACAGGACCTGCCTTGAATGAACTAGGGGGCTGGTTGCCCCTAAGCATGATCCCCCCTGCTGGTCCCTCTTAAATGTGTTCCTGGATAATTTTCTCAAAGACCTTCTCCAGGACCAAGATAAGACTAATGGGCCTGTAGTTTCCTGGGTCCTCCTTCCTCCCCATGTGTCATGGGTTAGGGGGCAGGACTTCCTGTCACAAGCTGGCAACCAGGGGGTGGGGTACCTGCTAAGGGGTGGAGCTACCCATGCGGCCTTCAACAGCTTGCAAAACTTGGTCAGTGGCCCTCCGCCCAAAATAATTGTTCACCCTTGGTTTACACGGCTGACCCCAGAAGGTAAGTGGTGGGGGCATGTAAACTTTCCCTGAAATGCTCCGTCATTCATGACAGGCAATTAGCTAGTTAATAATAATCAGCCACAGAAGTAACAAAAGGACAAAGAATAATGCTTGGGTTTCAGAATGAATTCAGTAAAGAATGGGCATTTCAACAATCTTGCATGTGACTGAAATTTTTCCTTTCTTTTTCTCTTTTCTTTTTTCTTTGCCTAACACTTTACCTTGAGTAGATTATCCCAACATATTCCAAAATTCAAGTCTCTTGTCATTGCATAATCATGAACACACTTTTCTAAGCATTGGCAGCAGTGGTGGCAATCCCTCAATTTGATGATGATCTATACCATAGCTCACTGATGGGTCTTGAGATGATTAAGAGTTCAATCCTTGAGTAACATTTCCATCTGCAGAAGTTGCAGGTCTTTCCCCAGGAGAGAGTATACTGCAAGCTGGGATTCCTCTCCCTTTCCTTCTTCCACTCTCCCTTCTCTGTTTTGATGCCAAGATGCTTTACCTCAAAATGGGCTTCTACTTTGTTGAGGTTGCAGTGCCATTGGAGTTATGCAGCAGCCAGTTCCTCCCAATTCTTGATGTTTGCATCCATTTTTTGAGGTATACCTTCAATGTGTCTTTGTCATGTTTCCTCTGACCACTGTAAGATCTCAGGCCATTACGTAGCTGGGAGTAGAGCATTTTTGTTGAGAGCTGAGAATTAGGCACCTGAACACAATGTCCAGTCCAGTGAAGTTGGTGCTTGAGGATCACCAGCTTAATGCTAGTAGCATTGGCTTCAGCAGGTTGCTAACATCTGTGAGACAATCTTCCATCTGAAGTGAAGTATTTTCCAGAGGCATCATTGGTGATATCCCTTCAGGCTCTTGAGATGATGGCACCCACATTTCACATATAATTCTGTAGACAAAAGTGGGGATGATAACTGTTTAATAGATCTGGATTTTGGTGTCTTTCTAGAGAGCTAAGCATCAAGTAAATTACAAGATGATAGTACCAAAACATCAAGGTGAGAGGCAACATGCATAATACAAATGTATTTGCAGAGAGGTTAGTGATATCACCATTACACCATATCACATAGGTGTTTTGCAAGATGAGCAGGATGGAGAGACAGAACACATCTCTACAGAAGTATTTCTTAACATTTGGGTGGCATTTTCCTTTGCTTGCAAAAATACTATAAAATTCTCCACAAATTAAAAATTTTTACCAGTTTGATTTTAGATTACAGTATATATCCAAATCATCTTTTTAGTGTCTAAGTAAATCCAAACAAAACAATCTCATTTTGTGAACTTCTAAATTATGTGGGCAGTTTAAGTGGGAATGCTGATGTTGCTGGCACCTTTGTGGCATTCAGCTCATTCTGACAAACAAGACAGTAATCACATATTTAATTCCTTAGGTTGGATGCAGAGGAATAACTAGCAGGAGAGAGGGTGGGGAAGAAGGAGGGGGAGTAGGAGGTCAACGTTACTGTTGTGTATTGAGTGTTTGTATATATGTTCTGTACTTCATCAGGGTAGTTAGTTGGTGCTGGATTTATGACCCAGATACCTTGTCCTGAAGGCAGGACCAAACCCTCTCTTGACCCAGATAGTTTGTTCCAGGTGAACCAAAACCCCTCTCATGACCTCTCCACTGAATAATAGGCAAATTGTATTGATACACAGTGATAGCAGATAACAATAATGCAGGCAAGGCAAACAAAAAAACCTACCCCAATTCTGTACGTACCACTCCTAGAGCTGTTACAGAGGGAAGGTATGTCTTGCTAGTATGCAACCTTCACCCTGAGGTTCTTCCTTGAATGTCAGATGTCAGCAGCCTGGAGGCTGAGGGCCAAGGCCCACCTACCCACAGTGGGGTTGGTAATATGGGCTGGTGGTGTGCCTCTGTCCATAGTGGCCTCAGGTTCCCCTCTTGGGGTCCCTATGCTGCTCTAAAATCTCTCCTTTTGTATTCTTTATCCCCCTGAAGACTCTTCATTCCTGGGCATGGTTGATTGGTTTCCTTGTGGTAGTTATACTGTTCACGTTCTGTCCTGTCAGCATATATTTTTTTTTTTGTTCCAACACATCCATCACATGAACACATCTTAATTTGGTTATTTACCAGTCCTCCTAATTTGGCCTGTTCACCAAACCTGGAAATCTTAGGGACTCTACAGTATGGTACTGTGACCTAATGCCACCTTATCTCATGTTATGGAACAGTGTGGTACATGTCTTCAATTTTCCAGCCTGTGTATGCCTGCTTATCCATTGGCCTCAGTTACAGTGTCTGTTAGTTCCAGACACAGTGGGACTTGAAGGAATCTTTGTCACAACCAGGCTTTTAGAAATCAATTAACCCTTGCCATTTCCCTCAACCATTGTTCTAACGCAATATCTACTTTACCTACAAGCCAATTCCCTAAAGCAAACCTCTAAATATCATTTTGTAGCCATCAGTTAATAATAAAAATAGTTTCCTTGTTCTTCCCTTCATGATCTCTCCAGGACAAGAACCCCACAGATACACAATACTGGTGATGAGGATGGGATCCCTGTGAGTTGAAATGCTTTTATTGCCTTCAACAAGAGAACAAAAGAAGAAAAACTTGCAGTGATCCATGCTGCAAGTGAGAATGGGACAAGACTCTTTTCTTCCCATGTGCTGGCCTATGCAGTTGCCCTCTAATATGCTTACTTTGGGCCACACTGAAGAATTTGATGTAACCAATCCATCTACCTGAGACTCTTACACTAATAAGATTACTGAGAACAACGAGAAATGTGGCAGTGCTACTGAGCATCATGGTCTCAAAAAGCTTTCAGATTGTTCGCTTACTTATATCCTGACCAAACAAATTATACCACAAGAACCTTGTTGCATCCCTAGGGTTTTTGCCCCAGAGACATCATTCAAGGAAGAAAAGGGGAACCATCTTTAGTATTAACAAATAACTACACTTAATACTCAGCAGAAGAACAAACAGCAACACAAGATAATGCTGTTCAGGCAGCACCCTCTGATGAGGGAATACACAACATGCATTCGGACACTCAATACACAACAATTACCTTTCCTAGGAACTCAAAGTCCATGGTTGCTGCCGGCACAGAGTGGTCTGCCTGGCCCCAACTGTTGCTTCTGCTGCTGAAACAGTGGCAATGGGGAGTCTCTGCACCTGGCTGCCACTTCGCTGTGTAGTAGTGTGGTCTGTTCCTTCTGCCTATCATGGACTCCACAGAGAGTCGCCATTCTGGTGCTGGTGCCTTACTTGCTCATCCAAACTTGTGGTTCTCTTTGAATGAAATTTGTAGTAATGGGACTTAGAAAGAGAACATTATTGTCCTTGTTCAGATAAAATAAATCTAATAGCTCCATCTGAACTTACTTTGAGGCTAAAGATATATAATGGATTGTCCTTTTTCCCTTTTACTCTCCTTTTTTCCTTCTCTTCAGATGGAAAAGTACACGTGGAGATGAAGAACAGGACAGATACAGGTACAGACACACACACCATTTCTAGTTGAACCAGAAGCAGAAAATACTAGAAATCTCAGAGGACAAGCTATTCTATTGTTTATTTGTACTGCAGTTTTATATCCCAAAGAGGTCTAGATCATAGAAAAGTAGGGCTGGAAGAGACTTTACAAAGTAATGCAGTCCAGCCAAGGGTTTCTTGAGATCCTTTCAAGGCTGATATTCAATGTTAGCACTGTTAGATACGTAAATGTGATTCATAAGATAAACCCAGAGATTTCAACTACAAATTCAGTGTGTTAAAAACCTTCTGCCATGTTGTGTCCTTTCTAAGTTTCATGCAACAGAAGAATGTCCTATTATTTTTCTGTAGGGAAAAAATGACTGAAAACTAAAAACTGTCACTTTCCAAGCAGTTCCTTGAATCTAAAAAGGTAGAGAACCACTGGTCCTGCAGTTCTGCCTAACCAGTCCTTTCCCATTCTGTACATGGGCAACGACTCCAGATGACCATATTTTTCAATGCTTATTTGGATCTCCAAAACCTTTTCTCCTCTAGCCACCTCCTCAGAGAGAACCTCATGCATGGTAGACAGACACACTTATTAAAGGGACAACAGTGAACCTCTACAAGAATATGTAGAGTTTTGCAAGTTGGGCAGACCAGAACCAGATGAAGTTCAACATTGAGAAATGTAAAGTGCTTCACCTGGGGGCATACAATCCCCTACACACCTACAGGCTTGGCAACACAAACCTGACCGGCACTACGAATGAAAGGAACCTGGGGGTAATAATAGACCACAGTATGAACATTAGCCAGCAGTGTGACACTGTAGCCAGCAGGGCTAACAATACCCTGGCATGCATCAATCAATGCATGTCCAGCAAAACCAAAGAAGTGATTCTCCCACTCCACTCATCATTGGTGAGACCGCAGGTGGAGTACTGCATCCAGTTCTGGGTGCCACACTTTAACAGGGATGTGGTAAAGCTTGAGAGAGTCCAGAGAAGGGCCACACTTATGATCAGAGACTTGCGCAGCAAGTCATACAAGGGAAGGCTGAGGGATCTGGGACTCTTCAGCCTAAAAAAAGAAGGCTGAGAGGGAACTTGGTAGCAGCTTACTGCTACGTCAGAAGCATACATCAAGGGCTCAGTGAACAACTGTTCACCAAACTCCTGGAAGACAGTTTCAGGCTCAACATTAGGAAAAACTACTTCACAACTAGGGTTTCCAGATGGTGCAATAGATTCCCTCCAGAGGTGGTGCAATTGCCTACCCTGGAAATCTTCAAGAAGAGACTGGACGGTCATCTTGCTAGGGTCACCTGACCCGTCGTCTTTCCTGCCTGGTGCAGGGGGCTGGACCAGATGATCTTCCGAGGTTCCTTCCAGCCTTACAATCTATGAATCTATGAATATCCTATTGAAGCCAATGTAAAATTCCTATAAAACCTCTACTG
>NW_017728992.1:52435241-52435891 GCF_001723915.1 Gavialis gangeticus | reverse complement strand
TGCATAGGTGTGGCAAGGCTCAGAACAAGCCAGAAAGCTGAAGTGGCTTTCTGTAGGAGAAACCTAGAAACTACATCTACATATCAATTAAGCTCAGTGTCACTAAAGAAAACTAAAGGACTAAAATATCCACTGCAAAGACTGTAAATATATCCTGTGCTAACCTAACTCACTTACTGTCCCCAGTAGCCTTTGATCCTCACTATCTCATTTTGCATTTTTATATATTTCTCACAGTACATTTTTATATTTCATCTGTCTCATCTTTACCATGGCATTTTGTATTTTATATCTTATACTTTTAAACCCTTAAGGAATGTACTCTTTGTAGAATGAAGTTACACCTTGGACCATTGTTAAAAACTGTATTGAAATTGTAATTGTAAAGTGATAAAATCTGCTATATGGGTGGTCCCTTGAATGAATGCTAATATGAATGACAAACCAAGTACCTCTGGCTGTTAATTGACAATAGCCTAGCCAGAGGAACTTACCATTACAAAACTCTACTCTACAAGCCATTTTAAGCTAATCAAGTCAAGGAACTGATTCCTGGAGCTGATCACCCACCCTATTGACTATTCCTGTAATCAATGACAATACAGCCATTAAGTCAATTAAGTCAAGGGTGGATTCCTGAAACTTCAGCT
>NW_017728992.1:52406091-52430241 GCF_001723915.1 Gavialis gangeticus | reverse complement strand
TCTTCCGAGGTTCCTTCCAGCCTTACAATCTATGAATCTATGAATATCCTATTGAAGCCAATGTAAAATTCCTATAAAACCTCTACTGGAATAGGATCCAGCCTTGGAAACAGCATTGAAATAGCAACACACATTGAAATAGCAACACAGTTAACACATTTTTTCAGGTTTCTTCTCTGCTTTTGCACTGCTTTATGGGACTCCAATACAGCAGGAAACTGATGACATGTCTTGCTGTGCAGTTCTGGCCAACTTTTATTCTGGGAAAGAATTTTAGTCCAAGGAATTTTATAACCCATTAGGCACCAATAGTGCATGTAGCCTTATAAAAATTACTTTAGACAAATGTTTAGGCAAGTTTAAAATGATATTCGGCAGGTTGTTAGGCCAGAATGCTGGCTGAGGTCATTTGATATTTAAAAATTGAATAAAAACAGGCATTTTTTAACTTTCATGTTTAAAAAAAAATCAATTGCTAAGCATACAGATGCTACAAGAGAGCATTTCAGTGCATGTCTGTTTTAATAACTTAACATCTTTTTAGAGAAATAAAGGGGGGGCATCATAATTGTTAACAGAACAGCCACTTTTAAGGTTCTTTTGACTTTTAAGCAGCTAAGGCACAGGAAGTCTTAAAGACAAAAATGTAACCCTGTTACCTGTAGTTTTAAGGTATGTGAGAGTTCTGGCGCTATTTATGTATATATGTGTATGAACTGCACTGGTGGTTACATGAGTAGATCCATGGACAGTATTTTTACATTTGTTTGTTTAGAATTAGGCATCTATATTAGGCAACATCAGAGGTAAGCTGATTTTTACTACATTTGAACCTTTGCAGCTCCTCTTGGTTGTTAAGGCCTTTTTTGTAGGGCTATGAAGTCAAAACATTGATCAGTTTTCAATAGAACACTTTTACCATAGGATTCCACAGGCAAAATTAACTTTTCCTCTTCCTACTTTACTTCAATTAATTCAGGGCATCAAGTTATTAATACCGGTAAGCACATCTAAAAAAATAGGGCATAGTAACTGTATACTCAAGAAGTCCACTTGCAAATATGATTGACTTGTGCATTTCATCGTAAGAAACTGCCAAATGACCCTGTTCCTCCTTCTGGGTTAACAGTCTGTACAATCTTTTTTTTTTAAAAGGTCCTGTTTTCATTGAAGCAAAAACTTAAGTCAAAATAAATAAATAATTCAAATTAAGAAAATCAACAGTTTAGCTGTTCTGCTAAATTTTGAAACAAAGAAAATTATATAATCTAATGTACGATTGTTAGATAAATGCAAGCCAAAGCAATAATTTGCACCTGACCCATAAAAACCAAGTGCTTGAGAACTAAATTATATGCCAAGTAACATGCCATGGACCCACACTAATTGTGATGAAATCACATGGGATAGAAGTCAGTGCAGAAATCTGACCTTGGGTTTAAATTGAAGCTAACAAAACCTTAGCTATATGTGCAGCTGATACTTAATATTTTTTGATACATCTATTTAATTACAATAATTATTATAATAATCCTTTGGCCTCTATTCCATCCTAGTTATTTGGCTTAAAATGTTTCATTCTTTTATTCTATTCAAATTTAAGTATAAACAACAGATTTCACACAGTCAACATCACAAGGCAGTTCTACAGAAAAAAACCCAGTTTCCTAAGATTTGGGGGCAAGAAGGGCACATCACATATTTATTACATCATCTCTCATGTTAAGTCCTGACAGGATGTTTCAGATTCATAGATTGTTAGGAGCTGGAAGGGACTTTGTGTAGCAGAAAACCCACTTTGTACATTTCCCTTCCAGACATTGATACAACAGAAGCCCCTTCTTGCCTGAACCCCTCTCTCCCCTGCCCCCCCACCTTTTTGTGCATTTCTTTTTCCTTCTAAGTACAGGCAGAGACCTAGCACACTCATTTATGGGTATGGCAAGGCTCAGAGCAAGCCAGAAAGCTGAACTGGTTTTCTGTAGGAGAAACCTACAAACTACATCTACATATCAATTAAGCTCAGTGTCACTAAAGAAAACAAAAGAACTAAAATATCCACTTCAAAGACTGTAAATATATCCTGGTGCTAACCCAACTGACTTACTGTCCCCAATAGCCTTTGATCCTCACTATCTCACATTACATTTTTATATATTTCTCACAGTGCATTTTTATATTTCATCTTCCTCATCTTTACCATGGCATTTTGTATTTTATATTTTATACTTGTAAGCCCTTAAGGAATGTACTCCCTGTAGAATGAAGTTACACCCTGGACCATTGTTAAAAACTGCATTGTAATTGTAAAGTGATAAAATCTGCTATATTGGGCAATCCCTTGAATGAATATGAATGACAAACCAAGTACCTCTGGCTGTTAATTGACAATAGCCTAGCCAGAGGAACTTACCATTACAAAACTCTACTCTACAAGCCATTTTAAGCTAATCAAGTCAAGGAACTGATTCCTGGAGCTGATCACCCACCCTATTGACTATTCCTGTAATCAATGACAATACAGCCATTAAGTCAATTAAGTCAAGGGTGGATTCCTGAAACTTCAGCTACCAGCAGGCAGAGACCCCTGTGACTAATAGCTGTCATGTACGACTCAAAACCCACATGGGACAGCGACCTCTGGATTGGGCAGCCAAGATGATACTGGGGGATCACAGAAGTCTACCACAAAGGGATAAAAAGCAGTGAAGTGTGACCCTCAGTGGCACCTTCTCATCCAGCACCTGAGCTACTGAGACAGAAGGACAAGCAGGTGACCCCCTTCTGGAGAAAACATTGACTTGAAGGAAGCTGACCATCAACAGCAGACTCCAGGTCCTTGGATAGGTAGATATACTGACCCCAGCAGTCTCATGGTCACTACAGCAGCTTCTATACACTATACTACATGGGTTTAAATGACATGGGTTTGCATGAGTGAGCATATGTGTGTGTGTATGTGCTAAGGTGACCAATTGCACCTATAACTCAAAGTTTGCATTTATGATTTTATTGGTAACTTCACATCCTGTTCAATAAACTAGAATTTATGGTGAGAGTTTGTCCGTTGTAGCCAACACCTGTAGATCATTGGGTCCAGTTCCCTTGTACTAGGCAAGAAAAGACAACTGAGGTCAAGTGACCCCAGTGAAGTGACTGTCCAGTATCCTTTTGAAGATCTCCAGGGTAGGTGACTGCACAACCACTGGAGGGAGTTTATTCCACAGTCTGGACACCCTGACTGTGAATAAGTTTTTTCCTGGAATTGAGCCTGAAGCGGCCCTCCAGGAGTTTATATCCATTGCTCCTGGTTTTCTCCAGGGATGCCCTGGTGAACAGCTGTTCACTGAGTTCTTGATGTATTTCCCTGATGTAGCGGTAAGCAACTACCAAGTCCCCTTCTCAGCCTTCTCTTCTGTAGGCTGAAGAGGCCCAAGTCCCTCAGCCTCTCCTCGTATGGCTTGTCTTGCAAGTCCCTGATCATACGGGTGGCTCTTCTCTGGACCTCAAGTTTTTCCACATCCTTATTGAAGAGCGGCACCGAGAACTGGATGCAATGCTCCAGCTGTGATGTCACCAGTGTGGAATACAGTGGTAGTATCACTTTCTTAGTTTTGCATGAGATGCAACGGTTAATGAATGCCCGCATGTTTGCCCTGCTGGCCACAGCATTGCACTGCCGACTCGTGGTCATGCAATGTTCGATGTCACTACCCTCTAGGTCCCTTTCAGCCATGGTGCAAGTCAAATTGTTGCCACCAAGCCTGTAAGTATGTTGAGGACTGTTTGCCTGCAGATGGAGCACCTTACACTTCTGAGTGTTGAACTTCATCTGGTTCCGGTCCACCCAACTCTCCAGCCTGTCCAGGTCTGTCTGTATCTGCAACCTATCTTCTGGCACGGCCATACTGCCCCCATAACTTAGTGTCATCTGCAAAGCTCACTGGCTATGTTTTCATCCCCACATCCAAATCACTGATAAAGAGGTTCCACATCATATCTAGAGCTGACCCTACAGGTGTGCAGGGCCCAAGGCAGATCAGCCTGTGCATGGCCTGTGAGGGGCCTGTGCAGGGGGTAGGGGGTGGTGAGCAGCCAGAGTGCAGAGTGGGGAGTCGGGGGGGGGGGGGGGGGGGGGGGGGGGGGGGGGGGGGGGGGGGGGCGGCAAGTGGCCAGAGTGTGAAGCTGGCAGCATGTGGTGGCCGTGTGGAGTAGTGGCACCTTCAGCACATGCCAATGGCACTGTCCACAGTGCCTGTACTGCACTGCCCATGCGGCCCCCAAAGTGCAAGGCCCAGGACGGTCACCCTGATTCGCGCCGCCACAAGGGAGGGTTCTGATCATATCTCCTCCTTCCTACTTTTAAGAGCAAGAAATCACTCAAGAGTTGAAAAATTGCATCAAGCACATTCTGGTGAATTCAATATAGAACTTGCCTCATCCACATATCACTTTTTAAATTCATTTTCATATGCTGATGAAAAGTAAGATTTTAGTATAGACATGGAGGAAGTGGATCAACAATGAAAAGTATACTTGTTTTAAACAAGAAAACCTAATTTGTCTTTATTGGAAACAGCAAATGTGCAAAGCTGATCATTCGTAAATTAGCACTTGTGACTTAGGTAGTAGTCACACCACTTGACTAACAAATGGCTATCATTAAAAACACGGAGTAATTTTGGGTAGCAAAAAGACAAACAAAGCAGTCTCTTTTGTGGACAATTTACTGAAGGGCAGAGTTTGAGGATGCATTCTCTGTTGTGAATTGCTCACCCAGCTCTAGTCTATGAGGAAAATTCCTAATTTTTTTTTTCTGGGTTATCTTGAGCAAGAGATCTCAACAATGCTACCAAACCTGCCAAAATAAACTGTCGTTGCATTTTGTAATTTCAGTACAAGAGATTTGTCTTTCCTAGAACAGCCATATGGATTGATCATTTAACCTACCAGCCACATCTTTATTTTATTTATTAAAAACATTCTGATTGTAAAGCCTTCCCTCGTCAACAATTCTCCTCCTTCAAATAGCCCAGATTGAGTTTTCAGATACTTTCTAGGACAGTTGCCAAAAAGAATTAAAGCAAATAAACCAGGAAAGAGGAATTTGATTTCATCTTTGCTGATAAAACCATAAGATAGTTTTGAAAACAACTTGGCATACAGGATCTAGTTTTTACTTTATGGTTTTCTGCTGTACAGAAAATCCAAAAATGAGGAAGTTTCATTATACGTGAGAATGGGGCCATCATATACAAGTCAGTAGGGGGTATCAGAATTTTTAGCAAAGTAGCTGCTATAATATGGAGGGAAGTTCTGTCACATTTTCAGTTAACCTACATCTCAATTGGAATGCACCATGGCTTGGGAAATGGATGGGTTTGGAAGCCAGCTCACCTTGGAGCTCCCATAGTAAAGCACACAGTGGCCTTACTTCACAGTGCAGCAGTAGCAGAGATGTTTGGCAACTGCAATGGTGTGAAGGTGTTTAAGCACCATGGGAGTTATGCAAGCTTCCCTTCCCACTTACTATTCCTCCCCTTGCTTCCATTGTTCCTGGGAACTTTGAAAGCAAGGGTGGGATGTCAAGGGTTGAAAATTATTAGTCCTGGGGTACTTCTTGAAGGGTTGAGCTCACCACCTGCAGAGTTTGGTGGATTTCCAATGATTGTGAACAAAACTGAAAGTTTTATTTAACAAGCTGCTTCAGAAAACAGCCCTGTAGGCTTTGAACAGCTCTTGTGTCAAGTTGCCACTTGATTCTACATGTATGATAAATTAAATAATTAGACAAAGGGATGCTGTTAAAACTAAACAAAATAAATATGCTGATGGTTTTAAAGACTAGATGAAGCCAGTCATCAAGGTCTATCTACTAACTTGTATAGCAGCATAGGTCTAGTCAACACCAGTTTACACCAACTAGGCATTTGGACCAAAGCATATAGTTTGGGGTCCATCAGAAGCTACAAAAAACATTTTATTCCTTTGCCAAGATATAAGGATACCTGATGCTTCCCTTGCAACCAATTAAAGAATAATCCAAGATGTATCCCTCCACCCCCCACAGTTATTGGGCTTTTCAGTGCAAATTTGCATATGCTACAAGGTGCTAATAATCACTAAAATAAAATCCACAGAAAAAATGTTACAGGCAGATCATATAAATGGATATAGACTAGCATCATTTGCTGACCCGCTTCCACAACGGTAACTTTTTTTTCCACCTTATGCAAAGAACTGTTCTCAGATTCAGTCAGGGAAACAGCATCGAAAGGGACATAGCACTCTCATAGTTTTGACATTTTATTCACTACTGTAATGTTTTCAGTACTCTCACTCCTCATACTTTTTTATTCATCTGACTGCCCTGACCAGCTACATGTGTGGCAAGCACTTCAGATGACCCTGCACTATTGATAAATATCAGTATATGAAATGACAATTGTGGGAGCAAAAGACAAAAACACTTTGGATTAGAAGTGGGAAACATAAATCAAGAGCCTAGTACTGCACATTGTACAAAACTGAACAACCATTTAAAAACACCGTTAGAATGGCTAGGAAGTCCTGGATCCGAATCCTTGAAATTTAGTCATGTTGATTAATAAAGTAGATCACTAGATTTAAATACATATGGGATCAGATGTCAAATGTAAAGTATTGTTGGAACCAAGGTAGCTGAGGGCTTGTGAGTGTATGTGTTCATATGTGTGTAGAGCTTTTGGCTGGTGCCCAAGGAGGCAGCCTGGGGAACAGTGAGTGCATGCACGTACTTTCTTCTGAAGTGTTTGTTTTTCTTTCTCACTGGTTTCAAACATATTCAGCATATCAGTGAAACGAGAAGTAAACACAGTGCTGTCTCAGATTACATCTGTTCCCCAGGCCATCTCCAAAGCAAACATCGGTCACCCAATGAAACATACAACTACTACCCATTATTGGACACTCACGGTTGCTGCCTGACCACCGAGTTGCAGAGCTAATGAATCTACTCATTTCTAATAAAAATAAACCAGACAGAGGAAGTGGTCAGCAAAAGCTGAATTTGGAGACAAGAGGAAAAGGGGATTTAATAAAAATACTTGGTGCTGACATTTCCTTTTTATTTGAAACATGCTTTTCTTGGGAGTGACATAATCATGTAGCTATTACTAGTAAGCTGCAAGCTGGCGCCGGGTTTTAAAGTTCTTGCCCATATGACTTAATTTGGGAAACAGTTAAAAAAAAAACACAAAAGGGAAACTCTCTTTGAACCTATTATCTCTTAATTCTAACATCAGACTAAAAACTAAGCAAAACACAAAAGAACAAAGAACTAAGTAATTATTTATTTCACACTGTTTTTAAATGCCTCTGAAAAACTTAGGAGAAAACAAATAAGAACTTCAGCATGTGAGAAAGACTAGAAAAGGCATCTGTACAGTTTGTTCACAAATGAAATTTTATCGTAAGAAAAAATTCAAATAATATAAATAAATACATGCAAAAATATAGTTTGTCCATGAGAAATTTCAGTCCAACTTGAAACAACAATTTTTAAAGAAAATCAACTGAAAGTTGCTTTGGATATTATCGTTTTAAAAACTATAAATAAAATAATATTTTAAGTCTAAAGTAAGTAAATAATTTCCATTTCAGTGTCAGCTCAATGCCAACTCTTGCCCCCAAATTTCCCATTAAGAAAACCAATTATTTTATTGGAAATGACATTTACCATTAATCTTTTTTTTTAAATAACCATACTTTTAAGCAAGAAAACCTTCTAGATAAATATTTTTTCAATCCGCTCCACTCTCCAAAATGTAGATTTTCATGTCTTCCATAAAAGAGGCACTGAGAAACCAGATTAACATCATTTTTTTCACAAACAATAAAAGACAATATATTTTTAGCCTGAATACATTTGTTGGTCAGTGAAAACAGAAGTAGGTGTGATTCACCTTGGAAGAAGTAAAAATCCTGTCTAACATGGAGGTGAATAGGTAGAAAGAGACTTTAGGAATATAAAATCTTAAGTATAGACAAAAATGAGTAATAGATACTCACATAACTAAATAGACCACTATACTTGTGCCTACACCTCCTTATGCTGGAATTCCTTAACTTATAATTCATGACTTAAATTCTTATAAACTACCTACAATCTAGTGGCTGTTGTAAATTAGATAATATTTTATAGACCTGAAATGTGCCTTTCCATCCTTACCTTCATACTTATGTTGAAGCTAGTAAGTATAATTGTGATATTATGTATAATTTGGTCTTCAAAACTAAAGTGGAAATCCCATTGTCGCAGAACACACAGGTGCCCTGTGCCTGAGAGCAGAAACAGCTCGGGAGAGAGCCCTAGCAGTGAGGGGGGAAGCCCAGCTGCTAGTTACCAGGGCAGCCAGAGTCACAGGTGCTGGTTGCTAGGGCAACCTCTGGGGAGTCAGCTGACAGGAAGGGGCAGGGTAGCATGGGGATCCTGGCACCACATCATTTTGGGGTACACTGACCCCAGCCCCAGAGCAAGGGGGCAGTGAGAAGCCCCAGAGAGAGGGCTGTGAGGAGTGAGATGCCCCAGAGCAAGGGGGACAGTGAGGAGCCTCAGAGCAAGGGGGGCAGCAAGGAGCCCTGGAGACAGGGCCGCGAGGAGAGAGAAGCCCTAGAGCAAGAAGGGGCCATGAGAAGCCCCAGGGAAGTCAAGGAGAGGGCCAAATCACAGCAGGGCCCAGGTCAAAACCACATCAGTACCATCTGCGAGGCTTGGGCTGCGGTGTAGGAGAGGAAAAGGAGCCGCAGATAGCGCCTCCTGGCACCGGGGCACAAAGTGGGCAGCCTCCTGCTAATTACATTAATTAATTAATCAATTAAGATCAAGGCGTGGCAGGAAAGTAAGCAGACGGTTGGCCCATAACAGGAGGGCAGAGTCACCAACAGAAAGGCTCCAGTAGCAATACTCCTGTCATACCCATGAAACTAGGTTTTTAATATTTTTGCTTCCAATTTTGACTAGAACTAAAATCATGGTCAATATAAACATCAATCTATTAGTAAAACAATGTGTTGTAACAGTTGGTTAAAAATCTAACAGTGAATAATTCAATCTCACTTCTACTGGTTTATTATAAAAGGTACAAGTGCATAGTAACTGTCAGACTTTATAGAAAATAAAAGCTTCCAAAACTACTTTAAAAGCCACAAATTTCCACATATACAGGAAGAAATCTTTCATTTATTTTTTATTCCACAAACCAGTGTCCAGTGGGCAGGGCCTACAAATCTTTTTGCTGCAATGCAAATGATTCCATTACAGTAAATATTAAACAAATAATACAGTGTCTCTGTACCCTTAAATTCAATGTCTACTGATGTGATGACCTAAAAAATTTCAGAGGTCTAATTCAGTTTGGAGGAAATGCCATATATTAGGATGTAGTCAAAATCTGTAGGACTCAGTCTTATTCAGGTAAATTAAATTCAGTTGACATTTGCCTTAATAAATATGTTATAATTTGACCAATGGGTTGGCAATTTCAAGAATGATTTATAATGCCTTCTTGCCAGCAATATGGGAAAAACCTCTCTTGTACTATTATGGCACTTTTAAGTTGAAAAATACACAATGAAAAAAGTTAACCAACTCTTCATTCTGTTTCATGTTTGAGCAAAGGACCTTGGAGCGATGGGAAGTTATTTTACCCAAATTTTTCTGGCAACTTCTACTATGTCTTTTGACAGTTTAATTGCTTCATTTAAAGAGTTTCTATAGTTACCCATGAGTAGCAAAATCATCTTAAATGTTCTCATATCCTTTAAGTCAGATTCTCAGCAACTGTAATTTGACAAAGTTTATACCACCTGAAACACTACTATGCCTAGTAACATTTTTTAAGTACCTAAAATAGTGTGCTCTTCCTAAGAACATTTTTGAAAAGGCATCTATTAATAGTGCTCTTGTCTTAAGTACCAGAAAAACAGCTACAAAATTCAGGGTTTTAAAGAGTTCACTTGTTAATCATGTCATCAAAAAAACAATTGTTTCAGCTGGTCAAAGCTTCTTACACAAAGGCTACGTAGGCTATTAGAGTTTATAGAAGACTTTCTGCATAAGCTAGTTTAGGTCCGGGAACAAAAAGCCAAACTTATTAAGAAGAACACTAACAAACAAAAACAGATGGCTTTGCATACAGAGAGTGATTATTACCCTCTACCTCCAGCTTGGGAAGTTTTTAATCTCAGATAACTAGGCTGTGTACACATGTTCAAATTATCTGGGAGACTTCTCCCAGCTTTTTTCTCTTGGTAGAAAAACTTACCCAGAGATGCCCGAACAAACATTAGAATTCTGATACCTCGACAAGCAGAGAGCCTGCAGTGCTGATGCTATGCAGCAGAGGACCCCTGTGCACACCTCTCAGCCTGCTCTGCAGGCTCCCTTAGTATGCACAGAGACAGAATGGGAGCCATGCATATGGCAGGTCTGATTGGCTGACCCAGACTGCGTGGAGTGACCCAGACTATAGCACAATGGCTAACCCAGACTACAGCACAATGTGGGATTGTGAAGAAGACATGTTCTTCTCCCTGCTCACCTAAAGCAGCTAATCTAGTCAGTGACACACCATCTCTCATGGAAGGAGGAAGAAAGCACTGTAGGATGCTGGAGGATTGTGCTGTGATTTGTTCCAGAAGAAAACATGTACAGAACTTCTCTCCCTCAGGAGAAACACTTTTGGGAGTAATATATCCCTGTTTGTTCCTGGAGTGACCATTTTTGCTCTAGGAGAAAAAATCCTGAACATCTGTACACTCATGGTTTCTCCTGGAAGAGCAGCAACTCTTCCAGGAGAACCTGAATGTCTGTACCTGGTCTTCGACTATAGGGACTACAGAAAAGTCTGAAATGGTGGGGTCCCTTGATTTCACATTTGCCTTTTCTTCCACCATGGATAGGCTCAAAACCTATCAACAAAACAAAGACCTGTCCACAATGACTGGCATGGGCCATGACTGTACATATAGTTATTTTCTCAAATAAGTGAGTATGCTTAATGCCCTCATTATAACTCCTCCTTTAAGCACCCTGGAGTGGCAGTGCCCTCCCAGCTGTGGAGTTATATCTTTACATGGTAGGGAAGGTCTGGAGTTTCCCTTAGCAAGAAAGATTGAGAGAGTTTAATTCATGAATTCTAATTCCTCCCTCTTGTGGAGCCCTAATATAGATAGCATTCTGGCTTATCTGCCACGGAAACCTACTGATTCACTAGCACTTACTTCACTTGGAGAGTAGGTTTCTATCTGATTGCTACCCATGAATGAAGGGATCCCTACCCTGTGGCTGATCTCACCGTGGGGCTGCAATTCCAGTAATATGTTTTAATATAAAGACCCTTACAGAAAGACAGTACATGACAGTATGGTGCTCACTGAAAATATCTATGAAGTCCATTGGAAATACATAACCTGCAGAAGGACAGGAAGAGAAAACATGTTTGATTTTAGGCATGTAACTTTGTTCCTAAAGGTAAAGGGAAGGGACGTTTTCCATGTCAGGTTGCTATCAGTTAACAAAACAGAAGGATTTATTTGAGGAATGTTATTTTAGGTTTTAAAAACAATCATCCTATACTATTTAATGGATAAAACACTGGATTGTGAGTCAGAAAATGTGGATTTTGCTTCAGCTTTATCACTGCACTGCTGTGTGGATATAGCTTGAAGTGATTTCCTCAAAGGGACTAAAGTACCTGCCTCCATACCTGAATCTCCAGCTCTGTGCTGCTAAATGCCAAGGCTCCCTACAAAAGGTATGAAGGAGTTAGGCACATACTAACAGGATTCAGATTCACAAGAGCAGTACACCGAGCAAGGACTTGCTAAGGTACCCAACAGGAAATGCTGCAGCATACTTTATGCAGCATGAATTTAGATGTCAAAAAGCAAGGCATCTCCTGCACTAAATGGCAGCTGAGCTGGGATCCTACAGATCATAATATCGGATTTAATCAGGACTTAGCCATTTAAGGACTTTTGTGCCTCTGTCATCTATTTAGACTAACCTGTTTGTGGTAGGGATTATACAATGACTAGGCTCTGGTATTAATTGGATCATGTAGAACTAACTGGGCCCAAAATTTTCTGTGCAGAAAAAAGTCAAGCTCTTTAATGCACTCTTGGGTGCACATCTCCAAATGTGCCCCTGTCGGGAGCAAATTGCACCTGACAGGGGCAACCCAGTCCAGGGCTGCTCCTGCCCTGCTCTGCCACCCTGCACCAGCCAAGGGTGGGAGGTAGCTGTCCCTGCTGCTGCACAGCTCCCTCTGCATTGGAGCTTAGCTGGGCAGCAGCAGGTCCCCTGCTCCCTCCGATGACCATGCACTGTGTTGGTACTAGCAAATGGCACATTAGACTAATATGCACTAAGTCCCATGCACATGTAGATGGTGACACGTTACCATGCATTAAATTAGTCTAATGTGCAGGAAAACGTCTTGTGTAGACATGCTCACCGTAATACAAAAGAAGTCAATATTAGGAAATGGAAATTTGGTTAGAGTAACTTGGTCTATGTTTCTATGCATAGCTATTTAAGTGCAGGGACTCACTTTCCTTATGTGTGTGTGTACAGGGACTAGCATGTAAGAGCTCTAACCTGCTTGAACTTTCTGACTGCTATTAATAATAAACTCTGCACTTTTAGCAGGAACCGGAGAAAAGAATATTAGTTTCTCAAAGTGGCTGTATATAAGGTTGTATCTCCTCTGTGTAGATGTTAAAGACCTCATGTCACTTCTTATATAAGAGTAAAGATTTATCTCAGTACTCCTGCCAATTTTTTCTTCTTACCATGGTTTTCCTATATGCTTGGTTAGCTGTCATTCTCTATGGCAGGATTTTAGACATGCTATGTACTGTCATACTATAAAAATAAAAAGTGACCGTTTTACCAAGAATTATCTCATGGTTATTTATATGATGCTTAGAAAATGAAATATACTCAGGTGAACCACATTTGGTAAGAGATGGGATTTTAGTATATTTATGAGTTAGTATCTAGGTGCATGGTTATTTGAATAGTTTGTCCAAAAGTTACCAAAATTCTCAGTTTAATTTTTGTAGAGAAAAACGTGTTCATGTGAACTCAACCAGCTTTATATATGGTTCATAATAGTCTCAATGTTTTGGTATATTTACATCCAATTATTAATATTTTTTTGCTATTAAGCCAGTTTAAGTATTACTTTTTTGTACACTTTCAGATGAATCTAACCACCTAGAAACATCAGGAGCAATACTTCTATTTCTCTAGCTAACCAGAACCCTACAGTATAAGGACATGTAAAAATGAAAACCAGGTATAATTAAACAGTTTAAGATAAGCTTTGGCAAAGATTTATTAAAAATATTCATTATTTTATCTGAACATATCATTCCCTCACTAACTATTATAGCCCTGATCTGGGAAAAAACTTATAAACCAACAAATAACTCAATGTACATAAAGGTTTTCAGTAATAAAATTATACATATTTAGAGTGAGAGTCTTAGAATAAGCCTTTCCGCAGCACTCAATATACACACAAGTGCATGCCACAGAGTCAGATGCCAGGTCATTAGGTTTTCGACCATGCATAAAACATTTCGATCTCTGTGCTTGTAGCAAATTAATTCTTACAACTTATAGTTTACAGACTAAGCAAGGGAGATCAGCAGTGCAGACTAATTATTTCCCTTCCTCCTGCCATCTTTAAGCACCATTACATTGTCACGTAAATATATTCCTCCTTAAGTTTCCCTTTCTGTTAAATTTTCAATGTCATCTGTGGTTTATAATTTATCCTCCTCTCTTTATAACTGTTACCTTACAAATATTGGTCTAGACTCCTAGATGGTATAAATTGTTATGACTTCCTTGATTTTAATGGAGCTATGTTAATTTTTACCAAGTAGGAATTAGGTCCATGCTTTTTTTTAATATGGTTAAAAAAATAATATTCCATTATCAGGATATTACCAAGGAATATTCTATCAACAAGAAAATATCAAGAGATATTCTATTATAAAAAAAATGTAGTTTAGCTACATCCAAATTTGTCACGTGTTATCTGCCTCAAGAAGTAAATGTTCAAAACCCATAAATAATTGCCAAAAGTTAACTGTACAATTCTACTTCAGTTGAACAGTTTATATGAAGTCACTGGGGGGGAAAAAAGATTAGTTTTTCAAGTGGTAAAATAATGCTTGTTTATAATCTTTGGCCTGTAACTGAAAGATAATAGTTTTAATTTGCATTCAAATAAAGTAAATCTCTCAGTGTAAAAGACTTTTTTTTATAGTTCCCATAAACTAGAGAGAGATTAAAGTGTAGATTGTGAAGGAGGGCAGGAGGATAAATCAACCAGACAAACAAGATAATCAGAAAAGGGGAACAATAAAGAAACCTCCTCTGTACTGATTCACTTAGATATCTTCACAAACTTTGGTACTACATAAAAGGATCTGCATTCTCTGCAGGTTCCTGGCATTTAAGATCAAGCACAGCTGGTTAAGCCCTTAGCTGTAAATGCCAGTCACACAAGCCTCAGAAATCCTCCTGATTGTCTCCTGGCAAATCAAAAACCTGCTCCTAGAAATGCAGAGGGTGTGCTGGGCAGTGCCAAGCATTTCCAGCACATTTCTCTAAATTTTTATAAGTATCCCACCACCAGTGAGGACCTTTGCCGTTGAGTATCTAGTATTACAGAGCCTGACCTTCAAGGAGTGCTTTGCATTCACAATTCAAACTGAACCCACTGGGAGTTGTGGTTGCCCAATCCCCCTTGAAAAGTTCAGGCCCCACACATCTCAAGAGGACCAACCAAAAATAAAGTGTGGCTGGCATAAAAAGATCAGAAGACACTTCTGAAATGTTCTGTTTGTTAGAAGAAGTTGAGTTATTACTTACAGCTGAACTAAGGTTTTTATGCCATGGCCTTGCTTTCACTAGGGGTGTGAAAGTGAGGGGCACTAGGCAAGCTGGTTTCTAAAGTAAATATGGTTTCTTGCAATGCATGGGTATATATGCGTGGGTTTATGATCACCATATGGTTTCTTTTGGCTCAGCAAAACTGCAGAAGGATTAAAGGAAGCCAGGGTAATGACACAGTATTCTTTCATCCCTCCTCTTGCTCCTTTTTCAGTAGAGGTGTGTGAAGCTTCAGGTGGTGATTCAATTTGGAGGAGATTCAGCCTGATTCAGTGGCCGAATCTCCAAATCCAAACCAAATCAGGGGACCAATAAAAAGGTCCAAATTAATTCAAAGCTCTCTGAATCTTCAGAAAAGATTCGGACAGCTCTGATGATTCAGCCCTACAACCCCCGCAACCCTCCCAGCCTCCCCATGGCTGCCACGCCCACCCCAGCTCTGGCCCTTTAAGGGGAAAAAAATGAGAAAAACCCCAGGACTCACTGGCTCCTGCAGCAGCCTCAGGGCTTTGTGGGGCTTGTGGAAGAGCCCCTCATGCCACGCAGGGCAGTAGGGATCGCCCCCCACTGGCAGGAATGGTGAGTGCGGGGATTTTTCTCTTTTTTTTTTTTTCTTAAAGGGCCAGAGCTGCAGTAGATAGGGCAGCCATGGTGGGGAGGGGGAGGATCTGACA
This sequence comes from Gavialis gangeticus, assembly GCF_001723915.1. Taxonomy (NCBI): domain Eukaryota; kingdom Metazoa; phylum Chordata; order Crocodylia; family Gavialidae; genus Gavialis; species Gavialis gangeticus. The sequence continues at coordinate 52,414,614 of NW_017728992.1, read as the reverse complement.
GAGGGCAGCCTGGGGCAGTGGGGAGCAGTGGGGATCACCTCCCACCTGGCAGCACCTGGTGAGTCAGGGTTTTTTTTTTCCCCAAGAGCCAGGAGCTGGGGCAGGTGGAACAGCCATTGCTGGGCTGGGAGAGTAGGCGGGGGATGGGCCTGGCTGATTCAGAGGTTCAAAGATTCGGCAGCAGCCAAATCTCCAAATCAGATTTGGTCGAATCCAAATCGGGACAGTGATTCGAATCACCAAATGGAATCACTGTCCTCCAAATCAGCTGAATCCGAAGCGGATACTAGCCACTTCACACAGGCCTATTTTTCAGCCACCTGCTCCTTGGGATACAGCGGGGATGAACCAGTGGCACCACTAGGGCAGGGCAAATGGAGCAACAGCCTCAGGCACTGATTTAGGGGGAAGGGTGGAAAAAAGCAGTTTATGTTGCAGTCATGTGCCATGATCACAATCGCATGGCAACTAGAAGTCAGCACTGCCCCTGTGCCCTGAGCACCTGGCTGAACCCCTACACTACTCACATGAACCCCTCCTATGGCCACTGCAAACACGAGGACTGCTATAGTAACAACACCTTGGGCTGCTGCCCAAGTAAGAAAGATTTCTTTCTTTCTTCTCCAGTCACACAAGGATCACTCAGAAAGAGGTCCTCAGTTTCCAAGCAAAATAATTTATACTTGTAGAAACCAAAAACAAATAAATAAATAAAATTCTACAAATATCCTTGCAGAGTAGGTTTAACCCTTGATATCTGTAGATTTTTTTTTGTGCTGGTTCCTAGTTAAAAACACAGAGGACTGTGAAATGAAAAAAAAACAAAACCCCAAAACATTTTTCAGTTTGGATAATCCCAAAATAATTCCCTCTTTTTGCACCACCCCTCTATCCCGCCCCACCCCCAAAAAAGTCATTATCCACCAAACCATAAAATCAGTTTTCATATGGCACTGAAAACAAAGCTGATGTAGTTTTGAAGCACTACAAAAGTCTGAAATTCCTGTTTCCTTTGTTAGCTATAGCATTATTCTGATGCTTTTCCTCAGCTACACTGCTTCAGTCTCATAGGATCATAGGAAAGTAGGGATAGAAAGGATCTCACAAGGTCATCTAGCCCAACCTTGACTCAAGGCAGGATCATTCCTAACTAAACCAGGCCAGTCAAATGTATGCCCAACCTGCTTTTGAAAACTTCCAAAGGATGGAGATTCCACAATTTTTCTAAGTAGCCCGTTTCACATTCACATTCAGGAAGTTCCTCCTAATCTCTATCCTAAATTTTCCCTGCTGAAACTTGAGACCCTCGTTCCTAGTCCTGTCCCCTATGGCCACAGAGGAAAGCCCACCTCCATCTTATCAGTAAGTGCCCTTCAGGTATTTGAAGACTGCTATCAAATCTACCCTCAATGTTCTGTCTTCCAGACCAGATAACCATAGCTCTTTCAGCCTTTCCTTGTAAGCCTTCTCCCCAGACCCCTAATTACTTTTGTTGCTCTCCACTGTCCACATATGAAACTGTGAGGCCCCATACTATACACAGTACTCCATGTGAGGTCTCACTAGTGCTGAATAAAGTGGAAGAATCATTTCTCTTGATTGGATAGGGAAACGATTCCTGTTAATACAACCCAGTATAGCGTTGGCTTTTTATGCAACAAAAGCACACTCTTAGCTCATATTCATGCGTGCACATGGTTATTTCATCGTAAGTCCAGGACATTGCACTTACCTTTGCTGAATCTCATCTGATAGATTGTATATCATTTTTCCAGTCTATCCAGGTCATTCTGGATCCATCCCTGCCCTTCAGAGTGTCTACAACACCATCTGACTTGATGTCAACTGAAAGTTTGCTAAGCATGTACTCAATCCTGTCCTCCATATCAGTAATGAAGATATTAAACAACCCTAGGCCCAAGAGAGACTCCTTGGAAACTCCATTTGATACTTCCTGACAACAACATATTGAGGCATTGATGATTACTCATTGAACTAAATGATCCAACCAGTTATGTATCCACCTTAGAGTACTTTCACCTAGCCTGTATCTCGTTAGCTTGTTAATAAGAATTTTTTGACAGCACCAAAAACTTTGCTAAAGTCAAGGTATATTACATCCATTGATCCCTCTCCCCCCACAGAGACTGTCACCGTATCATAGAAGAAAACCGAGTTGGTAAGCATGACATGCTCTTGGTCAATCCATGCTGACTGTTCCTGATCACATTGTTCTCTTCTGGGTGCTTCACAATAGATTCCTTGAGAACCTGCTTCATCATTTTTCCAAGGTATCAAGGTCATGCTGATTAGTCTGTACTTCCCTGAATCCTCCCTTTTCCCTTTCTTAAAGATGGATACTGTATTTGCCCTTTTCCAATCATCACTTGACCTCCAGAAGTTTTCAAAGAGGATAACCAATGGCTCTAAAATTACCTCAGCTAATTCCTTGTAGGGTGTATCCCATCTAGCCCTGCCAACTTGAAATCATCTAGCTTCTTTAAATAATCCTTAAACTATTCTTCTAGTACTCTAGGCTATTTGTCTCCCTCCCAATCTTTGTTGCCAACTGCATGTTATCAGGTAGCTGCTCCTATTTGTGAAGACTAAAGTAAAAAAGTCATTAAATACTTCAGCTTTCTCTGCATCATCTTTAACTAGATTGCCTTATTCATTCTGTAAGGGGCACATGGTTTCTCTCGTCTTCCTCTTATTTTTGACATATTTATAAAATCCTTTATTGTTTTTTATTTTCCTTGCTAGTTCCATCTCAACTCATGCCTTGGCCTTCCTAATTTTCTCCCACTATGTTTGTCTGATGCTCTTATACTCTATGACCAAGCTTCCACTTTTTGTAGGATTCCTTTTTGAGTTTCAACTCATTGAAGAGATTCCTATCTAGCCAGGCTAGTTTCCTATTGCACTCCCTTTCTTCCATCACAACAAGATAGCTTTCTTCTGCACCCTTAACAGGATCTCCCTAAAGTACAGCCAGAAATCCTGGACTCCTTTCCCCCTCAGATTTTCCCCCCCAGGGGATCCTGCCCACCAGGTCCTTGAGTCTTTTTTCCTGAAGTTCAGTGTCCTAAATTCTGCTGCTCTCCTTCCTTCATCCCAGTAGAATCATGAACTCTATTATTTCATGGTCATTGTCACCCAAGTCACCTTACATCTACACATTCTCATCCAATTCTTCCCTGTTTGTGAGCAGTAGGTCAAGAAGCTTCCCACATAGTTGGCCTCTCTACCATCTATACCAAAAAGGTATCCCCAACATACTCCAGGAATTTGTTATTGGGCTGCCTGTGCACCTCTGTGTTTCCCTCCCAGTAAATGTCCTGATAATTGAAGTCCCCCAAAGGAACCAGGTTTTGCAATTTGGAAGCTTCTGTCACTTGTTTAAAGAAGACCAGGTTCACTTTCTCCTCTTTCTGTCTTGGTAGCCTATAGCAGATGCCTATCATGATGTCCCCCCTGCTGCTGTCCTCTCTAATCAATACCCAGACTTTTTCAACAGACCTATCCTCTGCTTAATACTGAACCTCTAAACACGTGTAGAGCACCTTTTATATATAGGACAATAGCTCCTCCTTTTTCCCCCGTCTATCTTTTCTGAACAAGATATACCCATCCATGACAGCATCTCACTGCACTCGGGCTTGACTCGCAACCGGCAGCTCACCGGCTCTCGGGCTTGTCTCGCCACTGTGCCACCTGGCACCCGTCAATTGCTGCCCCCCTGCTCTGGGGCTGGGGTCAATGCACTCCAAATGCTGCTTCCTCTCTGGTGCCAGGTTCTCCACGCTATCGTGGAGCCCCTATGAGGCCTCCTCCAACCCCTAATAGCCTCACCCAGTCCTCCAGTATTACAACAATAACAAAACAATAACACAAGCCCCTGGGCTATAACATAAAGCTAAACCACTTGGCTAACCTCCTTCTGAGTCACCTTCTGCGGGTGCTCCATCCCTCACTAGCATAACCGACTGCTTGAGTTCAGGCCTTACTCCTTTTCTTAGTCAGGCACCACTGCTTCTCCTTGGCTGCCAGCCAAGACCCCCACTCTCGGCCTTCAGCCTGAGCTTTATAGAAGTCAGCCCTGCCCCTTTCAGTCAGCTGACTCAACAAGTATGGGCCCCTAGCTCCTCCTGGTTGCCCTGGCAACCAGCACCTGGTGGCCATTCCTGCTCTTCAAGTAGCAGGCACTTTAGTGCCCTGCTACAGTTCCCCATATTTCTCACATTAGTATATAAATAATGAACTGTCCTATTCTCTCCCTGAAAGCATTGCTAAGGTTTCCATTATTGCTTCCCCTTACTAAGTCTGTACCCAGATCCCCAGGCTCTTTGGGCACTTTTACACGTGCTCCAGTGGGGGAGGCACTTTAACTGAAATGACACCAACAGCTGCTCTCATTAAAGCACTGCAGCATCTCATGTGTCAGCATACTCACACTTAAAATGGCAGTGTGTGTACTTGAACTAAACCTTGTTGAACGAGCTTTAATTCAAGGCCCCCCACCACCATTTTGAAGCACAGGGATGCTGATAGACAAGATGTGGAGACTGGCTGGAGTGCACTAATTACCACACTCCAGCAGACTCAATTACTCAAGTCTGCTCCTACGCGCTGTAATTACAGCACGTCGGAGCAGCCTCGTAGCACGTATACAGGCATTTCTCTGGGTTTTTGTATCCATCCCTCAGTGAACCTAATTTAAAACCCTCCTCACCAGGTTAGCAAGCTTGTACAGACAGCTTTAAACTAGATTCACCAGGGGATGGAGACAAAAGCCCAGAGGTAATGGTATCATGAAGTAATGGAGAGGAGTTCAGACCACTATTTCTAAAAATAACAGAAAAGACACAACAGGGAATCACACTCAGAAGATTTAAGTGCCTGCAATTATGAGAACAATAGTAAAGGTTGAAGTCTTCTATGCTGTACGACCCATATGGCACAAGTCCTCTAATTCAGCAGTGTTTCCAGTATAACTTAATTGTGTTTTCATCCGATATTCTCGACATTTTATCCAGCACTCTTTAAAGAACTAAAAAACTGAGGTAGAAAAAATAGTCTGTGCCCAGAAATAGGAGTACTAGATTTTTGCTCTCAGAATCCTTGCATGTTTGAGCAGCTTTTCACTTGCTTAACTAATTGCCTGCCGTTCTACTTCTTTGTATGACCAGAACTGCCCCAAACTGAATTGCAAGACATTTGTATTCCAGCAAAGCCTGACTGGGATCCAGAAAGTAAGTAAAGTAGCACCTACATTATAGTTGCTTTTGTTTTAGAGCATGGCTGATGAGGAGGAAAAGATAGTGGTTCCACTGTTCTGCTACCTTTTATATGGCTGCAGGTGTGGCAGACCTGGACTTCGTTCCCTTGTCAGCCTGAGAGTATATAAGCCACATCTCCCACCTAGGAGAATGTTCTCACCACCATACTATCAACTACCCTGGGTAGGAGTAGGTACCCTCCAATCCTCCTGCTGAAACTGTGCTACTGTACAGAAATGAACTTAAGATTCATGATATCAGGCCAACAGCAAAGCAAGCAAGGAGGAGCATAACTTTGTGGCCTAGTAGTTAGGGTATTGGCTGACAGAAGTTGGGGGTAGTTCTGGATTCCAGACTCTGCTGCCAGCATTATTTCTGCTTTTTATCCAATGCCTGTTAAATATATAATGCATGAGCAATCCCAGGAGCAAGGACCATAATTAGGGGTCTACTGAAATTGAGGAGGCCGCTAGCTGATTTCATGGGCAGATCCCATGGCCAGCATTTTCACAGGCTGAGCACAGCAGCCTCTCTCCCTCCCCATGCATCTCTGATTGGCTAAGGGGCCCTGGCAGTTCTGCCCCGCCCCAGAGATTGCCAGATGGCCTGAAACTGTGGCTTAATTGCTTAACAATGTTTCCCTTAATGGCTTCTGCAGACATAATCAGGGGATTAAGCTTGTGGAAGCCATTAATTGATGCATTATTAAGCAATCTAAGCACTTAAACTCTAAACTGAAATATCTTATTAAAGCTATATACAACATGAATTATAACTAATACCAATTATATACCCTTTATTAAATGACATTATAAAAAGGAGTTTACTGGAACTGAATGTTAACCTTGAGATAGGGAGTTTACGCTATTAAATGTTAGCATGCTGCAGTTGCAGCAGACAGCCTCTGTCTCTGGGGGGTGAACACATGTCTGTACACTGAGATGGCATGCTCAGCATCCACTGAGTTCACTGCAATGGTGAGGCAGCAATTTAAATTGACTGATTTAGCTCTAAGAATATTCTGTAAAAGGCAGTCATGTCAAGAATGTCATTTAGCTAAATTACAAAGACTGTGGCACTGACTTACTTGAACTAGGGTAGGCGAAAGTCAAGGCTAGATACTTTGCACAAGCAGTGCTTGATGGGCAGTGGTCTCAGCTGATATACATGTTTCACTAGAACTTCACATAGATTTACAGCATTCAAGGGTCCACTGTATTGATATTAAATTGGTGGAATACCTAAGATGTGGTAAGATAATGTCTCAAAAGTGTTATGAGTAGTATGAGTGTGGAAGGTGGGTACAGCATTTCAAACACACAAAAAGGGTGAAACAAACAAAAAAACCTTGGTCTGAAAAAACTAAATAAATAAAGGTAGCAAGTGTGTTCCAGAGGAATCTAAGTAACAGCCAATTGGTAATATTACTTCACAAAAAAATCTACACTGTTTGGGAGGTAGTATGCAAATGTGTGGTTAAGAGACTCAGAAAATTCCTGATTAATACACTGCTTCATTACTTGGTTTCACTTTCTGTTGTAATATCATTTGCAGGTGAAACTAAGTTATGGGGAAAAGTGGTCATGCTAGGGGATAGGATGTAGATCCAAATGGACCTGAACAAGCTGGAAAAATGGGCAGAGTGGAACTGGATGCAGTTCAATAAGGATAAATGCAGAGTGCTTCATCTGGGGAGAAGTAACCAGCGACATGAATATAGGTTAGGAGGAGATGTCCTGGCCAGCATGATGGCTGAAAGGGACCTTGGGGTTATGGTTGATCACAAAATGAACATGAGCCACCAGTGTGTTGCATGAGTCAACAGAGCTAATAGCATACTGGGATGCACTACCTGGTACATTGTGAGCAAGGCTAAGAAAGTGATACTTCCTTCTCTATTCAGTGCTGGTGAGACCCCAGCTGTTTTACTGTGTCCAGTTCTGTGCACCACACTCAAAAAAGACATGGATAATTTTGAAAGCGTTCAGAGAAGGGCCATAAGAGTGATTAAGGGCCTGGAGGACAAACCTTGTGAGGCAAAACTAAGGCATCTGGGACTGTTCAGCCTGGGGAAGAAAAGAATGAGGGGGAACTTGGTGGCCATCTATAAGTATGTAAGGGGTGTATACTGGAGCTAGGAGAAAAACTTCACTAGGGTGCCCCAGAGAAGGACAAGGAACAATGTCCATAAACTGTTAGAGGATGGTTTCAGGTTGGATGTAAGGAAGAACTTCTTTACAGTAAGGGTGACCCGAATATGGAACAGATTTCCTAAGGAGGTGGTGCAGTCCCCAACTTTGGAAGTCTTCAAGAGGAGACTGGCCATATACCTTGCTGGGATCATTTGATCTCATAGATTTAATAGACATTAGGGGCTGGAAGGGACCTCACAAGATCATTGAGTCTGTTCCCCCTGCCATAGACAGGAAGTCTGCTGGGCTCAAATGATCCCAGCAAGATAAACATCCAAACGCGTTTTGAATGAGTCCCAAGTAGCTGCTTGCACCACCCCTGGGAGGAGTCTGTTCTGGACACATGGACTGTAAAAATGTTTTTTCTTATGTCCAGTCTAAATTGGCCTTCTAGGAGTTTGTGGCCATTAGACCTTGTTATCCCTTGAGGAGCCCTGGTGAACAACTGTTCTCCCAGGTCCTGATGCACCCACCTTATATACTTATAGGCAGTCACCAAGTCCCTCCTGAGCCTTTTCTTCTCCAGGCTGAAGAGCCCCAAGTTCCTTAGCCTCTCCTCATAAGGCTTGCCCTACTGGCATTTGATCATATGGGTGGCGCGCCTTTGGACTCTCTCAAGCTTATCCACGTCCCTCCTGAAGTGAGGGGCCCAAAACTGGACTCAGTACTGCAGCTGTGGCCTCACTAAGGCTGAGCAAAGTGGGAGGATGACATCCCTGGTTGTGTTTAAGATGCATCAGTGGATGCATGCCAGTGTTTGGTTTGCTTTGCTGGCCATAGCATCGCATTGGTGGCTTATGTTCATCTTGTGGTCAATCAAGACCTCCAACTCTCTTTCAGTCATGGTGTTAGTAAGCATAGCACTACTGAGCCTATAAGTATGCTGCTGGTTCTTCCTCCTAAGGTGGAGCAACTTTCACTTCTCTATGTTGAAAGCCAGCACGTTTTGGTCCGCCCACTTTGTGAGTATGTCCAGGTCAGCCTGTATCCCATGCTTGTCTTCCAGTGTGACCACCTTCCCCCATAGTTTAGTGTCATCCACGAACATTGCC
>NW_017728992.1:52396659-52401091 GCF_001723915.1 Gavialis gangeticus | reverse complement strand
TATAAGTATGTAAGGGGTGTATACTGGAGCTAGGAGAAAAACTTCACTAGGGTGCCCCAGAGAAGGACAAGGAACAATGTCCATAAACTGTTAGAGGATGGTTTCAGGTTGGATGTAAGGAAGAACTTCTTTACAGTAAGGGTGACCCGAATATGGAACAGATTTCCTAAGGAGGTGGTGCAGTCCCCAACTTTGGAAGTCTTCAAGAGGAGACTGGCCATATACCTTGCTGGGATCATTTGATCTCATAGATTTAATAGACATTAGGGGCTGGAAGGGACCTCACAAGATCATTGAGTCTGTTCCCCCTGCCATAGACAGGAAGTCTGCTGGGCTCAAATGATCCCAGCAAGATAAACATCCAAACGCGTTTTGAATGAGTCCCAAGTAGCTGCTTGCACCACCCCTGGGAGGAGTCTGTTCTGGACACATGGACTGTAAAAATGTTTTTTCTTATGTCCAGTCTAAATTGGCCTTCTAGGAGTTTGTGGCCATTAGACCTTGTTATCCCTTGAGGAGCCCTGGTGAACAACTGTTCTCCCAGGTCCTGATGCACCCACCTTATATACTTATAGGCAGTCACCAAGTCCCTCCTGAGCCTTTTCTTCTCCAGGCTGAAGAGCCCCAAGTTCCTTAGCCTCTCCTCATAAGGCTTGCCCTACTGGCATTTGATCATATGGGTGGCGCGCCTTTGGACTCTCTCAAGCTTATCCACGTCCCTCCTGAAGTGAGGGGCCCAAAACTGGACTCAGTACTGCAGCTGTGGCCTCACTAAGGCTGAGCAAAGTGGGAGGATGACATCCCTGGTTGTGTTTAAGATGCATCAGTGGATGCATGCCAGTGTTTGGTTTGCTTTGCTGGCCATAGCATCGCATTGGTGGCTTATGTTCATCTTGTGGTCAATCAAGACCTCCAACTCTCTTTCAGTCATGGTGTTAGTAAGCATAGCACTACTGAGCCTATAAGTATGCTGCTGGTTCTTCCTCCTAAGGTGGAGCAACTTTCACTTCTCTATGTTGAAAGCCAGCACGTTTTGGTCCGCCCACTTTGTGAGTATGTCCAGGTCAGCCTGTATCCCATGCTTGTCTTCCAGTGTGACCACCTTCCCCCATAGTTTAGTGTCATCCACGAACATTGCCAGTCTGCATCTGACACCCAAATCCAGATAATTAATGAAGATGTTGAAGAGTACTGGCCTGAATACTGAGCCCTGAGGACACCACTGGTCACCTTACACCACGTTGATTCACTTCCATCAACTAGTACTCTTTGGGTCCGACCCTGGAGCCAGTTCCCCAGCCATTGGACCATGAGATGATCAAGGCTGCAGCTCCCCAGATTAACCATGAGGACATCATGAGGAACTAAGGCAAAGGCTTTCTTGAAATCCAGATATATGACATCAACCTCATCTCCCTTGTCCAGGCAATGCAACACCTGGTCATAGAAGGAGGTGAGATTGGTCAGGCAAGACCTGCCACTAACAAATTCATGTTGCCTGGTATTCAGAAGGTTGCCTTCTGTTAGCTTGTGGCTGATGGATCCCTTGATGATTTTCTGGAAGATCTTTCCAGGGATGGACATCAGACTGTTTGGCCTGTAATTCCTTGGATCTTCCTTCCTTCTTTCTCGAAGATTGGGACAATGTTGGCTCTTTTCCAGTCTTCCAGAACCTCACCCAAGCACCACAAATTTTCAAATATCTTTGCCATAGGGTGTGCTATGATGTCTGCCAGCTCCTTCAAGACTCTTGGGTGCATTCCATCTGGGTCCACGGAATTATGGATGTCTAGCCTCTTGATGATGTTCCCTCACCTAATCTATGTAAACTGTAGGCCCATCTCCTGCTCCCTGGGTGTTTTGCATCCTGTCTGACAGTGTGACCCCCATGGGTGGGTGGAAAAGTGACACAAAGTAATCATTTAGGAGATTGGCCTTTTCTTAGATGTCAGATGTCAGCTGCCCCATTTGATCTTGCAGGGGTCCAATGTTGCCCTTGTTCTTTCTCTGACTTCCCACATATCTGAAGAAGGACTTTTTTGTTGTCCTTGATTCCTTTGACTAGCCTGAGTCTGGTTTCTGCCTTGGCTTTTCTGAACCACTCTCTACATGTGCAGGCTAGTGCTGAGTAGTCCTCCTTGGTGATGCTTCCTGTTTTCCGTCTAGTATAGGCTTCCCTTTTAAGTTTCAGGAGGTCCAACAGTTCCCTGTTTAGCCAAGGGGGCTTCCCTGCCTAGAACAGGGAACTAAGTAGTTGGACTCAATGATCTTTCAAGGACCTAGCCAGCCCTTGATTTCTATGATTCTAAGTACCTTCTATCTACTTTGCCTCTTCATAGCTTGCTTATAATTAGTTCTAAGTGCCCAATCTTCCTCTCTTGAGTACAGATAGAAACTATTCCTCTGTGTCCTAGCTTTCCAGTAGGAAGCTATTTGTAAAGGAACTAATCTAGGAACCAAAAACTCTGAATGGTTCCTAAACTGTTCAATGCCTCTTCATGCCCATTTCATGTGCATGTCTCCTTTTATACCTATAATGGTATGAACAAATGTACATATGGAGTTGTTTCAAAAGGGTAGCTGCTGTGCCCAGCAGCTGTTACATTATAATAGTTATGTACAGACAAGCTGGGAATGATACACATGTAGGAAAACTGCTTCAACTTTAACTCTGGATGAAGTAGGGTTAAAGTTGAAACAGTTTTGCTACCTTTACATCCTTCCTGGCTTGTTTACAGGTAACTGTCAGAAAAGCTGTTGTCCCTCCTGCCCTTTGAAACAGCTCCAAATATATGTTTGCCCATACCTGAAGAAAGAGAGAAAATTTGTCCAAAATTTTTAAATATCCTGGAAATTATGGATGCATGCATGATTTTAGTTACAAGCAAAATGCTACAAAATCAGAAATTACATCGTCTTATTTTTTGCCAATCCAAACAAATATTGTCAATGGCAGCAGCTCTAGTGAATTTGTGTAATATTTTTATAATACAGGCAGTTAGCAGAAGTGAGTGAAGCTAATGTAAATTTTCCATTTTTCAGCTCTGGACCATAGATGTGGGTTCTCCATTAGATTTTAAGAGCTCTGACCTTTTGCTTTGTACAGCTTGTGACTATGCACTTTCAGGGAACATAATCAGCTAGATTCTTACAGCATTGCTGAAGATGAGAGCAGCTGCAGTGTGAGCACTGCCACTACATTCAGTGGGCTTCCATGCAGCATAAAGTATTACTGAAAGTAACAGTGGTAGAATTCAGCTTACTATAAATATAAGCTGGGATACATCTTGTTCCTGTATGGCCAAAAAAAGCCTTCTTAATATTAAGTGAGAAATTCGGTCCTCTAAATTTTGCCTTAATGTTAGTTGCTGCTAGATTTTATTAAAAATTTAGGAAAGAACTATCAAGTTCACAAACCCAGTTGCCTTTAAAAACGTTAGAGCAATGCAGAATTGGCTATTACTTACCTTTCTGAATATAGAGCAATAAAGTTTTAGGACTCTTTCTGTCACTGCACCTGACTGTCTTTGTTGCAGGTCTGTGCAATGACACAAAGCTAAATTCATCACTGGTATGCCTAGGTGTAACATTAGTGGAATTGTATGTCTTGTACCAGTGGGAAAGTAGTCCCACAATGTTCAAAAGGAAAATGTTTTATATAATAAAATAGAATCTGGTGATATGCGTCTTTTTTTTTTTAAATTTATGGCTGGAAACCATTCAGAGAACAGAGTTCCTTAGTGGCCTTTTACAATAGCTGCTTCACTAATGAACATCTGGATTTTTTGCTACAGTTCTATTGTTTACCTTCTAATCCGTATTGCATTAGACCTTTATGTGTTCATGATAAACTAGCAGCAAAGGCTGCCTTAAATAGAAACAGAGGATGAAAACAATTTTTCCATTAGCAATACATTTCCCTTTGGAGTCTGAAGTACATTATTGGTTTGTTCCAGGATTGGAAACCCCAAGTAAACTGCCTTCTATTTGTGAAGCATTATTATTATAGCTTCTATCAAGAGATTTTTCTTTAAAATAAAACCTCAAAACTATTCTTGTACACAAATTAAACTAAGATAAAATATTTATAGATGCACATAAGCACCACACTGCCATAAGTTATACTGAAAAATATATTCATGTAAATTACTTAATTGACTGACAAAAATCATTAGGAAACACACCGAAGACTGTTACTAGAAGCAGTTCTATTCTAGTTCATCCCTTCTTCAGGGAAAAAGTAGAATGAAAGAGTTACAGCTTACTTGTTCCTATATATTATGTCCTACTGGGAGAAGGTAGGGACCATGAGCTACATTTTAAACCATTCTCAGTGGCCAAGTCATGGAGTGTGTCATCTTGTTACGTTCTTAGAGCAATCAAAATAGGAAGCTGTTTATTTTATATATATATATATGTGTGTGTATATATA
>NW_017728992.1:52395548-52396502 GCF_001723915.1 Gavialis gangeticus | reverse complement strand
TATATATATATATATATATATATATATCCTAATTTTTTCATATTCTGATGTGTGTATATATGTAAGGACCACTACATTTAGGGCTAAATCATTCTCTTCTTGAACATCTTTCTGCTGACTTTAAGGGTGTTGAAGGAAGCACCTTCTTCATTTGGGTCCCCTAGTCCTATTTAATTTTATCAGTGGTAGTTTTCACATAAGAAAGCATTGAAAGTTTTGCCCTTACTGTAGGTCACTATTCTTTCTGGTAGCATGAAAGTCTTAAGTTATTTTGCTTCCTGAAAGTCTTAGCAGACGAATAGTTCTAAGAAATGTTGAAATCTTTTTTCTTGAGTGGGATTTTCAAAAGAGTCTATATGACTTAGTAGCAGAAGTTCTAAAGAGTTTAATGATTAGCATCCTTCAAGCTCTGGAGGTAATATGGGAGACCTCTACTTATGATATGTATTAGTAGTTTGTTTTGTTTGGAGTTCTAGGCACCTTATTTGTGTCTTACATATATCTACAATGTTATATAGCACACACAGAATTGTGTGTTATATTAGGACATTCCCAACAGTCAAAGAACCACGCAAACTGCAAACACCACAAGGCCAGTGAAGAGGTGAGACAATGAGCATTCCCATAGATAAATTTAAACATGCACTTTTAAAATATAAGATAGCATCACTAGAAAAAGTGTTTTTATATTGATGGCCTTGATGAATGGCATCAATATAAGTACAACATGTAACTTCACCCTTAATTAGAAGACTTTGTAATATTGATACCTAGTTAAGTGTAAACTGGCAATTAATTAAGTAAATATGATTCTGAGACCCATTTTATTACACCTATAAAATCATACTATGACCACAGAGCCATATTTGTTACAAATGGTGTTGTATGAGCTGTAATGCAAGATTTTGACCCCAAAAGATTCTTTTTCAAGTATCTTTGGACTAGAAGTTTCTC
>NW_017728992.1:52387240-52390548 GCF_001723915.1 Gavialis gangeticus | reverse complement strand
TTGATACCTAGTTAAGTGTAAACTGGCAATTAATTAAGTAAATATGATTCTGAGACCCATTTTATTACACCTATAAAATCATACTATGACCACAGAGCCATATTTGTTACAAATGGTGTTGTATGAGCTGTAATGCAAGATTTTGACCCCAAAAGATTCTTTTTCAAGTATCTTTGGACTAGAAATTTCTCTACCTTCTTTATTCAGCTCCATTCAATTTTTCTGTAATGTCACTGTCTTTTTTTTTAAGGGCCCTCATTTCCAGTGGTATTTGAAAGAGCTCACAAGTCACAGCTGCTAAGTATTATGAGGCACATTTATATTATAGCCAGGATTTTAACTCCTTTCTAATTTTCTGGGAAGATGCTTATTGAAGCATGTAATTTCTCAAAAATGGCCTGTACATAGGAGAGAATATTTTTTTGGAAACTATGAGGTTAACTAGCAAAGAAGTGTGAGTTAGGAGACGTTTAAGGAGATGTGGTAGTTAATTTTTAAAAGCTTGTCTCATTTGGATTTTTTTTGGTCAAGTTAGAGTCAATGTCATGATGTAAGAATTCAAACGTGGGAGTATGCACATAAAACTGCAGTACAGCAGCATTTATCCAGATACTATGCATTCAAACTATTCAGTTATTCAAAGGAAGAATATTTCAAGAACCTGCACAATGTGTGGTACTAGGGAGGGCAATGGCAACTAAAAAGGAGAGAAATAGTCTAACACTGGAAAAAAAATCAAAATAATTCAGGTATGGAAAAAATGGAAATCTACTACTAAACTTGCCTTAGATAAGCAATGTCCAATTTCTCAGTGGTTGTGGGTCATGCTGCCTGCAAGGGCAGTGGCAGGAAGTAGAAGCTGGAGGAGGAGCCCCAGATATCCTAATGGCCTAAAAGGAACAAGCAATGATGGCAGCAGCATCTGGAGATGGAGCAAGACAGCAGTGTGATGGGGTGGGGACAGAGTAGCGCCCAAACCCATGTGAGGAAGCACAGGGAACCAAGCAGGGCCATGAGTTAACCAGTCACAGGCCACATGCAGCCCACGGGCCGCAAGTTGGACAGCCCTGCTTTACAATATGTCATTGGAGTATGTTCATTCAGTGTGCATTTCATTAAACAAATCCTGGTTAGCTTAGCTAATTGACACTCCAGCAGGTTGCTGTAATAAAGTCTCATGCTGGGAGGTGATTGGCACCAGTGTTATAATTTCAGAGTAATGTCTGGCAGATGTCACAAGCCTTGAGGCAGTAAATCAAAACTATAACTAGAAAAGTTTCTAGACCTTTATTTATGAAGACAGCCTTCAAAACATAGACTGACCGCAAGGCTTGTAAGATGGTCTTCCTCCTAAGGAGAGTGCGAATCACTTCCTCCTGAGAATCACAATGATTTCTAGGGAAAAATCACTTTAGTAACAACCTCATCGGCTTTCACCCACTCTTTTCCCCACAAGCACCAGATTTCCTCCCCAGGAACCTAGCAGCTGTCATCTTTCACACACACATGCAAACATAAGATAAAGAATGGCAGAATATCCTCCATCCTGCCTTTGCATCTCCACAACAATAATGAAAGACACTGATGACACACACTCATCTTTGAACCACTATTCATGCTCTTCCATTCAATTTAACTTTGTTTCAAATATGAATCAGCTCCAATGTTCATTAAAGAGAATTCATAAAAGTGTTACAAGTCTGGTGAAGACAATCAAGGGGCTTTGTCTGCAAAAGAATTCCTGGTTACTTTTTGTTTGCTCTGTTCAACAAGACCTAGTTTTTACTCTTCATTTATTACCTACTCGGTTTTTAGTTCATAGATATAAATTCTCCTCTGGTATTCCTAAATAGCTTCCAAACTCATTCAGTGGTATACACATTTTACTTTGCCCTTTAGCCTATTCTTCACCAATTTCTTCACAGGTTTTAAAACCTGCCCTTTTGGAGTTCATATTGTCACTGTTCTACCCTTTTGTAAAAGTTGGAAACTTTATGCTCTTCTTAACACACTGGGCCAAATCTTTACACTGCCGAAGTTTGGCTTTCTTTTACTGTAATTGAAGGAGGCCAGTTTATACCAGTGAATGGTTTGGCCCTATAATGTTGTAGTCCCTAGCAGCCTTTTCCAGATTTTAGCTAATTAATTGAAGTCTTCCAAACCTCACTAAGTAGCCTCCTTCCCAACTTTTCACATTCTATTTTTTCTTGGCAAACAAAGTGTTTTAAGTCTAATACATATAGACAAGAGAAACTTGTTCCATATGGGGTAATGCTGCAGATCTTTAATTTTAACAGTAAGGAAAAGAGCACATTAGTAGTGTATCTCACTGCTCCTGCTTTCCTTTTTGGCAAGAATTGCTACTCTGAGCCAGCAGATGTTTAATGCTATTAAATTTATGGGTAGTGAAAGGTGTTGAATTTTCAAATAACTGGGAATATAAATTATCAGAATTTTTTTGCACAATCAGGCAGGAAAGTTATTTTAGAATATTTTAGTAAAAATGCGTTTATTTTTTAACATTTGCCCACATGACTGTGGGATAACAAATCTCCTCACACTTGTGGCCACAATGCCCATAGTTTATGCACCAGAAAACACTAGGGTAGACAAGAGGGGCAATATGTCACCAGCAGTGGGCTCCATGTGGATCACACAGTCAGTCAGAGAAAAAAGCAATTTCTTTTTTATTGGGTGGCTGCAATCCATCAGGTCAGTTCCCGCAAAGTTTGATGCATGTTTTTTAAACTTGTGCTGTTCTGGCTGAGGCTATGTACAATATCAGATGCAAGGAGCAACACAATGGCTAGAAACAAATCCCATCTCAGCAGAATTCAGGGGTTCTCAAGAGTGGAACACTGATGTGAAATAACTACTTAACAGAGCTGAGGACAGAGAAGAATACAAAGTATTTGGAAAGACGTTTTACGCTTTTAAGCTTTTTGGCCAATATTGTTTTCAGACATGGGTGGCTTAAGCTAAGAACCAAAATAAAAGCAGCTTGATTTTTAGAGACAGAAGGAGTGTCTACACATACACATTAAAATGCATTAGCCCAATTTAAGGTGCATTAACGGTGCACAGTTACATATGCATGCTCTTAATGTGCTTTAAAAATGGCAATTTTAGGTTGAGCCTAAATGTGATACCTGCCTAAAGCATGTATCAAATTTATGCATGAATAGCTAAGTCGCATTAGTGAATGTGTAGACGTGCTAATGTGCATTAACATGGGGTGTGTCATAGTTTCATAGTAGCTAGGGTCAGGAGGGACCTGATCAGATCATCTAGCCTGACCCCCTGCCACA
>NW_017728992.1:52386359-52387090 GCF_001723915.1 Gavialis gangeticus | reverse complement strand
GCCACAGGCAGGAATGAATGCTGGGTTCACAAGACCCCAGACAGGTGATCATCTAACTTCTTTTTGAATTTGCCCAAGGTAGGGACAAGGACCACTTCCCTAGGAAGTTGGTTCCAGATTCTGGCCACCCTAACTGTAAAATATTGCCTTCTGATCTCTAACCTAAACCTATTCTCCATCAGCTTATTACCATTGTCCCTCATCACCCCAGGTGGTGCTGGGGAGAATAGGGCTCTTCCTATTTGCTGATGATCTCCCCTGATGAGTTTGTAGGCAGCCACCAGGTCCCCCTCAGCTTCCTCTTGCCAAGGCTGAATAGACTCAGGTCCCTCAGTCTCTCCTCATAGGGCCTGTCCTGCTGCCCTCTGACCAAATGGGTGGCCCTCCTCTGAACTCTCTCTAGGCTGGCACATCCTTTTTAAAGTGCGGCGCCCAGTACTGGACACAGTACTGCAATTGCGGCCTGACCAGTGTCACATAGAGAGGGAGTATTACCTCTCTGTACCGGCTTGAGATGCATCTTTCGATGCAAGACAAGGTATGGCTGGTCTTGCTGGCTGTGGTCTGGCATTGGCGGCTCATCTTCATCTTGGAGTCAACAATGACTCCAAGATCCCTTTCCGCCTCTGTGCTTTCAAGAGGGCAACTCCCCAGCCTGTATGTATGCTGTGGATTCCTTCTCCCAAGGTGCAGCACCCTGCATTTGTCTACATTGAACCCCATCCTATTCT
>NW_017728992.1:52380847-52385963 GCF_001723915.1 Gavialis gangeticus | reverse complement strand
TTGAACCCCATCCTATTCTCATCTGCCCACTTTTGTAGTCTGCCTAAATCTAGTTGTAGCCTCCCTCTCCCTTCAAGTTTGTGCACTCTGCCCCATGTCTTACTGTCATCAGCAAACTTGGACAATGTGCTTTCAACCCCCTCATCCAAGTTGCTGATAAAGATTCTAAACAGTGCAGGCCCGAGGACCAAACCCTGGGGGACCTCACTGCTCACATCTCACCAGGTTGAGTACAACCTATCCACTACTACTCTCTGGGTGTGCCCCATCAGCCAATTTTTCACCCAATCAACTGTAGGCATCAATGCCACAGTCACCTAATTTACTGATGAGAATGGGGTGAGAGTGTCTAAGACCTTCTTAAAGTCTAGAAAGACTACGTCCATGGCGACACCATCATCCAAGGATTTAGTTACTTGGTCATAAAAGACAATCAGGTTGGTCAGGAAGGACCTGCCTTTGATGAACCCATGCTGATTGCCCCTGAGCATGATCTCCCCTGCTGGCCCCCCACAGATGTGCTCCCTGATGATTCTCTCCAAGATCTTCCCAAGCACCAAGGTGAGGCTTACAGGCCTATAGTTACTTGAGTCCTCCTTCCTCCCTTTCTTAAAAATTGGGACCACATTAGCTAGTTTCCAATCCTTCAGCACCTGGCCAGATGACCATGAATGCTCATACAGCCAGGCCAAGCACTCCGCTATGATCCCTGCCAGCTCCTTCAACACCCTTGGCTGGAGGCCATCTGGACCTGCAGATTTAAAAATGTCCAGCCCTTCCAAAAGATCCCTAACTACATCTGCGCTGACCGAAGTCCTGACAGAGCTATCCCCAAGATTGTCCCTACCTCTGGTAGGAGGGATATCCCAGTCCCTGTTCAAGAAAACAGAGGCAAAGAAACTGTTAAAAATATCAGCTTTTTCATCTGGCGTAGCCACAAGATTACCATTTGAATCTTGCAGAGGCCCTACATTGCCTGGTGCCCTCTTCTTGCTCCCAATGTACTTGAAAAAGGACTTTTTGTTGTCCTTAATCCTGGACACTAGCCTGAGTTCCATCTGTACTTTGGCCTGCCTAATAGCCCTCCTACACTCCCGGGCAGAGGAGGAGTACTCCTCCTTGGTGATAGCTCCTCCCTTTCACTGGTTGTACGCCACCCTTTTAGTCCTCAGGCATTGCTGAATGCCCTTGCTGAGCCAAGGGGGTTTCTGAGCACTCTTACCTCCCTCATTTCTCTCAGGGACAGTTACCCTTTGGGCCTGGAGGATCGTTCCCTTAAGGTATGACAATCTCTCATAGACTCCCATCTCCTCTACTTTCTGGGCCCTCAGTGCCTCCCCCACTAATCTCTGAAGCTCATTGAAGTTGGCCCTTCTGAAGTCAAGGGCTTTAGTCTTGCTGTAAGTCCTTGACACCCTGTGCTGGATAGTGAATTCCAGCAGGTGATGATTGCTGTTGCCCAGGTGGTCAAGGACCTGTAGGCCCCTCACCAGGTCATCCCCAGTGGCCAGGACCAGGCCCAGCAAGGCATGACCCCTAGTGGGGCTATGCACCTCATGGATAACGTGAAGGTCCTGTAATACAGCCAGGAACCTAAGTGAGCAGTCAGACCTGGCTGTCTGCTCCTCTCAGCAAATGTCTGGGTAGTTTAGGTCACCCATGACAATAGCATCCCTTGACTTAACTGCCTCCATAAGCTGACCAGAGAAGTCCTGGTGCAGCTCTTCCCCGCAATTTTAGTCCCAAGTTGGCCCACATACCCACATTAATATGGCTTAGTGCGTGCATGTGCCTAATCACCTTAATGCACATTAGGCTAATATGCATTAAATTTAGGTGTGCATAAAAGCATGTGTACATGCCCCAAAATCACTCAGATTAATGGAAGACAAATGAAAGATGCTAAGTTGACTGAAACTTCTACATGCTCAGTGCCTTGGAAAATAGGATTGATAATTTAGATGCCTGAATATTAATCTCAATGCCTACCTTTGAACACTCAGGGTTCATGTTTTTTGCCATTACTCTTAAATGAGTCTTCTGATTTTTTTTAAATTAGCAAATAAGCACTGAATGATCACTGACCCTAGATACTACAGTACAAGCCCCAGAATAAGCATTAATAAATTATGTACAATCAGTTTTCCCATGAGCTATATTCCTTCTTTCACTCCAGACTCACCTCACAATTTTTAAATAACATAAAACTAATCTCTTCATGTTACAGTGGATGCTCTTACACATTTTTTCAGTTTCCTGAAGCATGTCTCTACTACCTCCCTACTCAGCCTATGACCCCTGGTGAGAAAAAAGCCCATTCAATTGCTCCCATTATGCCCACACCCAACCCTGGAAATTAGACAGAGTAAACAACTCAGAAGAGTCCTGAGTGCAGACCACAGCTAGTTACCTTAGTATTTGTAGTTACTGAAGTAGCATAAGAAAAGTACTTATAGACAGCGTTCTTCTTACTAAACTCCCAATGTTTCCTAGTTTAATCAATGAAGAAGCTTTAATGACTCTTACACCAATCTCAGTTTTTGTTTGATTGTGCAATAAAACTGAACATTTTTTTCAGACATGTTTTCAAGATTTCAATACTAGCATAGATCCCAGGTGCTTCATGTGATTAGGTTTTTAAGCCTTCTGCTGGGGTTTATGAACTGGCCCAGGGGTTGCAGAGCCACACTCCATGGCAGCACAAGAACACTGAGGTATTCCAGCTGGTTACCACAGCTTTTGTTTCAAAGGCCACCACCTCTCCAGTCAGTTATGTAAGCTGACTGATGAGAAGCAGTAACCTATCAAGTAAAAGCCACAACAAACTGCAGAGGGGCTTCATCCTTAATTCAGTAACCTACTGCAAACTAAGCAGGTTGTGAATTGTCCAATTATGCATGAGATTCTACTGCAACAGTGAAGTTTTAGTGAAAAAAAATCAGAAATTCACAAAATCTCCACAATCAAGAATCAGTCCTTAATTCCTTTTCCTCGAAGGATTGGTACAATTTATTATTGAACACTCAGCCAGACAAACAAGACCTGCGTGGGGTGGGCTGATGCATATGATACCACACTAGTACTATGGCATTGCCAACTGATTTGTCTCCACAATCCCACATTGATATCCCAGTCCAAACAAAATACAAACAAGAAACTCCATAATTTAACAGGCTTATTAATGTGTATTTCTTAATAATTAATAACGAATTCACTAATAAAAGGAGATAACATAACAATGCATTTTGCAAACTCTAAAATGCTTTAGAGAACTGAATATATATCTTATGAAATGCACTTCACATATCATTTAAACACAGCCCTGTTTAACTTAGGGGGAACAAACACCTACTATAAAGTTGCTAGCAACACATCAGGTAAGAAACAACTTATGGAACTAGGCAGTATTGCTTTCTGGGGTCTTAGCCATTTAAGACTGAGGGCACTAGGAAAGAGAGAGATGTGCTGCTTGAACTTTGCATCTACACAGGGAGAGTAGGGCCAAGATAGGAAAGGGGCTGAAAAATCTAAACAATTATGTTGTTCATTTCATTGCCTCTGAAGTGGAGGAATCTTATCCATTTAGCTAATCTCTACATGACTTTTAATCAGAGAAAGGTACAGCTGAGAAACTGAGGCACAGATGCACAGGTTGCTAGGATAGGAGTCATTTGACCCTGTCACAGAGACAATTAAAGGAATTGGGAAATTTAGGAATATAATAACCTATATTGGAATTTAGCCAAGACACTGAAGCAGATCCACAAAGCTCTTGCAAGGATTATTTTGTGTATTCTTTATCATTTTAATATCTTCTGTTATACCATATGCTCTACCATTTCAATCATTCCAATATACTTTGCAAAAGAGGTAAAAGAAAATGTTGACAAAACATTTATAGAGATTAAATTCCCTAAGGATCTTTTAGTCCTGGATTTTACAGGCACTAAATTTTTTAAAATGCTGGTAGACTTAAATAATCCTGGGGAAAACACTACTTCCTTCAAAGGCAGCTTGAGGCACAATCCACAGTTCTGTACCCAATGATAGAAGGCAGTCTAAGGCAGTGCTTCTCAACCTTGTTAGAGTCAAGCCACCCCTTAAAAAATGCGTACTCTTAGTTTTCACCGATTTTTTGCCACCAAAAAAATAATAGAGCAATTCTTTTGTTGCAAAGTCCAAAAGACAACAGGTCAGAATGCTTTTGACACTATGGATTCCTGTTTAAAATCTCTAGGTTTACCTTGTGAAGCATGCTTGTATACCTAATAGCGGTAATATGCAATAGCACCCTGGTTGAAAAGCACTGATTTAAAGATAAATCAACATTGAATCTGAAAATCCCACAGGGAGGCATGTGACAAGAGATGCATATGTTCCACCTAGGGAACCTAGGGCCAGAAAGGGGCATGGCTAAGAGCCTAAACATGCAGGTAAACGCATGATGGGATCACATGCACAAACAGCACAATCGCACCTCCTGCTATGCCACAAGTGTATGGCAGGAGGCATGATTGTGGGATCATGCATTCAATCTCATTGCACTTTATTACCAGTACAAGAGGAGCCTGATCCCAGGCTCTCCCTGCACTGGCAAGAAGCAAGCTCCCACAGGTGGGAGCTTCCTCAGTTAAACAGCTTCATGTACCCCCAAGGCAGCTGGTACTCCCGGCTGCCAGGACGCAACTGGGTAGCAGCACCCAGCCTTCACAGCTTCTGGATTCTGGGCCCCCATCCTGCTGAGATCCAGAATTAACAGCTACTTGCAGGACTCTCAGCCCTGGTTGGGCACCCCTGTGGCTCCCCATCCTGGGCCCGAGGAAGACCACCAACACATGGGTTTAATGGCCCAGTGAGGGGCTGGGATTAGAATGCAGGGCTAAACAGGGCCCCCCAGCCCTGCTGCCCCTGCCCCCCAGCCTCACTGCCTCTTGCCCCCCACCCAAAGCCCCCCAGCCTGGGCTCTGTGGCTGTCAGCAGCTACCCAGAACCTGGGCCAGCTGCAAACATTTGCCTCTCTGCCCCAGCCCCAGCTGCCTCCCAGCCCCAGACCTGGCCCTGGGCTCCAGGGAGGCAGCACATACCAGCAATGATCCCCACTGTGCTGCCCTCACTG
>NW_017728992.1:52378613-52380503 GCF_001723915.1 Gavialis gangeticus | reverse complement strand
ATCCCCACTGTGCTGCCCTCACTGTTTCTGCAAAGCAGTGCTGGAACCCGGCACGGTAGGGCACAGCTGGGGGCACCGAAATCTGCCTGCTCTGTGGTCCCTACTGCCTGCTCTGAGGTCCCCACTGCCCTGCCACACTTCCCCTGTGTGCACGGGAGCAGCATGGGCAGCAGTGCAGGGCTGTGCCCCTCACTGCTCCGTGCGCACAGGGGAAGTATGGCAGGGCAGCAGGGAGCTGGGAGCAGGCAGCTTTCTGTGCCCCTCCACTGTGCTCTGCTGCGCCGGGTTCCAACACTATTTTGCAGAAGCGGTGAGGGCAGCACAGCAGGGAGTATGGCCAGTATGTGCTACCTCCCTGGAGCCCAGGGCTGGTTTTGGAGCTAGGAGGCAGCTGGGGCCGGGGCAGAGAGGCAGATGTCTGCAGCTGGCCTAGGTTCTGGGTAGCCGCCGACAGCCACAAAGTCTGTGCTGCTTGCAGCAGGGCTTCCATAGGAGCAGCCCTGGCTCCATGGCTATCAGCAGCTACCCAGAGCCTGGGCTGGCTGCAGCCGGGAGGCTATAAACAGCTGCTGCCCTCCCACCCCAGCCCCTGCCCCAGCCCCTGCCCCAGCTGTCTCCCAGCCCTGGGATCTGGGAAGGCAGCAGGTGCCAGGCACTGTGCCTACTGGGGCTGGGGCAGGGAGACAGCAGCTGTTTGTAGCCTCCTGGCTGCAGTTGGTCCCAGCTCTGGGTAGCTGCTGATAGCCATGGAGACCAGGCAGCTCCCAGCAGGGCTTGCAGTGTCCCAACTGCCTGCTGGGAGCAGCCTGGTCTCCCAGCTGGAAGCAGCTACCCAGAGCTGGGGCTGGCTGCAGTCAGGAGGCTGCGAACAGCTGCTGCCTCTCCAGCCCCAATGTGTGCCAAGGAAAATGGCCTCGTGTGCCATGCTCGGCACGTGTGCCGTGGGTTGCCGACCCCTGTATTATGGTATATTCTCTTTTTCCAATTGTTACCTTAGTTGTAGAGCAGGTGGAATTGCTGGCTTTCCAACCATAAGTCAGTTTTTAATCTAAAATGAGTTATCAAAGTTCATCTTTCCATAACATAATCCTCCGGATAGAAACTCCATACTTCATTATTCAAAATATTCAACAGGACCTGGAAATGTTAACAATTATCTGAGTATTCCCTATCCAGTAATCTCCTTGAAAATACAACTTGGACTGAGTTTCATAATGATGCATCTGATAATACATAATGGTAGATATCTATACACTTACATTTCTAGGAGCATCCAAATGTTTCATAATCAACTTTTTTAGCTCATAGGAGATACAAAATTCAATCAACTGTACGCTTACGTGAGGGAAAGCTATGTTTAAACATAATTCCCTGCTTGCCTGCAGAGAAGAATACTTTTAAAAAGCTCATTTGACATATAGAAAAACATTTCACTACCCATAAACACAGTAGCTGCATGTATAAAAGAACAGCTAAATTGAACTATCTAAATGAAATGCACTGAAGTATGGGAGGAAAAGGCAACTGCATTCAGTCAGTCAAAATATAGGTTTTTTCTATCAAATGTTAAAAAAAATGTTCAGACAACTTTTAGAAAAATTCACAGTTCTAGTCTTTTAGCAAATTATGCTTTATTAATCATGGGGGAAGATTTTGACTCTCAGTGGGTTCATCTACATGAGATGTTTATGGTGGAGTTGACTAGCTCTGCAGTAAAACATCACTGTCTACATGTGTGGTGCTATTAGGTCAGAATAAATTAATTAACTCCACCATAGGATAGTACTGCTAGAGTTATTTATTCTGCCACAACACACATGTAGACTCTGGGGCTGGCATGGGCATGAAAATACTTTGCGGGAGCTGCCTTCTGGTTAGCCCTGCACTGAG
>NW_017728992.1:52363020-52377991 GCF_001723915.1 Gavialis gangeticus | reverse complement strand
TGGCAGGGCAGCAGGGAGCTGGGAGCAGGCAGCTTTCTGTGCCCCTCCACTGTGCTCTGCTGCGCCGGGTTCCAACACTATTTTGCAGAAGCGGTGAGGGCAGCACAGCAGGGAGTATGGCCAGTATGTGCTACCTCCCTGGAGCCCAGGGCTGGTTTTGGAGCTAGGAGGCAGCTGGGGCCGGGGCAGAGAGGCAGATGTCTGCAGCTGGCCTAGGTTCTGGGTAGCCGCCGACAGCCACAAAGTCTGTGCTGCTTGCAGCAGGGCTTCCATAGGAGCAGCCCTGGCTCCATGGCTATCAGCAGCTACCCAGAGCCTGGGCTGGCTGCAGCCGGGAGGCTATAAACAGCTGCTGCCCTCCCACCCCAGCCCCTGCCCCAGCCCCTGCCCCAGCTGTCTCCCAGCCCTGGGATCTGGGAAGGCAGCAGGTGCCAGGCACTGTGCCTACTGGGGCTGGGGCAGGGAGACAGCAGCTGTTTGTAGCCTCCTGGCTGCAGTTGGTCCCAGCTCTGGGTAGCTGCTGATAGCCATGGAGACCAGGCAGCTCCCAGCAGGGCTTGCAGTGTCCCAACTGCCTGCTGGGAGCAGCCTGGTCTCCCAGCTGGAAGCAGCTACCCAGAGCTGGGGCTGGCTGCAGTCAGGAGGCTGCGAACAGCTGCTGCCTCTCCAGCCCCAATGTGTGCCAAGGAAAATGGCCTCGTGTGCCATGCTCGGCACGTGTGCCGTGGGTTGCCGACCCCTGTATTATGGTATATTCTCTTTTTCCAATTGTTACCTTAGTTGTAGAGCAGGTGGAATTGCTGGCTTTCCAACCATAAGTCAGTTTTTAATCTAAAATGAGTTATCAAAGTTCATCTTTCCATAACATAATCCTCCGGATAGAAACTCCATACTTCATTATTCAAAATATTCAACAGGACCTGGAAATGTTAACAATTATCTGAGTATTCCCTATCCAGTAATCTCCTTGAAAATACAACTTGGACTGAGTTTCATAATGATGCATCTGATAATACATAATGGTAGATATCTATACACTTACATTTCTAGGAGCATCCAAATGTTTCATAATCAACTTTTTTAGCTCATAGGAGATACAAAATTCAATCAACTGTACGCTTACGTGAGGGAAAGCTATGTTTAAACATAATTCCCTGCTTGCCTGCAGAGAAGAATACTTTTAAAAAGCTCATTTGACATATAGAAAAACATTTCACTACCCATAAACACAGTAGCTGCATGTATAAAAGAACAGCTAAATTGAACTATCTAAATGAAATGCACTGAAGTATGGGAGGAAAAGGCAACTGCATTCAGTCAGTCAAAATATAGGTTTTTTCTATCAAATGTTAAAAAAAATGTTCAGACAACTTTTAGAAAAATTCACAGTTCTAGTCTTTTAGCAAATTATGCTTTATTAATCATGGGGGAAGATTTTGACTCTCAGTGGGTTCATCTACATGAGATGTTTATGGTGGAGTTGACTAGCTCTGCAGTAAAACATCACTGTCTACATGTGTGGTGCTATTAGGTCAGAATAAATTAATTAACTCCACCATAGGATAGTACTGCTAGAGTTATTTATTCTGCCACAACACACATGTAGACTCTGGGGCTGGCATGGGCATGAAAATACTTTGCGGGAGCTGCCTTCTGGTTAGCCCTGCACTGAGGCACCCTCGTGCCCCAGCCTGCTCTTCTGTGGCATGCTGAGCCAGGGCAGAGCAGCCCCAGGCTGTTTATATTATGCATGTATGTCAACTCCCCCACTTGTATTTTTCTTCATTCACTGCACCAAATATTAACAGTGGGGAACCTAAAATATCCTTGGTGTTACTAGAGTTCTGAAAAATGGAGGCACCTGACTTCCTGAATTGTTTCCAATGTATCTTTAGTATAAACGGAAACAAGTGAAACAATCATTAAAAGAAAACCTGTTCGGATTGTTTGAAGTGTGAAGGTCTTATACTTTATAGTTAAAAACTATATTTCCTTACAACGTTTTTTTTTTGTTTTGTTTTTTTTCTCTGATGTTTGTTTGTTTTTGGGGGGGGGTTACTTTACTTTTAATTTGACATGCCAGTCAAAGTTAACGTTAGGGAAAACAACACACATAAATCTTGTAATATATATGCCTTCATGTTGTACATAATAATAGCTCTCATCTTGGCAAAAGTTAGCAGATTGTTCTCTGTCCCCATGAGGAAATAATATTCATTTAAGGCTTTAACAGAGCTTTAGGTGTATAGTAACTCAAATTACACTAAATCATCATGAATTATTTCTGAATCCCATGTTCTGTGATTTCTTTTTTCCCTTTGTTGGTTTATGTGTGTGCACATTTTGGAAACTCACAACCTTAAATGTGTAGGCTGAATAGGTGCTTCTCTACCAACCTAGAGAGCAAATATAAGGTTCCTGTTTGCCTGTATTTAATAACAGGAAGTGTGCTGGAATGAACAGTAATGCAGGAAGGCATGCACCTCAGATTGCCTAGTGCGATAACACTGGGAGAGGAAGAGGAAAGTTTGCTTTGTGGTTAAGGAACTATTTCATCTAGTTATTTCCACAGTGTATTGTTGTCTTCAGTGTCAATTCTAATATAGTGATGCTTTCAACAATGAAAATTTTAATGGTGTTATGTTTCATAGCCCTTCCCTTGTGAAGCCAGGTTGACTTGCTATCATGAACAGAAGAGAAAGCACATACACACAGGATAAAGCTTTGGGCCTTGTTATACCTTACACCAGTGGTGCTCAACCTTTTCACCCAGTGGGCCAGATGAGCAGTGCCTGGCCCATCCAGTGCCGAGGCAGACACAGTGGGCACTATCTGGCTGTGTGGAGCATGCCAGGGTAGGGGCAGACCATCCCCAACAAAGCCCCACAGGGAAAAGGAGCTTGACCCAGCACCATGGAGAAGAAAGGGGGCATGGCCCAGACCTGGTGGGGAAGGGAGTGTGTCCAGGCCACAACCTGGCACCATGGGAGGAAAGAGCCCACAGGGAAGGGGCTCCAACCCCACTGCAGAGAGAGGTTTGGGCTGACCCTTTGAGGGGGAGGGGACGTAGCAATGTAGAGGAAGGCAGCATAGCCCAGCCCCAATGAGAGGGAAGGGAAATTGGTCAGGCCTCAATCTGGCCCCACAGAGATGGAAGGGGATGTGGCCCAGCCCTGATTCAGAAGTAGGAGGGGTTCCCCCCACAAGGGAAAGGGACATAACCTGGCCCTGCCCAGCCCTGGCTGGGTGCACAGGCTTGGGGTTTTGGAATTTGACAGGAGGGAGTGTGACCATATTAATGGCCATTATTCCCCCCACCACCAAATTTCCTGACCCACAGGAATCCCTGTGGCCCAGATGGAATGGCTCTGTAGGCTTCATGTGGCCCATGGGTCAGAGGTTGAATACCCCTGACTTACACTGTGAGCTGCACAGATGCTGATGAGTGTTTAGTGCTAGCTCAAGTTTGGAACAGCCACACATCAGGGACCTGGAGGACTGAAAGGTAAGAATCTCCCCCTCCCATTCTAGGTTCCACCCCCTTCCACCCCCATCCGCTTCCCCTCAAGTTTTCCCCTATCTTCCCACACCCCCAGGGCATACTTGCTTGTCACTGGAAGGGTTAACCCAGTGGTGATGTGTAGGGGGTGCACAGGAGTGCACATGTACCCCCTGAGAGTGCTGGTGCACCCCCTGACAGGCCACACTCCCCGCTTAGGAAACAGGCCGGGGGGAAAGCAAGAAAACCAGTGCCCCCACTACAAGCGCTGGCCAGAGAGTGGTAGTGCTGGATGTAGTGCTGTAGCCACTTTTGGGAGTGCTGCGGCCACTTCCCGGTTGGTGAGATTCGCCGTGGGAGGACCCCCCCCCGGTTGCTGACTGGTCACTGTGGGGGCATGTCCCCCCCCCGACTAAGGTGGTACCAATCACCCATGGGTTAACCTGCCTTTGGTGCTGCCCCAGGCTGCTGTTCTTCTGGCCCAGAGAGCAGCTGCAACAGTGGCCGATCTCATTCACCAAAAGTGGCTGTGCCACTTCCGGAAGTCCTGCAGCCACTTCCGCAAGTGGCATGGCCACTTTTGCTGGCGGCCCTGCTCCCCAGCCGGCGCTTACAGGGGGGCACTGGTGTTCCTGCCTGCCACCCTGCCCATCACCTAAATGGGGAGCACGACCTGACAGGGGGTACACCAGTGCTTCCAGGGGGTGCATGTGCACCCCCATACACCCCCTACACATCGCCACTGGGTGGGGGGGACGGGACAGTGGGCCCTATCTTGGCCAGTAGGGCTGGTGGGGAGGAGGGGGTTGCACTAAGGTGTAGCCTAGAGTGGCTACATTTTAGTGCAACATGAGCTGGGTAGCAGGGACCAAAGATAATCCTGTCCTGGAGTGCTGCAACTCTGAGCTGCATAACAAGTGCTTAAAACCAGTTTCGGGTGTTAATGTATTCACAATCCGGGTGTTAAGAGTTCCAGGAGCTGCCCAAAATTACTGGGTAACAAGGCCCTTAAAAGTGTTGAGCACTCTCCTACTTGGCACAGTAAAATATTAAGAACTCTCTAATTATCCAAAATAAGTTTTTCTACAAATCAATGTGTCCTACTTTTTGTCTACCAGAACGCTAAGGTCCCACATATGACTACTTGTCAGGGCTAGAAATGAATTCCACAAAACTGAAATCTTAAAATTCCTTTGTGACTGTGAACAAACAGAGCCTCTGCCATACTGGCAATGCAGAATGCACACACACTTACACGCAAACACAAACACTAGGGTAATTTTAAAACCTAACCCCTTTAGTGGATGTATCG
Organism: Gavialis gangeticus; assembly: GCF_001723915.1. Lineage (NCBI taxonomy): Eukaryota > Metazoa > Chordata > Crocodylia > Gavialidae > Gavialis > Gavialis gangeticus. Next base: position 52,373,180 of record NW_017728992.1, on the reverse strand, counting down.
TTAGTGTTGTTATTGTTTCAGTAAATGAAACATAACACCAATTATATGGCATAATGCAGTGCTGTGTAGAGATACCTAAACTAGCTCTGAACAAGCTAATTCAGGTACTGGAAGCAGCTTAGCTGTGTTCTTACAAAACTATAGCTAGGATAATTAACCCTACTTCTCAGGGTAAATTCTCAAAGTTAGTTAGCTGGAGCTGAGAAAACTCTCCTAGCCTAATGAGTTGGCAGAGGAGCCCTGAAAAACCACAGGTCTGACAACTTCACAGGTACCTGGAAAATATTTCTAGCCCTGGTGCTGCATGAGTTCTAGTTTTCAATGCTGCAGCTAGTCCAGGACAGAATACTACAGAATCTTACATCAGTGAAATTTCATATTCCTTTCATGTGATGCCCATATGTAGAAAAGATTAAAATATTTGTTGGTCTGTTAGTTTTATTTAGCTATTGTTAGCTATTTGAATCTTGCTCAGAAGCCTGCAGTCTTAGAGGAAGAGTGTATCGATGCTGCATTCATGGAGACAACTATGCAAAGATACCGTACCCATTCACTCACGCTCTCCCTATACTAGTGGACAAAAATAAATATCATGTAGCTGCCATTATAGCAGTATCAAGCTGTGCTGCTCTCATGCATACACCTGCACCACTCTGCCTGAAACCTGGCAGGCCTCCCTCATGCCTGCATAAGAGGCTATGTATGTAGCAGCACAGGTGCTAATGAGGGTGGTCATTTAATGACCCGCTCTCAGAGCTGGAGGTAGCAGTTTAGTTTCTCACCAGGGGAAGATCATCTCCCTGATGACCTCCCATGCCAGGAAGAACTTGGAGGTATAAGGGCTGGGACTATATGGGGAGGAAGAGGACCCACATCATCCTGGGCATGACCTTAAACTGCACCCTGCCAAGGTAGGGAGGCCTGGGTGGGACTGCCAGTGGCACGGCAGCCCCAGGAAATACTAGGACCACAAACCTCCCTGGTGAAAGGCTGGTAGAAGCAGGAAGCACCTGATAACCTCCAGTCACTGCACAGTCCTGGCTAGGGAAAGCCCAGACCTGTAAGATCTTTGAGAGGCCTGAGGCTTACTGGTTGCACTGGAATTGTGAGGGTGAGAACAGGTGCTACCATCTCTGCAGTTTTCACCACACTGTGCCTTAACACACACACAAAGTCACATGTCACAAGTTTTGCTTGTCAACATCCTGAGATGCAGTTTCCCAGAAACCCCTGCACCTATCTCCTTGGAACCTGGCAGGCTTCGTGCTGTTTTCATCCCCCTGTGCCTTCACATACACGCAAAGTTACAAGTCATGAGTTTTGCTTGTCAGCACCTTGAGGTGCAGTTTCCAAGAAACCCCTGCACCGATCTCCTTGAAATTTGGCAGGCCTCCTGCCCTTAGAAGGAGCTACCATCCCTGCTGTTTTCATCCACATCTGCCAAAAAATGACAAAGTTATAGGTATTTCAGTGATTCCCCATTATAGTCTATGGCTGAATCTCCAAATCTCTCCAAATCAGCGCTAAATCTTTCAAAGCCAATTCAGCTGAATCAATTCAGGGCAGTGATCCAAATCTCTCAACTGCATCACTGTCTTCTGAACTGGCTGAATCTGAATCGACTACTTCCCTATTTGTACGGGCCTATTGCTTCATAATGCAGCAAGCCCTTGGTCTCATCAAGAAAATGAACTCTTTCAAAGAGCAAGAGACAAAAGCCAGTTGAAGAAGATACAGCTGTTTCCTAAAGTATAGGGAAACTCTTAACAAGTACAGAATAGGGCTGAAAAAATTGTATCCCTTAATTCATTTCCCTAAGAAAGTTCCCCTTGTCCTAAGGCAGAGGCTAAGAGTTGGGAATTTTAGAGTAAACAGAAGATGCAACAAATCATTTTCTTTCCATTCTAGGTATACGTGTTCCATTTAGAAACAAATATGAAACAAATAATTAAATAAACCCAAAGAAATATTTTTAATCAGTTCAAAGGAGATAGATAAGTTCCCCTGGGGCTGGGCCCGGGATCACGGGGGGCAGTGGTGGCAAGAGCCGTGTGGACCATGTACCTGGAGAGCCCCACAGGCGGGAGGGGCAGAGTGAGGGGTGGAGCCCCCTGTGACCCTGATTTGGGTCGCGACCCAAGGTTGGGAGTCACTGATTTAGGGATTGAAAAAGGGCTAAGCATGCTGGACTCAAATGACAATGACATTTAGGAATATGGTAAGGCTAAAAATACAGACCTAAGTTGATACGCAGGAAAAATTGTCCCTCTAGAACAAAGAAAGCATAGATTTGTTCACATTATTGGGAAAGAGGAGGAGAAGGAACCCTGGCTGCATTTACAGTTCAGGAGACTGGTGGATTTCCTGGTTACATTAAACTGAGTTTCTCAAACAATCCTTCCCAAGGTCTAGGTTTTAAAATAAAGCAATAGGCTACATTAAGTTTATTTTGCAAACAAAGGAGAAAAGAAAAACTTAGGCAATAGAAAAAATAACAAAGAGAAATTTAAAACTACTAGTTGTGATTTTGACCCCAGTGGAAAACATACATTTATTGGGAAGAATTCTCAGCAGTAATGCTGGAAATCTTACACTTTCTAGTTCAATTACAACATCTGATTTTAGATATTGGTAAGAGGCTTGTTTCCCAGAACTTTGATACTGGATCAATATCATGCTAACTTGTGATGCATTAGAAATAGTGCAGGAGGTATCTAAATGTTATTAATAGTTTCATAGCCTTCCAATATATTCTTCCAGACATATTTAGTTATTGTTTAGATTACTGTTTTATTGAAATAAAAACAAGCATGTTATGGACTTACATGAAGCTGCACTTTGAGTAATAGCCTAGAGAATTCAAGCGTATCTAGCTTCATAACATAAGCTATTCCTTTATTCTACACTAGCATCTTCATGGTACTAAAAACAGAACAAGACTGGGCTGACCTTGCATCTGGATTGTTTGAGACCACCTAGTATAATGGTAATATGAAACACTGGGCCATACCAGGTTCATCTTCACAAGATGCTACATTGCTGTAACGATGTGCTACGGTGGGCACAAACCGTGACGCCAGTGCTACATCATCATAGCGATGAGCTACCTCATTACAGCCTGTGGCTACAGAGATGTACTTGCTAAAAATAACCATGCACCACCAGGATGGTGCAGTAATGGCTTTTAATGTGCCATCATTTAGTACTTTCTAAAGCAAATGCTAAATGACAGCACAGTAACAACTGCTCCTTGGGGGGCACATGTAGACATGCCCACTGAGGGCTAAATACACTTCTGGTATGAATCCAGTGAAATACAGGAAGATAGGAATGGAAGGAACTTTTTAGGGCCCCTGGCAGAAATTACACTTAAGCCACAATTAACCAGTTAATTACATCTTAAATAGTAACGTAGCCACATGTTCAGGCAATTAACGGTGCAATAAAATGGGAAATAAGCCACAAAATAATTCTACAAAATATATTTAATAATTTTGTGGCTGGGTTCCATCATGTCTTAAATTGAACATGTAGCAGGGTCCCTACCATGTAGCCTGATGCTGAATGCATGACAAGGATCAGCCCCCATGCAGTCCTGGACCTGAGACCAACAATCATCTGACTGTCAGTCTCAGACCTGAGACCACACTGGCCTCTCCAACTGGCTCCACTGCAGTCCCAGGACTGAATCTAACAATCAGGGGACTGTCAGTCTCAGTCTGGGATTACACCAATCACCAACTGGAGTCTCAAACTCACTCTAATTCAACTCTGGGGCTGGGACCTATAGTTAGTTGATAATGATCCCGAGCTTCCCCTGCACTGGCAAGGAAAATGTTGCGATTGGAATCTGATCCCCGATCACATCATTTTGCACCCTGCCATGCACGTGCGGCATGGCAGAAGTTGAGATTTTTGGGACTGGGAAACCAATCCTATCATTCCATTAAGTGAAAGTGTGCTCGGGTCCTAGGTCACTGAGTTCAGTCTGCTGCTTTCACGGGCAAACACATCCCATAACTGCATTATGCTCTATCTTGAAACTAATTAGGTGGTTTTGTCCCCAATATTCCTGTTGGAAGGCTGTTCAGAATCCCACCCCACCTCTTCCAATAGTTAAAACTACCTTCTAATTTCATGGTTAGTTTTTATGTGCTCTTGTGCTGACATTGTCTCTTTTAAATACTAATTATCCCAGTTTGCTGTTTGCCCCTGATATATACAAACAGAAAAGAACCATATCCTCATCAGCCTTCATGTTGTTTGATTAGACAAAGCAAACTCTTGGTCACTTTTTGTATATTATCGTCTCCATTATGCAGATGATCCCAGCAGCCTTTCTTAACACCTATTCCAGTTTAAGTTTATCTTTCTTATACACTAGTGACCAAAAATGCAGACAGTCATTGAAAATTAGAAAATTTGGGTTGGAAGGGAACTCAGGCAGTCATCTAGTTCAGACCCCTGCTCAAAGCAGGACCATCCCCAATTAGATAATCTCAGCCAAGGATTTGTCTTGCCTGTTCTTAAAACCTCAATGCCCCCCCCAACCTCTGCCCCACAAGAAAACCTTGTATATTACAATGTACAATGTCATTAATACTTCTCTGCTGATACTAGAAATGCTTTGCCTGATATATTGTATTTATCTTTGTTACAGCCACATCGCATTATGGTTCAGAGTCATTCTGTGACCAGCTAATACATCTTCGCCTCTGTCCTTTGGAACTAATGAGGATCTTGTCTGTAGCTAGAATTCTTGCTCATAGTTCCCAAGTACATGGCCTTATATTTTGAACTCTTAAATATAATCTAATTCTCAAAGTCATCCACTGCTTCAGATTCTGCTCTGTGTTGACAATGCCTCCCAATCTTGTGTCAATAGTACATTTTATTACTTTACTCTACTTTCAACAAGAGTTAGGTGCCTACATGCTCCTCATCTCAGTGGGGGTTAGATGCATATAGGTTAATTTGAAAATTCCCCTGTCTGCCTCATTCAATACCTAAATGCATGTTAAAAATTGATGCTTGGTGTCCATGCCTGTTCACAGCTGGAGGATATTCTTAGAACTATCAGCAGTGTTGTAGAGTTGTGGCGGTAGGAGAGAAGTTATGCGAATGATTTTCAGCTGGGAACTGAATTTAGACCACAACTAATTTCTTCTACATAGGACACCAAAAAGACAGCAGAATGGAACAGCAGTCACATTTGGCCAGGAAAATATTGACCTGGTAAACTAGCACACTAGACACACTGGAAAACTAGGCAGGAAAATGCTATCTCCCTCCTTTGTCCATATTTTCTGCTTAGATGATAGTGGCTGCATCTACACAAGATGCTGACTGCTCTGTAGCCTGAGACTACTGCTCAGCATGTCACATGGCAGCAACCATGATGTGACACTACTGTGCAGTAGTCTCGGGCTACTGTACAGTCAACATCACAAAAAAGCCAGCCAGTGGTGCTACTGCACAGTAACATGGGTTATCCCGCAGTCATTTAGTACATGTTTATAATAGACACTAAATGACTATGCAGTGACGACTGTGCAGTCAGCGTCTCGTGTAGACATGCCACTGAAAGTTATAAGCCACTTCAAGCAGAAAAAGATTCTTTGAGTAAATGTGATATCTTTTATTAGACCAACTAAAATAGTAAAAATTCTTCTTAGCAAGCTTTTGGGCACAAACACCCTTTCTTCAGGCTAAGGAAGCATCAGCAGATGGTCTGTGCTCTTCCTGCATGGAGTGGTAAAGCGGCCAGAGGCCAGTACATATGCAAGAAAGCCAGTCAGTGAAAATGTAAATTAAGGTGGTCACTAGGTGAGAGACAGGTTGGGTGGGGGGGAGAGGGGAATGAATGTAAGTGTAGCCAGAGGATTGGGGTAGGGGGGGCTGGGAGAGAGAAGGGAATGAGAATAGCTGGTAAAAAGTGGAGGGTTTTCATGAAGAGTCAGATGTTAGGCAGGTTATAATGTGTTAATAATCCAATGTTTATGTTTAGTCCATAATTTTTTTGTATCCCATAGATTGATGAAGTGAAATTTGTAGGCTCATCTGTGAAAGAAAGGTGTTTTGTGAAATCCCTTTGAGGATTAGAACTGAGAGATTGGAGAGAGAGTGGTTTTCTTGTGAGAAATGTGCCCCCACAGGTAATTGGGTATCCTGGTCTTTAATAGATTTCTGGTGTGTGTTCATTCTGGTGTGCAGTTGTTGTTTTGTCTCTCCTACATAACTTTCCATCAGGGCGTTTGATGCGCTGGATGAGATATATTACATTTCAACAGATGCAGATGTAAAATCCAGGCATGTCAATGGTTCTGTTGCGGGGTGTAGTAATTGTGGGGGTGGTGGAGATGTGTTGGCAGGTATTACATTTCTTGTCATGGCATGGTCTGGATCCTTTTGGTGTGTTCTGGGCCATATCATATGCATTGAGCCACTTCAATGCACATGATAACATTTCTTTTGGGGTGAAAAGACTTGTCATAAGGTTTGGTCAACTGAATGAAGAAAAGGTGCTTTATAATGAGTAAAGAAAACATTGGATTCAAGTGGAAGTCATTCATTTTAAGAATACGGGGAAAAAAGCATATGTCATTCATTCTGTTCAGCTAAGAGAAAACCACAATTAGCCATTTTGCCATTCTCCAAAGAATACAGCAGGTAACTGCTCCACGCCTTCTTTAGAACTATCATTGATAGAATTTTATTTTTATTTATATATATATACATACACACACACACCCCTACACACACACACACACACACACACACACACGTGTGTGTGTGTGTGTGTGTGTGTAAACAACTTGTTAACAGCTTCATAAATTATATTCCAGTATGAGGTAAATTTTTATGATGACTATGAGACTCAGCAAGCTTTTTTTCCTCTCTCCCTCTCTCTCCCTTAATCCCTGGATTTTACCTATAGTCTGCATGCAAGTAATGCACATTAGTCAATTAATAGGCTGTTAAATGACAACAGTTCCGGGCAATTTAATTACTGTTGGTAAAATAAGAAATGAATTATTGCATGTCAGTAACTAATTTAAGTTCCTTTCCTTGGAATAGATTAACTTTGAACATGATGGTTTATTTAGAAAAGCTGAGTGCTTCCTTACTAATGCAAATTGCTGAGTCATTGTAAAAATGTATCTCTTTCTCCACATCCTTCTCCCTCTTTCTCTTTGGGCTGAACAAGAAACTTTAACAGTATTTTTAATGATTCTATATGTTAACGTATGCAAAAATGTAATATGTATATAAATCATTCTATTAAAACACACCCAGATAATAATTGAATAACACAAAATGCCCTTGTCCCTCCCACAGCCTTCCTGTATGCTTATCTAATAGACATACTGAAGTGTATGAACTTGGACCATTAATTAAAATGCAAAATTTTGCAATAAAATTCACATATTTTGTATAGCAGGTGATGTTACAAGTGTCTTTGTGCAAGTGTCTTTGTGCAATGGCACTCCCTTAATGCTAGATTAGTTGTACTTTTTAAGCACCACAAAGTCACTTAGCTGGACTAATGATGGCACAGAGAACAATTTATAATCTCAGATTTTATCTACATTATAAAATAAGAAGACATGGCCAGAACATGACACTCCATTAGGTGCCACATTTTCAAAAGACAGCATCAGCCCCCACAAAATAGTCCCGCAGTCCTAACTGAGCAAAATATCCCATTAATTTCAATATTTAATACTATTCACCAGGTTATATTCCAAGGTCTCCACCTCTCCCATAAACACTCCATCAAATTTAGGGATGAAGCTGACTCTATTACTACTATACAACTACTACTATGCAACTGTTGAACATCCTTCTAACAGGAAAAAGCTTATTCAGCAGTTTTTCATGCTTTTTACAAGGGAATAAATAATTATGAATGCAAAAGAAAGCTGAGGAGTTTTCATTTTTCTAGCATCACACATATGTGGGCCATTGAACAAATTATTAACAGATCCCTGAAGGAATGCCTGGAAGGGAATAATAATTGCTGGAAACATTGTTTTGGTCCACAGCCCAAGTTTAGACCTTCTTTCCTTAGGGATGTCTTGCATGACTATGGATTCACCAGCAAAAATAAAGATTGCACAACTGGGCCTTATATAAGCACAGGTCAGTGCAGGGGGTACTTACATTAACAAAGTAAGTCACCGTGGTATCACCAAGGACCTCCTTTTATGTCAGCATTCCAACTATTTAATGAAACCAAAGATATCTGTAAACACTATCTCAGCACGGATAGTCTACATTGTCCTAGAAGAATACAGTCAATCTCCTATCAATAAAAAACATACTTCTATACTACAAGGTATAAGTTGGTCTATATTTCCCAAAAAAGGTAGTTTCTTTTTATCAGAAAAACTTTCTCTTTATCTACCCATATGTTGTTTTTAATTCAAATATTTCAGTAATTATTTCCATAATGGTTTCAATATTTATTTCATTTTTATAGAGATACCATTACAATTGATCTTAAAAAAGTATAAACATAGGAAAAATATTTTAAAGTGGTGTTTAAAACCCTACAAAATGGGAACCACTTCCCCATTTCAGAAACTTTTGTGGAATTTGTATTTTGTTGTTCAGCCCACTTTGGCACAAGGATGGCAAAGAAAAGTCTTGCAAGAATTTGTAACAGAGGAATGAACAGTGCTGGACCTTGAAGAATACTTTTCTCATTTAACTAACTTGTCTACCTGTAGAGCAATCTTAGTTTTTTATTTTTAGCACTGTTGTTAGCATCACAGCAGAATAAAGCTTCCTAATTAAACATGGGGAATCCCATCACCCTACTGTGACTCCTGGAATCTTGATGAAAATTCAGATCTCATCAAATTTTTTCCAGAACATAGAACATACGTCTTTTACAGGTTAGTCCAAGCTGCATAGATTGAACCAATAAGCAATTGAACAGACATTCACTTTTGATTCCAGAAATGCAACCACATACCTGATGTGACCCAGGCCTGAAGCTGGGGTGAGGGCTAAACCATGCTTCCCTGCTTGACTGGAACAACCAGTTTGGGCCAAGGCTAGCCTGCCTACCCAGCAAAGGGCAGGGGGATGGGAGGGGGTGGTGCAAAGCACCCTGGAATGCTGGGGGACTGTGCGTTAACTTGAATCTGGAGCAGATCTGGGACAGAAGTTCAATAAACAAACTTACCCTAAATCACTTAAGTCTGATACTACATCCATCCAGGCTTATCTTAAATTGGTTTCAGCCATTTTGAAAGTGGTTTATATGCACTGAACTTCTGTTGTGTTACAGAGTTGAATTGGTTTCTGATTACTTATACCAGTTTATGTGTACCAGCTTCTATCCCTAGCCCAGTTGTCTAGAAGTTTATTGTGCAAGACCCTCAAGGCCTACTTCAGGGGTAGACTGATTAGCTTCACAATGCGAGAAGGTAAAATAAGGAGAAAAAAAAAGTTGGATTTGTCCTATACCACAAGCTAATGTCAAGTTCTGCTGCAGTCATTTATGGTAGATACGGTAGAATTCAACAGAATACACTCTGCATGACAAATTTACCCAATTTTGACTCAGGAGGGATTTCTGGGAATTGGCCAAAAAAAGCTGGCAAGTTACTAGCATATTGTCCAAGGACAAAAAGCATTGGCATAAAGAATCATGACCACACTCTTCATAGCCATGATAAATATATGTCACCCAAAGATAATAAGAAATGGCTCTTTAATCTTTATAAATACTTTTAAAGATTGGACATCTTTGGGGTGCGGGCAGTGGAATCCCCCAGGGCTCAGTCCTAGGGCCAGTGCTGTTCAACATCTTCATTAGCAACCTGGATGAGGGTGTGGAGAGCACCCTGTTCAAGTTTGCTGATGACACCAAGCTGTGGGGTAAAGTGAATACACCGAAAGGCAGGGACCGCATCCAGGCAGACCTGGATAGGTTAGAGAAGTGGGCAGACCTGAACAGGATGCGGTTCAACAAGGACAAGTGCAGAGTGCTGCACCTGCGGAGAGGGAACCAGCATTATGGTTATAGGTCAGGGGCTGCCTCTCTCGGCAGCACAGAGGCAGAGACTGATCTTGGAGTCAGGATTTACTCCAGGATGAATATGAGTCGCCAGTGCAACAAAGCAATAGGCAGAGCCAACCGCACCCTG
>NW_017728992.1:52355168-52362682 GCF_001723915.1 Gavialis gangeticus | reverse complement strand
CAACTTTATCAGGGGCCAGCAGCAGGGACTTGGGGAAAGTCTGTTCACCAGGGCCCCCCTTGGAGTCACTAGGAACAATGGCCACAAGCTGAGAGAGGATAGGTTTAGGTTAGATATTAGGAAGAACTACTTCACTGTAAGGGTGGCCAGAGCCTGGAATAGGCTTCCCAGAGAGGTGGTGCTCTCACCTTCCCTGGAGATCTTCAAGAGGAGACTGGATAGGCACCTGGCTGGGGTCTTATGACCCCTTCCACCCCTAGTGCTCATTCCTGCCCATGGCAGGGGGTCGGACTCGATGATCTGTCTAGGTCCCTTCCGACTCATTGATTCTATGATTCTATGACATAAGCCATATCAGTAGATGATTCAAGCAATTAAAAAAAAATTATATCACAGAAAATTATTGGAGCCCATCAGAGCACAAGTTGGTGCAATTAAGAATATAAAAGCGGGGGAAAGTTCCTTACTGTTTTTTATAGACTTGTCCTTGAATTCTGGTCTGACTTGAACTCTCTCATGAGTAGGGATCCTGTTTATCTCTGTTAAAAATCCAAAATTATCTGACTAAAAACACCAAATCCACATTTTTTCCATGATTAAAATGAAATGCCACAGTATATATAGGTATCAGTAGTACACAATGTTTTACTAATACATTTACAATTTTAAAGCAATTTGGAAGCCTAGCAGTACCTAAATCATCATGATAAAATGCATTCTAAATACCTAGATATTTTGGTGTCTGCATTTTGGTTTTTTTATCATGGAAAATCAGAGCTCCCTCTGCCCCTTCACTCATCAGGATGTAGGTCCAGCTGTGGCTGTTCTCCTCTCCTCCCCCCACCTGCTGCTTTGTGGTGCTGAGCAGCCCTGACATGCTTGTGCCCTGCCCATGCTCATGCCATTGCCCTTCACTCCCAAGCCACAGCCCTCCCAGGCCTGCCAGTGCCCCTTTTTTGTGACCCACAGCCCCTGCCTACTCCCCCAATTGCTCCCTCCAGCAGCAGCTCCCCCCACACCAAGTGGGTATGTGGGGCAGGGGGTGGGTACATGGAATAGTGGGTGAATGGGACAGGTGTATGTGGGAAAGGAGGGATGTGTGGACATAGGTGGACATAGGTCAGAAAGGCATGGGTGGGCATGTGCCCCTCACTCTTCAGATTTCTGCATTGACAGCAGTGTGCAGGCCACTGGTTTGCTGCCTGGCTGGCCCAGTGTGACAAAGCTTCTTCCATGGCCCAGCAGACAGGACCTGGCATGGGAAGGGGGACCAGGGTGGGAAAACTTAGTTCTGCCACCACTGCCATCAGGAGCCCCACACCAGTTGTGCCACTGTGGCTACCAAAGTATGCTGCTATAATACATTGATATTATAATGGTGAAATACGATTACACCCTCCCCCCCCACCTTGCAAAAGCACGTGTTGGTTTTGCTTTAGATTCAGAAAAGACTTTTTATCGGATGGGGCAAAATACGTATTTCTATGTTCTGAAAAAAATTGGATTGGATCTGAGTTTTCTTTCTCAATTTAGCTGTTTCATTTGCTCCAAGCTTCTCATATCATGAAGCTCTGCTACTTCCAGCCTCTTCATCAAAGACATTAGGCAAGGGTGTCTGTTGTCTCCATAACTTCATGATTTCTATTCACTTAGCAATAATTATACATACTCATCCAGGTATCCAAAGCATACAATTCTTTCCCATACAGCAATGCTGCTTTACTATAGCACCTTGGTGGGTCATGATTCAGCCAGGTGAAGTGGGATGTGGGGGAGAGCAAGGCAAGGAGGCCAGTCTCTCCCTGCACATTCCCACCACCACTGGAATGCTCCATGCATGACAACAATAGTGTATCTAAGAGGAGGGTAGGGGGAAGCAGCATTGGGTACTGCCTTTATAGGGGAGCGGGATGCAAGAATAGCTGTGACTACAGCTACAGTTCATCTTGCCACTGTGATCAGCATGGTGGCTTCCCTTGCTGGTCTGGGTACTGCATGGCTACCCAGGCCATGAAAGTACCTGGCTACATCTCTGCGTGGGAACTCTTGGCAAGGAAACAGCAATGTCACCTACATGTGGTATTCTTGGTGAGATAATTAGCAATGCTGTGGAAATGCAGAAGTAGTTCAAGTATTTCTAGAACATGCCTGGCAAACAGACTGCAAAGGAGGTAGTATAAGGCAGGTTGCATAAAAAGCACCAGGTAGGACTAAGGCATAAGTAATTTTAGGGGCTATACAGGGGCTAAGGAAAAAGAGAATTGCAGGACTGCTGGTGTGATTAGGAGGGAGGTGGCTTGTTTGTATGAGGTGACGTTGGGCCATGAAGCTGTTCAGGCAGATAGAAGGGAACCACAAGATCAAAAATGTTGAGAACTACTGCTGTTGAGCATACATCAGTGCAGACTGTGCCTTTTTGCATACATGCAAGCCAGAAGCCACAATCTCAGCTTCTAATTACTAATTCAAACCTTTCAGTACATATCTGGGTTAAAAAAACACATATCGAAAAGCTTTGGGTGCAGATAGAAGTGACAAATTTTCACCTAATCTAGACCCAGAAAATGGTCTACAGCTGGGACCAAACAGAAGTATATGGCTGCAGTCCACTTTAAAAGGGCCCAATTCCACAAAAATCTGAACCCTCATACAATGAGGGTTCAGATGATCATGCTCCAAAATTGAGTATGTTATGGAACTTGTGTCTGCAGAGCTCCCAGCCTGTTGCTGTTTTCAGAATGGGAAGGGGGAAAGGGAGGAGAGGAAGTCTGGTCTGGGGTTTTTTCAACCAGCACTGAAGGGTGGGACAAATGGGACTAAGGGTCAAATCTACCCACCCCACTCCAGTGCTGGCTGGGGAACCCCAAGAATGAGCTCCCCCTGCTCCCTTTCCCCAGTCCTATTCTGAAAACAGCAACAGGCTGGGAGAGAAAGTAGCATTGCTATAGAGACTGGACTGCAAGCTCTCAGCAATCAGCTGCAGTCCACAACTCTGGAACCAAACAGCATATTTCTGGTTAGTCTGGGGGATCATTGTAAATCATAGCACTTTCTGCAAAGCACTATGAGTTGCAAAGGGGAGCTGCTCTTCTGTCTGTGCCCTTTAAGAGAAAGAGTCTCCCATTGTCATGGTTTGCAACTTTCTCTCAATGGACAAATTGATTCAACTGCATGCCTCAGTATAAAACTATCAAAAAACACTAACTAAGGTTAATTATGTCCTGTGCTGTCTCAAATAGGTAGTGACATGGACTCTTCAGTCCTGCAGTCTTTGGGGAAGGGTTAAAATCTAGGTCTTTAGTGCTTTCCCCAGTAATAATTATAACCAATATTTTTATTAGAACTATTTCTATATTTGATATTTTCATGGGTATCCGGAATTGAATAATGCAAATATGTCTTTCCAAGGCTTACAGAGTGAATGAATCTAGGAATTATTCTCTTTTCATCCTATGAGCTCTCATCTTCCAAAGCCTCTGGCACACACACCAAGTTCCTTATGAATTAGCTATTAATGTCATGGACTTTCAGAAATGCTTTCCATGGAAACTTTCATGTTCAGTCCCCCACTTGTAACAGAGATTTACAATTTAGTTATCTATTGTGAATAATTAGACTTCCAGAAATTGCTTTGGTAACATTTAATGTGACATAGGTTCTCTGCTCTGCCCTCATTCCATAATTCACTGTTTTATATTGTAGCTCCCTTTTGACAAACCCTATTAACCAAACCTTCCAGGCCTTACTGAAAATGTCAGACTACAGAAAACAGATAAGAATTGTCACTCTGCAGTACCAGCAGATGACTGCTGACTCGAACCTGGCAGTGCTTTACTAGAGCCATAATTCACAGGGCAAGAGAAGCAGAAGAATCAATTGCCAGGGCAATAGGAAAGGGAACGCAGCAAGATGTTTTACAGTGTAAAGTTATTTTCCCATTCTCTGAGAGTCTACTGAAATTAAAAGCATTGCACTATGGTTAACTAAGACTAAAGAAAATGGTCCCTCTGAGGCAAGAAGCAAGACATATATGTTTAAACAGACTTGCTTACCGAATCATTGGCCACAAACTTGGGGTTTTAAGGATATGTTTAGCTTTCAGAGTTCTGGAAACTACAGGTACCATAGTTACCTATTTCACCACTTCTCTGTTCTCTCTCTCAGTGCTATTTAATTACAGGAATAAGAAATGACTGAACACAAGGGGAGAAAGGTTGCATATAGTGGGCATCTAAATACTTCCAATTTTTTAAAGGTTAAATCATGGCAAGACATAGCCATAATATAAAAGTTCACCTCCCTCTTAAAAAAAAATAAAGAGGAGGGAAACTATCACCCCAAAGGCAAGAGCAGCATTTAACATTCATGACATTTCTTACTTGCTAAACCTGATGATTCTGCCAAAAAGAGTGGTCTGCTAATTAGAACAGGGTCTTGGGAAACAAGACTCCCGGGTTCTGTTTGTATCTCTAACAGGCACTCATGTCAGGACTTGGGCCAGATGACTTATGCCAAAATGTATGGGAGTGACCTCTCAGTTTGACTGCCCAAAGAGAGATTCCTTGGACCCGGTTTTCAAAAACTATGAAAACTATTATTTCATTTGCTGGGGCACCTAAAATGTTATAGGGACTTTGTAAACATGGAGGAAGAAGTCCAGGTTTTAGGCACTTAAAAGTTGCACCCACTTAAGCCTCATTCTCATTGATTTCAGTTGAATTTATATACCTAATCTGCTCCAGCATTTTCAAAAGCCATCTACTAGATAGATGTCCATCTGAATCTTTAGGCACCTTTGGAAACTGTCTGCACTCTCCGCTTTGAATAGCTTACAAACTAATGGGACAAAGACAGATGAGGGTTATGGAACGGGGTCACAACATTGGAAGCAAAGTAATCAGGGTGATAACAGCCACATGTCTTGTTGCCTTTCTGTTTTGTTTTGATTTTTCATTTTAAGCTAAATAAATTTAAAATGCCTTTTTTCTTCCTAAGCTTCTTCCTTTTCCCCATAATACAGCCTATCTTCAGTTCCAGCTCCCTAACATCTTTCCTTGCATGTTTAATGGGAAAATGGCTTAACAAAGCAACTACAGGCCTCTAGTTTAGTTGGTAAATAAGGCATCAAGTGATGCGTTTAGCCAAATCAAACCCTCCTACAGGATGATGCTCTCACAAGCAACCTAGTATATTTCCTTCCTGCAGTCCCTGGTAGGAGTCCTTAGTAATCATTGCTTAGTATGACTTTGAACAGAGCTATGAATTTGAATTTCCCAAGCTATTTTACATCAAATATGTGAGTTTCTGCTTCAGCTTGATTCTTGTAAATTCTGCATAAGTGTAGTCAGTGCAGGTAATATGGATTTCCATCAGTGGAACTTATGGAATGCAGCCCATAGTCCCCAACCAAATAAACCAATTCCATGAGGGAGACGTGTACAAATACCTTTTCTAAAACAATTAGCACATTTGAGGCACTTAGCAATTTGTGCCTTTGTGTGCATGTATACCCTTTAAAATACTGAAATGCCAAAGATGAATATTGCCAGCGTTTATTCTATAGACGGTGGTCAAACTAGCCCTCAATATGCAAGTACTTATGATCAAGTGTCAGCTGCTTTCTTATCAGCTTCTGTAACCTGTAGGCATGTTATTCAGAATGAAAGTAACAGATCGCATTACTGGACAGATCTCACAATTTGCATTTAAAGGCACAGTCTCAATTAGGCATTAGTACTTCTCTACAACTGCTTCAAATTCTTTGCCTTAAGAGGGATGACAGGAAAGTAGTCCAATTGGGATTTACACATTCAGGTCCTGCTTCGTTATCTTTCTAAATTAGGGCTCCGTCGTCTATTGGGAATCCCTACCATGGATGAGCGTCCAAAGCTCAAAACATCAAGTTGGAAAAAATACCTTTACATTTAGCTCAGAATTAGTAAAATCATTTTTATTATTATTGAAAAAGAAAGCATTGCCATGAAAAACAATATTCCTACAGCACCTGGCACAATACTCACCAAGAGCAAAAAATAAACATTACCATCTTTCCTGAAGGTAAAGTCAGTAGCTGTGGCTTAACAGTGGTGCCTGCCAACTATCACTTGGACAATAATAAGTGATTATAGGCAGAGACTTCCTCTGTTTTGTTTTAATCAGTTACTTAATCAGCTGGCTCAGAATGAACTAGTTTGACTCAACAGACTGAGTGACAAAACATGTCAAACCAGAGCAGCATAATAAAAATGTAGTGATAAATCATGGGAAAGTGATAGCGCCATTCTTTTCATTTACCCTTTTGTTTCTATCAATGCAAGTTAACCTTGGTTCCTTCCATTTATCTTTCATTGTTATTGCTGGGAAATTTAGCATTTAGCTCAAGATGTTTCGCATGATGAATTATTAAAAATCTTTAACTGCTGGACAACCTTCTAGAGGTATAAGATTTTTTTTTCTAAAAAATTATCCCTTGTTTTGCTGTGAGGGGAGACAGCTAATGAAAAATGGTCCAGAATTATTGTGAAACAATTGTCTGTAGTGTAATCAAGTCTGTTTCTGCCCTCCAACTACTCATGGATATAATGATACATGTATCATTAAGCAGCTGCTATGGATGCCTGAGGAAACTGGTAGAAATGTGTACCTATTGTTTTCCTTTCTCCCCCTCCATCTCCTCTGTTGCGCTCTCTCCATCCACTTCCCACTGCACTTCTAAAAAGCTGTTTGCACAAAGAGGCTTATAGCTACTTTGGGCCTGATTCTGTACTTAGACTGCTGCAGCCCCTTAAGTGAAGTCCACTCTGCTGCATGTGTAAAAAAGAAAAACCATCACATCCCTGAATTAAGCGGTGCTTAATTATGGAATCTTCAGTGTAAGCTTTTTTTAGGACCGTGATTTTTAACACAGAAAATAGAGGGCAAGGGAGAGTGTGTGACTAATGCTTAATTAAAAAAGCTTTGAAATAAAACAATTGTTTGTTTAATGGTTGCTAAATGCTGTGTAGTTGAAAGACGCTCATTCAGGAAGAGGGTTTTTTCCTCCCCTTATGTGCATGGTTTTAGTTACCAAGTTCTCTTATATATGGCTCAAGGCATTCTCTGCACAGCAGACCTCTCACTGGCAGTCAGAAACACCCACTAGGGTGACTGAAGCTTCCTCAGTGACCTGTTCAGTGGTGAGGACATGCTTGGCACTTAAATCATAACAGTGCTTAACAGCAACCAAACCATTCTTTCTGGTAAAAATACGGAGGCTTTCTGTTTTATTGAAGCCAGGCTGAAGGCCACAACACAAGAGGGAGAAAGATAGTAACAGAACCTCTGGGTATCATATGAAGGATAGAACTGGCACATTTTTCTGCATGAAATAATACAACTCAGTTGTATATTTTCCAAAACAAATATTACTATTAAATGTCCAGCATGCCTGAGAATGGTGATTTATTTTCAGCATATGCTATGAAAGAACAACCCTCATTTTCATAGTTTCATAGTTTCTAGGGTTGGAAGGGACC
>NW_017728992.1:52354738-52355157 GCF_001723915.1 Gavialis gangeticus | reverse complement strand
GAGCTTGCCGGTCCGGGCTGGGCTATAGTTGCGGGTGCAATTAATCATCACAGAAGACATTAGTATGGTATTGCCAGATTTTAGACGTACATTTAGTCATCTACGACCTAAAAAGCTATCACCCAATTCAGAGAGGAGGGACAGTAGTAACAGGACAGCTTTCATTTGCACACCTGATTTTCCAAGATAAAAGTAATGATGAATAGGCATTGACTACCCCACTACCAAGAGAAATTACCATAAAGATTTCTGCTGACTTTGCTGCACTTCTGA
The DNA here is from genome assembly GCF_001723915.1 of Gavialis gangeticus. NCBI lineage: Eukaryota > Metazoa > Chordata > Crocodylia > Gavialidae > Gavialis > Gavialis gangeticus. The sequence continues at coordinate 52,354,884 of NW_017728992.1, read as the reverse complement.
TCAGGCCAACAATAAAGAAAAATGCATGCAGTAAACACTGGTGTGAACATGTCTCTCTGTTTTTCCACAGTCGTTGCCAGTGACCTCTCTTCATATTTCCTGTGGCATTTTTTTTTTGGGGGGGGGGGGGGGGGGGGGGGGTTTTG
>NW_017728992.1:52352770-52354496 GCF_001723915.1 Gavialis gangeticus | reverse complement strand
TTTTGGGGGGGGGGGTGGAGGAGGGGTGTTTTGTGGCTATGCTGTGCAAAAAGGCCTGGTGCAGTTGTTCTTGGGAACCCTTTTCAACAAATGATTATTTAGTTGTTTGGAATCACAGGGGTCTCACTGACCCAAGAGGGTCCAATTGTGTGTTCCCATGCACCCCACAGACCTCACACGAGTGGCCACCAAAAAGAAATGAATGAGTTTCACTTCTCTCAGGCTGAGACCTCCTTCAGCCTGATTTTATCTAAGGGAATTCTGTTAAGCAGCCACCAGTTAAATTGTGACACTCTGCAGAATACATCTGTGAAACTTTTATCATTCAATCTGAAACAAAGTGAAATCAAAAACTAATCCATAGGTTGGGTTGACTGAAGCCTTGGAATACACTTTTGGGCCGAAACAGTTCTATCAAGATACAACTTGCTTTGTAGATTGCTCAGGTGGAGGTACCTCTTATCTTCTTCTCAAATGGGCAAGGAAAGGGTAAAACTAATGTTCCATCCCTAGTCAATGGCCACACTTCCCCCAAAGTACTGTAGCCTTCCACCTTCTTCTGGAGCAGAAAGGATTTCCGGTGTCCTGGCTCCTATACAGGACTGCTCCAGGAGTAAAACAATAATGCATGTACCTTAAATGCACGGTTGGCATAGCTTATCATCTATGTTTTTAGGTCCGGTTTATATGTATGTGGAAAATGCTCTTTAAAATTATATTAACTATTTTAAAAGTAAAATATCTGCAAAACATCAGAAGATGCACATTTTATTAACCTCTATTTTTTTGTGAATTAAAAAACAAAAGAAAAAATAATCACATCTGTTTTTTAAATTATTATTGATTTTGCTTCTCCATCACTTCAACTTTGATCCATAAGATTCGTCTCTTCTGTAAGATCAATGCAAAGCACTGGACCTTATAGAATATAATTTTTCACACCCTTTAGGTGACTTTATATTCAGACTTTGCCACAACTCTCATTGTGTAATAAGGCTAGAAGGACTTACAAAACATTCAAATAATATAGATATAATAACAACTGCTGATAAAAATATTGAATACTGACAAATACATAATAACTGTTCCTTCTTTCCTGAAATAAAGGTAACCTATTTTGGTCATGCACTTTTCTGGAAAACTAAATAATTTTCTTTCTGATTTCAGATTTTGCAGGGCACAGTGGAGCAAAACGAAAAACATGAAACAGCAACTGGCTCCAAAACTGAGAATTTTCCATAAGCCTAGAGATGTTTTACAGGAAGATGGTCACTTGACTTGGGTGAATGAAAGAGAGAACCAGAGAGGAATGGAGAGAGGACTTGTCTACACTGCCTGTGCATGGTGCCTGGGACTGCTATGCCCCGTCCACACACTCCCACTGAGGATACACTAAATTCTAGAAACTTGGCAGTCTAGCCATTTTATAGTGGCCCTGTGCATACACCAATGAGCCGGGCCACTGTACAAGACAGAGGCTCAGAATCGCTTTGGGCATATGCTCAGGGATGCTCTACATCAGTAGTGCTCTACCTTTTGGTTCAGTGGGCCAGAAAATTTGCATGGGTCAGTCTGCAGGCTGGATTAGGCCCTGCACACCAGGATCAGGCCTGCAGAGCCTCACTTCACCCTCTGCACTGGGATTGGGCCTGTGCAGCTTGTCAGCCCTACCTGCCAGGATCAGGCCCCGCACACCTAATCTGGTACACGGGGGGGGGGGGGGGGG
>NW_017728992.1:52345143-52352690 GCF_001723915.1 Gavialis gangeticus | reverse complement strand
GGGGGGGGGGGGGGGGGCGCATCTACATGTGCCCATACGGCACTGTTGTTACTGTGCTGTCATTGAGTACTTCCTCTGGGAAGCAACATGCCTTTTGGAAGTACTAAATGAAGGCTCAATAACAGCCCATGCTGCGCCACGCCACGCCAGCGGCACACAGTTATTTTTAGCCACTACATCACTGTAGCAATGCGCTATACTGAAGAAGAATGTTGCTATGGCAACATAGCCATGGCATCATGGTTTTTGCCTGTGGACGCTATGTGACTGTAGTGCATTGCTATGGTGATGTAGTGTCACGTGTAGACACGCCCAAGGTGATGCCATCCATTCTGCAGAGTTCCTGCCTGTTCATTTGGCAGCAGGAGAGCAACAACTGCTCTGACTCCAAATTTTCAGACCTGTAGGGACCTCCACATGCCAGCTGACAACTCTGGGGGCCGCATCTGGCCTGTGGGCTGGGGATTGAGCACCCCTGCTCTAAATCAGAAAAAATATATATATTTCATTTTCCATAAAGACCCACGACTGTCTACATTGTCCTACTTCCAGGGTTTGGTGTACACAAAACAAAAGTAAGCAGCCAAGGCAAGCTCCTTGGCCACAGCTGAAATTTGTGAAGTCTAGGAAATCAATTACTAGGTCAGCACAGAGGTAGCACAGACAAGCCCTAAATAGTGATTCCTTTCCATGGTCCTCTCAATTGTACCGCAACATACTGAGTGCCTGTACTAGGTGATAAAGGAAGACATACAGCCTAAACTTTGTCCAACAGAATACTTAACTGAAGTGCTTGGAAGTACTTCCTTCAAGTAATCAAAACAAGGAATCATCTGAAAAAAAACCCCAAAACCACCTAGTAAGTTTATTATCCTTATTTTACAGTTGAGGAAATGGACACAGCAAAAGTTAAATCACTTGCTGGAGGTTACAGTGGAGTTAGAACCCAGGAGTTGCTCTTTATTTTCCTTTGTATGGACCACTCATCCCTGTTCTCTCTATTTTAGGTGCAATACACCTCAGAGCAGTGGCCTTTCCTTTTTAATTTAATTCTATTGTATTTAGTAACTGGTGTGAAAATTTGAGACTGATTCCTCTACAAAACGACATGAAAGAAAAACTTCACAACAGACAGACCTCACCTGCTGGGAGTGCCTTTAGGACCTTCCTGCTATGGCACAAGAACCAGCCTGAAAAAGTCTCCTCCCAGGCATTTTTTTTTCTTTTTAAGAAATCACATAGAGGATGGTTATGCAAGGTTCAATCTAACTCACACAAGAAATCATGACTTTTACTACTTTCCACATAATCAATACAAAAATTGTGGGAAGCATAACTTGGGACTGCATATTAATCTTGCATTCAGCCTGGCTTGCTAGCTTTCCACAGGAACTATTCATCTTGCTGAGTTTGTAGGAGTGATTTGTTTCATCTGTACACTCCATGCACCGCTAAATATAAAATCAACTCCTATTTAACAAAGTGGGCTAACAGCATGAAACCTATTCTGATAGCCTGGAACCCTGTAAGAACATCACAAATGGCTGCAACGTGTCAGCATAAGAAAATGCTCCATTAAAAATTTGGTTTATAGCACAGCCATGCTGTTGGATGGAATAGTACAGAATTAAAGTCCTGAAAATAAATGCCACTGGTCTTTTCTTTAAGTGCATCAGCAAATATCCTGGAAAAGGCTTCCAATTATTTAACCCATTTATCTGAAATGATGTTTACATTACAGTCACTGATCAGACAACTACTCTTCACTCAACTAAAAAAGAAATCTGAATGAGATTAGAGACAGTATGGTATAGCAGCTCTCGCAAACAGCTTCACACTGGCAATCAGATGACATTTGAGTCTATTCCTGGCTCTATCACTGACTTGCTGTGGGACCCTGGGCAAGTCACTTAATCTGCCTATATTTCTGTTTCATTTCCCAACTTTTGCCTGCCATTTCCACTTCTATACATTCTTCAAGACAAGGCAAGGACTACCTCTGTGAATCTGTACAGTGTCTACCCGCAGCAATGTTTTGAGCCCAGTCAGGACTTTAATATTTTACAACACAACAAATAAAATAATGGATTTTATTATTAGAACTTGTCAGAAGAGAGCTGGAAAAGAACTAGACTTTTTATTCAGTATTCATGGACAATCAGAAGATTGGCAAAGCTGGTTAAGCTTCTAAAAAGCTTAACCAGACTTTATCCATGCAATACCAAACAGGGCTATGAACATATTCATGTAAAGCAAACAAACAAAAAAATCCTTCAACAAAGGACTTTGTGTTTGAGCTTACTAGACTTTAGTGCTGCACTGGGAGCTTGGAGCTCTTGTGATCTCTGTTGCTGTTTTCCAGTGCTAGACAGGAACTGCAGCAAAAATGTGAAAGCAATGAGATAAATGTTTTTAGCATTCCCTAATTATTAGAACGGAGTAAGATTTGCAGTCTTTCTTCATATTGAGTGATGCTTCATACAAAGGCAAATCATCTCATTATCAGTGGAACTACTTATTTCCCTCAGTACGACGCAACATGTGATAAACCTAAAATAAGAGAAAGGAGCAATCATCTAACTTCTGGATTGAATGGGCACGCAATTTCCTTTGCAGATTTCAACATTTAAAAATCATGTATATCAAACACACAACAGTCCAAAGCAGGGGTGGCAGGAGAAGAAAAAGAATACAAGAAGATTTTTCATTGAACTATTTCTTTAACTTTTAAGAACAAAAGGTGATTCAGTCCAAAGGGATGAGTAGGTTAGGAACACCTTTGGGAGTTCTCAAATAGGGAGGAGGACTCTTTTTAGATTGGTGAACCCGTGACAAAGATGGGAGCTGCAAAAAGGAGGAGATAAACTCAAATTTTTTGTAGAGAAGTCCAAGATTTGGAGGACCTAGTCTAACCTTCCCTTTAAAGACTTATCCCATCATCAGTACAAATCTAGTACTACAATATTTCATCAGAGAATGTAGTTCAGTGCCCTCTGTTTCACTTAGCATTTGAACTCCTAACTACTTATGCTAATTAGAGACACCCACAGTATTTTTCAAGAGTGGGTATAAGCCAGACAAATTCAAATCTCTATTCACTCTTTCATTGTCTATGAGATATGGCTGAAACATCCTGAGCTAACCTATTAGGTAGTGTTACTATTTAGTGTTCAATGGTTGCTGTTTTCTAGCTTGATGATAGCAATTTTTCAGTAAAAATTAAAGCGCATGCTCTATATACACTGCAGAATCACCTCTACATTTGCAAAGTGCTTATTGAGTCCCTTAGGATGAAAAAAACTATGAAGTTTGCTTGAAAATAGAAGTAAAATTCACTTGGTCCACCTTCAAGATAAGCTGATGCACAATGTATAATTATATTATAAACATGAAGCATATTATAAGCTAACCCCAGCAGTAAGTGCATAGCCTAACTATATATATTTATACATAAGTTTGGGATCCTAGAAAAGTCTTGCCTTTTTCACAGTTATTCCTCTCCCTGGGTGTGTCTACACAATATGCTTTACTGCTCAGTAGACTAATCTACTGCTCAGTAAAGCATCATGGTCTATACATGTGCATATTTACTGCACAGTAAATTAGTCTACTGTACAGTTAGATACTATCCATAAATACAGGTAGTAAATTAACTGCTACGACAGGTAGTAGATACTGACAGTAGTGCATGTGTAGATACTGGTCAGTAGCAAATTTGCTCCCGGTCAACCCCTACACTAGGGGGCTACAGGAGACAGGGAACTTCCCCGGTCCTGGCACTACTCAGCTCCCAAATCCCCATAGGAATTGGAAGCTGAGCAGCTCCAGGAGCTTTCTGTTCCACTGCACAGCCCAGAGCAGACCAGTAACTGTCTCATTTTTGGGGCAGGTCCTGGTCAGCACCAGCCTGTGCAGGAAACTCCTCATGCAGCCCGGACTTGCCTGGGACCTGCTCCAGAAGTGAGACAGTTCCCAGCCAACTCTGGGCTGCACAGGGAACTTCTTGTGCAGCCCAGAGTTGGCTGGGACCTGCTGCAGAATGGGACAGTTCGCAGACACTCACAGGTGGTGGGGAAGCCCCACTGGACACAGGGCTTGTCACCATGTGCGTGGGGTTGGAGAGCTCTGCAGTAGCTGCTGTTTCCCAGCCCTATGCACATCAGGACCCCTCCTTTGCTCCCTACCACCAGCCCTAGGGCTAGCACTCAAGGGGAAGCCTGGAGCTCTCCCTGGTTGTGACAGGGGAGAAGAGTAGAGCAGGAGAAGCACTGTACTGAGCTGCTCCCATTGGGAGCAAAGCTTACTGCGCAGTATTTTTACTGCATAATAAGCCTATTTGAAATTAATAGCATGTGTAGATGTCCCCTGCTGTCTCCACCAAGGGGATTTCTCTGAACAGACATTGCTATGCCCTACAGTCAATGCTTGCAGAATTAGGCCCTTATATTTATAATAGCAATAGAAAGGACTTTTAAGCCTTCTCCAAAATACATCAACTTGTATTGGTGGGAATTTGACTGTGATCTAGATCAGCTCCTGCATGCACTGCAAATAAGTACCATGCTTTGTCAGCCCAATCTTTCATTTGTGCCTAACACCTGCAAATGCACCTAACACCAAGTGAAAGCAATTGTACAGCACCTTGCAGGAGGCCCTCAGGGTGAAATCCCAGCTGAAGTCAATGGGGGAGCTCCCATTTGCTTCCACAGAGTCAAGATTTCACCCCCTCTATTTTGCATGGTTGGGGCTTCAGTTTGCTCTTATTGTTAATGTATGGAGCAATTCACCTGTGATGCTGGTGTATTAAGGAAAAAGAAGAGTGATCTGATTATTAAGATCTGCTGGGTGCTTCGCCTCAGCAGCAACGCACTATTACTTTCAGATTCCAGGGCCTTGGTTCTAACACCAGCAAGGGTTGATGCCTCATAGATTTCTGAGAAGGAATTTGTCAGATTAAATAAGCAATGATTTAATGTGGGCCACTCCTGTGCTGTGGAGATTCACACAATTCCTTCATGGCGATGGCTGTTGAGCTACTAAGGACTTCCGAGGAGTTGCTATAACAGCGATGATGCTTTGCTGCTCTGTCACAGGACTTTTTTGGGGGGCTTCCAGATGTGCAGTCCCCATGCTGCCTCAGCAACATAATTAGTACTGGGATTTATTTAGCACTGCTCAAACTGTTTTCAGCAGGGCTGATTATGTGCCATTCCCCTAGGAGCACTATTATAATTTGGAGCTTTCTCAGAGCTGTAGGAATGTGAATGGGGGACTTAAATAGCATTACATTTGTACTGCGGAGGTATTCCCTTTCAGGCCAGAGGTAGCTTAGTCTTCTACCATGCCCACAACATATTCTTCCTGTCAGCACATCTACAGTTGATAATTTGAAGCATTTTCTAGGGAGCTGGATGGAGTTACATCTCCCAACAGTTGTTATTCAAACATGTTACGGATATTTGGGCATTTTGGCAGAGTGTGGTTTGATGTAATTAGGATCAGTTTCTGGTTGTTGCCATGGCAGGCCAGAGGCAGAGGGCACTACTCAGAATGGGAAGAGGAAAAGCCAACGGCAATGATTAAAACCGATTATTATATACTTTGGAGTTCACATGTGGAATCAATAGCAAACATTAGCAGCTGTGCTCAGCTGTAGCAAAGCTTGAAGTCTTACTGTAACCAATAAAAATAAATTATGGACTGAAAAAGAAGGAGGGAATCATGGGGAAGGAGGTGGGGGAACAGAGCAGCCTTAAAAATAATGTAAGAAAAGATTAGCAAAAAATCTGTTCTCCCCACCTAAAATTTAGGTATTAATGGCAACTAGTGAAAGACAGACAGAAAGAAAGACAGACAGACATATAGAGATGGCCTAAAATAACATGCTTTTTTATTTAATAAACTTGACGTCTTGGAAGCTGAGGGCCTGTCTAAGCAAGAAAACTCCGTAATAACTAACACAACAGTGACACCACCACCATTGCAGAAGTAGATGCTGAGCTCTTAAGAGCTGTTCATCAAAGTACAGTATAACCTCATAAATCCGGATTTAAAAAAATCCAGAATTATCGAAACTCCGGCAATTCTAAGAAGTACACTCCATAGGGGAGTAGTGGCAGTCAGTCCCGGAGTAGTAGAGGGGAAAGCTTACATGCAGTGGCTGCCACTGCCATCCACCACCCTGCGCTCCTGCTCCATGTGTGGCCACTGCTCCAGGACCAGCTGCTGCTACCCCCCACACCCTCCTCCCCGCCCTGCTGCTCCGAGACTGGCCGCCACTCTAGTTTCAAAAATCCAGAATTTTCACATTTCTGGCAGGTGCTCGGTCCCAAGCATCCTGGATTCATGAGGTTATACTGTAGTTAATATTGGGTTTTGGATAGCTCATTTAACATAAAATAACAACTTTTTTTTTTGCATGAAGGAATCCTTTGTTAAATGTTCAAATCCCTTATCCCCTCATTTTACATATTAGATCCAACCATAATCTACTCAGAAAATTTCCAGTGCTCAGCACTGTACCTAGACTCCTGGCAGCCCTGGGTTCATTTTTAGTATTGGGCCCCGCTTTGCAAGAGATGATGATAATAATAATAATAATAATAATAATAATAATAATAATAATAATAATAGCTGCCATTTTTCAGGCCCCTTTCTGTTCGGGCCCCCCTTTCTATCTGGACCAGCCAGTGCTCTTCCAAATAAAACCAGAAAGGCCAGACTGGACTTTCCCAGTGTTTCTAAAACAAGCACTAGAAACCTTCCCTTTTTTATTTATTAAAAGGAAAAAAACATTTTTGAAGTCTTCAAAGTCCTGTTTATCATTGGTCCAGTTTATCTGTTATCATGAAAGAATTTATAGAGTATTTTGTAGAACCCCCAACATCTGTACCATATCTTAGTAGTTGGTACGTCAGAGTAGATAATATTTCTAGCAAGACTGGGATGGATCCGTATGAAGTTGGGCCCTACCAGAAATATTATGAACTCTTTCTCGCATACTGAATGCTAAAAGATAGCACAGATATGGGGTTCTACAAAATACTCCATCATACTATTTTGCATGATTTGGTACCCAGTGGGCACATCTATATGTGACAATACATCACTGAAGCAATGTGCTTCAGCGACATAGCATCCACGGGGAAAAACTGTGACACTGTAGCTACATCACTGTAATGACCCGCTCTCTCGGTATAGAATGTTACTACAGCGACTTAGCAGCTCAAAATAACTGCACCGCACACACAGAGCAGTACGGGCTGCTATTGTACCTCATTTAGGACATCCAAAAAGAAGTACTTAAATGATGGTGCAGATGGAACAGCACTGTAGGGGCATGTCTAGACGTGTCTCCTTGGTGAGCCACATGATTGAAGACAGGGTTCCTAAAATGTAGGAGCAAAGTGAGCAGTATTGGGGTTTGGGGGGGGTTTCATTCTCCCTTAAGACTAGAGGGGAGGGAAGAGCAATACAGGAAGGGTAAAAGGGCCACAGAAGTCACACACGGCATGCGCTTCACCTGTTTGAGCGTCCCCGGCCTCCTT
>NW_017728992.1:52342182-52345132 GCF_001723915.1 Gavialis gangeticus | reverse complement strand
ATTGGGGTTTGGGGGGGGTTTCATTCTCCCTTAAGACTAGAGGGGAGGGAGGATTAATTAACTGGGGATTCCTGCTGCCATGTCTATATGAAATTTCCCTCTTTTTTCCCATGAAGGAAAATACACAGAGGGTGCACCTATACAAGATGCTAACTGCGCAGTAGCTGAATAATACTGTGCAGTAGTGTTTCACAGCACAAACAGTGCTAATATTCTACTGCACTTTTTTTGTATTCTGTATTGGGATGAGAGCAAGAGTTTCAAAGTTTTTTCCGCTCTTAAAATAAATGAGAGATTCCCCCCTACTCACCCCAGAATACTCAATAAATAAGTGAGCAAGGCATTCAGCTGGTATGTGGAAGATCCACCTTCCAGTTCTTGTTTTGGCTCTTTTAGAGCAGGAATCTGAGCCTCACCACAGCTCAAAATAACCAGATACTCCTGGCTATTCTTGGGTGGGTGTCTCTCTTTCCCTAAAGAGTTTCTGATCCAAACAAGAAGCTCATGCACTGCCCTGTAGTTTTTATTTTAATGAATCAAGATTTTCCCATGGTTTTCTTCATATTCTTTTTCATAATTTTCTACAGAGTGACCATAGGCTCTGCACACATGTAATGTAACCTGAATTGTAAAGGCTGGGTCAAATAAAGGACTTATCTTAGATGGAGGTACAAGCCAGCTTTGCTTAGCACTGAAATGATGGTACCAAGGACAGTAAATATTTCACACCCAGTGTTCAGATTAAAAAAGTAACCTTCTCCAGCAGAGGCTGAAAACTCCATTAATATGGTCTTCCCTTCCACCCAATGCCAGCATCACGCTCACTGCAGACAGTTCTCAGAAAAATACTTGATTGCCCTCACAAGAAACAGACCCTCCTCCCCCATCCCTCCCCAACAACAGAGCCCCACCACCACCCACCCCACCCATTAACAGTAAAACACCCTCTTCCCCATGCAAACTATTTACAATGTGGTTTGTGTGTGTGCACTCCTGGGGTGGGGGGCTGTAGGGTGGGTACACCAAGGGCGTGGTGCCTGGGCACAAGCAGCCAGCACTCCAGCCTCTGGCCACTCTCCACGGGTGTGGGGCATGGCAAGCCTGGTGGGTGGGGGGCTCACTGAGGGATGACAGTGGCCTCTTGTCCCCCAGCATGAGCAGCTCCCCTTCTGGCAGCCAGTGGCCAGGCTATCAGGGCTAGCGAGCAGTTTTGGCCCCTCTGCAGGCAGCTCCAGCTCTGCACCCATGTGAAGCTGAGGTGAGCAGTGGGGCTGGGCCCAGGGAAAGACTTCTAGCTGCTGGAAGTAGAGTTGGACCTCTGCCCAGGCTCATGATGGCCAATCGGGGGTAGGCCTGGGGGCAAGCAAGCAGGTGGCATGAAGGCTGCCGCCTGGGCCAGGACAGTGTCCAGCACCTGGCTGCCATCCTTCTTGGCCTGCACTGCCCTGGCCATGACTGCACCCTGCTCCCACAAGACCTCCATGTGCTCCTGCTCCAGGGCCAAAAGCTGCACCCTGAACTCCTGGGGTCCCCAATCCTACACATCCTTGTGGGCCATGTCCTCCACCCGCCACCTGTCCAAACCGGCAACATCCTCCACTCACCAAGTCCTCACATCCACTGGCCTGTTCTTCGGAGCTGTCACAGGCTAGTCAAGGAGGAGGGTGCAGTCATGGGTCCTGGGTCAACCTCTGCTGGAGGTGGTACATCTGCAGAACTCCAGCTGGAGACAGGGCAGTGGAGACCCTGAGGCCACATCCCAGCTGCAAACTGTGGCCTCTCCCCCACATGCAGCTTCAGGGCCTGCAGAGCTATGAGAAAGAAGCTGTGAGAGTTTGCAACATTTCTGAGATAAGATGTTCTATATCAGGGGCCCAGCCTCAGATCAGGGGATGGGCATTCACAGGTAACCATGGGCCACAGTAAGTCAGCTGGGAAGGCCCAGGACCAGGCAGCTTCTGGTCAAGCCCCCCATCCCTGCTTGCTCCCCAGGGGCCAGTAGGCCACTGGGTGCTAGCCACAGGCAGCCTGCCTCCCCCACCTGCTTCCCAGGCCAGGAAAGGTCAGGATCCTGGGAGCACCTGATGCCACTGTTCCAGACCCAGCTGTCCCCCGCTTCTCCTTCTGCAGGTGAGCCGGTCTCTTGTGTTACCATCAAGCCCATGGCACCCAGGCTCATGGGGCATGGGGCTCCCAGATGACTAGGACACAGAGCTTCCCATGCCTCCCACTCCCCACAGGAGGCCTGTGTGGGGAGGCACTCTAGAGCCAGCCCCCCTATGCCAATACTACCTCCTGAGCATACCCCCGCTGCACATGTCCCAGTTGCTGTGCAAGAAGCTGTTTATGCAGACTGAGGGGTGCCCAACCCACTAAGTCCTGCTCCTGCTGATCACCATGGTGCTCCAGGTTCACCTACACACTTGGTATGGGATCCTGAGCTTTGACAGCATTGAGGGCAAGTCTGGGCTGCCCTGCAATCTCCACCGCTTCCTGGAGGGCTACCTGTGGTTTGCTACATGTCCCTGCCCCCTGAAGCTGAGGAGGACATCACCACCGGCAGCAACATGTTCCTTGGTTTACGAGAAGCCTGTGCCCACCTATTTGCAGGGGCACAGGCTGCTCAATAAAGTTTTGCACTGTCTCCTGCCTCACTGCATGGTATGGGGGGAAAATCTAGGGATGAGAAAAGTGCAGCCAAGCCAGGTGGGGAGGAGGGGCTGGGGCTAGGGCTAGGGCTGGGCCTGTGGCTGGGGCTGGAGCCAGAGGCAGGGGCTGGGGTGGGGAGGACCCTCAGCTCAGCTCTGGTCAGTCCTGTCTGGTGGTGATGTTGTGCAGATCCTGGCAGACTCATCAGGTGGCAGGGTACAACATGCAGATGCCCGGCCAGGCATCAAGAGAGCTGGTGCTGCTCTTTTGACATGAACAGCTGTGCCTCATGGATGGGGCT
>NW_017728992.1:52314445-52337182 GCF_001723915.1 Gavialis gangeticus | reverse complement strand
CCTGGCAGACTCATCAGGTGGCAGGGTACAACATGCAGATGCCCGGCCAGGCATCAAGAGAGCTGGTGCTGCTCTTTTGACATGAACAGCTGTGCCTCATGGATGGGGCTGAGACTGTGAAGCTTTCAGGGAAGGTGCTGGCCTGGGCTCCTCATGCTGCTGGTAGATGCTGGGGATTGGAAGCTCGGCAGGATGGGCTGCTGGTGGCTCGATGGTCCTGGAGCACAAGGATGGTGTCCAGTTCCCACATAAAGGGCAAGGACTTGCAGGCACCCCTCAACTGATGATTGTGGTCTATGATGGTACCCCACTGTGCCTGGAAAGCCTTTAAATTTACGCAGCACTATCATACTAACTAGTCATGGTCACATTCCCATATCTGGCCTGACAGCCCCTCACAGAGGGAGACATTGGAGTGCCCATCCCACATGAATTGCTGCTGCACCTCTGCTTCACCCTGCAGTGCCACAAGGTCACCTGTCTCCTATGACCAGATGGGGCCCCAGGTGGAGGCATGTGGCATCAGTGATGACACCATCAGGGCTCTCATGTCGGTGCTCTGTGCCTTGGCATGACTGTTCCTGTGCTGCTGGGCCTTGGCAGCTTCCTGCAGCACCCAGTGCAGGGGCACAGCATGGAACTAGGAGTTGCATGGCAAGGCAATGCTCCACAGCACCTGTAGGGTCTGGGCAGGCTGCTGGGTGTTGGCTGCAGACAGCTAAAGCTGGCCCCAGGGTCCAGGAGCTGGCTGCAGCTGGGCCCAGGTGCTGGCAGGCCTGACAGGAGCCTGCAATGGCCTACAGGGCTATACAGTATAGGGCTGGATCCACACAGCACTGCAGTGCCAGGCATGCAAGCAGGCTGCCATAGGTAGCCTGTAGCCTGTGCAGGGGCAACAGAGGCCATGAGTCCCCCAGGCTCCCTGCTGCTGTGCCCAGGGCTCAAAAAGTCTTCAGGCTTTTAAAAGGCCTGTGGCTGAGGCTGCAATAGAGGCAGCCAGTCCTGGGTCAGGAGAGGTTTCCAGCTTCTGGGGTTGAGCTCAGGTTGGCTCTCTAGTAGTAGGGCTGACTGCATGCATTTTGGCTCCCTAGTGGTAGGACTGACTGCATGCATATTTGTTCCCAGTTGGCATCTACACATGCACTACTGTGCAATAACTACTCGTGAGTAAATTTTCAACTTGCATTTGCAGGTAACAAATTTACTCACAAGTAGTGAAGTTTACTCCACACTAAGTGTATGCATGTGTAGACATGCATGCTTACTGTGCAAATTATTCTACTTTGAAGTGAAGAATCTCATGTAGACACACCCACTCAGACAAAGAATTCTCTGTCTTCCCCAGCCTTTCTTTTCATTGTGCAGAGCTTTCTTTGCTTCAACAGAACAACTGTTATCACTAACATGATTTTCTTAAAAAAAACCCCAAAACCACAAAATTATAGACATAAACACTTTTAATCTCAGGAGAGCCTAATGGGGTGTGTAAAAAGGTGTCAATGGCTCCATTGTAAAGTGTAGGTTCCAAAATGTTCAGACATATGGTCTTCACATCTGCAAAATGGGCTTAATAATTACTTTCACTTTTTCATCTATATATTTCAGTGCCAAGTGTGAGTGTATGCGTAGCCTTCATTTTGGAGATGAAATAGCAGACTGTATGTATTTGAAACAGTAACAATTTTCCTTCTAATACCTAATATGCTAAAGGCATCATTTTCAGTCCAAAACATTGTTTCATTAACTTGTATCACTGAAAGACATATAAGGTATATACAGACATTACCAGGGATAGGTTGATCTAAATGCCTGATCATACAGGAATTAAGAGGGTTTAAATAGTCCAAAAATGATGTGCCCAATCAAAGTTAGTTCACCAGAGTAGGTGAACTAACTAAGTTTGAGACTGGATTGGTTAACCCAATCTCCAGAATGCCTGTATACATTTAAGGGCAACTCCCCACAAACCTACCAACCACCATCATGGACCTGCCATCCCCTCCATCATGCCTGTCCCTCCTCCCCCCCTGAGTTACTTAAATCCGGTTCCCTGCACATCTCCCAGGAGCAACAAATAGCTGCATGTGCTGCTCCTGACAATAGCAAACTTGTACCCACCCACTCCTGGTCTAGGTATCAGCAACTTACAAGTAAGTCACCTCCACCTAGACAGGGTGTGGCAAACACTTGTACATACCCATATATTTGCCACTAATTGTTTACCTGTCACAGAGTAAGTCAAAGCCAACAACCTCTCCCTACATCTGCTATGTTAACAGGTTGAAGTTTTTTTCTACATCCTTAGCTGACCCTCATGTGATGTGATGATTCTGAAATAGGATTTATATTTGATACACACGAAAAACTTTAAATGCCTGAGTACAAATATGAGGTCATATATTGCCAGACTTAGCAATTCCATGCCTCTTTTACATGAACAATCTCACTGATTGATTGATTTACTTTCAAAAATTAAAAAAAATATATCCATTCTTTCTGTTTCTATTTATACAGTTGCTTTTTCCCTTTGTTCCTTTGGCAGGAAGCATCTCTGCTAAGAGATTCCCAACATTTTTGCTCCGTTTATCCTACCCACTTAAGCAGGGTATCCCTAAAAAGCCTATAACCCTCAGAGGTGAGCACCTTGTCTGGAAAAAGAGTATGCAGTCACTCACATCTGATCTATGATCATGTGGCTTGTGCACACTTACTGGTGCTAGGAGCCAATCTAAGTAAGTTGGTGTAGGGAGAGGGGTGGGTGGGATCTGGGGCAGGAGGGAAGCAGGATTGGAGGGGGTTGGTGGGTCCGTGAGGGGTTGTCCATCTGGGTGTGGAGGGGGGTTGGGAGGCTAAAAATAACTTGGTCAGTGATGGGGGGGTGGGGGAGGAAGAATGAAGCCCCAGCGTTTTCCTAGCCCTGGGGCTGCATTCCATCTGTGTGCAAATGTTTGGTAGATTGCTCTAACTGTGCCCAAAATAACTTAGTTTACCTCCTCTAGATCAGGTTGGCCATTTTTTCCTGAACTAACCTCCCCGTACATCTGTACAGATCAGCACTTGGGTCAGGGGCGGGCAATTATTTTGGGCAGAGGACTGCTGACTGAGTTCTGGCAAGCCATCAAGGGCTGCATGACAGGCAGCCCAGGGCAGATAAATATTAATTTTATAAATTTTTTAGGGGCCCCACAGGCTGGATAGAATGGCCTGGTGGGCTGCATCTGGCCCCCAGGCCGCATTTTGCCCACCCCTGACTTAGATCAACCTAACTCTAGTTACGGTCAATCTATGTCTAACATCTGCACACACCCAGGGTATTTGCTAAATAGTTTCTAAAAGGCCTAGAGATAACATAGCATGAAACATCTCTGTTCACCATGTCCTCAGATTAGAGGTTCAAGAGTTCAGGAGTGGTGTTTAAGCAGAGGCTGAATTTGTAAGCGCATGTTTAAGTTCCACTTATGTCAATGGGGCTTAATTACATGCTCAAGGGTCAGAATGTTTCTGTATCTGGGCCTAAATATTTCAGAACATGTCAGGACTGAACATGGAGGATTTTGAATGCCATCTGGCTGCTTCCTTGGCCCTGAAAACTGCATAGATTAATTTAAGTTCAGATAAAATACTAAACCATGTCCATTTGTATGTCCAAAATGATTTGCTGTGGACAATATGCAACTAAAGACACCTACCAGGGTATATCAAAAAGTGGCAGAGGCAGACCTGTAGTTTCTCACAGAACTCCAAATAACAAGAGAAACTTTGCCTGTTACCTTAGCCGCTTTATCTATGCTAGGAACCCCATTGAAGGACTAGGCTAGCCTCTCTGAAACTTCTTTTACTCAATCAATGACCTCGTTTCCATGGCAGGCTAACACGAGGTGCCATTGATGATGACTTGATTTCCTTTCGCATCTGAAGTGGAAAAGGAGAAGACAGACTAAATGAAATCCCATCCATCTTAATGAAATACAATTATATTCTCCTTATTAATCATTTAAAAATCAATACGTCTCTTCTTGGCAAACCTCGCCAGAATTTGTCATTCTGTGCCAGGCCTCAATACATCTTGTCCTCTAGTGATTTTTATAAGTTCAGTCACCTGTGTCCCAGGGTAAATAACTGTGTTGCTTTGTGCTGTGGTGATAGGGCAAAGAATGGCGATGTCAAGGGAGATCAGAGATGGCCTATGAATTTTAATCAGTCAAAGGGAATATTTCCTTTTTGTGTATAATTTGAAAGTGCGCTGTATTTAAAAAATAGCAAAACAAAAAAATGGGTTAGAAACAGAAATATAGATCACCGAACAATATTAAGTACAATATCATCAAGGGCCTTATTTATCCTTTGCCAGCAATAATACTATACAGTATAATCCTTTCAAAAGTGATCTAATATAAATAACATGGCAGAGTAATAGCTAAGTATTGCATTCATATTCATGCTTGAAAATTCAAGATTTCTAAGGGGAGAATGAGGTGGATTTTTCTGGTCCAATTCTTGCTGCCTTACTCACAGAAAGGGCTGCTATCCCTCACACCAGCTATAAATACAGCTGCACAAAGGTACTCTAGGGGGCAAACTTTAATGGCAGAGAACATTTAGTTACATGTTAGCATGCTAATTACATGTTAGAGCTGGCAAAAATATTTAATGGCAGAATTTTCCAAAAAAAAATGTTTTCACACAATCATCTACAAAAAAATTCATCCTGACTTTGAACCAGCTGTAGTGCAGATGCTCCCTCAGCAACATTAAATATTTTTTCATACAAGTGCTTGCATGATCAAGCCATTACTACATGCCTGATTTAGGGATAAAAATTAACATACTGCATCTTTGTCCTAGTAAGTCAATGGCAATCCTCTTGAATTAAGTGGTCAGAATTTCATCTGTGACATAATTTAGGAAAGGGACAAATCAATTGGTGCTACCATAATGCTAGCAAAACTACTTCTAGATAATAAGGGTCAAATTGCCAAACCCATTGAAGTCAATGGGAGGGGGTTTTTTTCCTTTGATTTCAGTGGGCTTTGGATCACAGTTGAATCATTCTTTGACCTAAGTGGCAAAACTCCAACCATGGTCTATGGGGCCAGGATTTCACTCAAGCCTTCAGCTGTTGGGATGACTGGTGACTAATCACTGAGTAATTTTTAAAACAAAAAGGTGAAAACGGGTAGATTCTAATTGTAACTGAGACTTATTTCTAGAAGAAACATTCAGGAACAGCACAGCATTGTACAATGATGTATTAGCCTGCAGAAAAATAAAAATGGATACCAAGAATAAAATGCAGTTGGCAGGGGAAAACCACATTGTGGAAAGGTGGTAAAAGATTTGGGTTTTTTCTAAGGGCCTGATACAGTCTTCCAGATCAGATTTGGTTATAGACTGAAATCTCTGTAATACTAGTAGAGAGATAACTACTACTAGAAGTTGTGGGTTTTGACTTCTTAGATACAGACTGGAGATAAGTGCTTCTAATAATAGCAGAACCCAGTTTTTTCTGGACATGGTAACTGAGAGATTTTTTTTCATGTCACTAAATGAACAAGAAATTAAAGTATTTTACATTTGGATTTGGTAAGCAATGAGAACAGCGCAAGAGTGTTACTTGTTGAAAATAAACTTAGAGTGTGAACTGATTCAATTTAAATTAAATGAAAGGATAGTTAAAAGAAGGCTGTAGCTAAAGGTTTCTAAACTTCAAACGGGCAAATTTTGAGAATTTAGGGAACCAATAAGTAAGATCAGACAGACTGAAGAGATCAAGAACTTGAAGAAGGAAGAGGCTGTGAGTTTCTTTAAGTCAAAGGTACAAAAGCGCCATCAAATGGAGGT
Source organism: Gavialis gangeticus (assembly GCF_001723915.1). Lineage (NCBI taxonomy): Eukaryota > Metazoa > Chordata > Crocodylia > Gavialidae > Gavialis > Gavialis gangeticus. The sequence goes on along the minus strand of NW_017728992.1, from coordinate 52,331,341 downwards.
GAAGAACTGAAGATGGGGCTCCATATCCTAACTTAAAAAAGGTATTAGAAAGAGGTAAGCAAAGCCTGTGGGGAATGGGAAACTGAACAGATCAGCAAGAAAAGATACATCTTAGAGGTCAGGAAGTATAGGGATTAGAAACTGGCTGAAGGAGAGACAACAACTGGTAGTACTGAAGGATGATTTCTTGAGCTCAGGGGAGGTTACTAGTGATCTCATTTAGTATTTTTATCAGTGGCACAAAAAGTCAGAGGATGCTAATAAAATTTGCTGATGATACAAAATTGGGAGCCATTCTCAGTACAGATGAAGGTTGGAGTACCATACAGAATAGGATGTCATTGAGGGCTGGAGTAATAAAATGGGATGAAAGTTAATAGCTTAGAATGCAAGGCTATGCACTTAGAAGAGGGGCAGGCAATTATTGTGGGCAGAGGGCCGCTTACTGAGTTTTAGCAAGCTGTCGAGGGCCACATGACAGGCAGCCCAGGGAACATAAATATTAATTTTCTACAGGCTGGATAGAATGGCCTGGATAGAAAAGCATCCGGCCCCCGGGCCACATTTTGCCCACCCCTGACTTAGAACCTGAACTGCTGATATGTGGTCTGAGCTTGATATCTGGAAACAACGGAGGACCTGGGTGTATTACTTAGGCACAGGATAACTATGAGCGTGTATGAAATGCAGACACAAAGAGGTCAAATGTGATCTTAGAACATGTCAGGGAAGGTATTTCAGGCAGAGACTGGGAATCATTAATGCCTTTGTTTAAGGCACTGGTGAGACCTGATGTAGAATAACGTATACAGTTCTGATCACCCATGAGTGAAACAGATGCAGAGAAGGATTACTGAGATGGTCAAGGGAACAGAAAACTTATGAGGAGAGACAAATAAACCTCTTTGCTTCTATAGCTTAGCAGAACAAAACCTGAGAATAGATATGATTGCTGTCACGGGGATGAACAGCAGGGATGGGAAAAAGCTATTTAAGTTAAAGGACGATGTTGACAGTAGACTAAATGGGTATAAACTGTCTGTGAATATATTTAGGCTGGAAATTAGAAAGTTTCTAATCAAAGAAGTGCAGTCTGGGAATTGTCTTCCAACAGAAGAAGAGGTGGTAAACAAACTCACTCACTCTAAAACAGAGCTCAATAACTTTATTAATAGAATTGCACAGTGTGATAGCCTGATATGTCATAGGGTAGACTCAATGGCACAGGAGATCTCTTCCACCCCCATGTGCTATGTAACAGTTTATTTCTTAAATAATTCACCATGGATAAATCATTTGCAGTTGCTTGTTGTAATATCCACTCACTTACTATTTTCTAAGTTTATCACAGCCATGAACATCCCATAAAAATAAAGAAAATGCCCATTTATTACACAAGAAGCATTGCCAGTTCTCACAATTTTAAAAGAAGTCTCTTAAAAGCAGAGTTTTTTAAACCCCCAAACTCCAGGACTCATGTGATTTATTGGATACTCACCGTTCATTTGATTGTTTTTATTAGAAGAGTTTAGTAGGGCTGTGCGAAATTTTGAGTAGTGTTTCATTTCAAAACTGTTTGGACGTGTTTTGAGCTCCAAACAGCGAAATCAAAATGAAACAAAAGGCTTCGAAACAGCTTTGAAATGAAATGAGGGGACACAAAATGTTTTAAAAGTTTCAAAATGTTTCAAGTTTCAAAGCCAGGCTTGATGCTGCTAAATAGAAACTAAGGAGAGGGAGGAAGGACTGTTTTCTGATATTGACATCTAGCTCCCATTCGATTCCCCAGCTCTCTGATCATTTCCCCAGCTCTTCCTGGGGAGCACAGGCCCCCGATCTGCACATAGGGTTTCAGCAGGCTGCCGCTGAAACTGCAGCTGGGAAAGCGATCAGAGACCTAGGGAATCAAACCAAGAGCTGGGGGAATGCTCAGGTCCCTGGACATTTCCCAGTTCCCAGTTGAATTCCCCAGCTCCCTGATATTTCCCCCAGCTCTCTGATAACTTCCCCCAGCTCTTCCCAGGGGGCCACTGGCACCAGCTGCAACAGGAGGGCTGCAGGCTTGGGGGCTGTGCCAGGGTCTTCCCTATGGAGCTCAGCCCAGTGGTGGGAGAGCCAGTGGCAGAGCCACTCGGAGTGCAGCACTGGCTCTGAACACAGTCCTGGCCAGTGGCTCTCCACCACCTCCTGCTACCAGGCTCAGCTCCATAGGGGTGGCAGAGACACTCAGAGTGCAGCCCGGTGGTGGGAGGTGGGGAAAAGTGAGGGCTGCACTATGAGCGCCAGCCCCACGGAGCTCAGCCCAGTGGCGCAAGGTGGTAGGAGAGCCAGTGGAAGACCTTCTCCAAGAGCAGCCCTGGCTCCAAGCAGAAGCCCTGGCAAACAGCCCAGTGGCGGGAGGCTCCACAGCCCCATGGAGCTGAGCCTGGCAGCAGAAGGTGGTGGAGAGCCAGTGGCAGAGCTGTTCAGAGCACAGACCTAGCTATGAGCGCAGCCCTGGCCAGTGGCTCTCCTCCACCTCCCGCCGCCAGGCTCAGCTTCATGAGGCTGGCGGAGCTGCTCAGAGTGCAGCTTAGCAGTGGGAGGTGGGGACAGCCAGGCCTGTGCTCCGGGTGGTTCTGCCAGCCCCACAGAGTTCAACCTGCCCTCCCAGTGCTGCCAGCAAGTATCAGAAAGAGCCTGGTGCCGCCCCTGCTGCAGGTCTGGGAGTGGCAGACGCTGCCTGCCTGCAACTGCCGGGCTGCATCATGGCCCAAACTCCCTGGCGTGGTACAGTTCAGCGGCTGCAGGCAGGCGGCATCTGCCACTCCTGGGGCTGCAGCAGGGGTTGCACTGAGCTCTCCCCAGAACTTGGGGCAGACCACAGTGATAAAAGGGGGGCTGCTGACACCCCAAAATTCACTGTAGCCCCCCCACCTGCCCTCCCAGGGCTGCCACTGAGCACCTGGGGCCAGCAGCAGCAGCAACAGCAGCAGTCTTCCTGGTGCTGGGTGCAGCCTGTGCTCCGTGCCAGTGCCAAGCAGCAGCCTCCTGTCATCCCACGCACATATCTGGAGGCCTGCACTCCCAGGAGGAGTCCATCATGGCCCCACAGACCTCTTAGGGGTGCAGGCCCCCAGATCTGTGCACAGGATGACAGCAGGCTGCTCCTGCCATCAAGTGATATGAGTTTTGCTTTCAACTGTTTGAAGTGCAGTTTCCCAGAAACCCCAGTACCTATCTCCCTGAAACTTGGTAGGATTCCTGCCCTCAGAAGGGGCTACCATTTCTGCAATTTTCATCCAAATCAGGCAAGAAAGGACAAAGCTATAGGCATTTTCATGATTCCCCATTATAGCATATGGGTGAAATGTCTTAACAGTGAAACAGTTTCAATTAAATGAAATGGAACAGTGCTTCAAAATGAAACAAAATGATGAAACAAAACACTGTCCCTTTAAAATGGCAAAATGGAAGTCAAACCAAATGGTGCTGTTTTGCACAGCCCTAGTGTTTAGCTCATTCTTTTCTCAAATGTTCTCAAACATTTTCCAAAATGTTCAAAAACAATGAAAATAAATCCCCCCAGAAGTCAAATAAACTCTACGGGTTTTTTTTACCTGTTTAATATCTCAAGTTTTTTAAAGCTTTTTTTCTGTTACGCATGTTGCGCTTTGTTGTTTGGATAAGAATACAGAAATAGACAACTTTCTTAGATTAATATTCTCTGTAATCCACTTTTTGGTCCAGACACGGTCTACTACAAGCTATTTGAATAAAGATTCAAATAGCCATGAAACTGCATTATGAGATAATGGCCAAGTACAGACATTACACTTTTACCGGTCTAAGTGTTTGGAAATCAATCTATACCCATAAAAGAACAGAAATTCAGTGCACATAGCCTGGTCTAAAAATGGCGGAAACTGGTCTAAGATAGACCTAGATTGATGTGCACTCAAATCTAATTATTCTAGGTTAGAGCAGTGAATCAAACTTCAGTACTAGTTCCCCTATCAATTCAAGTTAGGTTGCTGTCGTCTGGCATCCCAGCCTCCTTTGTGGCTCCCTGACACCCCTCCCTGTCAGGGTGGTAGCCAGCGCTTGGCTGTTCCAGCCGAGTGCCCAGCAGGCGCTTCCCCTGACCTCTCCCAGAACTAAGTCATCGAAGCCCCCCTCCCCAACCCACCTACTGCCTCTGGCCACCTGTCAGCAGCAGGCAAGTAGCAGGAGGAGAAGGGAGGCATCTGTGTCCCTTGCCTGAGCCCTGGGACATGGGCACCTGTGCCCCCAGGCCATGCCCCTGCACCCTGTCATGAAGCATCCCATGAGTTACACACAGACATGACACTGAGCCCCCCATAATCCCCATGCTTGGGCACAGTCCCATGGAACCCAACCCTGGCTCTCACACACCCAGCTGGGGACCTCATGGAACCCGACCACACCACATCTCAGAGGCCAAAGCACAGAATGGGTTGTGGGGGGGAAGGGGGGTAGTGCAGAGATGGTGGACATGAGGGGAGGGTGGGGCTCCAGGCCACTAAGTGCTAGAAAGGTATCTATCCTTCAGCACTGGGCAAACCAGTCACCCCCTCCATTCCTCCCACTAAATGCTCAAGAAGTTTCTGTCTTTCTTCACTGGACAGATCAGTCATGCCCCCCGTGCACCCCCATCCCACTACACCCCTGGATGGCAGACACAGTGCCACCCCCCCACCCCCTGCCCTTGGGTGGTTATTATGGGAACATAAATATGCCTCATTCACACCTCCATGTTACCTCTCAGGACTATGATCAGCTCCTGGGAGAGAGAGAGCCTCCTGCTAGCTGGTTAGAGAAATGGTGCTGAAATAGTTCTCCCCTTCCTCCCCCATGCAGTTATGGAAAGGCACTAAAAGAGCTTATTGAGCTCTGCAGACACAGTTTAAAAACCAAGTACAAACACAGGCACTCAGCACCGCATGCCAGTTGTCAGTGCCATGGGCCCAGGTGGCAGAGGGGACACCAAGATCAGAGACAGGAGATAAAATGCAGATATCTACGAGAACCACTAGAATTCCAGTACAGTGGAAATGAGAAAAATTACCCCTTGTTAAACAACCCCACTCCCTCCCACCATTCCAGTCCAAAAAAGGAACTGATGGGATAGCTGAGTGGCAAGAGAGGTTGCCACCCAGCCCTCCACAGCATGCTCTGCCTTGCTCGAGGGACTCTTCCGTGGGACAACAGGAATGGGAGATTCTATGGAAGGGATCCCTGGATGCCATCTGGGGGGAAATGCTGTGACTGGGAGCTGCCAGATTGGAAGGAGGATCCAGGATATGAAGAGTGACATGAAGGAGCTGGTGACTCATGGTTTGGGGAGGCAGAAAGGCATCAGGTGAAGCCCACTGGCAGGCAGCAGTGGGAGAGGGCTGCCTGGGCCCTAATGCCCCTTTCAGGTTCTTTCACCCCTTTCTCAGACCTCCCCCACCCATTTCAAAGGTTTGTTGGTTTGTGTTAACTAAGAAGAAAGGAAAGGGAACAGTATGAGGCAGCCTGGGTTGTGGGCAGTGCTGCCCAGGGTGCAGGGCCAGAGGATCCAGGGGTGGGAGATCCATGGCCTGATGGGCTCCCAGTCCTCAAGGGTGAGGAGGTAGTCAGCTAGGTCTTCATGGATCTGGACTGCCTGCTGCTATGCTAGGCCACCACTCCAAAGATCCCCCATCCCTGCATTGCATATATTTGAGTTTCCATGCTTAGTCTGCATGCCATGCCACCTCTGCCCAGGCTTCACAAAAGACCTCCTCCCTGGTCTTGCAGATGTTGTGGAGGACACATGCAGTGATGCACACCCTCAAGGTGCATGCTGAGGGCGTGCTAACACCCTTTGAGACAGCTGAAGGTGCACCCCACTGTCATGAAGCATTTGCTTAGGTTATAGTTGTAGTGCTTTTTCCAGTGGTACACCTGTCCCCCCTTAAGGCTTCGTAAGCCAGGGTATGAGGAGGTAAGCTTGGTACCCAATAATGGGGGGCGGGGATTATAGCATTGTGAATGACAAAAATCAGGGACCCTGGGAGCATAGCACCCACTCTACATCAGCCAGGGGAGTGGGAGTTGTGGAAGACATGGGCATCTAGGGTGCTGCCTGCCCAGCCAGCAAAGATGTGGGTGAAGCAGCCCTGGTGGTCAACAACATCCTGCAAGATGACAGAGAAGTAGCCCTTGAGGTTGATGAATGCCTAGACTGGGCAAAGGAGAGTGGATGCCGTCCACCACCCCAATGCAGTTGGGAAAGCCCATTCGGTGGAAGCCAGCGACCACATCTTGCAGATTGATGAGATGGATGAAGCAGTTGGTGAAGACATCCTGAGTGATCAGGTACCCCTCTCAGACAGCCTCTCTGGGTATGGTGTTACCTACACTGAAATGGTTGGTAACATAGCGGTATTGCTGGGGATGGCCAGCTTCATGACAGCAATGACTACTCACCCCAGAATGAGGGGTGGCCATATGCAGACTTCGTGGTGTGTGAAGTGAGAGCCAAGCTGAGTGACAATGTCCATGAAGATGGCCCAAAGCATGCAGAAGGTCTGGACCCATTGTTCATCATCCCAGGTGCCCAGGAGGATCTGCTCCCACCAGTCACTCAACAGTCTGGAGGTGGTGCCACAGCACCCTGGCATCCATGGCATCTTGGGCGGCCCTGTTTTCTCCAACTGTGTAAAAGTTGGTGGCCCAGTCCAGGATGCTTGGCAGGGTACAGTGGGTGGCCCCATGCAGAATGGCCAGCTTTTGGCTTGGGGGTATAAAGGCATACACCATGGTGACCTGCAGTTGCACCATGTCCAGGTAGGCATGTGTGATGTCCTATACTCTCTGGCAAGAGTCATAGAGGGTGACAAGCACAACGTGCCACAGCTCCTGGGTCTCCATGCTAGAGCATAGGCAGTGGGATGCCAAGGCAGGGTGCAGGGAAGCCAGGACATGGAGGCATGTACAAGTCACAAAGGAGGATGCTCACTCTGGAGGTCTTCTGGAAATCTAGGGCTGGGAGCAGGGGAGGGTCCACCGTAATGCGGCAGAGGGTTGGAGCCATGCTTGCCCATGCCTGGCAGCCAATCAGGGGTGGCCCAAGTGATCAGCTGTATTTGGCAGTCTCTGAAAGCCTAAAGAACCTGTGGGGCTTTCAGAGGGGCATGCAGGAGCACCCCTTGCCTGCAGGCCTCAGCACTTCACAGAAAAGGGCAAACATGTATAATGTTTGCTACTTATTTAACCTAAGCCACTTACAGAAAACCACATAACTTAGATCGTTTCTGCCTCAGGCTTTTTGAACATCTGTACTTAGCCAACCTGTCCAAAGTGAAAGTTGCTTCTTGATTACACATTCATTATAGTCTCACTTATTCCATAAAATATGAAGAATTTTTACCTGGCTATTATTACAATTAATGTCATGCTGGCAAGCCCTTTATAAATAAGATTGGGATGACATTCCAACTGGTCGAATCAGTCTGGATCCCTTAGTTCTTCAAACACACATGCTTCATTTTTTCCAAAACATTATGAAGCGGTCTATCTTTTCACATCCCTTGGAACCCTGCTTAACAACCACTGTTTCAAAGACATTGCCAAGTTGCCTTTGCAAAACCCCTTAATTTATTCAAACTGTTTTATTATTCTCTGTCCTTTCAGACCCATTTTCTCTCATGCATCAATTCACAAATAATGCCCTCCTGACCTTTTCTTCCCCTTTTTGTCCAGACTGAAACATGGTAGAAAGAAAGTTAAACTGTTTAGGGCAAAAAAGACACTTTTTAAGTGCCAAGGGTAGAGCACAGAATTATTACACTTTGATGTTAATACCATGTCTTTTGTCTTCATCTTTTCTTACTGTCAACAGTGCACTGGGTTTTATAGGCAGTCTAACACGGAGCAGATGCTGATTAAAGGAAATAATGGTTTGGGGTGTGACATTTAAAAAATATCACTCACTAATCTCAATGCTATATCCCTAACGAGTTTTATTTCATTAGCTGTTGTGTGAAAGTACAATGAATATATATTTTAATTGAAACAGAAGTTCTTACAGCTGACTTGATGGGCTGTGACTAGGCAGTTACACTTGTCCAGAATACTCCTGCTGCCTGGCCCAAGGGCTGAAATCTAGGGTGTGGATAAATAAGGCACTCAGCCACTCCTTATATTCCACCACAGCTGACTAGCATGGCCAATTTGATTACTAACTTTGTTCACACATTTCTTTTTTTTTTTTTACTGTTACTTTGCTCTCCTTCATGCCACCCTTCTGCCAGGCAAGTGCTGGGTGGTATCCCCCTGGCCTAACTGCTGGCCTACCAAGTCTAAGTCACTCATTTTGCAACTTCTCTCCATACCCAACTTTCTTGTTGTGCCAAGAGAAGGCCACTCTCATCCTATCCTGCTGCCTGTGTCAGCTATTTCTGTTGCTTCACTGTTTCTGGTTCAGTTTTTGGCCTAAAACCCCAGAAAGCACAATGATGGGCATAAAATTCACATTTAAACTTCAGAGGTATAAATGGAAACAGGTAGCTTCAGGCCAAATATAAGCAGTATTGAAGATCAGTAGCAAAACTATAATTATTTTAAAATGATCATGGCTTACCCCTTCTACTTCAGGAGAAAAAGCATTTTGTCTCCTCCCAAATGTCTTTCTCCCTTCCAAATGTTTAAATATCTGGGTTGTTTAACATGAAAGCAAATTGAGTGTACTAGGCATAGTAACTGTGGGCAAGAAGGAATACTTAGGGACATACTTTTACAGATATCTCAACCCAACATTTATTTTGTGTATGAAGTAAATTGAAGGGACAGATGGTATAATATGGATGCTTAACTGCTAGACTGGGAAGTGAAAATATTTCATTTTTCTGAAAAGCAGGTAATGAAGATTTACATTACATTTGCACTTAAAATTGATTGCACCTGCAAAGTTTCATAAAATTAGATTTTTTTAAAAAAACATTTTGACCCTTAGGGTCTAGTTTCCTACCTCACTCCTCTATTTTTTCCCTTATCTTAGTGCCTTCTGCCTGTATTTACAAATTTACAGTGTAGCATAGCACTCTATGCTTCCCTTTCTTGGAAGCCAGGATACAGACCAACTCAAGGAACAGCATCTAGACAGCCACTATTCTAATCTTTGTGATAAAACTACAGCTGGGGTACAAAATCTACTTTTAGGGGAGAATTTAGAGGGCTACAGAGAGGCTGGAAGTATAAAGAAGGCTAGCTGTTGCTTGAAGACCTGGAACAGAAGGAGCAAATGTCAGAAAAATGATGGAAGAGATACACAACCACAGAGTGTAAAGACTAGATGGAAGTTGGGAGACTAGGCCACATCTGGAGAACATGGATCTGGGCAACTGTTAGCATGTTTCTTCAAATCCATTTCACCTACATTCTGCACTGCATTGGACTCTTCTTTCGTCCTTAAGAGATCCTTATACCAGATGCACTTACTCTAGCCATGGAGGAGAGAAACAAAGAACCTTTTCACCTATATCTCTGAAGATCTATAAAGCAACAGTAGTGAAATAAATGATTCAAACAGGTCTGGGCCTGAACCTTACCTCCTTTCCTCAGGATCCTTGCTCATCATCCTCTTCTCCTCACAGAGCTTCAGCCTTCAAACCATTCCAACATAATTACACTTGATGCAACCATCTCACCCAGAAATCCTCCCCCGTAGGCCAGCAGTAGGAGCATCAAACTGATGTTTCGACTGTACTACTGCAAGGACAATGGACAGGCTGATATACAAAACTGGAGGATATACAGACATCCTGTATCACACACATACTGACTGATAGGCTAAACAAATATTTAGTCACCATACCAAATACTGTACATTCAGCAACTGGCTTCAGTAGGCAGTAGTATCCAGTGCATGTAATACCTAGCATCTCCCAGCTGTCTTTGCAATACATCTTACAGAGTAGATTTTGTGCGCTGACCCTTTGTATAACAGCAGAAATTGTATACATACATATGAGCAATTCTGAAAGAAATTCAGGAGAAATACTGAATGTGTGTGATGTGTTAAACCTGTTTTCAACTTGTCTTCCTTCAAACTGCTTCATCATCACACAAATAAACATGTATTGTGACTGATTGATGATAGGGGTTTTGCTCACACGCCCAAAGAATGAAATTTCCACTCACATCTTCATTTCATTTTAGGGAAGGATGCATTTCATATCTTGACATGCTGATCATTTTGAAACTGAGCCTGTTATAGGTTCACCACTTTATAGTTCCTGGAACTGGTAGTCTGTTATCATGTCTTATGCAATCATGCATGGCTTAGATTTGCAGCTGTATATCAAAAGAAAAACAAATGAAGTGTGGTTCTCATTAGATTATTATCCATGCATTGATGTTCAATGAGCCTTAGCAGTTTCTAATTCATATAATTTTTGCCACTACTGGCTAGTTATGGTTAGCAAGAGGTTTGACTCTGTCTTGTTAAATCCTCCAGAGGGAACCAATACAGCTAGTGTGTTGCATACTTGTTTGTCTGAAGTCTTTTCTTTTTCAGAGTCTAATATTTAACTACTACTTTTTTCTGTGTCCTTTGGGCACCACAGGATCTCACCTCCTGCACATAGTTGTCAGAATTCTTCTTCTAATTGAAACCCCCAATAGGCATTTTAGCAGCTAATGTAGGTGATTACAACAATTCTGACTGCTGTCAACTATACAATTACAGGAAATCTAATTTTTCTTTGTCTTGGGTTTCAGTCATCTGAAGTTACCTGACAGGAATGGATGAGCACTACTAGAAGCAAAAGCACAGGCTGTTAACAACATGATTCAGTATAACAGCCCAGAGATCTACCTTACATTTCTCTCGCATTTCAAAACAACATGGAAGACAAGGGGAAAAACTCACTAAAATGCAAAACAACAACAAATCAATGCATAAAATAAAAGGATAAACCCTACAGCCAAGTGCACATGAAAGCAAATCTCATTTTAACTTCTATAAGAACTGAAAAAAAAATCAGGTCTAAGTAGAAAATTTGCAGACTGTTAAAACATCTTAAAACAATAGCACAGAGGTTTCTCTTTGGAGTCCAGTGCCATCTAATTCTAACTCTTTACCTAAAACAACAGGAAGAGGGATTCTTATATTGTGAACTGGGCCTGTGATATATTTTCTACATTGCTAAATTGGGAAACGGTAGTTCCAGCTAGGTAAATGTGTCCAGGGAATTGGTTGCAATATAGAAAAGGATGAGAACTGTTAAGGTAGGTGGGTGAATGAATATGCTTGCCCATTTTGCCTTTCATAACCCAGTGATACAAACATTTAAATTTAGGTCATCAAGAGCAAAACATGATATTATAAGAGAGGATTTACAATTGTATATCTTACATAGTGAGAAAGGAGGGGTTTACACGGATACAAAAATTGGATCATAATTACTACGCAGCCAAAGAGATGAGACAAAGGGACTCTTGATACCTCATTTCAAACAGACTGCAGCTTACTGTATTCATCTCATGTCTGTATGTGTTACAAGATCCTTAGTTTGCATAAATAATGATATATCTGTTGACTGAGGATGTTATAAACTCCCAGATAAAAGTCAACAGAAATATTGGGCAATAAGTATAATGGAAATATTGGAGGCACACTATTGCAAGTTGCTACAAGTATGTATCTTAGTGCTTAGAAAAAAAGTATGATATCATTATTTCACAAACAGTATGCGATTTTGCAATTAAATTGCATTGGCCCATTTCAGCATTGTATTACTTCAATTTAATGCCAATTTAATGGCAGTAGAAGGGGAAAATAGAAGAATATACCAATGAAATCAGTCTCTGTGGCCTGAAATACATACAGTAATTGGCAGAGTTAAAGTTGTATATGCAACTTTAATTTTGTTGTTTTATACCTTTTAAATGTAAATGTAGTCTTAAATATAGTATTAATATAGTTATTTTCTATGCGATATTAACTGCTATTTACTTAACTATAGCACTGACAGAGCTTTTGCAATTTATCAAATTTGTGATCATGAAAGCAGCTGCCATTGTTCTTATTATAGATGCACTTGGGAGCCTTGTTCAGGGATCAGGAGTTCATTGTGCTGGATATTGTACAAACACAAAGCATTCTTTTTTTCAGACTCCACTCTTATTTAACATGTTAATCATTCCCCACCTACTCCATAGAAATTATCCAGTTGTTCAGATCCAAAGTTTCCACGTGGACCTTGCCTTTAAAGGGCACAAACAAAAACACTGAAGTGGAACACCCTCAAACTTCCAGTTGTCAAAAACCTAGATCTAAAATTCACAGACTGTTACAAAGACAGTCAATAATCAATTGGTTTTAGAATATGTTAAACAACTAAAAGTTGTACCATATGGTTGAACTATATTGGGCAAAACTAGTCTGGAGCAATGTTCCCTCTAAGGAGTAGCTGTCCATGAGTGCACCGCTTTGGTCCTGCCTCCCCGCTTCGGTGCGGTGTGGGACACTTACAAAAGATAAGCTCTAAACTCTTCACCCAGGGCAGGCAGCAGGGCCTCGGGGGCTGGAGTCTGGGGGGCTGGAGGCTGGAAGCTGGGCGCTGGAGGCTGAGGGACTGGAGCCTGGGGGGCTAGAGCCTGGGAGGTGGGGGATAGAGGGCTGGAGCCTGTGGGGCATGGGCCTGGGCCTGGAGCCTGCCTGCCCCAACTGAGGCCCTGCTGGGGCCTAGAGGCTGGCGCAGGCTCCGCAGGCTCCTGGAAACTGCTCCACTCCCCTGCATTGCCTTGGGGAGTGAGGAGGCACATGGTATCAGGGCCAGGGAGTGGAGCACTTCCCGGAGCCGGCGGAGCATTTCCCCAGGGCCAGCAGAGCCTGCCCCAGCCTCCCTCCCTGCTTTGCCTCACCTCAGGGAGGAGCCGCTGCCTGCCCCGAGTGAGGCTCCTCTGGCTCCAGGGAACTGCTCCACAGGCTCTGCTGGCTCTGGGAAGTGCTACAGTCCCCAGCCCTGACTCCATGTGCCTCCTTGCTCCCCTAGGCAATGCGAGGGAGCAGAGCAGTTCCTCGGAGCTGGTGGAGCCCATGCCAGCCCCCGTCTCCACTTAGGGGAGGAGCTCGCCTTTACTAAGTGTCCCACGCCGCAGCCCAGCTCCATTCCCGGTGGGTGCGCAGCCTGAAAAAGTTTGTGCGCAGCCAAACTTTTACTTGTGCACAGCCGCACACATGCGCACCTTAGAGGGAAGTCTGGTCTGGAGTCTTGTGTGATCACTGATCCTGGAGTTGAATTTCAGCTGGTCCTAGTATATGATTTAGTAACCCACTTTTGCTCTCAAGATTTCCAGAATATATTTGAGATTTTTGGTCTTGACTACTTACATTGTAAACTCTTTGGGGCTAGAATTTGGTGTTGGTATAGTGGCTAGCACAATGATATCCATGTCTATGTCCGGGGTTCCTGCCTACAATTTTAATATAAAATAATAAAACAAACACACACTATATTCAAGAATCCACCTAATCTTACTGGTTAAGGAATACCAACTTCTGAATCCAATGCAACAGGGAAAGGATAAGGGTGATTATGGCCACTGCTGCACTTAAAAGGTAGAGCCAGAGATCCCATAGTTGCCATCAGGGAATAGGAGAGGAACAGAGCAGTCAAGACAGCAACAGCGAAGCAACTAAAGGTGCCGCCAGCAGAAATGCAAGAGGTCGACAACTGACGGTGAGGCTGGGGACACTCTTTCTTGGAGGGTAGTAGGAGGTGGGTGGCTGGCAAGAACCCCAAGAGTCTGGGAATGCCGCCCTGGGAAAAAAAAACCAAAATTATCGACTCCCCTGAGCAGAACGGCTGGGAGATGGCTGCAATCAGGAAAGGATGAGAGTGAAGTGTCAATCAACCAAGCGGTGGAACAGCCGCTTCTGCACTAATGAGGCAATTAGCACGGTCTGAGACATTGTATCCATTCTAATAAAGGCCGGCACTTTGTAGGACTAGCACCTTGGGTGGTCTGTGACTTCTTCCCCCCTCCCCTCAGGTATTAATGTCTAATCTTTTACCATCTCCATTGTCATGGCAGGCGAGTCCTGAGGGGGATAAGGGATGGGTAGCCAACCCTGCCTACATCCAACATCACACACACTAAAGTGATGGCAGTAGCATCACATTTGGCTACCTTTGACTCTCCAGTCTGAATGACCAGATACCCATTTACAGCTGAGTAGACTGGAGGCAGCTTTTAGCCTCAGTCCAGAATAAGGCTCAGATTCATGCCTCTGAAGCAATAGTGCTTTGCCAGTGAGCACACAGTAATCATAATAGGTGTTACCTAATCCATCTAGAACAGGAATTCTTTTACACCCATGCTGGTAATTTTTCTATTATGTGGATAAAATAGAATGCCAGCAAGCAATGTATCAAGGAGGTTTTACATTTAAAAACTAGAAGGTTTTGCAATTTAAGCAAAGAGATTGATAAGCACCTTTTTTGTTCTTTTAAGTATAGAAAAAAACCCCTAGAGATTTACACAGAATACATGAGGGTTAAATACTGCCCCCAAAATACAGTCAACTCTCCTCTGAATTGATCCTGTATTGTTTGCTCTGTCCTGCTTGTAGAGCATTGCCTTGTGTTAATTCTTTCCTCAGTCATGGATTATCACTATCAAGGTGATACAAAAGCTCTAACAGACTCCAGTTTATTGTTTCCAATATTTTCATTTAAGCACTTTAATCAATATCTGCCAAGTGGCCAAGACAATTAAAGTGTTCAAAGAGTTTCCCAGAGGAGTTCTCCTTTGAAGTCAATGGGTTGTTTTTTTTATTTTGTATTTATTTTACTATTTATTTTTAACAAAAGAAAAAAGTTAACACAATTTCCCCAAATTCCTACCCTAGTCTGATTCTTGTTTTATAAAGGAAATGAAATTTGTCAAGCTGCCATACATCATTTGCACTGCAGTACAATGTCCCATCTGTGTGTCAAGTACAAAACAAAAGCATTTTGTGAAAAATTGCTAAAGTAGTAATGATTTTTGTCCTCAACTCTTTGTTTTGCCTTTCAATAAAGAAGGCGACATGTGCCACAAATGATATATTATTGTTTAAGTACAACCTTAGTAACACAGTGCATAACCAAAACCATGTTTCACAGCAGAGAAACTATAGTTTACTGCCCCTATGGCTCTGATGAGAATATAATGTTCTACAGTTTATAAATGCTTTGAGGTCAATACATGATTTACTTCAGCTTGTTCATCCAGTGAGCAGGAGGTCCAAAAATATATCAAGCTATTAGACAGCCCACTGGAAGCTTGGCTGAGGCTCCTAGTGATGGAAAGCATGCCATGGAAGCTTCTCTGTCAACTAGAGATGAGATAATTAGATCCAGGTAATACATTGAAGCCCCATCAGGGAGCAGGACAGCAAACATGTCATTTTTATAATTCTCTCTCACCCTCCCCAACAACATTGGACCGAGATAGTAAAAACTATGAAGGATTCATCAGTGCCCAGCAACAAACAAAGCAGTAGGATAATCAGACTATCATCCGTCCATCATCCTCATTATCTAGAGACCTATTTTTCCATGTAAACAACAACAAAAATAGACAAGGAGCCATGTTAGTTCTGTCTTTCCTTTTATGTTCCGTATCTGACATACTAACGTAATATTGAAATGCCAGGCAATAAAGATGGACCTTAATCTTGGTATATCAGCAATACCTGACGAACCTATAATTTAGTCTTAAAATATCTCATATTGAAATGGCTTTCTACTGTGCAGAGACCAAAGCTAGAATCCTCAATCCAAACAGGTCTTAATGGTTCTTGTTCAAAAACCATATCTAATGTTCATAATTATGTACAATTATGCTCCTTTTTTATAGTAATATCAACTAGAAATCTGAAAAAACAACTGTCTTCCCAAAGTCTCACATGCATATTTTGGTTAGGGTAGAAATCGGAATCAGTAAATGGATTCAGAAATAAATGTTGTGCCTTGCCTTTCTACCTCTGTTCTGGGTTTTATAGAGAAACATTAATCACTGTAACTTAGAAAAGAAATCACTACCCTATAATTCCCTGTAAATTACTAAAGAACTCACTGTGTATGGACTGAGGCTGGCTGATCAAAATTTTTTCCATCCAGACTCCTTTCACAAAAGATTAGGTTTGACATGAAATGAAAATCTTCTGAGAGTATCTGTTTTCCCCTAATTTTTATTGTTTATTGGAAAACTGAAAAGAAGAGCATTTTACAAGTACTTAGCCAAAAAATCAAAAAGTTTGGGATTTTATTTTTTTTACAACAAATCAAATTTGTTTACTCAGGGAAGAGGAAACCCAATCATTTTGTAGTTAAGTGTGAACAATAATTTCAAGCACAATGGATTATGCATATAAATAACATCCCCAAGAATCTAATTTTAAACACTGAATAATTCTAGCACCTTATTTTTTTTATGGATTTAATCTCTGATATTTTATACTTAGCCATTCACCAGAACATGTGAAATGTGTACCTACATACCTAGAGCTTCTTTTATATATCACATCCATTTTCTTTGTATCTTGCTACTGCAAAAAATAAATAAATAAATAAATAAATAAATATATATATATATATATTTACATAGGCAATCTGCATAAACGTGTTTTTCTTTTCTTCCTCTTTCAAGAGTAAACAAGAGAATTCCTTTTTTCTGCTCTTATTCTTTTTCTACTTTCTCCTTCTATTTCAGATGAAATCAATGTAGTGGATACTTTTCCTCTCTCTGTCTGTTATTACACATATAACAACTAACCAACATAAAAGATGTAGAAGATCAGACCTCCAAGGTAGCCTCACTCCGACTCATTGACATGGTTTCATAGTTTCATAGTTAGTAGGGTTGGAAGGGACC
>NW_017728992.1:52310526-52311616 GCF_001723915.1 Gavialis gangeticus | reverse complement strand
CCCATCCCATCCAAGCATGTCTCTTGTTGTGATGTGCCGGACATCTTTGAGTCAAGGGCAGTGTATGTTGATGGGACAGTCTTGCAATATAGATAGTGATGGACAGGTTCTTAGCTAGGTTCCTCTGTGTACTCATTTACCTCACATCTGCTTTTCCCAACCATATTTTCAGCCCAGATATTAACATGGCCAGCTAACAGAAACAAGGTATGGCTCTAATTGGTTCAACTATCAGTTATCAATGTCATCAAACATCAGATACCACATGTGGTGTGAGCCAAACTTGAATGGTGAAGACAAAGTTCTCAGTGGTCCAGTGTTTGGATGAATTGCATGAAAACTGTCACAAATTTTCTCTAAAGGCATCTGTGCCACTGTAATAAACTCTGGCACTGCAGGTAATGAGTCTTTGAGGAGGCAATTATTTGAAAAGTGCCAAAAACCATTAACTGCATACCTGTGTACACATGTGGGTTCTTCTACCACATGACCTAACCATCAGTGGCAAGTATACTAAACCTATTCTAAAGAAAAGTTTTAAAAACTCAGTATCAAAGGGCACATCTACACATGCCCCTGATAGTGCAGTTGTTACTAAACACAGTAACTGCGCAGTCCCAGCAGCGCATGCGTCATTTCTGACCCTACTGCTCGGTAGCAACAAGCTACTGCACAGTAGCTCATTGATACCGTGCAGTAGCATTGGTGTCATGGTTCATGCCCACCGACGCTACGTCACGGTAGCGACAAGCTATGTCACTGTAGCTCATTGCTATGGGGGAGTAGTGTCTCATGTAGACACACCCAAAGAGAACCACAATCTTCAGATGGACAACATAACTTCCAAAGGAACAGCTGCCTCTGCCTGCAAGAAGATAGTGGCAGAAAATTGTTTCCTCTCTTACACTTAAAACCAATATAAAATTGACTCTTCTTTGTCTACTGTTGTAGAAACAGTACTTGCCATCTTTGAGAAGGGAAAAAGAAGTTCATAGAGATCTATCAGACATCCTTGATGTAGGTGATATTAAATAAATTCAAGCTACTGAAAATACTAAAAAGTAAGAAAACCCCTCAGTATCTGCATTTA
>NW_017728992.1:52283498-52305526 GCF_001723915.1 Gavialis gangeticus | reverse complement strand
GGAAAAAGAAGTTCATAGAGATCTATCAGACATCCTTGATGTAGGTGATATTAAATAAATTCAAGCTACTGAAAATACTAAAAAGTAAGAAAACCCCTCAGTATCTGCATTTAAAAATGTATAAAGAAATAAATAGGATAAATCAAGTGCAAGTTAAATAAAATCCTGAAATAAAAACACTATAGAGCAGCATTTCCCACCCGGTGTGCCTTGGCACACTGTTGTGCTGTCACACATTACCAGGTGTGCTGCCGAATCTTGGGGGGGGCATGGCTCCTGCCAGGTTGTGCCACCACCATAGCCAGTGCCACCACCATGGCCCCATACCAGCACCGCACCTGGCTAGCCCTGCACATCACTTCCCCTCCCTCCTTGCTCCACTTCCAGCCACATGCCACCCCACTTGCTCCTGCTCTGCATCCAGCCAGTGTGCTGTGGGATGTAAAAGGCCATGTAAGTGTGCCATAGGATGAAAAGGGTTGAGAAATGCTGCTATAGAGGAACAACTTGGAAAAAACTTTTAACGATACTTAGTCCTCCAAAGCACATGAGTATGCATGCGCACACACATGACTTTTGCATTACTCACATTAATCTCCATGGAGTTGGAGCAATTGTTTAGCAATGAGAAAATGGGAATGCCAAGTTTGTTGTAAGGGCTTGACATTAGAAGTCTGAGATGGTAACCTTTACATCTGCTACATCCTGTGAGTGGAGAGTCAGTGATATATATAATTCACTATCTAAAAATAAAAACATCTGGCCCAAATGAAGATCCCCTTGAAACAAAATCCTTGCACCTGACTGGACAGATGTCTCCAACAAAAGAACCAGACAGGTTTTTGTTTGGTTTTTGTTTGTTTGTTTGTTGGTTTGTTTGTTTTTTTGGGGGGGGGTTATGCTGGACTCTACCAAACAGCCTTCACAGGTAGGTTTCCTGATAGATGCACACTTAGACATATAGGCTAGAGACAGAAATCTACATAAGTGATTTGAAACTGGTTCAAATCTGTACCACAACAAAAGTCAAGTGAACTTAAACCACTTTCAAAGTGGCCAAAACCAGTTTAAGATAAATCAGGATGGATTTAGTATCAGACTTAACTTTTTTATGGTAAATCAGTTTTTTGAACGTCTGTCCCAGATCCTCTTCAGATTCAAATTAACTCACACCTCGTGCAGCATGCGTCCCTTTCCGTTCCAACGAGGAGATGATGGACCAGATGGTGACTAGAAGTTTTGAAATTCAAATTTAAATTCTTCAATGCTATTTATGAACCAATTTTCTCCATAAGATAGGGCTTACTCATGGCAGATATTTGGACACTGTGCAAGCTATGAAACAGACAGAGTTTCCCAAGTCTGGAAAAAAAACTATACAACTTATGCCTATGTCACCAGTGCACATCAGATTGTGGTCCCAACAAGACAAGTCTCAAGCATTCAAACGGGGGTTTCAACATACTTGCAAATTGTGGCAGACTATACTTCCATTTAGGAGAATACCTTGATGCTTGTAGAATTAAGACGGGAGTGTTGCTTTCCTCACTGCATGTATTACTTGTACATGACTTTTGTCACTATATGCGTGACTTACTGACCCAATACGTACCTCAGATGACATTCAGACTTAAGTCAGATAAAAAGGAAATCTATTCATCTGGCAAAAAGCATATGTACAGACATGATGAGAGAAATTCCAAGGTGGTGTGCACTGGCTACAGGGAACCAATACACGCACAAAGAAAGCTAAGAAATGTAAGGACAGCTTCAGCATATCTATACCACCATAGTACTACACCACAAAAGCACTGCAGCAAGGTACACTGCAGGTGCATCCACATGTGCCTGAGTGGGCCAGTGTTACCATGCATTAAGTTTAATAGCTGTAATAAAAGGTACTAACTCAATGCACAGTAACTGGTGCTACTGAGCAGTAGCACCAGTGCATGGTCTATTAGTGATGCTAGTGTGCAGTAGACTAATTCTACTGCACATTAGCAAGGCTTTTGCCAAGATGTGCTAATGCACAGTAGAATTAATCTACTGCACATTTAGCATCTCTTGTAGATGCACCCTGTATCTACTACCTCCCAGTATAGAAGTAGTATAGCCACCACTATACTACTTCCTCAGTGAACATACCAATAAGTTCTCTTGAGAAAGAATTTATTGTTGCACACTCAGGCAACACTAAGAAAGGTACATTATTTCTATTGCAGGGGGAATGTCTACATGAGACACTTTACTGCACATTAGACTAATCTAACGTTCAGTTCTGATCTGCACATGTATAAAGTGCTGTCCCTGCAGCCAGCACAGCTCTCCCCACCTGGCAGAGATCGGGACTGGCCCCTGTGCTCCCTGCCAACCCCTGGGGATGGCACCTAGGGCAGCCTGCAGCTCTCCCTGACTGCTGCAGGGGAGGCAAAGGAGGGCAGGAGCAGCCCTGGACTGGGATGCTCTTGTCAGATGCAATTTTTTCCCAATGGGGGCTCATGTGTAGACATGTGCCTGGAAGCGTGTTAATGAATCTGAATTTTCTGTGCAGAAAATTCAGGTGCATTAATTGCATGTGTAGATGCACCTAGGAGGTAGCAGATATCAACTGGGTGCAATAGGCCACAGTTGTGACACTCCCTGGCACTGACTTTACTTAGGCAATGTAGACATCCCCTTCTAACCTGTCAAAATTCCTGTAATCTAGAAGCAGGATTGGAAGACAAAATAAATCCTGCAGAGGTTTACCAGCAATAAAATCTAGAGCATGTTCCAACTTATTTTACATGTGCAAAACAATGCTACAAAGAGAAGACTGGAAGCCAAAATGAAGAAGTTGGAAGACTGCAATAAAGCAAAATCAAGATTTCAGACAACTGCAAACCAAAAAGGAAGTGGTGTTAATAATTAATTCCAGAAGGTGCAAAGGAGAAGGATTAAAAAAAGGTTTTAAAACAGACTCAACATCTGAGCAGAGTTCCAGTGGCAGAGACAAAGAAAAATGAAAAGTGTAATTGGGGGAACTCTGGATAGAAACTGACAATACAACAAAGAAATAAATGAAAAATAAAAGAGACCTTGCCTCCCGTTGGGTAAGGTCAACATGCTATCAAATAAACCAAACAAGTTCTTTATGGAAAATGTTGTACAAAGTAGCAAAAAAAGTCAACGCATTCACCCCAGAATCTTCCTAATATCATTTCAGTCTTAAATGGAACAGCTACACATATGTGTATAGGCTATATAATCATATGCAACTGAAGATTTTATTTGCTGCATTTTTATAAAGCCACAGTGAACTAGACTAATTCACCGCATTATTTTAAAATGAAAAAATGCTACTCAAGGTTTCAAAAAAGCACAAGCTACATTCCATCTTATCACAAAAATTCAGATCAACTTCACAATACTTTGCTGTTGTCTATCACCCTGTTTGAATCAATTTCAACTAGACATGAGAGCATGGCAGGCAGAAGAGATGCAAAGAAAATATCAGTGGAGTATATGCTGTAAATAAACAACTGTGCTGCTGGCAATTTTATGGGTTTTTTTTTGCAAAGTAGAGTGTAAGAAAAGATTACTTTATATAAAAATGAGTGATAAGAAATTAGAATGTTACGTTGTGTTAATCAGGTGACCAAAATGGAAATGATAGAGTAGGATTATCAGTCAACAGTGATGTGAAATGTCAGTTGAACTATCATAATATAATAGAAATGACATAAAATGCATGATTTCACTATCATCATAATAAATAGTATTTTTTTTCCTCCTAAAATCATTGACACCAAAAATAGTTAACCTGTGCTGCAAAATATTTTTAGATGATTGACTACTGATATTCTATTGATTCTATTTAAACATCTCACCCAAGCTACAGGGCAAAATTAAGTTGATCCCCTGAATTCAACTCGAAGGCATAATAGAAATATTCTCTGTATTGTTACTGCAGATGAATAAATATATTTTTTTCTGTAAGACTCAGGAAAGAGAGTACTAAGTAAAGCTTATTATAAAGGCATAGAAAATTCACTCAGTGATTAATTTAATTTCCCTTCAGTTTGTTGAAGAAACTATGTGTAATCTTATACTGACACCTAGCAATGAAAGGGACAAATCAGCTACAGATGGTTAATTAACTCAGACATCCATGCAGATATCATAAATATTTCTGTAGAAAATATTTCATAAGCAAGAAGGTGAAGGAATATTCTAGAAAAACTCAGATTTACCATGAAAGAAAGCATCAAAAATTGGAGCAGCTAAATGAGTTCAAACACCTGGGAGTGCAATACATAGAATCTAAATCAGAAAAGCAACAGTGCTTAATATTTCTGGTTCAGGAAAATACAGCTAGGAGATGTATACCATTCGCATCTCAAGTGCCTTAAAATATGTTTTTTTCTCAAAATGTGTTACAAAACAGATACAACATTATGGACTAACTCTGCAGTGCTCAATAATAAAATGAAGTTTAGACATTTGATTCATTTGCCATACTTCCTTGAACTTTATCCAAAACCCTAATAATGTATTAGTCATGATGGTACACCCTTTATGACAAAGCTGAAAGGGGATTATATATAATGGGGCAAGATGAAAACAATTATTGTGATAAAATTAATGTGTTGGCCTGTGTTACTTGCATGTGTGTGTATGCTAACAGGAGTGGAATGGAATGCACTCCCTATGGTGAGGTTCTGATACCTTCCTCTAAAGTACTGGCTACTCTCAAGATTCCAGGTACAAACATTAAACTTTTACTGGTATAAGTGATCAGAAACTGGTCTATACCCATAACAGAATAGAACCTCAGCACACAAAACCAGTCTATATCCATAACAGCGAAGAAGTTCAGCACACAGACTGGTTTAAAAATGGCAGAACCTGGTCTAAGATTTGCCCACCCCCACCAAAGGGATAATGTGTGTTCTGTTTACTACCAATATAAACTATGCTGCTCACAGAAAACAATGTAACTTAGATCGATTCTGCCTTGGGCTTTTTGAAAGTTTGTACCTAGCCAGAAGAAACAAGATTCTAAACTAGATGGACCTCTGGGCCAGTCCACAGTTCCTGTGTTCTTACATGTGACAACTGCTTTACTGTATCTGCGTGTAACTGGTCCTTTACAGGATGACCTAAAAAGCTGTTGCTGCTGCTAGTTTTTCCTAGGAGAAATTCCCCTTTAGTTTAAATAACAAAGATTAAGCTTTTGCAGCTAAAGATTTTGTGTTCTGTTTTTCTGAGTGCCATTCAGTTTAACTGAATGTAGCAATACCACACATGGATAATAGCACATTATTTAGCCATACTATTCAGTAACTACAATACTAATTTCAACCCATTTAATACCCAATATTTATTCCTCACAGTATTCCCATGAGATACGGCAGTAAGAGCCTCATTTTGCATATGGGGAAATTGAGGAAGATGTTAAATATTCATCCATGGCCATGGTGTCCAACTCACTTGATACCATGGTCCAAGTCTGGACCTTCGTGCTCTTTTTGGGCCAGACCTGAACTGCAGAGGTAAATGACCCACTTCAGAAGCCAAAGAGTTAATGCTGTCATTGTTCAATAGCCTTCCGATCTCCCCTGTCACTGTGGCTGCCTCAGTTGCACTGCAGTGACTCCTCTGGCAGACAGCAATAGAGGTTAAGAGGCAGTGGCATTAACTCCATTGCTCTTGGCACTGACCCAGAGACTTCTTTTGCTACTGGCAGAGGTTCTGGTGTCTAAAAAAAAAACTTACTTTGATACATCATTACTCAGACACAAAAAAGTGGTACAGTACATGCTTCTGAAGCAAGCACTGGCAGGCACAGAGGCTGGGTCCTTCAGGGAGATGCTTTGGTTGCCACCCAGAGCTTCTCCCCTCCTCTAATTGTCTCCCAGCTCCTCTAGCATGCTGGGAGCTGGGAAGAGAGGGGAAACAGTTGTTTCCTCTAAGGGGGACATTTTTCCTCACACCAAACCCCATGTGCAGGGGCATGCACAGCAGCAAAAAGCAGCAGCACAAATTCGTGCTGCTGCTACTTTTGCCACAGCAAATGCACACCCCTGCACATGCACACTCATCTAGACATGCCAACTGGCTAAATACAGACAGGCAAAAAGCCCAAGACTGAATCATTTCAATCTTCACAGGTTAGTCTAAGCTGTATACACTGAACTGATATACAAGTAAATAGACATTCACTTTTGATTTGGGAAATTCAGCCACATGGCTGCAGTGGCCCAGGCCAGAACCTGGAGGGTACTAGAGCATGCCTCCCTACTGGGTTGGAGCAGACAGCTTGGACCAAGGTTAGCCTGCCCACCCTGGAAGGGGGGAGTTGCCAGGGAGGCAAAGCATCCTGGGATGCTGGGGGACTGGGAACTAACTTGAATCTGGAGGGGATCTGGGACAGAAGTGCAATAAACCAATTTAACTTAAATCAGTTAAGACTGATACTGCATCCATCCAGGTTCATCTCAAACTGGTTTTGGCAGTTTAAGTGCACGGAACTTCTGTTGTGTTACTGTTTTGAACCAGTTTCTTATCACGTATACTGGTTTGTGTGTAATTTCTGTCCCTAGCTCTTCAAATTATCAAGCACTGCTGACTTGAATGGTAGAATAACCAAATAAACAAGTCAATTTCGGTAATTTGAAAATAATGAAATAAAAATAGTTATATTCAATGGTCCCTGTTAAAAGCCTCCCTTTATTCAGAGATAACACATATTGTGGAGGAACCTGGCCTTTACATTAAGAAATGTTTATAGTCATCTCATTAACATTTTTCAAATCCTTGCATTTATTTTTATCCAACATAATGAAAGTTTTCTGAGACAGGACTGAAAAACTGGCTCCAGAACAGAAAGAATGAATTACATGTATAGCTGGAGGATAAGAGTCAGATAAAAGAAGCATGAACTTACAACCAAATTAAGACAAACATATAAATTATAAGTGTGTAAAAGAATTTGAATATGTTTTAAAACAACACATTGCTTGGAGGCAGTCACAGTTTGGAGGACACAGTGGATTATATTAGACCCAAGCCACTCTATTGGGCAGCAGCAAAGGAGGAGGGGAGAAGGATTTAATTGTATTTTTATATTAAATATTTGATTTTTAAAAGGATGTTAGAGACAGCAGACTATACAAATGTGATTTTGCATTTCTTATAGCCACAGTTATGGTTCTGTTAACTTTCCCATTACAATTCTTATTGTTAAGTGGGTTATAACCACCATAAAATTTCACTCCAGGTTGGAAATTGATAATGCTATGTCTCCGCCTGGAAGCAAGCTAGTGTTTTTTTGTTTGTTCATTTGTTTTTATTTTGACAATATTTGAATTCTAAGCTGGGACATGAGTAAGCAGAGGAAAGAATTAAGATCTTATCAGCTCTATATGGTTTTTGCTCTTGCATGACTAATAATTTGATGCATCTGACTCTCTTCTCATTCACACAAAGTTTAGGCTGGTAAAACTCCAGTGAGTTTAGTGGAATTATTCTTGATATACACTAATGTGAGAGGAGAAACAAGGCCCATGTTTTATTTTTTTTAATTGTGCTAAGCAAGCTGTATGAGACACCCCGGATGAAATTAGGTTTTTAAAAGAAAAAAACAAGAAGAAATGTGAACACCCTTCTTAGCTCTGCAACTAAAATTAACTAACAAACATTACTATGGAATTCTTCATTTTCTTGAATGTTAGCAAGAGATTCTAGTGCACAACTAGGAATAAATAAAATATAAAGTTGTATTTTCATACGATGTATTAGAGATATGTAAGAGAAGGGAAGTCTAGCTTTGCAAATTAGAGGGAGACAAAAATGAGGCAAAAATGTAGATAGCTCCAAAGAACAAGAGCCAAAAAAGTAAGGGTATTGTTAAACCAATAAAAGCAAAAAGCTTTCATTAAACTTATAGTGGACACCATTAACAGCTTTAAAGTTTGGTAGTAGCAAGGAAAGTTTAATATAGAATTCTTTGTACTTAGAAAACCAAATCCCTGAGGAAGTCATTAATAATGTTAAACTACCTGTAAATACAAAATTGTAAAGATCTTAATGTTGACTGTGTTTTGTCAAATCTAGGAAAGACATCAGAGATCTCAGACCAGGGCATGATGCTGTTACATATTCTACATTGTTTAAACTTAGCAGGACTAGTCACATGTTTCAAGTTAACCCATGTGCATAAGTCTTGACAATGCCAAGGTTCCCAAATGACAGTTGTATAATTTCATTGATTTCAATGGAGTAACTCTAGATTAGAGTTGCAAATGGGTTGGCCTGCTAAAGTTGGTTGAGGACAGGGTATCAGACTTGGCATTTTGTTTTCACAGGGGCAATGTCAATGTCAGATATAAAAAAATAGGCTCCCCAATGCCTATTACAGTTACACAAGCTTGTGGTCCATACTTGTAACTTCTATTACTGAGTTTACTTTCACCTTTGTGACAACTTGCCATCATTTATTTTGCAAGTAACACAGAATAAATGGTATGCACAGACTATCCTGACTTTCCATCCAACACCATTTCAGATTGAAAGATTCTATATACACAGCGTTCTGAAATAGCAAAACTGAGTTAAAATCAAGCTAACTCATCTGCTTGTTCTTGACTTAACAACACTGAGATGTCAATCAGAGCCATACATGAGAATTGTATATTATCATTACTTTGACACATCAGCAATGTATCAGTAACTTTTTAAAAAGTAAGCTATCTTTAAAAAACATTAAAAGCAGTACCTTTGACTGAAATGTGGACATCTAGATGCTCAAAAGATTCAAAACTAAAACTCGGCAGGCAAGGTTCTTTGGGTAGATGTGATATCTTTTATTAGACCAACTAAATAGATGGAAGAAAGAACTTTGCAAGCTTTCAGACACAAACACCCTTCCTCAGGCACAGGGAGACTCTGTTGGTGTTGTGTGTTCTCCAAGGTAGAAAAGCCAAATTTATAGCAAGCATGTCTGTAAAAATGCAAAAGAGTTTAAGTTTGGAAGACAATGGGTAGAGATAGAAGGAGAGGGGTGGGGGGCAGGAAAAGGAAGGGAAATGCATGAAGGGATGCAAGTGATCACCTGGAGGCAGGTTACCTGGGGTATTATAAGTGTTGGTTGCTGGGAACTGAAGTTATGTGTAAAGATGAAGTGTATAAGTTTAGTCACCAACAAACATTTTTCTCCAGACCATAGGCACAGATAAGGGCACCACCATGGCCACACAATATGCCAAACTTTTTATGGCCCACCTGGAAGGAGAATTCCTCAAGAAAGGCACCATCAAGCCCATGCCATACCTAAGATATATAGATGACATCTTTATCATTTGGACCAAAAACCTGATTGATTTCCATCACAAATTCAACAATCATCACCCCTCCATCTGACTATCTTTAAAATATTCCAACATCAAAATTTCTTTTTAGACACCAAGATCAACATCCAGAATATTAAAATACAAACCACCATATACAAGAAACCCATGGACTGAAACACATATCTACCTAGAAACAGCAATCACCCTAAACACACCAAAAAGATGTAATTTACAGCCAAGCTCTCCAATACCACCAAATTTGCACTGAAGAGAATACCCACAATCATCATCTCATAAATCTCAAAAGGGCTTTCATGCAACAAGGACACTCCTTCAGAGATATAGATCACACTTTTGAAAGATCCATATGAAGATACCATATGAAGAACTGCTGCAGTACAAAAAGAAAATCCCCATGAAACACACACCATTAATTATGACATACCATCCCTCCCTGGAACCTATACAGAAAATCCTCAAACAATTGTAACCCATACTCTAAGAAGACCCTATTCTGAAAAGAGATCTTTCCAGAACCACCAATCTTAGCCTTTAAACAAGCACCAAACCCCACTAATCTCATCACCAGAAGCAAAATTCCTATGACCCAAACCACACCAGATAGATCCAGACCTCGCCAGGACAAGAGATGTAAAACCTGCCAACACATCTCCACTGGTCTGAAAATAACCACGCCCCACAACAGAACCATCACCATTCCTGGATCATACATCTGCACCTCCAGAAATGTAATATATCTCATCCAGTGCACCAAATGCCCTAATGGAAAATATGTAGGAGAAACCAAACAGCAACTGAGCACCAGAATGAACACACACCAAAAATCCATCAAAGACAAAAATATCCAATTACCTGTGGGTGCCCACTTCTCACAAGACAATCACACCCTCTCTAATCTCTCAGTTCTAATCCTCAAAGGGAATTTACAAAACACCTTTCGTAGACAAGCCTACAGACTTCACTTCATAAATCTACTGGATACAAAAAATCATGGACTTAATATAGACATTGGATTTCTGATAATATAGACATTACAAGCTGCCTGATACCCCAGGTAACATGCTTCCATGGAAGCTGATCACTTGCATTTCTTCACACATTTCACCCCTTTCCCCCACTCTCCTCCTATCTTTACCCATTGTTTTCCAAACTTCCACTCATTTGCATTTTCACAGACATGCTTGTTGTAAATTAGTTTTTTTTCAACCTTGGAGAACACATAACACCAGCAGAGTCACCCAGTGCCTGAGGAAGGGTGTTTGTGTCTGAAAGCTTGCAAAGATCTTTCTTCCATCTATTTAGTTGGTCTCATAAAAGATATCACATCTACCCAAAGAACCTTGCCTGCCTATGTCCTTAGACCAATATGGCTACAACCAACAGTCCCAAAACTGAAAATCATAGCTTTTCTGATTGAGTTACCAGGTGATAAATTCTTTCTGAAAACTCAAAATCATCACATTCTCATGCAACCAAAATATTTCACTGAAAATCTCATAAGAGGAGAATCTCTAGAATTACATTCTAAAAGCAACCATAAATTTAGTCTCTAAAATTGCACACCAAAATTTTGGAGAATTTTAGGCACATAGCCAAACTTGTATTTGTGGATTCTATGAGCATTAAAAAAATGATATTTAAATGAACTATACGAATTGTTAGATGTGAAGAATATTGGGTGCTGAAAACTGCAATTAATTAGTCTCTCCAGTTTAGATTTAAGTTGCAAATAAAATTCAGAAATTTTGTACGCTAGTAGAAAGATGGAAGTCAAATTGCTCTCCTGAAATTTCACCCATCGTTTTACACAGGCAGTTCATGTTGTCAAGTACAGCTGTAGAAGCACTGAAAAATAATATTCCTGAATATTTCCTCACTTTTAAAAAACACACACATTTTCTACAATGTCATTTACAACTCTTTTGATACTCTTCTCTACTAACATTTTCGTAAGAGCAATATTTTGCTCACTGTGACACTCGTAAAACAAAAAGTCTTCAGACTATACATGCAAATGTGCAGAAATATAAATTTGTCCAAGAGGTGATCAACCTGAAATCAGATTGTAAAAGACTCTGTTAGCCAGTCAGGAAGATGTAACAGTATTCTGTGAGCCCAGTGATTTATCAGAAACTATGAACAACAAATAAATATATAAATACATAGTCAAAACAAATAGTTTGCAAATAAGCCCTCATCTTGAATAGGTGCTTCCAAGAAGTATTCTGAACAATCTCAAATCAAAATCAGCTTTCTACACCCCTGCCCAAACTAGGGCAAAATCA
Organism: Gavialis gangeticus; assembly: GCF_001723915.1. NCBI lineage: Eukaryota > Metazoa > Chordata > Crocodylia > Gavialidae > Gavialis > Gavialis gangeticus. Next base: position 52,293,888 of record NW_017728992.1, on the reverse strand, counting down.
CCTACTGTGTTATTGACCACGTATGTCACATTGTTGTCAACTCATAACACTTTTCTTCCCACTGCTATCCAAAAGTTCAAAAGGGGAACATCATCTGATTTTTACTGACAATCCCATTTTCTATTTTCCAATCTGTAAATATGTGAGGCTGACGTATTTAGCTCTGGCTGGTTTGTTTCACATTTGATACTTTTCAGGGGTTACTCTATGTGTGTTACCATATATGTCTCAATATGTATTTAAAAAAAAAGAAAGAAAGAAAAAGAAAAGAAAGGGGGGAAAAATCATTCTGTTTCAAATAATGAGCATGTGCACCTTTTTGCCTCAGGCCTTCATACACAATTTAGCCAGAAAGCCAGGGCAGATCATGATTTAGCTTTTGACATCTCTTGCCTTCAGGCCAGGAGAGACTAATACAGATTTCTGACTCTGAGCACACCATGGAAAAAAAAGAGAGAGAGAGAGAGAGAGAGAGGCCTTTTATTGACTAAATGATAAAGAGGTTTGTAATGATAAATAACAGTCATTTTATTGTGGAATTCCCCAGAAAAGATGCATTCTGCAGTGTCTGAAGAAGCCTAAAAGCTGAAGCTGGTTCCCTGTGGATCCAAACCTGTTAAGCTCCAATCTTCCTGGGCAGATATAGAGGTCACAAATTGCATAGGACCCGTACTATTAAAACTGTATAAGCACGATACATAATCACTGCTGCAGCCAGGACAGTTTGCACTAAGAGGATTAGCTGAAGGCTGCTTCTGGGTTTCTCTTCCTTTCCTTCTCCCAGCCTGTGTCTGACACAATCATGGTGTCGCCCAGCCTGCTCGAGAATTCTCTGCCAGCTTTGATCGATAGTTTAATTGTAAACTTTGGGAGCAATAATGGATAATTCGGCTTGAACCGTCCATTATAAAGCCTGTTGTTGAGAACAGAGCCTTCAAAATTAAACAAGAGTTGGGTAATATTATTACATTTGTACAGTTCACCTACAATTAAATTCCATTTACAAATACTGTCTTGACAATGTATGGAGTTCAATAAACATAGGCCCAGGTGGGTTGCATGGTGAAAAAGGAAAAAAATGAGGAAAGAAACTGAAGCCAATAACTTGCCATCTTTTCTGGACAGGGTTTTATTTTAACTACAAGTATTACAAGAAACAATAAAAAAGTGTGAACACAAAGAAAAGAAAGAGAGAGTTTTGAAAATGATCCATCTTAAGGCTATATCTATACTGCAGTTACTGCAGTGTATTGGGCCCACTCAAAGTAGCTCAGATACTGGCAGCAGTCTATCCACAGCAGGGAGTTTAGAGCTGCCTGTAAAATCCCTCCAAGCAGCTGGATAAATATGCAGGTGGTTAACATATGCACAGCTCCATACGGTCACACCCAGACTGATGTAAGCATCTGACTAGTTGGTTTAAAACTACCATAGATATGTGCACACTAGCCCACTGTCACTGGATATGATTGTGTTGCAGCAGCAGCACATAACAGTTGGGTTGCTTCTGAAAACAACCTAACCACCTGTTCCCCCTGATGCTCTCCAAACAGGGAAATATGCTGGTCAAGGTCATCCCCAGCAACCAGTCTAAACCACAACAGAGACCAAGGTCCTGGGAGCAGCTACAGGAAGTGTCCTGGAGCACCTTCACAGGCACCTTTCCCAGTTGGCAGGAATAGGAGGGCAGAGCATGTTTAAAAACATCTTCCTAGAACATGGTATATGGGACATGCCAGCACCATGGGGTAGACAGGCCCACAGTGACTGCAGCGTAGATATGTCCTGAGTGAGAAGGGTTAATTCTATGGAAAAATTATGCTAAATAACCAGAAAAAAATCCTTACCGGTTCAGTCTACTAAATTGTGAGAACATCTCTAATAAGAATGGGTAGAGTCACATTTAAAATCAGATTGGAGGCAATCCTGCCTGCTAGAATGTAGAAAATAAAACTAAGCTGGAACAGGAATAGAGGGGGTGAATGTTTATGACTATAGGGCTTTGTTCAGGTTCTGTGCTACATGAGAACATACACCCAAATATATCATACCATTCTATACTGAAAGGTGATACTGTAAAAGAATATGAGCACTGATCTTAAAAAGATGAGCATATGTATTTCATTAACTACCAAAAGCAGTGCCACTGACTTAATTGAGACAACACATGCACTCAGGGTGTCAAGGGGTTCTAAGTTTTATTTCACATTAGGCATGTGCATGAGATGCCTTAATGCACAGTGGACTGTTCTACTGTGCATTAGCACATCATGGCAAAAACCATGCTAATATGCAGTAGAAATAGTCATAAGTATCATAAAAATCATTTGCCTTTGTTACTGTGCATTAGCGCAGTTACTGAACTTTTATCTAGCACCTCATATTAGAGGTGCTAAACTTAATGCACAGTAGCAACAGCGCATTAATGAATGTGTAGACGTGGCCATTCTGGATCAAACTGATTCAATTTATGCAGAAGCTAAAAAGGTGGAAGAGACGCTGTTTCTTATTGCCTAGAATATAGAACCTGGAAAACAATCTGGTTAACCCATCATTAGTAACTTCACAACTGACTCACTTGAATACCCTTTGGACTAGTACAGTCCTCCTCCCATTTACAGTGCATGGAATGAGGAAGCACGCAGGAACACTCTAAGATAATTCCTATTCTTTGTAAGAGTAACATTTTTAATCATTCTGACTTGCAGGAGCAGAATATAGCAGGTAAGTCCAGGTGAAACTATACTTAGAGGCATCTTAGGGCAGATATTTTCACTGTGAATCACTGATTCTGAAAACATGTGTCCAACATTCTTTCCATGCACAAGATGCACACATTTCCACCAGATTCCATATTTTTATTTTATTTGTGATTTTATTTATATAAGTATATATATATTTATGATCACTAGGAAACTACCACTCTTCATTTATGATGGAATAATTCTTATCTCCTGTAAGGTTGTCAAAGATATTTTGTTCCAGCCATAATTATTTTTCTGCAGAATGGTATGGGTTTGGGGCGGGGGTTGTTGCTTGTTTTGTTTTGTTTTGTTTTTTACAGGTGCTGGTGTTATGAAAGAACTGAGGTTTTGCGACCTTTTATGTAGCATGAATGTTGTAATCTGGCACCCTGAAGGGACTATCTAATTTTACTATTGTTCACATAGTATGGCCTTTAGAGTCCTCTACAATGGCTGTGGAGAAACAGTACTCTATGATCACTCTACTTTTTGTACTATTAAGTTTACTTTTTTAAAGAATGAAGCAAGTAAATGTTTCTTTCACTAATTATCACAGGTAACAGTACCAACGGGCTACTCATGCTTTGCTTACACCAAGATTTGTAGGTGTAGAGTATCTGATTAGCACCAATAAAACTCCAAAGGGGCACATGGACCTGCACTGGCAGAACTACATTGTATGATCAGACCTCAAACTGTAATGGCTTCTACCTATAGGAAATGAGAAATGGCATCAACAGAACTATTGAAGTGAATACTGTGCACTAAGACTTATTGTTAACCACCAGCTCCCATCCTCCACATTTTGACAAAGGAGTAAATTATAAAGGCAGAATTGTCACCTTCTCTACCCACGTTCAAATTTGGTTTACACATAAATGGTTGGCCAGGCCTCATAAAGATAACATATATGAACACAACAGTCAGGATTTCTGATTGGCTAATAGCATAGAGAAGATCCTAGCAGCCTTACTCTTGTTGGATAGCTCCCGAATCAATAAATTAGCTTCTATAACTTCAGTGGAACTATTTATGAACCCACATGCTATTCAAGCTGGGCAAGGCTTTCAAAATTTGATCCTATAGTCTAGGTGTCTATCAGAAACCACAAAGAATATCACACACTGCACACATGGAAATAACGTATTTTCTTACATACCACATACTCTTGAATAAGACACATACCTTGTTTTGGGGAAGGTAAAATGAATACAACAAGATCTTTTTCCAGAATTATGGGTGCAGAGACCGGGGACAAAGCCTAATCATCAGCTAACTCACCCTTCCTTTCCAGCTTAAATAAAAGCTTAAACCCTAGCTGCTCCTGGAAACTGTTCTCCACATGTGGATCCAGGGCAGATCTAGAATTTTGAAAAAGGGGGTGCAGATGGTGCAGTGCATTATAATAAAACAACATATATTTTTCTCCAGTTAAAAATAAACTAGAAGCTTTACTAATAGGCAAGGGGCCTAGGGCTATATTATTCAATTTGGCTGCTTGCAGACATTTTAAAAAAAAAGAACAAAACAGCGCTTTACTTTAAACTCAGTGTGCTCCTGTGCTGAGCCCAGCATATGCCTAGAAGAGGAAGTATGTTAGTTAGACCCAGCTCACCTAATGTACGTATAGATGGGAAGCTTTAGTGGTGCTTTTTTGGCACTTTAATCTAATAGCTAATTGAATAAGCTTTAGCTGAAAGTGCCAAAAAGCTCGGCTGAAGTGCCAGATCTATACAGAAGCTGTGGAGCCGGGTGGAAGTAATGCTCTGTTTCTGCCAGTAAAGCATGGGGGGGGGAGGTTAACACCTCAAGGAGTCCTTAAGATTGAAGCAAAAATAATATAACTTCATTGGAATGAGTACAAACAATCTGCAGGGCTGTAAAATAGGAACTTAATTACGAGGAGCAGCTAACAGACAGTAGAATTGAAGAACAAAGGATAACTTGATTGGTGAATGTAGCAGGGCACTAAGGTGCCTGCTACTGGAGGCAGGGTTACGAGCTCAGCTGCCAATCACCAGGGCAGCACAGGTGCGGGTTGCCGTGACAACCGGTCTAGTCAGCTGACCGGAAGGGGGCATGGCCTGGCCTTTATAAACAGCAGAGGCGGCCAAGGAGGTAGGAGCTTGAGAAAATCCTGATGGGGATGTATATGGGAACAAGCCAGATTGGTTGGGAATTTATGTTATGGCCCAGGGATTTTGTGCTTATGGTTTTGGTTGTGTCACCAGAGGATAGGGTGAGGATGTAGGTGTTGGAGGAGGCCTCAACGGGGTGCCCCAACCCCAGCCCCAGGGTGGGCGATTATCGGGCAGAGGCCCAGTGGGGCGTGAGACCCAGGAAAGGGGTCGGGGGGCCAGGTAAGGCTGAGGTCGCCTAAGCCCCAATTGGGAGGAGCCCCAGTGGGGTGTGAGACCCAGGAAAGGGGTCTGGGGGCCAGGTAAGGCTGAGGCCGCCTGAGCCTCAACTGGGAGAAGCCCAGTGGGCATAGGACCTGAAGAAGGTGTCTGGGGCCAGGTAAAGCCAAGGCCGCCTGAGCCCTGAGGGCGAGAAGGGCGAGCAAGGCCCAAGAGCGGGGGGGGAGTGCGAGAAATGCGAGATGGATCCCAGTTCAGGTGAGAGCGTGGGCATGGAGGGACAGGCCCCAGTGGGGCAGTGTCTGTACAGGAGGAGCCCCGGGAGGGGGCAAGGTCAATTGAGGAGCCCCAGGAGGGGCGAGCTTATCGGGAGGCCCCAGAAAGGGGGTGAGGTTAGTGGGAGGCCCCAGAAGGGGGCGAGCGCGAGAAGTGCAAGCATCAGGGACACCGTGCCAGGGAGGGAGAAAGGCAGCCTCCCTTCAATGAACCAAACATCAAAGACGTGGCGAGCAAGTTATTGAGGGTGCATCAGGAAACCTAATCTGGCACGGAAGGTAGGGGCGCTAGGGGAGGTCACGGACCCCAGGCCCCATCCTGCCACAGTGGAACATCAAGACCATTAAGAAGGAGAGAGGGTCATTAATACCTGTGCAATGAAGAGTTTAGCAGAGATTAGGTAGATTGAGACATGAAGTCAAGCAACTCCCTCAGCACTGCCTGACTAGAAATGCTGCTCCCACTGCCAGGCAGATGGTTTTAAACTATGGGTGGAGCAGGAACCAAAGTGGGGCACAATTGCATCAGTGCACCACCACCCCCTGAATCCATCCCTGCGTGGATTTCTGAGTTTGAGTTTGAAAAGACTAAAGAGTGACCAGGGATGTGAAATTACAGAAGAAAGAAGAGAGATTAGGAGCGTCTAACAGGCAACAAATTTGCCAGAAGAAAGATTACCTCCATTAGTGGAACATCATGAGCATTAAAAAGGAAAAATAACAATGAACACCTGTGGACTAAAGAACAATGAGTCAACTAACTCCTTTGGCTGCTTTAAGATATACCCCCCAATTTTGGAGGGCTAATTTTGAGGGAAAGGTGCATGTGGTAAATATGGTACAGTAAATATGGTACATCCACACTGATGAACATGGATCTAATTCTTCACATATTCTCTTACTGTCTTTTAAACGGAAGTGTAGGATATAAACAGACTCTGGTTTTATCACTTGGAGGGGAAATGTGGTTAGAGCAGCTCATGGTTCAAGTCCCTGCTCTACCAGACTTCCTGTGTGATCATGGGCAAATTCACTAGTGTCTACACAACAGAATGTGGTTCTATACACAAAAATGTGATCAAGATAGGAAGGAGCCAAGGTAGGTATCTTCCCACAGCTCAACTATTTCTAAACCACAAATTTACTGGCCTTGAACATACCACACTTCTCCATGTATACTACCCTCCCCCAGGTGGAAGCAGTGTAACCAGGGGTTGGTTAACTAGTGCTGTCACAAAGGAGTGCTAATTGGATGGTCCTTGAAGCCATACAGACATAGCTATGCTGCTCCTGGTTGCGATAACACAGTTCATATGTTCCACTTCTTTTTCCAGGAAGACTGCCATTTCCATAGGTCACCCATTCTTCACCACAGTTTCAGGATTGCTTCAATCTGAATAGCTTGTTACAAATCTGATTATCCAACTCAAACCCCTCCAACAATGTCTTTCCTCCTTCTACCATCAGTCTCTTGGTAGGGTTCTGCATAGTATGAGCTTCTTGAAATGTACACGGTATAAACTAACTGATCAATTAATTCATTCATTCATAGAGTTAAATATTAAATTAATATAAGTCTAGCTGGGATCTTTATTAAAAATGCAGTTGGTTGTCCTTGTATCACTATTGACAAATATTTTTGTCAAACCTTTAATCTGATGAGGCACACAGGCAGTGAAACACAGTATCACTATGGCCTTCTGACTGGTCCATAGCTGCTTGTGAGCTTTTTTTAATTAAAACCCTCTAGGGGTTTTAATTTGAAGGGGCTATTGCAAACTATAGGCAACTGTTTTGCAAGATTATCTACAAAAACAGATTATACTAGAAATCTAAGTAAAATTAGTATGATCTAAAGTATTTTACATTTTTTTGTTTCTCTTTAGTATAACAATAAGTTAAAGTAAAACTGTCTATATAAAGATAAGGTGGAACTTCTGCTTGGCCTAGTTACTGCCATGACTGACATACAGTTCAATCCTTTAAATTGTGTCTTGTGGTCATAAGCCATCAACCTGTGCTCAGCAAACTAGAGTAAGTGGGTAACATTCCTCCGAAAGCAGGAAAGGATATCCCACTTAGTGATTTAATAAATGCATTAGGCTTCCTCCTTCCCTTCCACAGAAGTAGATTAATGGAAATTTACAGTGTCTGAAGAAAAAAAAATTGCTTTCTAAATAAGTAAGGCCTTTTAGTCAAGTTAGTGTTAGTTTCATCTGTCCTTTGGATTCATTTAGTTTTCTTAAAATGGATAGACCTAAATCAGCATAAGCAGACTGGAAGACCCCAATTCACTTAAATGTCTTTTCCCTCTCTCTGCTTCCTGGGGGCAGCCATTACTCTAAGGAGTGACCTTCCTCCTCCATTTCCCCAGTGTGCCAAATCTCTGAAATTTATTTCTATCACAAAGCTCAACATAACATATGAAAGAACACACAGAAGACGATCTGCCAAGGATAAGAATGTCTAAATATGCAGTATATGTATGTATAGTCTATATAGAGTGCTCTTATCCTCAGAAGCTCCCAGCACCCTGACTTTTGGGATATGCTATGATCCTTTCAGAGAATTCTTTGACACACTATAAAAATCTCCATTCTGCTCTCAGACATAGCTTGAGATTTGGGGATTTTAAAAATATATTTCCTGGGCTCAATTGTGTTGTCCTCTTAGCATGCTGCACATTCATCTGAAATGCCCTAACAAGGAGTTATAATTGCAGGTTTGTTTGTTTGTTTAATCCATAAGACTCCCTGCATCTCAATAGGTGTTATACACAGGACTAATTTCATCTTGACAAATCTGGTAAAAGATAAGAACACACACTTTTCACAGAGATATAATGTTTATGTGAGCATCCAGCCATCCCTTTCAGAATGAACACAAAATTACATTTCTCTAAATTTTCCTGTTGTAGACCTTCTTGGCAGATTCTAGCTAATTAATATGCAAGTCTGCAGGATCATTTTTGATAACGTAATGAATATTTCTTCCCATTCCCTTTTCAAATCCATGTGCTTCCCTGATGCTGATATCCATGAGGACAGGATTGCATGTGCTTGGGGATTTTCTTCTTTATAGGTTTGACTTACTTGACAGGGCATTTGTCCATCCAAAGTCAACACATCATGATGGCCTGTATAATACTGCAAACCGCTCAGAAGAGCAGCAGAATTCAGATGGCTGGAGAAAAACATATTGGAATGGAAAACAGCCTCCATGACTGTGGCAAGAAAAGCGGGTGCTTAGAGAAGGGTAGGACTAGTGCTAAGTAGAAATACTCTAAATAAGACAGTGTCACCTGGCTTATACATTTGTAATTTGCTGAGTTCTTTGGAGCTTGTCTACATTATAAAGCTGCTAGTGTCTTCCCCTACTATAGATGTGGCATATGTCAGCAGAATGGTGGTACAGCTATTATATCACACACACACCCCTCCCCCAATGACAACGAAACTGGAGAAAGCTTTCTTCTACCAGTACCATTGCATCTAGATGGAGGGTTTTGCTGACATAGCTATATTAGCCAGAGACTGCAATCACTGCAGAGACTGCAATAGCTATATTAGCCAGACACCCCCATCACACTTAACTATGCTGAACAAACACTGTGGTACAGACCAGACCTAAGACATAAATAGTAAAACTCCTATGGATTTTCATGGATTTAGTTACACCAATGCTGAATGCTAATGAAGTTTCATGAAAATGTCCTTATGTTCAGTCAAGCTACAATCTGTCTCTCACACACACAGTCATGTAACCTTCAGGTGTACTCATTCATTAAGAAAATTTTCATATCTCAGACAGTCCTGAGATTTGTCAGGACTCAGCTCCATCTTTTCTACTGTTTGGGAGCCCTCCCTATTTTCCATCACTAGGTGTTGCAACAGGAAAAGCATAAGGAACCTTGTGTCCATTATTAAAAGGGGAACACTATGTTCATTTATTTTTTTGAAGAGGAGAAACACTCCTTTGCTATTTTGTTTTCAGGAGCAGCCACTAGTAATAGGCTGAATAGAGAACACCTGACTGAGTACTTGGTTCATAAACACCCACTCCTAACTTTGTGGAAATTATCTATTATTTTGTGCTTTACCATTTTATGACCATCCTGATGTTAGAATGACTCCTACTAGGCCAGAGAGGGCATGTCTACATGAGACGCTTAATGCACAGTAGACAAATTCTACAGTGCATTAGTGCATCACAGCAAAAGCTGTACTAAGCCACTAATGCACAGCAGAATTAGTCTACTGTGCATTAAGTATCACAAAAATACCATGCACCTTTGCTACTGCACATTAGCACCAGCTACTGCACTTTTTTTGCAGTACCTCATAGTAGAGGTACTAAACTTAATGTGCAGTAGCAGAGGCTCATTAATGCATGTGTTGACATGCCCAGAGAGTAGATATTCATTAGGCCTATGCGAAGCGGCAAGTATTCACTTCAGATTTGGATTTGGCCAATTTGGAGGATGGACAGTGATTCAATTTGGAAATTTGAATCACTGTCCCAACTCAATTCGGCTGAATCAGTTATGAAAAATTTGGCAACGCTTCAGAGAGTCAGCTACAGACAACACAGGCAGCTGACACAGCTGCCTCCAGCTGGTAAGTCTGTTGAGGTTGTGGGAGCAGGGAGGGAAGAGGCATGGGGGAGAGAGGGATTGGGACTAGGGCTGGGGCTGGGAAAAGATGCCCAGCTGGGGTGGGGGTGCATTATTCAGGGATGGGGACAGGGAGTGCAGATGCAGGCACAGCGGTGCTTGGAGTGGGGGATCTGCTCTGCTGCCACTTGCCCAGCCAGGGCGGGGTGGGGCAGGATGTGGGTGCGGCAGTGCTGGGAGTGGAGATGCCCAAGCTGGCGTGGGAGGGGAGATGCAATGCAAGCACAGCACCGCTGGAAGCTGGGGCTATGCCCTGCTGCCACTTGCCCTTTCTTTCCAGAGTAAGCCACACCCTTATCCTGCCCCACCCCACCCCGGTGAGGCAAGCAGCAGCAGGGAAGA
>NW_017728992.1:52279828-52283418 GCF_001723915.1 Gavialis gangeticus | reverse complement strand
CCCAACAGACTTACCAGCTGGAGGTAGCTGTGTCAGCTGCCTGTTTAGTTTATGGCTGAATTGTCAAATCTTTTACAAATCAATCTGTAGCTTTTAATTGGTCTCCTGATTCGATTCGGGGGTTTGGTCCCTGAATCGGGCTGAATCTCCTCTGATGTGAATTGACTACCGAAGCTTCACATTGCCCTAGTATCCATGTCAAATCCATACAAAATAAAAGAAAAAGAAAAAAAAAAGAAATGAAACAGGCCATTAAAAGGTCTTAATGACTTAAATCATTAAGCATCCAGGTCATTATTATTGTGCTATCACTAGAGGATACAACCTTGTTGTGCTACATACTGTACCAGTGTATTAGGGATCCCTGTCCAGAATTTTGTACAATTTAAGCATAGGCCTACAGACAAACAGGTGGCAACAAAAGCAGGTGGGATGGAGAAATACAAGAAACAAGTACACTGCAATGAGCAACCCATGTACTCACTAAAAGCATGGAAGAGCTTCAGGATTCAAGATTAGAAGCAAGTGGCATCTTCAAAGCTATGCTGAATCAGTTAAATAAAAGGGACAGAAAGCCCACATCAGTCAGAAACTTCAAGGAAGGAACATCATGAACTCCACGATATAAAATGACCAGCACTCCACCAAGACCTTCAGCCATTCCTACTGATCTCATACAGAAATGGTCCATATAATTTCATAGAAAGTTGGCATTTGTAGAAGTGTTTTGAACCATATATTTTTAATAGACAGTTATAGTCCTGGCAACATAATTATGTATGGTTGTTCAAAAACTTCTAGGTAAGTTCTCTTCTATTACATTTTTACATTTATGTAAAATTATGTAGACTGATTTCTACTGAAACTCAGTGTCTTAGAACTTACAATATTCTGTAGGGCTTCTCCATAAAGCACTTATACGGTTCATAGGTGATGTTAATGTGTTGTGCTATATCTCAGTAGGAAAATGAAAATCCTCAAAGCAGTTTCTTCTCCTTAACATGTCCTATCTTTTGAATTAGCCCAAAACAAAGAGGTTGGGGTCAAGAAAGCTAAATAGACTTTGCAAAATGCCATCATGTATGCAGGATTCAGGTTTACAATTTGGACAATACATAAGCCCCCATTTACAAGAAGGCAAATTTCTGTTACATGATTGTAACAGGGGTCCTACCATCTTTTACTTTAGGAGAGGAAGAGAGAAAACTGACTGGAGGCCAACTGGAAAAAATAGGCAGCTGAGAAGGCTAACAGAGTAGCAACTCCAAAGCCATAGAAATTCAGCTGACCATGTATCTGGAGCAAACTAGCTGAAGAGAGGCATTACAAGAGCTGGGCTCAGGTGGTGGAGTAAAAGGCAGCTGCAGGACAACTGAGAATGGTGCTGATCAGCAGGCAAGGAAGTAACCTCTTCTACTTAGACTAGGACCCACCAGCAAAACCTGCTTGATCAGCAGGGATCTAAGTTTTCCATTTCCCATAGAAAACCAGAGAAAAATGTGGATTTCCCCCTTTACCAAAAGCAAACATGGATTTCTCATTTTAAATGGAGAAACCTGCAGATTTTGCAGTTTTGCCAAGAGCTCCCTGCAGGCTAGCAGAGTTCTAGCCTGGAAGGGGCAGACAAGGAGTGGAAGGAGGGCAGTCAGGCAGAGGGCACCATGTGCATGTGCACATGGCCACCAAGCAGCCTGGAGAGTACCTCCAGCAGGTAAGAGGGAGGGTGGGGAACTGAGGCTCCCATAGGGAGGAAGGGAAGGAGGGAAGGGAGTTGGGCAGGTCTGGGGCTGCTGCCCAACTGGGCAGTGTGTGGGGTTTGAGGCCTGGGGCTGCAATATGCAGCTGGGGGTGACTCATCTGGGGGTGGGTGGGGCCAGCTGTGTGCCACTACGTGTACTCCTGGGTGGCAGGGGGGACCTATGCCCCCCAGATCTGTGCACGGGGTGGGGCTCGGGCTCCCTGCCCTGCTCTCTGCCCTGCTCCACCCCCCCTCCCCAGGGCTTCCACAGCCCAGCAGGTGTGACCTGGTGCTCCAGGGCACATCAGGGCCATGCTGTGATCTCCTCATTGCTGTGAGCTCCACGCTGCCCTGGCAATGCTTCCCCTGCATACATAGCTACAGTGGAGGCAGCGCAGGGGGCTTCTGCTCATTACTTCATATTAATATTCCAAGAAAATGTGGCAAGCAGGATTAGAAGGATACTCTGTTGAGACCAGGTAAGAGGAAGCTTAGCTTGGCTGCCAGGGAGTGTCACAAGCCAATGGATGAAAGAAACAAAACACTGCTCTAAGCTTAAGCAGTAGTTAGTTTAAAACTCTTTAACAAGGACCCACTCACAAAGAACAGACAATAACTCCCTAATGCTGGTACCTGCATCCAGTTCCTACTGTAGTGACAATTCACCTTCACAGTGTTAAATACACTTCTGTGGGCTGCCAAAACCCAGCATTTACTTTAGACAAAAATGAACCAACTTCGGAGTAAAACAGAATTCCTTTTCCATTTCTGCATAGGTGTTTCCTTACTTTAAAGAAAGCTACTGTAGAAAGGACAATGAAAGCAATGTTGATGCGCATGTGCCATTTTTGAATAAAGGCTGCTTCTAACATACTCAGAATTTTACCAAGAAGCAGCAACTACAGGATTATCCATTGCTTCAAACATGAATTCTTTGGATGCTGCTCTTGTCTTGCTTTGTAAAGTTAATAACCATTTTTTTATGTTGCCTCTGCTTGTTTCTTTTTCTTTCTTTCTTTTCTTCTCCTTTCTTAAAAATGAACTGCACTTCACAATGAGGTTAGCAATGTGCAATCACAGAATTCCTTAGCAAAAGCAAAGTTCTGCTTTCTGTCCTGTTGGACAAGTTACAGCAGCTGCCTTATTAGCCTTAAAAAAAAAAAATCTCTTCAGAGCTTTCCAGCAAAAACGTGTACAAGCATCAGCAATGAATCTTTGAATTAACTTTTATTTTAAAAGGCAAGGCAAAGTAAATGTTTGTCCTTCCATAAAAGCAAAACTTAGAAAAGGCAATTTCAAGGCATTATGCACATCCAGAGAGTAAGACATATTTCTTATTATTCAGATAAAATATAAAGCATTATCTTCACAGTCTACCTTCAATTAACAATAAGTAGAATTGAATTATAAAATCATTAACTGGTGAGATTCCCCACCTTTCTCCATTCCCTCTATGCAACATAAATGTGCTATAGTAGAGCAAAGAGGTTCTGAAGCCCCAAACCCAACTAAAGGAGGATCCACAAGCTCAAACTGAAAAAGGAAACATTGAAGTCCGGCTTCCAAGAAGCCTTTTCTAAAAGTTGGGATATGGGAATGTGCTGAGGGTTCAGCCAAATAAAAAGTGGTTGTGTCAGGAATAATGCTGTAGCCTGGAGCACTCCTGAGATATTGGGTAGCCTCACAAAGCTGACACAGTGATGTAACTGGGGAAGGGGCAATGACCCTGGGCACTCACAGACTCTCAGGCCCTTATTCTTAACTCATGGTGCATAGACTTTCATCTGTTGGGTAGTATGTAGGGGGGAGTCATATCATAGAAGTAGGGTTGGAAGGGACCTTGTAGATCTTC
>NW_017728992.1:52276486-52276781 GCF_001723915.1 Gavialis gangeticus | reverse complement strand
TCTAGGAACCCAAGGCCTGCCTGGCGGTACCAACTGCATAAGCGCTGGTCGACCTCGTCAATGCAGGCCTTGTGTCGCCATCCCCGCCTACTCACCAGAAGAGGAGAGAAGAATACCACCTGCGCCCCCATCTCCTTAAGCTTGTCCTCCAGAGCCTTGAATTCCTTCATAATGCGGTCATGGTTGCCCTTGGCTGCTTCATTCATTCCCATGTGGATGACAACCATGGGGTACCGGTCTGCAGGTCAGATGTAGGCCAGGATCCTCTCCATGATGTCCCTAACCCGAGCCCCAG
>NW_017728992.1:52207406-52276429 GCF_001723915.1 Gavialis gangeticus | reverse complement strand
GGCCAGCAGATGGGACCTTCCAGTCCTCGTAGGATGGAGTCTCCGATGACGAGGACCCGACGTTTCTTCCTGCTGGTGTTCACTCTCTGCCTATTCCTTGTCATGTGGGGAGTGGCATCGTCCCCCACCGGAGGCAATTTCTGTGTCTTTCTCTGTCACAGTTGCCAGGGCATCGAACCTGTTCCCCAGGTGAACCTGGGGAGCTTCCACCACTCTAGGCCTAGCAGCTCTGGATTTGGACACCTTCTGCCACTCCTGCATTGGATGCGTCTCCTGTGGGGGCTATACAGTGGGTGACCAAGCCTGCAGAGAACAGAGATAGGCATCAATTTCATCCTCTGCATCCCTGATCCCCCTCAGCCTGCTCACCTCAGCCTGGAGCTCCCTCACCCACTCCTCCAGGGCCCTAAGTCATGCACAGGAGGGACAGGCAAGGGGACCACCAGGCCCCACCCCCCCCAGGACCCCACCGAGCCCCCCCCGCACAGACAGGGGGGCAAGGGGCCACCAACCCCGCCATGAGCTCCATCTGGGTGGAGGCCGCAGAAGAGCCCATGCCAGGCAGCAGCGCCAGGGCGGGGCCCCTGGCAGCCACGCTCCACGTCTGCAGAGCTGCACCTACAGCTTATGCTTGCTGGAGGTGCCGCACTTGGCAGCTACCTTGCGCCCACCTTACGTGAATGCCGGCGCAAATGCCAGCGCGCCCTTACAGAGCGCGCCTGTTCGTACACACTGCCCACATGCAGCTCCCTGTCAGACGAGCTAAGAGGGCTCTGAAGGGCTTCCCCTCTGGATCCGCCTCAGCTGCACTGTACCCTCTGTCCCATTTACCTTAGGGGGAATCAGCTGTTGCTGCCCCTGCCGCTATCTCCTCCACAGCTGATGCCTTTGTTGCCAAGGTAAGGAGGTACACATGTGGCACACGTGCACCCTGCTCCCTCTGCTCCTGCTCCCCAAGTGCCGGGGGAATTTCAAACTGCGGCTTTTTTTCAAACCGAGTCAAACCCCAGGAGCTTGTCTGCAGCCTCTCTCCCCTAGTCCTGCCCCACTCCCAGCTCCAATACTGTCTTCAGGAAGGGAGGGGGGAGAAGGGAGGGAAGCATAATGCAGGCTGGGGGTTGCCCAGCCTGAGCTGGAGAATGGGAGCTGTGAAGCAGGGGGACTCCAATCCACCCACTCCACCTCAGGCGGAGCAAACCCCAACCCACAATGCGCTCTACCCCCGCAGCCCCCCACCTTTCCTGCGACAGCACTGAGGGCGGGGCTGGGCTGGACAGATTGACTCTAGGGAACAGAAGTTCCCTAAGGCACTCCAAAGTGGAGTACCTTTATCTGATCCATCAAATGAGGGTTAATTTGTTGCATGACTGGCCAGTTTTAAAGTGCTCTGCAGCCATGCACGTGTGCCATGGCATGGCTATAGAGCACTTTTTAGGAGGTCAATTGCATGACAAACATAATTTCTTTCTCCACTGGTTCCAACTTGGGGAGGGTAAAAGAAATGACTGCTGTAGGTAGCGTGTGTTTGCATGAATGCAGAAGCAACCAGAAGTCACTGCTCCCACTTTGCCCTGGGTGCCTGGGCTCATCATTACACTACTGAGATGACATAACTTATGAAATCTATCCAGATTATACCAAAGAGATCTCTGGGCCTTGGTGCAGCCTGGAAGCCAGATGGCCCAAAGATGCTTTAATGCCATCTTTCATCCCTCTCAGTTATAAGCTCTGGCATCTTGAACACCAAACTCTGAGCACATGGTAACTGAGACACTGAAGATAGGTGGTCAAGCATGAAAATTCAGACCTTTTAATCCTCTAAAGCCTAGGAATTCCCAGTAATGAATTGTAACTTATTATTTCACTGATTTTAATTATTCTATCAATCTTACTTATACTGTCCCTGCTACCACAATACCTCACAATTTTTCAAGCATTTTTCTTCACAAGTAGAGCTCGATGATAATATTGATTGCTGAATAGTAAATTCACCAAAAATTGAGTTTCTGAAGGACTGAAATAATTTGGACAATTAGTTTAAATTTGGTAAATGGTTTTGGTTGAAAAGCAAATCAGAGAAAAAGATTTTGGAAAATGTTAATATTTTATTTTAATATTATCAACAAGATGAAAATATTCTTTTAAAAATGCCAAAATATTTGTCTAAGAAGTGCTGAATCAATTTTTATAAACTTTTAAATGAAAAAAGTTCTTTTCTGAAGTACACTAAAAAAAAGATTAAAAAATTGAAATACTTTAAAAAAAAAAAGTTTTGAGTAGTTGAAAACAAAATGAGATGTTTCATTTTAGGATGAATGAAACATTTGGTTCACCTGCAGCAATTTTTGTTTTCACTTTTCTCTCTTTATCAAAAAACTGAAAAATATTAAGGTTCCCAAACCAAATATTTTTTCCAATGTTTTGTTTCATTCCACTCTACTCAAAACAGCCAGAGGATTACTATTGCCTCCCTTTTCTCAGATGTAAACTGAGACACAGGGCAACTCAGTGACTTGTCATAGAGGAAATCTCTGATACATTAGGGAATTGTTTCCTCTCCACTCCCAGTTTTTAGCCTGACCCCCAGAAAAATTGTCTTCCTGATTCTACTGTGACCAAATATATCACTTAAAAGAGTAAAACAAACAAAAAAGTTCTTGCACTAAAATGATCTTGCTAATCATACACATGCAGTACTTTTTCACTAGGAGAGTCTTAAGCACAGACCTTAATATTGTTAATAGATAGTCTGTGAATTATGTATAAAATAATGCATTTTCAACAAACAGTGGGGAGGCAGATTTCACTTCAGATTGTGGTTCTTTTCACCAAGACTTCAATTTTTCCACCTGAGACTTCCAAGGCCTTGTTCTTCCTAAACTATTTCATTCAACATGATATTTTACACTTACTTACATGGGATGCAAATCATCAATATCAAAGAAACTATCAATGAAATACAAATATAGCTCTCAGCATGCTCTGTAACAGTAGTTCTAGTCATAGTTGGAAGACCAGGCAGGATATCTGTGAAGCCTCTTTGGTGTGATCATTTGTAGACATGGGGTGGAGTTTCAGAGTGCTGATGACACACGCAGTTTTCTCTTTCTGCTCTAATGCACTCTGCATGGTAAGCCTCTGCCCTGGAGAAACACTTGAAGGATATTACCAGCTGGAGGCCTCAGAACTATTTCTTTTTCTACCTTTGGAAGCTAGAAATCTTACTGCTGGATAGAACGATGGTTAGGCAGCTGGTCTGCCGTGACCTCTGCTTTCTATACTAAGCAGCCTAGTCTCATTGTTCCCTTGTGCTTCTCTTTGCATCTGTTGCATCCACCTTGCTGCTTGTCTTATACTTAGGACTGTATGTTCTTTGGAGGAAGAGCCCATCTTTTTATATCTTTTTCCATTTTTATATTGCACACAGTACAATAGGACCCTGGCACTCTTAAAGTACTACCACAATATGAGTAATAACATGGTATACCTTGTTTCATTAATCAGACTGAGGATATCTTTTATCTCTAAGCAAAGGACATGTCCTTTTTGCACTGCAAGTATTTTTATGCTAAAATTTAAAAACTGATGCAAAGATTTACATTATTGAGAATTTAAGTAAGTGCACTGATAATGAAAGTGAGGTCATAGCAATGGCAAGGGCCAGAAATAGCGTGAACTAGTGCTCTACAAGTTTCCCTGCCATTTTCAGAATTTCTTTTACACTTCCTTTTACACTCAGGTACTTAGCAATTCGTCTCTTGTCACAACCACCCTCTCTAGTATCCCAGTTGCATGCCTGCTTCAAGCAAGGTCCATGCATAAATTTGCTTTAACTTATGACTTGAGACATTAGGATGCAAATCTGGAGAGAGAAAAGATTAGTGACTACTATGAAATGGTTAAAAGCTGTTCTACGGTAGCATCTAAAGGTCTCAGCAAAGATCTGGACCTCATTTTGCTAGGCACTGAATATACCAATACTTCGAAAATTAGCCCCTGCTCTAAACAGAGAAGACGGACTACAGGTGGGTTGTTACAGAGAGAGTCTCTATTCTTACATTAGAGATTGAAAAGCAGGGCCTAGAGGGTGCATCTACACAAGATGCTATGGCACCATAGCAATGTTCTATGGCACCATAGTGTCCATTGGCAAAAACCATGATGCTGTCACTATGTCACTGTAGCAACATGCTCCCTCATTATAGTGTGTTGCTACAGTGACTTAGCGATCAAAAATAACCATGCATGGCCAGCACAGTGCAGTATGGACTGTTACTGCACCATCTTTTAGAACTTCCTTTTGGAAGTACTAAATGACAGTGCAAGAACAAAGGTGCCATACAGCCACATGTAGACATGCCCAGAGAGTTTAAGACCTAGAACCTCAAAGGGGGCATCTGTCACTTTCCACCTAAGCACCATTGAGATCTAGGCCTAAACAACTTGCCTAAGTTGACTCAATGGGTATGTCTATGCCAGAGCCATCCCTTGGAGGGCATGAATTGGGGTGACCACCTCAGGTCCCACGCTTTGAGCGGTCCCACGGACAGTGCCATACAGGCCCTGCTGGCTGCTGCAGGCTGCCGTCTCCACGTTCTGGTCACTCACCACCCACCCCGACTGCTCCAGCTGCTCACCACCCCCTCCCCTCCACACAGGCCCCACACAGCCTGATATGACGCGGGCTCTGCACACCCCTAGGGTTGGCTCTGGTCTATGTTGCTTCCCAGTGAATGAAGACCGCTCCCTGATGACCTGCTTCTGTTCTACATGTATCAAACGCAGAAATGAGGCAGTGTATCCATGTAGAGGGATGCTCCCTCTTGCCACTTTTGCAATCTCTCTGTTTGCAGTATAAACATGCCTTAAGTCTCAATGAAAGCCTACGAAACTTTTGGTATGTGCAGATGTTACCCTTAGATCTGCCTAAGTGAACATGGATTGAGCTAAACCCATAAGTATGCAGGTGCTCACAGTGCATAGATCAGGCTAAAAATAGTACAAGCAACCTACATATAAATCATGTCTGAGGTACACTAAGTCAAGATCAATTCAAGGTAGACTGATCTATCAAAGATTTGCACTGTCCCTCTATTGATTCAAGCTAGATTTCTCCCCTTTAACATCCCAGAATGCTTTGTGCTCACCCCGCACCAGCCAAGTGCCCAGCAAATCCCACCCCTGGGGCTGTCTCAGGGTCAAAGAAGTCCAAGCCCCAGCCCTGCCTCCAGCCACCTGCAACCCACAGAAAGGAAGCAGAGGAAAATAAGGCATCTTTGTTCTCTGCACATGCCCCAGGCCCTGGAGACCATAGGCCCTGGGCCATGCACCCACACCCCCACGATCCCATCACAAAGCACCCCACAGCCTACATGTGGATCCAAACTCTGGGGCCAGGGAAACCCCAAGTCCACAGCCCTGGACCGCAGCATTCACACACCAAGCCAGGGAGCTCCACACCTCCAAATTCAGACAGCCCCACAGGACCAGACCCCAGCATTTACACACTGAGTGAGGATTTTCCGCACCTCCAGACTCAAGCACAGTCCTGCAGACCCCACATTTTACACCCCATGACCCAGACCCCATCATGGATCCACCTACCCACCCCAAGCAGAAGCTGATGCAGAAGGTATGCTTCCATTGGTTTGAGGTGGGGAGAGGCAGAACCTTGGAACTAGGTTGAAGGTGACCCTAAAACCTCCAGGGCTTGGCCTCATTCCTTGCAACTCCAGACCTGGACCCCAATGTTGGGCCCTCCATTTCACGGGTACCCCAACTATGAGCATCAGGGCATCAGCCCTCACCCCAATCCTCAACAAGCCATGGGTAGTTCACAGCCCATCTTTAGGCATGTGGGAGCATACATCTGCTTTCCTTATCTCCCAGGCCTATTCTCAGCTAATGAGTGTAGCTGACCACCCCTCCACCTACGCTGAGCATTGGCATGGAACCAGGCTTCTTTGCCTATCTCTGAGCTGCAAGACATTCTTCCCCCTGCCCTTTTGACTCATGGAAAAGCACCAAAAACTTTATTTTACTCTGCGGGTAAAGTGTAAGAAACAGTTACAAGTGTTGAGGTCCTGCACCCTGCCCCACTCAGCAGTGCTACAGGGCTAGGTGGCAGGTAGGATGGTGTGGTTAAGGACAAGTGAAAACAACCACTTTTCAGAACCACTGGAGTTGCATTCCATCCAGAACCAGAAAGAAATTCCTCTCTGCCAAGCTCACTCCTTCCATGAGTCCACATACCCCCTGTAGGGCTTCATGAACTCAGGCAGAAGAGAATAGGCTGGGTCCCGAATGATGAGGGGTGGGATGAGGACACCATCAACTTCCATGTTTGAGACCCCAGGGCTATAGCACCAGTTCTCCATTGTCTGGGAGAAAGTGGAGTTGTGGAAGACCCAGGTATTGTCAACCATGAAGGCCACTTCACCCAGCCAGTGATAGAGAAGAAACCCTTCCCGCTGATGAACTCCTGGGTGCCTTGGGGAGGGCAAAGGATGGGGAGCTTGGTGTCATCCACAAGTCCAGACATAGCTGGGAAAGCCCATGGGGCAGAAGCTGGCAACCATCTCTTGTGGGTTAAGGCAAATTAAGCAGTTGGTCATTACATTCTGGATGTGCAGGCACACCTCCCAGGTAGCCTCTCTAGCTGTGGATTCGCCAATACTGAAGTGGTTGCCAATGGAGTGGATGTTGTGAGGGGTGGCCAGCTTCCAGATGGCAATGGCAACCTGCTTCTCTGGAGTGAGGGTTTGCTTGATGCCAGTGTCCTGGCACTTGATGTGGGGGTCTGCTGAGAAATGAAGTTTTTGAAGGTGGTTGGGTACATGCGAAAGTTCCAGACCCACTGTTCATCATGCCAAGTGCCCAGAATGATCTGAGCCCACAAGTCACTGCCAGTGGTGCAGGCCCAGGACTGCTGCTTGACAGTTTGGAAATGGTGCCAGAGTACCCTGGAGTCTGTGGTGTCATTGATGGCCTCCTCCTCTTCGGCCACGTGGAAGTCACTGGCCCAGTCCAGGATGCAGTAGGTGGCACAAAATGGGACAGCTGGTTCCTGGCTCCTAGACAGAAAGGCACATCCCATCATGACTAACCACTGGGCCACCTCCAGATGGGTGCACATAATGTCGCACAACCTCCAGTGATAGTTTCATAGGGTGAGAAGCAGGACATGCTCCATCTTCTGGGTCTATGGGCTTGGGTGTATGTGGTAGGGTGCTATGGCAGGGTGTAGGCAGGCCAGAAAACTGACACGTGCAATTAACAAGATAGGGTAGTTACTCTGGGTGGGGCAGGTGGGGGGGGGTCAATGTTAAAGAGTGGGGGTTGAGGGTGTGGTTCTCCATGCCAGGTAGCCAATCTGGAGTGTCACTAGTACTAGGTAGTGCCTGGCAGCCTCCAGCAGCCCGGAGAGTCTGGAGAGCCTGATTGGATGCATGCATAAGTGTCCCCCAACTGGGTCTCCACCAGCACAGGATGCCTGTGCACCCTCTCCCCATGAAGGCAAACATGTACTGTGCACTTCTGGTTTAAATTCAGGTCACTCAAAGTAAAATGTATAAGTTAGATGGGTTCTCCTCCCTGCTTTCTGAATGTCTGCATGTACCCATGGGCTAGGGACAGACATTCAAAAAGCCTGAGCCTGAAATGATTCTATCTTTGCAGGTTAGTCTGCAGGTTTGGAGGTGGATAGACATTCACTTTCAAAATCAAGAAATGCAGGCACATGCCTGCAGTGGCTCAGGCTAGAAGGTGGAGAGGGCTAAAGCAGCCCTCCTTTCCCTTCCGTAGTGCTGAGATGGGGGGGAGGGCATGGCCAAGCCCTAGTAGGACACTCTGATTAGGGAGGGGTGTAAACCCCACCCTGCCTGCACAATCCCAAGCTTTTCCCTACTCACTGCTCAAAGGGTGGGAGTGTTGCCAGACCCCAGCCTCCACAGCTAGCATTCTGAGGCAAAGGTGGTTGTGCAATATATGCATCTGTTAATGATACTGAGCTTTTCAATCTCCTTCTCCCTGCTTCTTCATATTGTCTGCAGCAAACTGACAGGCAAGCAAGCCAGCAGGGTGCTGATAACACAACATTTATCAGCCCATCAAGAAAACAAAAGCCTCTCATTAGTTCAAGCTCTTCTTAAACAGCTTTTTCCAAGGAAGGAATGGAGAGATATTACCAGCTGATTTGTTGATTAGCTCCAAAAGCTCCTGTCCTGTCTGCATTTGTCTTGTTCCAGTGAAATTGGAGACACGCACCTCTCAGCATTAGCTAAGATACCATATGCCTTCTAGAGTC
This sequence comes from Gavialis gangeticus, assembly GCF_001723915.1. Taxonomy (NCBI): domain Eukaryota; kingdom Metazoa; phylum Chordata; order Crocodylia; family Gavialidae; genus Gavialis; species Gavialis gangeticus. The sequence continues at coordinate 52,268,124 of NW_017728992.1, read as the reverse complement.
CGTGCCTTTGGGGTCCTTGCAGAGGAAGAGGAAAGGGAAGGAGGGGGAGATTCCTGTATGAGCAGTGAGTAGCAAAGGTGGTGGGCAGGGGGAAGCCAGGCAGATGCTGCTGTGCCTACAGCCTCCCAACTCCTTGCAGCTGTGGAGGAGAGGGGCAGGCGTAGCCCCGCTCTCTGGAACAGACAGCCCAACCCAGCCCAGCCCAGGGCTGCAAAGCATCTGGGATGCTGGGGAACTCTGGTTTAACTTAAACCAAGAAGGGGTCTGGGACAGAAGTTTCATAAACTGGTTTGACCCAAATCAGTTAAGTCTGATGCTACACTCAACCAGGTTTATCTTAAACCAGTTTCAGCCATTTTGAAACTGGTTTATATGCACTTAACTTATGTTCTGTTACAGTTTTAAATCAATTTGTTTCTGATCACTTAAACTGTTTTATATGTAATGTCTGTCTCTTATCTTAATGTACTAAGTCAATTTAAGAGCTCTTGAAACCTTTACCAACAGTGGATGAGGTATGAATTAAAATGTGACCAGGAGACACTTGTGGTAAATTTATGAAGGATTAATAAATAATAAAGTGATGCCACACATAATGAACAGCCAAATTGTATGGTTCATGGATAGTCAGAGGCAAATTAGTAACAGAGAGATTTTAGATGTTATAAATTATGTCTATATATTTTTTTAAAAAGAGTTTATTGACAGGTTGGATTCTGACAAATCATAACAAAATTCAACACTCATATAAAATGTGACTCTAAGGACCAAAACTGTAGTCCTTAAAAATGAGGACAGGCAGTTAAATAAGCTGGAAAAAAAAATCAGAGGAAGAGCTATAAAACATGGGATTGAACATCACTTGTGTAAAGGAAAATTGTGGCTCTCCAATGCATTAGAATTACTTCACAGAGTCAAAAGATCTGTGAAGAAAAGAGCTGGCATCAAGAGATATATTAAAATTGAACAAACAGCTTTTATAAAGCTTATTTCAAGAGGCCAAGGAAACTAAGCAGTGACAGATTAGAAGGAAAGTTCTTTAGTTATTTAGAAACTGGTTACAAGTGGGAATATATGGTCAGTTTAGAAGTGGGTGCCTGAATGAGTCCTTTTTTAAAATATATTTATTTATATGGATAAGGAGGTAAATCATTAGGTAGGAAAAATCTATGGAGAATGGTAAATTAATTTGGTTGTTAAAAACTAAAGATTATCTGTAACTTAACCGTTAGACAATTGGCCACCATGATGGCAGATTAAATTCAACACAGTAAAGTGAAAGGTAATGCCCACTGGAAGGAAAAATTTGAATTACTCATACACATGGATGACTTTAAATTAGTTCTTTCCACTCAGGAAAAAACCTACAACACTGAAACCACTGAGGGGAAAAAAATCTGTGGACAGCTAATTGAAAATGTCTTATTAATGAGTAGCTACAGTCACAAAGGCAAATAAAACTCTAGGTTTTGGTAAGGATGATATAATGAATAATAATAATGAAAATGTAATAAATACAGTTATTCAAATTGAAGATTCTCCTTTATTTTGAATACTGGGTTCATTTTAAATTATTTCATCTTAATAAGAAAGTCTCAGAAATAGAAAGATCCATTGAAAGGGTACAAATTGATTAAAGGAATTGAAAAATCTCATTTATAGGAGAGGGGGGAAGTTTATTATTTAGTCTGCAGAAAAGATGAGTAATAGCTGGTGTGACAGTTATCTAAAATACAGAATGGTAAAGAGGGACAGGGCCATATACCAGCCCTTTGCCTTTTCACAGACCTGCATATTAGCTTCTTTTCTACGTTGGAGAACACAAAACACCAGCAGAGTCTCCCTGTTCCTGAAGAAGGATTTGTGTCAAAAAGCTTTCAAAGAACATTTTTTCTAACTATTTAGCTGGTCTAATTAAAAGACATCACATCTTCCCAAAGAACCTTGCCTGCCTGTGTCCTTAGACCAACATGGCTACAACCAACAACATTGGCATGAGGGAGACACTTTATGAAGTTATTTATAAAATTTTATTACTATAATTATTATCATCATTAAATCCTCTAGTCCTGTTGCTGTTTATCTTCAGACAATCCTCCACTGATTTCAGTCATATTTTCTTTAATTAATCATGATAAGACTTTCAAGGTGTGATCCACAAAAAAATCACCATACAGAAAAAATAAATACCAACTCATAAACCAAACTTCAGTCTTTGTGGGCATACTTCTAAGCCAACAAGTAAGTCAAGGGCATAAAATACAAGAACAGCTCCCTGCAGGTACTATTTATTGCAGGTACAAAATTAGGGAGGCCTGATGTGAAGGAAAAAAATCGGGCCCGTAAAGTCTACTTATAAATAGTTATCTTTTCACTACTGATGTTCAGTGCAAATATCTCTATTTTTTTGTAATACATAACCATAGTTTCCAAGATTTTCATTTCATAGTACTCTCTAGGTTTTAGTAGGTAATTTTCTTTTTCTTAAAGTCATTTGCATGGGACAATAATTAAATCAAATTAGCTTGCTGGGTTGACTTAAGAAAGGGGAGAAAAAAAAGAAAACTTTCTTTGCCTCTTTCCATTACTCAATAAATTATGATAGGCTGTTCACAAAGCACAAATTACAGGCTTTATTAGTATGTTCTGTGGCAACCTCAAAACCACAAGTGTTTACATGTGAGGCACGCATACACTTTGGGGTTTTAATAGCTGGTTGACAAGAGATTAAAGGCAGAAATATGGCATTTTATTAAAGCAAACATATCAGTATGCCTACCATGATAAAATGATCTAGTTTTCTTCAGACACAAAAGTTTCTGTTGAGTGATACCTTTAAAATTCCTTGAGGGCACCCTATTATTCACTTTCCTCAGCAGAGAGCAGCTGCAAATGGTCTCCAATTTTCAAAGAGTATTGCCTGGTCATTCTTTACTGTCAAAATGAAGAAGAGCATAAAAGTTAAGTCAATAAAGTAATATGAAATGCTTAATATAAAAATTCAAGAATGAATGATTAACCATTAAAAACTTACAGTAGCTATTTCAGCCAGGAAAAAAAAAATTAACATTTCCCCTGAAACCTATTAACACTCCTTGTAAACAATATTCTTCCTTGAAATATATGACCTTTCCTAATGCTCTCCAAACACACGGCATTTTTCTTATATCCACTTTACCTTCACTGATATGCAGTAGAATTCCTCAGGAGAGGGTGTTTTGAGCCCCTTCCTCTGATGCACTGAGAAATGTATTCTTTTATTGCATTCTACCTCGCAAATACACCTAATCTTCTGCTTTAGATTTTAAAACCCTTCCCAGTCTGCGAGTCACACAACCTGTTGTAGTTGCTGACATGCCACGACCAATATAGCACTTGTCAAGTGTTAAATACATACCGATTTCATTCATTTGAGCCAGCTGTAGGTACATTTGTATACACAGGAAGGAATAACTTGCCTTCCTTCTGCAATCATTAGGGCAGTAATTTGCAATCAAGTGAATTCCTGGGCTGCTTCTTTTAACCAAATCTAATTTCACCCTGTGAGTTTTCCTTCAGTGTTAAAATTCTAAAAAAGGAAGAGGCTGCAGTAAGTCACACAGAGAATTAAGGGACATGATTCCTACTCACTAGGTAAAAGGACATGGAGATTGTTCCCCAGGAAGGCACAAATGGCACTTTCCAGGTTGCCAAATACATTGCTAGCTGCTTGAAAGGTTGCTAAAAGGCCACAGTGCCTCTGGAAGGTATGGAGGTGGTCAGGATCAGAATGCTTTCAAGTCTCACACTATATCTGCAGAATTATATGTGGCCTCTAGGATTACCAGTGATTTGCAGCTTGCTTGGAGCAGCCACATTAGGAAAGGGCTGGAATAAGTCAAGCATGTAAAGGCAGAAAGAGCAAAGGCACCTGTGTTGGCAAAATTCCAGCCATGTGCCCTGAAGGGAGATAAAGAGAGAGAGAAAATGGGATGATAGGGAAGAATGGTTCACCAGCCAGTTGGATGCCTGTAGTCTATCGGCAGTTCATGAACAAGGACTGATTGGGCTCCCGTGACTCCAGCCTTCTCCTGAGACCTACCCATGGAAAAGGTCTCACACAAAGCTTACAACAGTTGATAAAAGGCAGTGTTTTGACTGCAGTTCATAAAACACAGATCTCTGAATCCTGTTCCCATTAGTCTGTGAAGATGTTGCACACAGGGGATATGGGTAGGTTTGGCAAAATTCAATTTAAAAAAATGATGGCTAAAATAGATGGTTATTTTAAAGCATGTATTTCTATTTTTATCTATTTCAATTTTTAGGCAAGGTGGGGAGAACCTGGTTGCACTTCCCACACACTGCTCCTTTGGCAGCACCTCAGGCAGCTGCTGCAGGGGCTGGAGGCCATGTAAGGCTGTGCTAGGAGTGGGGGTTGGAGGGGCAGAGCTGTTGGGGCCCAGGGTCCCACTGCTGTCAGCCGGAGCTCTGTGGGAGTTTGGCCTATGTGAGTGTGCACGTGCATGTCTGCATGCATGTGTCTGTGTCTGTGTTTGCATCTATCCAGGGATTGTGAGCACAGGTAGCACTGGAGGAGCCCCTGAGTGGGTGAGGCCTCCTGGTGAGCCCCTGCTACAGCAGGCAGGTTTCACCTGCATGCCCACCTGGGGTTCAGCTCATCCTTTGCCAACCTGGACCGATGCCAGAGGAGCAACCCTGGCTCTGTTGTCTCCCCCAATTCCCACTGGGGCTGGCTGGGAGCCAGAGCTTTCTCTGCTGTCAGGGCACAGCCCTGGCCTCTGCCCACCCCCTGATTTTCATCTGGGTCCTGTAGCCAGGAGCCTTAGTCATGGCCGGTATGTGTATGCACAAGGCATTTCCTGCCTCAGATTTTCTAACTCGCATCCCAAGTTTTTTTTTCTTATCTCTTTTTTTGCTGATAACTGACAGAAATATTTTTCCCTGGGTCTGTGAGTATTAGGCAAAAATCACCATTTATTGGTGTTTCTCAATAAAAATCAAATCCTGCCAAGCCTAGATATGAGTTTGTGGGGCATGAAAATCATTATGTAGCCACAGACATGCATTGGTATGGTACCAGATTAGGGACATTGGTCACCTAAGAAATTATTAAGAGAGAGCCTAATATGAAAAAAAAAAAAAACATGAAATCTGAGCAAAATCCTACTTTTGGAAAAAAATTCTAAGATCAGGGATTCCAATCCCCTTGTATGTATAAATCTCCCTTTGACATCAATAGTGGTTCTGAAAGGCTAGGGAAGATGAGTTGTAAAAGACAAGGTGCACCACATGTATCTGAAGGAAAATATTGCCTCTGATTTTAGAGACTAGCATTAGCATTTCACAATAGGATTTTTAGTAACCTGTGAGATTTGAACTCTTAGACCCTATTAAGTACGTTTAAAATAAATAATAGATTGGAAATGGTGGTATAGTCAATGAGTGCAGAGCACCCGTCCCTCAAAATGGGCACTGCTTGGATAGTGCATAATGTATAAAAAGCAGGTCACATAGGGCATGTACAAACATTACGTTTCAACTGGTGGAACTGCACCAGTTGAAATGTAATGTTTGTACATGCCCTATGTCAGAGGTTCCCAACCACTGGCCTGCAGCCTGGCATGAGGCCATGGCGGGCTGGCCGCAGGGTCGTGGCACAAGCCCCCACTTGGAGCCCCATCTGTCCACCCAGCTGAGCAACTTCTAGGGTCACATCTGAGCTTCTGGGATTAAAGTCAGGTGGCAGGGGAGCCCTGGGAGGGAGGCAGCCAGCTCTGCATGCCCCATCTTGCTCCTGCCGGGCCACAGTAAAAAAAAGGTTGGGAACCACTGCCCTATGTGACCTGCCTTTCTGTGCACAATCCTTCTTATTACTGAATGGCTAATTACAGGCATTCAAAAAGCCCCGGTTGCAGGCACTCTATCATGATTTACTTAAGCTGCTATAAGTTATAGTGCCAGTAAACCAAACAGACATTTGCAGCTTGGGGCAGGGGGTGCTCAGAGCCCGCCTACATAGGCCACAGGGGGGGTTCCCACATGCCCGAGTGGCCCCTCTCCGAGCCCCATCCCCCAAACCCTCCCTCTCATCTGGTGACTACCAGGGGCTGCAGGCCCAGAGCTGCTGCAGGGACAAACAGTCCAGACCCCATCCCCTGCAGCCCTCCTGACCAGGCAGTGGCATGCCATGGAGCCAGGCTGCTGCAGGGAAAGAGACCCTCTTCTACCCCCAACCCCTCAACTGCAGCTCACAGCTGGCTTGAGGAAGGTGGTGGGGCTGGGATCAGAGGCTATCACTGTCTCAGGTCAGAGACAGCTGAAGTGGCAGGGCCAGCCCAGCACTCAGAGCAAATGAGGTGAGCACAGTCCTGCATAATGCCATCTGAGATAGTGGCAATCATGCTCCAAGTGAACCCTTGATGGGATCTGGCACAGACATTCAATAAAGTGCTCTAACAGAAAGCGCTTTAGTTTAATACCTCATCCATTGATGGTTGATTTAGAGCGTGATCCACCATTTTAAAAGCACTCTAAGAGCTGTGAAATTCTATTCAGTTACAGCTTTAGAGCACTTTCTGGTGCTTAAAAAGCGATAGGTGTAACATCTGTACCAAGCCTGTGTGACTGAAGCTGGTATCAGAAAGCAGAAGGAGCAAAAGCAAAGGGGACCATGCATGCCAGCAAAAAACCAAGTCACATGCACAAGGGAAGTAAACCTGGATAAGCTGCACTTAAAAATGGTAAAGAAACTTGGGCACCATATATATGCTGTGGAAGCCGTAGGAGACACAAGCTAGATTTTTGAGCATGTGAATATTTAGGCTATAATCTAGATCAAGTTGATGAGTAACTTGAGGAGTACCACTGAATTTTCTGGCGATAATTATGCAATGAGGTACAAAACAATATGAAAGGGCATCAGAGGTAAGGACATAAAAATCAACTCCTCATTTGTTAATCTAATATGTAATGAGGTCACTTAACTAAAATGAACCCAAATGCAAAAAGTGGAGATCTGATTAGTCAGACCAAAACTTTGGCTCAATTTCTACTCCATAAATATTAGTATAAAATAAGCTGATGCAATGAAAGCTAGTAGATTTTTGCAGTTTACAAAATGGGAAAAAACCCAAAAAATCAAAGACATTTAAAAATAGGTTTGAACTAAGTGCTATGAAATTCACATGCTAAAACGTGGATCCTTTTGTCAATAATGCTGTACCAATTCACTTTAATAAACTTGTAAGTATAAAGTTTGCAACTAATTTAGATCAGAAACAACACATTAAAGCCTACTGTAAGCAGATATTAAAAGCTTTACTTTACATGTTAATAGAGCAAAACAAGTATTAACAAACAAGCTAAACCCATATATAATAGAAGTCCAAGAAAATACCTTGAATGTTATTTTTTAATAAAAACATTTTAATTAAAGTAATCATAATTAAGGAGTAACAGGCTAAAGGATCAGTCAGAAAAATGTCAGTCTTGCTGAGGCTTATATATCTGCTCATCTTAATACGGGGAAGCAATCAGTGGAACTTCTCAGAGTTTGTGAAGTTAAGTGAACATGTAAATCTGAGGTCACAGGGAAGTGATTAATTTATTGTGGGTCATTCAAGTTACTAAAACTATATCTAAGGAAGTCAAGCAGGATTAGACTGCATGCAGAAGTGTTGGGAAGAGCAGAATAGTCATTTCCCATATAACATTTGAAAATGTTTAATAGGAAATTGTCAGAAGTGCCATACAGATATAAGGCAATCAGGACTTGTAGTAGAGATGTTATATTTTATTAGACCTACAAAATTTTTGCAAAATGCATTTCTTTAATTGCAAGCTTTTTTTATTTATTTTTTTGCAAAAATCTTGTTGGTCTAATAAAAGATATCATCTCTACTACAAGTCCTGATTGCCTTTTCCTCTAGACCAATACAGCTACAACCAGGATGCCTGATACAGACATAGGTGCCTTTTGTGGTCTTTGGTCCTTATAAAACGAATACACCATAAGGAGACTACACAGAAGGTGGGGTCAATACAACTGTGTTTGCTACCAGCATACATGATACAATGCCTAACTACACCCATTCATTCCTGCTGCAGTGTTCTTGTAGTTGCTGAAATACAGAAGAATGAAAACTACTAGAGGGTTCACAAACATTTAAAGGGAGATTATCTAAGCCCGATATACTATATGATCCTATCACTTTGTGCAAAATGACAAATTCCTAGAGAAGTTTTCAACTACATTCTTCTCACACATGAAGATACAGCATGCCACAAGCAAAATCTAAACAGTATAGTACAGCTTCTCTTTAGGCAACTTCCCACAGACACCACAACATTATCTGGAAAAACCTGTTTCTGCACTGCCTGGTGTATCTGTAATGTTAGTATCACTTGCAATAGAAATAGAATAGAGGCTCCTTGGTACTGACCCGAGGCACAGTCCATGGCTCAAAATGCATAACTGTTTTAGACAGAACATCTTATGGATATTATGCTCAAAAGCTATTTAACATGTCTTCCCTCATGATATATTTGGTGCCAATTCATCCTGCTATGGCATGAGACTAGACTGTGTGATGCATGGAATTACTGTCCCCAAGTTGAATAGAGGATATTTAGGGTTTTTCCCCCTCATGCTTCTAGGCTTTGCTGGTTGCCTTAAGGGGCCAGAAAGGAATTATTTTCCCTCCTGCTACTACAGGTGTCAGGATTATGTTTTGCCTTCCTCAGAAGTGTTGGATATTGGCCAAGGAATTTTTGATGGGGGCATGCCAGTGCTCCTGCTAGAACAAAAATCCAAAAGTTCGTTGTTAAAGGATCTTGTCTCCTGGCTTTTATGGTCAGTCTGATTGCCACATTAGGGATCAGAAAGGAATTTTACCCTGTGGTCAAACTGCCATGAACTGTGTGGAGATTTACCTTCCTCTGTAGTGGAGGGGCATGGTCCTCATTCTTGGAACTCTTGCATGTATTTTTTCAGTGCTTGCAGCAGTGGGGTATTGCTAGTGCCCTCATCCTTCTGCTTTACCTGTGGAAGACTAGGGTGCTCATCCTGTTTTGGAGCAATGTATCTTTTAGTTGTGTGGCAAGGCTGTTGTGTAGTTTTAGGAACAGGGTAGACAAGGACTTGTCTAGGATAGTTTTAATAGAAATGACCCTACCTTGAAGAAGGGGTTGGACTAAATGACTTCCTGCAATCTCTTCCATCCCCACTTTTCTATGATTCTATGAGGTAAGCACTACAAATTATCTTGGTAGATTCTTACTAAAACTTACAAGATAAATACATCAAGCCATTTAGAATGGGCATCCATTGCAATAAAACACATACCCCAGACACAGCCCAGTAAATCTACATGAATTTGTTGCTATGGGATAACTGACTACTTCCAAAGAAGGACACTTGGGCATGCACCATGGTTGCTGGCAGCCTTGACATTCTTCTGCTGTTTGGTCTCACAATACTACTTTTTGATGCATTTCTTAGAGCTCTGGTTTGTGCAACCATCTCATGGCATGAGACTTTCAGCTGTTATGACGAAAACCCAAACGTTTTCTAAACCTTGTTAAGCTTAAAAGTATGAACTTTAAGGGCTAAAGATCAGAATTCCAGTGCCTACAATAAAAGATGCATCAGATATTCAGCAGCCACTAAATGGAACTTGGCTGATTGTGTAGCTTTTATTAGACCCTCTGCAAAAGAAGAGTAGCAAGGATGAGACGAGAAGAACTGTAGAACAGAAGATGCAGTCAGTGTATGTGGTTCTTTCATTTCATGTATTCTCCATTAGTCTGAGAAAGCAAAGAGGAAACTGTTTATTTTCAGGAACAAATCAAGTTCATTGTAGTTTGCAAAATCAGCTAGCGCAGTTTTTTATACAGAGTGACATCTTGATCACATGTTGACACATTACATTGTATCCCATCTTCTGAATTCTTAAATAAAAAAAGTGGCCACACTCTCCAGTCTCTGAATTATTTCAAGACAGCTCAGCAATCTGCGAGAGAAAGATAGGATAAATTATTACAGGAGACTTCCCAGCATGGCTGTTCTAAATCCAATGCTGTCAAATAATTTTTAACTTTCTTTGATCTGCACTCAATCTTTTTGTTACTTTGCTGACCTATAGTAGAGACTCTCCTTGACTTCCACAGCTCCCTTTTTTATTCTTTCTGCCCATAAAGTTTATTTTTTGCTTTTTTTATCATGTATATTCTAGAATATACTTAAAACAAAAAAACCAAAAAGCCTAGATCTGATGGCAATTTTTGCTGTATGACTATATGAAACCCCCCCCCTCTAATAAGTGTCTAAGAAGCCTTAAAGAAATTAGAAAGAGACTGGTACTTAAATAGACTTACAAGAGACAAAAGTATGATGTTCTGAGCTGAGGAAGTACTCTCCCTCAGGTGGTTTATGGTTTATAAGAGACACATCACACAAAGTCTGTTTGATGGCTGCTTACAGTCTTTTATAGGAATAATGACTAATTTTAAAAGCTGGAAGAAAAAAGGGAGTTGAACATGGAAAGCAAAAAAAAAGTACAAATCTTAATGAAGATAAGTAAAAGAAAGAGGAGGAGACCCAAAAAAGTACAAATCTTAATGAAGATAAGTAAAAGAAAGAGGAGGAGACCCAACAAAGTCAAACAAAGGGAGCAGACATGACACTGAAGGAGAGTCAACATACTGCAGATAAAAGCATCAATAGTAACAGGTACTAGTATTAATTATTACTCTTGAAAGGGTCTAAACCAAAGGGCCCCATTGTACTAGACACCACATAAACAAACAACTCAAACTTTGTCACTGCCAACCCAAACTAGACACTGCCACAGAGGGCTCCCAAACTAAGATATTGACATAACAGTCTATACGATATTGACATAACAAGCTGCGTCACTCTCGAATTGGGTTTGTCAGCCACAAACAAATTCATTAGGTATCTGACTAGACCTCTTACTTGCACACTATGATCCAGAGTAACAACAGTTGCCACTAAAAAGAGATAAAAGGACAGGACAAGGTAAAAGTTTAAAAAAAAAGGTGCTTCTTAAATCCAATTGCATCCATTCTTAAATCATGTTTCAGAATTGATATGCTCTTAATTATTTTGTCTCTACTATCAGCTCAAGATGACTGTAATCAGGAAATATAAACAGCAGGGAAGATATTCACTGACTTCAATGGAGATATAACAGTTTATACTACTAGCTAAGGATCTACCCTGCTACTTCTCCAGTTATTACAGTCATAGACTTCAGGGCTGGAAGGGATCTCAGAAGGTCATCCTATTCTGAGGAAAGATCATATATTCCTCCTAGATCATCCCTGACAGATGTTTGTCATGTGTGGCTAATCTGTTCTCAAAAACCTTCAACAATGGGATTACAACCTCCCTGTGGTAATATGTTTCAGTGCCGATATTCTCATAGTTAGAAAGTCTGTCTTAGGTCCAATTGTAAAGTTTCCTTTGCCACAAGTTAAGTTACTGGATTCTTGTACTACCTTCAGCTGACATGGAGAACAATTTTGATCCTAGCCCCAGTGTAACAATTTTGTACATATTTTACGATGATATCATGTATCTCTGCAGTCTTCCCTTTTCTGGACAAAACAAACCCAATTCCTTTCACTGTTCTTCACAGTTCATCTTTTCTAAATGTGTTATCACTTGGGCTAGACTTTAAAAAACATGTAAAGAAATTAATAAAAGTGTGTGCCCAAAACTGGACAAAGAACTCTAGCTGCGGCTTTGGCAGTGCTAAAGAGGGTGGCATAATCACCTACCATATCTTACATATCTCTCCTGTTAATATACCCAGAACAACAGATGTGAACAACATCACTTTTTCTAACTGGTTCATCATCCATTGTTGGCAACCTACGTATTTCTTTTTATTTTTAGAAAATACTAGTAAGTCAAAAATTAAGTTAAAAATTAAATTAAGAATCCTCTTTGCTAGCAGAATTGCATAACTTTCCAGAGAAGTTATTCAAACAAATGAACAAATTAGCAGTAGAAAGTAATTCTTAAATATAATGTTAATACATATGGTATAGTATATCATATAATAATCTATTAAATTGCCTATTGAGTGGGAAAAAACATCTTAACCACAATCTTAGTTTTGGAAATCAAAAAACAAAAACAAATGTTATTGCTGGTGAAAACAGATGATTCAAAGTTATAATTGAAAAGCAGTTGTCAACTGTGTAATCCAGCACCATGTTAAGAGAGAAATATATTTTATATAAGCAGGATAAAGGATTAAAAAAAGATGCAGATTCTGCCACAGACTCTAAAAAGATTCCCTTACAATGAAACTTGCTGAGTTCAAATATACAACTTAGTCCATGATAAACTATTTGCAGTATTGATTAGAACTTTAAAAAAAAACTTACCAAATTTTGTTGAAAAGCTGATTAAACTGATTAAACTTTACTTCCCATGTTAATTGCATAGATTCATCTTATTCAGAAATCTCCAAAGTTAAATGGTACAATGATTTGCAAGTCTAAGTCTTTTTTTGGGGGGGGGGGGCGGGGGGCTTAAGAATTGTCTCTTTTTTTAAATCCAAGTGTCTAACTTCTGCCTGGTGTTTCTATTGACTGTACTACTCTTCATTTCCTGTGGTAAAATTTTGTATTGCTATAGCTCTTCTCTGCTTAAAGAGCTGTTCCATTTGATTCTCAAGTGACCGCACTTCCACGAAGAGCTCCCAGCAGAGAATTCTCCAGCCTGAAGTAGACAATGGGTTCCCTGAGAGCTGGCCTCTCATTCAGTAGGGCCACACATCCTCCTGCCCCTCCATCCCTCTGCAGTCAGTAGCAGGACAGGCAGTTTCATTCGCGTAACAGTTTGTAAAGCCATTTGGGATCCTTCAAGACAAAAGATACTATATCAAGACACAGTTTATTCATAGGTATTTTATACAGGGATGCATCTGAACCACCAAATTTAGTTTTGGATGTTCAGTCCCTCACAGAGGTTTGCAGAATTTTGGTTCATCCTGTTAAAAACACTCTACTAAGTCAGTTTTACATACGAGCTTATTGGATTACAAATGATTTACATAAGGCGAACAAGCTCCCCCCCCAAACAAAACAAAACAATCCCAAAAAAACAAGCACACAAGGATCCCAAAAATTTAAGTCACATATAGCTATTTTGTATTGAAGAAAGTAGGCACTGCCTAAATTCTGCCACAAGCTACACCCATTTAACCACATTAAAGCAACATGATTAAAGTAGTAAAGAATGGTAGGATGTGGCAAGAGGTAGACTTCCACTGTGCTAATTTGCACTAAGATATGCAAGAGGAGTCTTGCAAGGACCAGTTAAGAATAGATAGACACCACAAAGCCAAACCTAAGGACCTATGGCTCTTTTAAGAAACAAAATGTCCAGCAATAGTGATCAGTTCATCTTCATTATTTACAAAAAAAAAAAAAAAAAAAAATTATGGCTCACTGTCAAGGGCTTTACATGCATTACCAAGCAAACCAAGATTCCAGTAAACAAGACAGGTACAGGTCAGCACCACCTAGCCTCAGACACCAATCCTGTTTCCTTGTACTTCACAGGTTTTATTCCTTCTCCCTTGCCCTAGGAGAGGGAAAGTTGCCGCTATTGTTAAAGCAATGAAGAGATTATTGTTCAGTTTTGCACCATTTAAACCTGAGCAGCCTAATGTGAAGCTACCCAAGTTCATATTTTGTTTTCCATATTTCTCTCTTAATGCATTCAAATTGACAAATTCCCTTACACATAATTTTTAACCCTCCCCATTTCTAATGCATCAGTATCTTGTTATGCTGCTTTGATTTCATTGTTGGCAATGCTACTATCAGCAGCATGGAATTGCCAAGGCACTAAGCAGCCCAATTTTTCTTTAATTTCTCAGAAAATTGACAGCTTTATGAACTGTCTCTTTACCTATGCCCCATAAACATGTCAGGCTGTGGAAAACCATTCTAATTAAATCCCAGGGGGGCTGCTATAGAAGATTATAGCTTCTTGGCAGGTTATTAAAAAACAGTTGTTCATATATACACAAATATCTGTACTGGAACCTAACATTTGACAGAACAGCCAAAGAATTGACCCCACTGGCAATTCCAAACAGTACCTACCCTCCACATAAAAAAATACCAAGAAAAAAATGCTAACTGAATTTTTTCAGGAGTTTGTATGTCTTGCAGTGAATTTCTTTCAAAAAAGTTGCTAATTCAAATTGGCATGTGAGATCATCACCTTTCGCCCTTGATTATAGAAACACCCAATATAAAGCTTTCTTTATATGCTTGTAAGGCCCATGTACAGTATCTGTTAACTGTGTAGCTGTGGTATAAATACATTAGAGGTAGTGAAAAATTCTCTACCCCATTCCTTCTCCCTGCAACACAATCAGCTAACAGACTGGAGGAGAAACATCCAGTAGTATATCTAATGCCCTTAGGTAATGGACACAGAAGAACACAGTGACTGCATCCAGACATGCAGGGGTGTGCGGTTTGTGGAACCAAAAAACTCTTTGTGGCACCACAAACTACACAGGGTTAATGTTAAAAGGTGCTGCGCAGTGAAAATTTGCTATGAAATTTCCCTGTAGCAAAACCCCCCACAAAAAAACTGAAAACCAAACAAACCAAAAACAAAATCCCAGCACAAAAAGTAGTACAATGCATGCACAACCACATGGAGCCAGGGCCATCAAGAGCAATACTGGCTGCTGGCTAGGCCTCCATGCTGCCCAAATTGTGCCCCAGCTGCTCCAGGCCAGCCAGTAAGACTGCTGCAGACTCTAACTCTCCCTAGCTAAGCTGGGCAAGGGCAGTTTACCCATTGCAGGACAAATTGTCCCACAGAGAAGTACACATGCAGGGGTGTGCATGGTGGCAATTTATGCTGTGGCAAGCACATGCCAGTGGCTTTAGTGGGGGGTCAGAGTAGATACAGAATCCTACCTATGTGCAGCAGTGCATAGGTTTGAGCCCTAAATGATAGCTTCTGGGGAAAAAATTAAAATTAAGAGGACTATAAAAGCACTACTTTTTCAGTGAAGGAAGCTTTTAAAAAAGATCTATGGTTCTGTGTAATTTTTTACATAGTCACATGTTCCCTCAAACCTACATCTAATTAAAGGATTGTCAATGAGCAAATAAAGAGGATACAATTAGACAATATTCCCCTAACCACAAAGATCCAATCTGGAATTTGATATGGCCCAAATCTAATACATAAGCCTTTATTAATATTTTTATATATTTTAGATAATAGACACGTGAATGTGGATGTATAGTAGTAATGAGCCTTAATTTCTAGTTACGGTGTAATTGCTGTCAATTATAATTTTAGATGACCGAGCAGTATAGGACTGACTATCCTTATATAAATAAGACAATAAAAATAATCAGCTTTTAGGAATAAATTGAATCCGAGAGTTGATTTTACATCCCTGCAAATTATTGTGGTTGTATATTTGCAGCTATAAAAAAACAGCATTTTTGTCATCTCTCTCTCAACTTACTGTTTTCAAAACGAAATTTACCAAAAACTGTAACACTACTGCAGTACTTTAAAACTGCAGAGCAGCTCATGGCTGAAATAGTGTTACATGACATCAGAGGGCTGAACGGTCTGCTTCTGTATAGAAATATATTAGGGAATAGTGACAAGTAGAGTAAATGTTAGAATTTGAACTGTAAGAAGGTCTTTTTGACTGGTGAATTTATTTTCTAAATCACTTAATAGTTTTGACCACAGTGCCACTCTTTCTGCTACTAGTGTAATTTAAAAATTGATTTCTTGTTCTTATTCTCATAGTGAGAATATAAGGGAACTGGCTCTGTGATAGACCAGTTGTGACCGAATGCTTCATTGTGACTCAGGACACCTTGATGTTAGGGAGCATTTTTCCACTCCTTAAATTTTTTTACTCCATTTTCCTTAACAATTTGCACCCCTGTGACTTTAAAAAATCGTGAATAGGGAGCTAGTTAAGAAGGTGGAAGAGATCTCTAGGCAATCACAAAGATGTAAAATAGGTCGTTATATTCTGACTCTGGAACTGGACTGAGGAGCCTATGGCTTGAGTAAAATATGGGGAGAGAGAAAGAGGGGTTCTGTGACACCTTCCCATTGTTTTCCACAATACCAAGATTTCAAGTCATGCTCCAGTCAAGAAATCAACAAAGGCTTTAGAACGTTTCAGATAATGGACAAAGCCATGTACCCATCATATACAATGGGCACACACTGGGAGCCATGAAGCACATCCTGGCCATTCACTCCTACTCCCTAGGCCTCCAAACCCAGCAATAAGAAAAGGTTACCAACTTAGCAGGGCCCTAAGTACATACCAGTTAATTCACACTACAGGGATTCTGAAGGCAGCTCTGAACACACTCAGGGTCATTGTAGGGCAGTTACATTTTTGCATGCACAGAGTGAGAGCGAGCAAATGAGTGAGGTGTGCTTCATAGCACATTTGGTGGCATGAGCTGTATTGTATCCCAAGCTTAGCATGTTCCATATTATCAAGCTTTGGGTCTTTGTTTCTATTCCCCCCACCTTTTTTCTTTAACCTGGGGCTGTTACCAATTAACATTACTTTTATTCAAATTCTAATGGCTTCGGGGAGTTTATATAACATGTTACACTTCTGGCCACCCACATTTTTTGGGATGGATAAAGACCCACCACTAAAAGAAGTCCTTAAGTGGGGAACTACACCTACTAGGGACAGAAATTACACATACACTGGTATAATTGATGGGAAACTGGTTCAAATCTGTAACACAAGAGAAGTTCAGTGCATATAAACCACTTTCATAATGACCAAAACTTGTTTAAGATATACCTGGATGGATGTAGTATCAGACTTAAATGATTTATTGAACTTCTGTCCCAGATCCCCTCCAGATTCAAGTTAACTCACAGCACCCCAGCATCCCAGAATGCTTTGCATCTCCCCTGCAAACTCCTCCCCCCTGCAGGATGTGGGGGTAGCCTTGGCCCAAGCTGTCTGCTCCAGCCCAGCAAGGAGGCACGCTTTAGTGCCCTTGGCTTCTGGCCTGAGCCACTGGAGGTATGTGGCTGCATTTCCAGAATCAAAAGTTAATGTCTATTTGCTTGCTTATCAGGTCATTCTAAACAGCTTAGACTAAACTGAGGGTTAGGGACAGACATTCAAAAGCCTAAACCTGAATTGATTCATCTTTGCAGGTTACTCTAACCTGCAGAGCTTGAACAGAATTGCAAGTGGATAGACTTACATTTTTAAATCAAGAAATGCATGCACATGCCTGCAATGGCTCTGGCTAGAAGCTGGGGGGGTGCTAGAGCAGTCCTCCCTTCCCTTCCACAGAACTGAGCGGGGGGGGTGTGTGGCAAGGCCCCAGCAGGATGCTCTGATTAGGGAGGAGTTTAAACCCCCACCCTGCCTACACAGTCCTAGGCTTTTCCAGGCTCACTGCTCAAGGGGTGGGGAGTGTTGCCAGACCCAGCCCCTGGCACACATTCTGAAGCAAAGGGAAATGGGGGGAGGGAGGACTGCTTGTGTGCACTACATGCATCTGTTGATGATACTGAGCTTTTGAATCTCCCTCTCCCTGCTTTTTCATACTTCAGGGAGTATGAAGAAGCAGTAAACCAGACAGGTAAGAGATCTAGCAGAGACAACACAAAGCTTATCACAGCCTATCAGGAAAACAAAAGCCTCTCTCATTAGTTCAAGCTCTTCTTAAACAGCTTTTTCTGAGGAAGGAATGGAGGCACATTACCAGCTGACCTGTTGATTAGCTCCAAAAAGCCCTAAGTGGACACTGTCTGCCTTTGTCCTAGTGAAATTGGAGACATGCACACACAGACACCTCTCAGCATTAGCTAGCATGGGGGTGGTGTGACC
This sequence comes from Gavialis gangeticus, assembly GCF_001723915.1. Lineage (NCBI taxonomy): Eukaryota > Metazoa > Chordata > Crocodylia > Gavialidae > Gavialis > Gavialis gangeticus. The sequence goes on along the minus strand of NW_017728992.1, from coordinate 52,250,197 downwards.
ATGACCAGATACAGGCTAGGTTCTGTGTGACTGGGGTGCATGCTGTGGGAGAGGGAAGAAGGAGAGGGGGAGGGGGGATCCCTGCTTGAGCAGGGAAAGGGGGAGAACCAGGGGGAAGCAGACAGATACTGCTGTGCCTGCAGTCTCCAACTCCTCAGCCAGCTAGAGCAATGATAGCACTCCAGCTAGGAAGGAGAAGGTCGGGGCCAGATCTGCTGTCTGGAGCAGACAGCCCAGCCCAGCCCAGGTCTGAAAAGCATGCTGGGATGCTGGGGGACTCTGATTTAACTTAAACCAGGAAGGTGTCTGGGACAGAAGTTCCATAAACCAGTTTGACCCAAATCAGTTAATTCTGATACTACATTCAATCAGGTTTAATTTAAACCAGTTTCAACCCTTTTGAAACTGGTTTATGTGCACTGAATTTCTGTTCCATTACAGGTTTAAACCAGGTTCTGATCACTTAAACCAGTTTATGTGTAACTTCTGTCCCTATCTGATAAAACTGAATTGATTCAGTCTCACACTTTTTGACTGTCTGTACTTAGCCTTGAAGATTACCAGAAGCATGGCCAACCATATATGAAAACACCCAAGAAAGAGAGGGGGAACCAGGTGCAAAACTGATTCTTCAACATTCTCTTGATCCATGAACAGTGGTGCACGGAGAATACCATTTTGAACAGTGCCTGAAGTCAATTAAAAAACTTACATAGCCCCACACGGTAGCAGAAATTATATACTGCAGTCACCTATTAAAATACATAAGATTCTGCAAAAGGAAAATTAAAAGCCTGCTTTTTCTGTTTCTTTATATTATTGTATTTTTATAACCCAAACAGGAAATATAAAAACACTTCTGATTGGATAGTCTGTTTTCTGGAAAACCTGAAGTGGTTTTGACTATGGCCATACACAATCTTGGAATGGGGAACATCCACATTCTTAATCCAAAATTCTCACCAGAAATATACAAGTTGCAAGTTGTGTTTGGATGGCTGCACACCTTTTTTTTTTAAATAAAAAAAAAAACTTCAAAAAAATTAGATAAAATTATTTAAAATATTTCTACCAGCTTTAGGGCAGGTAAGGAAAAAATCACCTAGAATTTATTAAAGTTTAGAAAGGGATTGAATTTTCTTGATGATAAAAACTCATTGAAATTTATATTCTTTCATACTTCCAACAACTGAAGAACCCAAATGAAAAGCTTCATGTGTCAGCATGATCCTGGACTACACTTTGTATAAGACACCAAGGGAGAAAAATAGGTTGAAATACTGGCACTTAATCAAAAGAAAACTATTGTTAATTAACATTTGCTTCTTATATGATGAAGTGAAAAAGGACAACCTGTCTGATGCATGCTTTAGGAACGACCATTGGTTGCAGCTGCAAATCTGAGGACCCTTTGTTTTTCCTGGCAGTAAAATGTGCAGCACATAATTAAAATATTAATTATTAACTAACTATGATTAGCCACTCTGAAAGCTCCAAAGCACCAGGTGTTACCACTTATAATGAAAAGTTGTAACTAAACTCCCCCATGCACAAGTCTTAAAGGTACAAAGGCTGACCCCAACAAGACCTTGGGGAATTAATAAGACCTAGATGATGCCGTTGCTATCACTGTAAGAAGTCCTACATCTATGTATACCACAGGGTCACAGAAAAGCAGAATAGAAGATCCAGGCAGTGGGTCCTAGAGAATTTTACTACTAAGGCTGCAAGACACCCCAGGATGCAAACTGCCTGGGCACAACTGCTTTTAAAAGTTATAACAAAAAGGTCAAAATCACAGCGTCTAGCTAAGCCCCTGGGAAGGCCCTGCAGCTGTCCAGTAGAGAAGTAAAAGTGTTACAGTGCCTATGTGCAATCCTTGACCATTGTCCTCTTCCGGCCCTACATTTTCCTCATGTACCAGTACTGGCCTCCTGCTAACAAAAGCATGTCCGTTTAGCCAGCTCATTCAACCCCCAGATCAGATTCACACGAGATACTGTAAATAAAATCAGAATTTGACTCACATGCATTGACTCGTCTTGTGTTCCAAAGCAAGTGTGATTTAATCAGGAGTAAACCAGCCCAAAACAACCTCAGCATTGGGAATGGTCCAATACAAAGGTGGAAAAGAACATTTCTTGGGTGCAATACTAAGGGGGGCTCAGACAGGAACTGTCTTTTCTTTACATTTTAATAGAGATCTTAACTTTTGTTACATATGTATTCAGTTTTGATAATCATATACTGTAAATGAGCTACATTTCTTAATTGAGTTGCTGATTGTTAGGAATTCACATTCAGGTAGCAAAACTTTGCCATTGGCTCAGGGAAAGTTGTTATGCTGCCTATACTTTATTGCTAAGATTTGCCTAAAAATGTCATGAGGCATTTTTTCAGAATATACCATAAGTTAGCAGTTCCCAAACGCTGACAGATTGCATGCCACCAATTTAAAACAATATAACCTTAAGTACCACCAGCAAATTTTTATCATATAAAGTAATTATAAGTCTGTTAACACGTACCATCAACAGGTTGTCTGCATATCACTGGTGGTACACGTACCACAGAGTGGGAACCGCTGCCATAAGTAAAAGCTCCAAAACAGAGACAGTTCACTGCTACCCTCTAACTGTCTTATTTCTTTTTCACCAAAGGAGTGTGAGACTGAAAATATTCTTTTCATGTTCCTTTTCTTGCTCCTACTCCAAAATTTATCATTGAAAGCCTAGGGTAGAAATCACCGGACACTACCTGATGTTGCATTTGTGGTGCCTTAATCATTTTTTTATGGTGGTAAAAATGCTGGGCAAACAGACAACCCTAACTTTTGTTGTGCATGAGTGATGTAACAAAAGGTATTAAGTTATGCTGCCTAATTGTGGCCAACATCTATTTTCTCTGTGGTGGTGTCACAGGATACCACTAGCAAGTGACCCTGGGTTCCATCAACAGCTGGGTCCACACTCTGCACCCCCTCTCACACTCCTGCCATGCCTTGATGTGCTATAGTTTGGGGAGGGTGCCTAACCCAAAAAGGGTGGGGGACCCCAAAACCAGCTACCCCTTTTTTATCCACATCACTGCTGCTAGTTGGGTCCAGATCCCTTCCATGGGCCTCTGCCCTGCCGCCTCCAAGGTCCCTGTCGAGGCCACTGGTCCTAATTGTGAAGTTGCTGTGTCTTAAACCTTCAGCTCCTCATGCAAACTAGTCTACCTTTGGGCATAGCCTGTGGCCTCTTTGCCTCTAGTGCCCTGGCAAATCCCAGGGCTGGAAACCAATGACCCTGTCCCAGTGAGGGTCAATCACAGTAGAGGCCTTTGTGTCAGCTCTCAACTATGCAGTCTCCACATAGCCCCTTACAGCTGCACCTGTACCACCAATTGTCAGCAACAGCAGTGTCTTTCTTTTGGACTGCCCTGCCCTCTGGACCACCATACAAAATCTCCAAACAAACTTCATATCACAGGGCCCCAAGAAAAGACAAGCTCATGCTGCTAACCACTGCAGCAATCCCTTTGTCTTCTGGGTCAACTCCTGTGTGCCCTGTAGGATCCAGCCAGCCAGCTTCCAGGGTGGTTTCTTTCTCCCGTGAAATGTCAGCCCTCCTGGCTTCCCTAGAGGCCTCTTTTTTTTTCATGCTGGCAGCTAGGAATCTGTTTTTATGATCCTATCCCTCCCCACTTTCTAGTCAACTGCCCCCCTCCATTCAGGCCTGCGCAGAAGGTCCTCATTAACCACATGCAGCTTGCCCTGAGCTGCAACCCTTCCCCCCTTTTGTCTCTACAAGTCCTTGTCTTAAGGAGACCTAGCTCTGTGGTCCAATCCCATGTCCTCCCCACAGTAACAGGGGTGCGATCCCTTTTTACAGGTGGGAGAGTGCAGGCAGCCCAGTGCTATCTGCTCTCTCCCACCACCCTGGGCAGGTGCTCCAGGGGCCCCAATCCTGTGTACCTCACAGGTGCATTTTTGTAAGTGGAGAAGGCCTGTGTGGGTCCTGTTGTGGAGGCATGGGATCTAAGGAATCCTGGGTGATCTATGCTATGCTTCCATGCTGGGACCCATGTTACCATAGGCCATGCTGAGCTGTACAAAGATCAGGGCATGTCCCAAAATGGATGCTGAAGGCACCACAGTCCCTTGCTCCCATGCCCCACTCCCACAATGGGACCTATGTTGACCTGTGTTTCAGGAAGAGGCATAGGTCAGCATGGAGACTTGGAAAGCCAGAGATTACCCAGATTCAACACTGCTCCATGCCACCCCATACTATGATCCGTTCAGACCTATTCCTCCATGTGAAGCATAGGCTAGCATAGGTGCTGGCAAGGAGGCATGAGGGGACACAGAAGCTGGGGAACTCTTGGTGCCCCGTGCCTCTCTGTCAGGATCTATGTTGACCTGCACCTCAGGGTCAGCGGGGGACTCAGCTCAGGCCTCAGCAGGGAGGCATCTTGCGTCTCCTTGCCAGGACCTGCACTGCCCCATGCTTCGGGCAAAGTCACGGGCCAGTGCAGGTACAAACATGGAAGCATGGGTATCAGGGATTCCCTAGCTCCTGTGCTGCCCTGTACTTCCACACCACACCACACCAGGACCCACTAACCCCTGGCTCTGTGAGGGCAGCAAGGGACCTGGGGAATCCCTAGGTAAAGGGAACACATTGGCCCTTGCCCCACATCAGATGGGGAGCCAGTTCAGGACAAGGGACGTATGCATGTTGTCCAGTAAAGTGAATCAGCTGTGGCAGGACATGTCCCACTACAGCTGATATGCTTTCATATCTGTTCCTATGGACCAAACATCTGTTCCAGATGTTTTCACATCTGTTCCTACCTCCAATGCCATCCTGACTGGAATGGTGGTACTTTTGCATGGATGTTCCAAGTAAGACTCAGGCCTGCTCCTCCTATCAAGGATAGTAGGTGACCTAAGCAGTAAAATGATTGTGGCAAGTGGTTGGTCAGTTTGTACAGTTGCTTTCTGGCCTTGTTTTGATCCTAGGTTAGCAAGGTACTAGTAGTGACTATCAAAACTTTTCATTTGCTGAGACAACCTGGGAACTCTCCACCTCCTCCCCCCCAAACAAAAAGATTTCTTTGATGAGTAAAAAAAAAGGGACCATTTTTCTTATTTGGGGGAAAAATGGTTAACCAGACTTACTGAGATCTTTATTCCATGATTTACATTCAATAGTAAACATAGAAAGGTTAGGATTCTAGTTGTTGGGCTCCATTTAAACATAAGTAGTTCTTGCCCCACCAAACTTAGTTTTAGTTTGAGGGATAAACTTTATAAAAGCAGTGACAGCTGCATTCACACATTACATGCATTCAAATAATTGCTCATCCAAAATGCAAACTTGCGTGTATAGAAGAAATCTGTCCTCAGAACAGATTTTTTCCAAACTGCCGCTTACATGAACAGATTCCAGTTCTGTACATGTTTGTACTAAATGTCTAGAGTTATTAGTGCTACTGGATACCTCCATTTTTAAGTGCTAAACTCAAATCACTCTAACAGAGCCTGATAGCCAATGGGTAGATTCTTAGCGCTTCTGAAAACAAAGGAACTTTATATATTTTACACTGAGGAATCAAAAATGGAGACACCTACAACCAATAGTTACTAGGAAAATGTAGGTTGTAGGTTATGAGCATAAAAAAGTGCTTATTAGCACAAGTTGGTGCAGCTGGTTCAAATGATGTTGGGAATATGTTCCTATAAGTTTTATTTTAGCATAGAATGCAATTACGTTAACCCTTAGAACACTGTGATTGTTCCAAACTACCAGATAAATTAGTGCTTTGAAGGATTTGTTCATGTATTTCTACTATCTCCAATTAAAATTATGTTTTAATTGTTTTAAGTATTTAAAAGGAAAGAAAGGAAAAGTAAGACGCTAATGTAAGCAGCAATACCTGTATTTCACCACTGAATGAGTCAGTAGCATTAGTGACATGATACAAGACTATAATTGAAAATTAGAATTGGAAGGGACCTCAGGAGGTCATCTAATCCAATCTTCTGCTCAAAGCAGGACCATCCCCACCTATGTCATCTCACCCAAGTTTTTGTCTAAGACCCAGGTAGACAAAGCCTTGGCTGAGATGACATAGGTGGGGATGGTTCTGCTTTGAGCAGGGGGTTGGACTAGGTGACCTCCTGAGGTCCCTTCCAATTCTAATTTTCTGATAAGTAACACGTTCAAAGCATCCTTAGGGTTTCCAGTGTAGTTTTTGCTTAGCTGATTATGGTTCTGATTTAAATCTCTAGGTTATTTCCTTAATATTTTTATTTGATTTACATATTTAATATAAACATTGACATTGTACAATGATTGATAAAAATCAGTGGCAGTAGCTTTTAAATGAGTAACATCTGTGGGCAGCAAGGTTATCTACCAACTGTGCTCCAGCTGTATTTTTTTAAACAAATATACACATTTTCACTGTGGCAAAAAGCTCTGCTACCCTATTCTAGTCTGAATGTGTTTCATCTAGAAAATCAGAATCTGAAATAATAAAATGCTGGGGTACTTAAAATGCAAATCTACAGTTTAAAGATCATCTGGGCTCAGTAGCACAACATCACTGGATGTTGGTTGGCAAAGCTGCGTAGGAGTTGCGGTATCTGAAAGCTCACTGGACGCTCGTTTCATTTCTGTGTAGTAAAATCACTCGTTTATATTACATTCACTTATTGCCATGAAGTCTAAGGGAGGTTAGACATCCAACATTCATCATAAAACAAGTTGGCCTTGTAATATGTAAAGTGAAAAAGCCTCTACTGCTACTGCCATGGAACCTGCAAACAAAGCTGTGAGACTAGATGTGCCAATGTATGTAAATACAGACCAGAGCGCAGACGCATATGACAAAGCTATCTTTCCCTTTCACAGTTTTGGCAGTCTACTTTCAGCTATTGGAATGATTTCTGAACTTCTGTGCCAGATACCCACTGAAGTGGCAGGACTGTGGCTGGGAAATAAGTAAAACAGCCGGGCTAGTTATTTGACAAAAGAATCCAAAGGGTTGATTTCCAAATAGAAAAGAGATGCTATATTTCAGAGAACCTTTAAAAAGAAATTCTCTGTCCTCCTTTAGAGTGAGGCCATGTACTGACATTACACTTTTACCGGTATAAGTGTACGGAAACTCATCTAAACTTGTAACAGTATAGAAGTTCAGTGCACATACGCTGGTTTAAAAATGATGGAACTCGGTCCAACTAAGATAAACCTGGAGTGATGTACACTCAAAATTAATTGATTTAGGTTAGACCAGTGCAAACTTCTGTACCAGATCCCCTATCAATTCAAGTTAAGTCTCTCTCCACTGGCATCCCAAGCACCTTTGTAGCACCTCCCCCACCACTACCACCACTAGCCCTTGCTTGCAGCAAGCCATGTTAGCACTCACCCTGTGCTCAGATGCTTTGGCCAAGCACCCAGCCAGCCCTGCCCCTGGGCTGTCACAGAATGAGATGCCTGTTGCTGATGGTGACAGGGGGCGAGGGGGGCAGGGATGCTTGGACAGGGGGTAAGGTGATGCACCTGGGGAGGAACAATCGGCGCCATACATACAGGCTGGGGAACTCCCCTCTTGTCAGCACGGAGGTGGAAAAGGATCTGGGAGTCATTATTGACTCCAAGATGAACATGAGTCGGCAATGTGGGGAGGCGGTTAAGAAGGCCAACTGCACCTTGTCGTGCATCCACAGATGCATCTCGAGCAGGCCCAAGGAGGTGATCCTCCCCCTCTATGCGGCACTGGTCAGGCCGCAGCTGGAGTACTGCATCCAGTTCTGGGCGCCGCACTTTAAGAGGGATGTGGACAGCGTCGAGAGGGCCCAGAGGAGGGCCACTCATATGATCAAGGGACAGCAGGGTAGGTCCTATGAGGAGAGGATACAGGACCTGAACCTGTTCAGCCTTCAAAAGAGAAGGCTGAGGGGGGATCTTGTGACCTGTTGTAAACTGGTTAGGGGGGATCAGCAGGCGCTGGGGGAGTCCCTGTTCCCCCTAGTCCCGCAAGGAGTGACCAGGAACAATGGTCACAAGCTGGCGGAGGGAAGGTTTAAGTTGGACATCAGGAGGCGCTACTTCATGGTCAGGGCGGCTAGGGTCTGGAACCAGCTTCCAAGTGAGGTGGTGCAGGCTCCCACCCTGGGGGTTTTTAAGAGGAGGTTGGATGACCACCTTACTGGGGTCATTTGACCCCAGTGCTCTTCCTGCCATGGCAGGGGGGCGGACTAGATGATCTGCTCAGGTCCCTTCCGACCCTAGAAACTATGAAACTACCCAACAGCCTGATCTTGCTCTATGGGGGTGCACCCAGTTATAGGGGGTATGGGGGGTCCCTGGGTGGGTATGTGGAGCCCACCCAGGGACTCTCATGCCTCTGCAAGCAGGTACAACCCTAGGGAGCATGACTAAACTACAGGGGACCAGCAAGTAGAGTTGTCTCCACTACCTGACAGATGCTTGTGGCTGACAGTGATGGGGAAAGGGTGGGGAGGGGTGCTCAGCCAATCAGGGGTGGCCTGGCCACTCAGCCATGCTCAGTAGTCTCTGGCACCCCAGGGAGACTGCTGGAATTGCAGGCAGCCTGCGTGCTCCCCCCCACCTCCCAAAGGGTGAATGTGTGTTCTGTTCACTCCCAAACTCACCTATGTTGCTTACAGAAATGCATGCAAGTTTGATCAATTCCACCTCAGGCTTTTTGAGAATTTGTACTTAGCCTGAATGTAGCCTTGGAGAATTTGCTAATGAGAGATCCAATAAATACAACTTCATACATGTTTGCAGATTCGACCCTCCCTCCTTTTGTAAAAAAAAAAAAAGGGAAAAATAAAGTAGTGTGCACAAGTAGTCTTTACTTACAAAAGTAGTACTACTGCCCTTCTTCAAGAAGACTGTGAATTTGGGTTTGCAAAACCTGATGCACTTTCTCTCACGTCCTCTATCTCTCTCTCTTATTTAGTTAATCTGTAAAGGTGTATATCCATCCTACCTTCCGATTTATAAATAAAAATCACAGTACTCCACAGTAATCCCCTATTCTTAATTACACTGTTTTTACAGCATCATAATTCATCTGATTTCAGTGATTTTTTTTCCCCAAATGGTACTTTCATGAGTAATCGGTTGATGAAGAACAGATCATTCAACCAAAATGCAGAATGTTATACACACTGTTGTACTGAGGTTTCTAGAACAATGCCATTTCTTAAATAAAATAAATGAGTGAAAGTATACTCTGATGAGAATAGAGCTCATTTTCTGCTGTTCTGAATATCAATTTTCTTTTTTAATATTTCATAATCAATGGTAAACCACAAGCCATCCCAAGCTACTATCTATAAAGCAAGGCTTTCTGAAATATGTACGTAACCAATTCATTCTGAAGCATGCCTGAACTTTTTGTCATGAGCATCAGACTGAAAGGTTGTAATAAAAGTGACAGCTAAATAAGAATAAATGGTTTAATGTTAAGAAGAAATAGGGCTTTTCTGCTTCACCTTTGATTATAGAATCACAAGTTTTGTTCTCCCCTGAAGTTAAATGCAATGTTTTCCTGAATCAAATGCTTGGCATCTCTTTCTTCTGGACTGCGGCGGCCCAAATGTAATTTGAGTTAATTCATGAAATGCACTTTGTAAATGGATATTTATTGCCTGCAAGATAAATAGTCAAAATATATCAGATTTATTGATGTGCCGGGAATATGGCATTACAGTTGTTTAAAGTAAAACAGTGAGGAAAACCATTGTGGAAACTGATGGTGAATAGGTCTGTGCCTAAAGATTAATAGTAATTAAAAAAAGAAACCAACTAATAAACTAGATAAGCAGGGATGCAGGATTATACTCCAACCATTTGTAATATCATAATAATATCAAGAACATTACAGGTCTTTTAAGAAACCTTGTTATAAACAAGAACATGTATGTCAACTGTCAGGAATTTGCTTGCAGAAGTTTATTTCATAGATTGGTCTAAAAAAAGATGGTGTACATGTGCAAGATTTTACTTACAATTCAATTCTAGCATTCATATCAGCTCTAGTTTACCAAGGTTTATATACAATCTACCCGCTACTGGTAGAATCTGAATTGTGATATCCAACGAATGAAACAGAAGCATTTAATTACATGCAGGCCTAGAAGAAGGAAAAAATATCTCAGCATCCACAGAGGAATCATGAGATGGCCAATTTTTGCAAACTGATATTCTCTGGTTAGGTTAATATTTTATTCATAGATTTCATAGACATTAGGGCTGGAAGGGACCTTGTAAGATTATCAGGTCCAGCCCCCTGCCCAAGGGGCAGGAAGTCAGCTAGAGTCAAAGGATCCCAGCAAGATAAGCATCCAAGTGTTTCTTGAGTGAGTCCAGAGTAGATGTCTGCACTTTTTCTGGAGGGAGTCTATCCCAGGTCTTGGGGGCTCGGACAGTAAAGAAATTTTTCCTTATGTCCAGCCTAAAATGATCTTGTAAGAGTTTGTGACCGTTGGACTTTGTCATCCCTTGGGGTGCTCTGGTGAGCAGGTGTTCCCCCAGATCCTGATGTACAACCCTTACGCACTTACAGGCTGGCACCAAGTCACTCCTGAGCCTGCACTTCTCCAGGCTGAAGCGTCCCATAGCTCACAGCCTTTCTTCATAAGGCCTGTTCTCTTGCCCTCTGATCATGTGCATGATTTAAAAATTGTAAGATAGAGTAAGACCTTACCTTATTAGAATAAAATAAAAATTCTACTTATTTCCAGTGTTCAAAAGCTTATGGGGTATTGTTTGAAGTAGTAAACCCAGGATCATAGGAGGCAGTTGTATATGCATGTGTAGTTAGCAAACTAAAGGGGAAAACTGGATCCTCAGGATACAAAAAAATCCAGTTGTTATCATACCCAATGCACTTAGTCTGCTAGAGGTGCTCCAAGTGAATATCTAGGGACATTCAATACATGGTTAATGTTTACTAAGCAGCTAGCCACAACAGTAAGGGTAAGGTGAAAGAAGGACCAGATTCCTTTTACTTTTAACTAAGTAGCACCTTGGTCAACTGGGGATTCCCAGTCAATTTAGTCAAATGTCAATTCCAAAGCTAAAGAATTCAAAATGTATTCACTTAAGATTCTCTGTTTAGCAGATTAGCAGTCTGATTCAAGCCTCAGTCTGGACTAACTCTTCCCAAATTAATGGAGTAAGTACAGATTTACAGAGGAAAAACAGAGCAAAATCCACTCCACAAGCTCTTAGTTACAGAACTCATTAAAATAGGATCAACAAATGCTATACTTTTCTATTTGGAAAGCATGAAGGAAAGAAAGGAGAACAACAAAGAAAAAGGCAAATTGGGGGGGAAATTAAAAGTAGAATCCTCTACAGTTGGACAGAGGGACATCCGAGAATAAATGGAGTCCTTCTCTATTAATTTTATTAAGACACAGAATACCATGTTTTCTCTAGCTGCTGTTTGTTTCATTCCCATCATAGAAATTCCTAGAAGTCCTGGAAATGCATTCTGAAAACCAAGCCACCAACTACGATTCTGAACTCAGGATGAAAGAAATCAACACATCTTTGAAGAAGGCAATTTACCTTTAATTTCTCCATAATCTTGGGAACTCACTTACTTACTCCAGCTATCATGCAGTATTCCTGAGCAAGCTAACACAGAAGTTCATAAAAGCATAACCAATGATGTTGCTAGAAGAGTAGAATTCTATTATCCAAATTCATTTATAATTGTCACCTGCTTCTCTTTTGATTTTCTTCCATTTAATGTCTATTATGTATCACAATCCAACTCATTTGATCCTAACCTCACTTATTCTTCCCCCCCTACAAATAAAGGCCACTAAAACTTCAAAAGCTTGCTTCCAGTTCCCAAAGTATAATGCAGTCAGAACAATTAAATGATTATTTCACCCCTTTACATGAGGTTGTTCTGTAATATATTTATGATAATGAATCTGCATGCGACTGGAAGAAACATTTGTTACAAGATGGTATTTCCTATACCAGGGTTGTTCAATTTGTTGTTGGGATAATTAAAAGCAGGGGTTTGTTATAGTTTAATTTTCTCTAAACTTTTGTCTGGTGTTTCACCCCTCTCCAAGCTCTCATCATCTCACAGAGTGATGTCAGACTCCATACAACACAGCAAGGAATTGCAAACATAGAACTCACACATATTGCATGTCAGAGATGTAGACAGTCCTCAGGTTATTAATAGGACTTCTCCTACAGAACTTTTTAAAACAAAATTCAAATCCCATGTTTGCAAGATGCTGCTCTGTTTCATCGGCACAAATACTGTCATACAAATTTCTCAGTCAATTTCTGGTGTCAGCAATTCACCACTAAAAACCATTCACTGACTCAATGATGCTGAACTGGTTATCTATACAGTTCTCTTTATCCTCCTAACAACTAAATTGTTTTAAGGAAAAGAAGGGCAACACATTCAAAGTTCCAAAATTCCATTTTTCAGGAACAAATTATTTTAGTTCAAACATGATATGCTCAATATTTTCTCACAAGAAAAAGACAACAAATTCAATGTTCCAGATAGTTTTGATAAGCACAAGCGCAGTTTTTAATAAGCACAAGTACTATATGAAGCAACTACACACCTGTGATACAAAGTTTCTGTAGAGGTCTAATAAGGTGCAACATTTTACTAGCTCCAGGAACTCAACAAACTGTCCCAAAAAAGATTAATGGCAACTTCTTCTGTCTGTGATTGGCAGTTTTTTAACATTACCAACATGCATCTGAATTTGGCAAAACTTTCTCAAAATTCAGTGAAGTATTTAAACTTTCCAGTGTCCAAGTCTTTTTTCAGTACTTGTAGCTTCTTTTCATAAGCTTTGCTGTTATCAAATATGGAATTCATCATTGTCCCTTTACTTTGAGAGTTTTGCATTTAATTTACTGAAGTGTTAGGTAAAGTCAACTAAAAAAAATCATTTCATTTCATTCAACTATTACTAGGTAATCCTGCCCTTCTGAACTAAGAATAACCTAATTTCATGATAATATTACACAAAATGAACACAGCATAATTTGGCCTCTGATACTCCTGTCTATCAGCAACCACAAATATCAAGACTTGATGTAGGACAGCATCCCCTTGACATGGTATGCATGTAACAATGGAAAGTGACATTTAATAAAATGGAAAATTTCTTGCTGTGAAATGTTCCCACTCTAAAGATTGCATTCCTCAACAACAACAAAAATCTGGACAATACCTTGTACTAAGAGTTTTACCTTTTGGCACCAATGCAATTTTAAAATGTTAATGGCTGCCTAAACAACTGTAGTCAAGCTTATCAGTGACTAAACATTTAATATTTGTTCTCTTGTGGGCTCCCCAGTGCCTAATGGTGACGTTGTGACCATCTTTCATACATTGTGAACTCTGGAAGGACTACCTCCACTTTCTTTTTTTATAGTATCCAGTGCTTAACAAACAATTCTTCATTATATCAAGAAATCAATTCTGTATACACCATTGAACAGACATCGGATGATGGTAGCTTATAGCAACTAGTGACCTGACATAAATTTGCACCAGTCAGCATTGTTAACACATGACCCATTCCTTTCCCACCTACCTTCAAGGGGTATACACAGACATTCGACGCTCCCAGTATGCAATCACGGGGCTTACTTTAAGCCATGTGATTCTTGATCAGGAGCAGTATGTGCAGATGTTTGCCAATGCCAGAAACTATGACAGAAACCCAGTTTAAGTAACTCAGGGAGGGGCAGGCAGGATCTGGTGGAGTGGCTAGTCGGTCTGCAGAGGGCTGGTGGGTCTGCAGGAGAGGAGGTCCATCTAGGGGTAAAGGATTTGGGGAGCTTAACCCAGTCAAGGTTGGGTGTAGGAAGAGCACAGCCCTGGGGTGAAGTGAATGGCTAGGTTTTCCCAGCCTAGTCCTGTTCTCCAAGGCTAGGGACAGACAATCAAAAGCCTGAGCCTAAATTGATTCAATCTTTGCAGGTTAGTCTAACCTGGCGGGGCTGACCTGGTTTGAAACCAGGCAGACATTCTCTCTGGACTGAAGAAATTCAGGCACATGCCTGCAGTGGCTTAGGCTACAAACCAGGGGGTGTTAAAGTAGCCCTCCCTTCCCTTTTGCAGGGAGCTGAGCTGAGGGGGGCATGGCAAGGCTCTGGCAGGACTCTCTCATTAGGGATGTCTGCCTGCATGGTCCCAGGCTTTTCTCCAATGGCTGCTTTAGGGGCAGGAGTGTTGCCAGCCCCCAGCCCCAGGCTAGCACTGTGAGGCAAGGCGAGGTGTGCAGTGCATGCATCTGTTGATGATATGGAGCTTTTCAATCTATCCTCCATGCTTTGTCATACTGTCTGCAGCAAACTGGAAGGCAAGCAAACCAGCCAGAAGCTGATAAGAGTCTTTATCACCCAATTAGCAAAACAATGGCCTCTCTCCATTAGTTCAAACTACTTAAACAGCTTACTGGCTGATCTGTTGATTAGCTCCAAAAGCCCTGTTCTGTCTGCCTGCCTGTCCCAGTGAAATTGGAGAGAGACACACACAAACACCTCCCAGCATTAGCTAGCACACCACATGCCTAGTGTCCCTGGGGCTGGGGTCCGTATTGTATGAGATGGGAGGGAGGGAACAGGCATTTCCTGCTTGAACAATGAGGTGGGGTAGGGCACGAGGAAGCCAGCAGAGCCTGCAAATCTCTGCCAGAACTGCAAATCTCAGACAGGGAGCAGAGGGGAGGAGCCCCACCCAGCCCAGAGAGCATGCTGGGATGCCGGGGGATTCTGATTTAACTTAAACCAGCAAGGGGTTTGGGACAGACATTGCATAAACTGGTTTTACCCAGATCAGTCTGATACTACATTCAACCAGGTCTATCTCATATTGGTTTCAGCCATTTTTAAACTGGTTTATGTGCACTGAACATGTGTTCTGTCACATGTTTACACCAGTTTCTAATCACTTAAACCAGTTTATGTTTAATGTCTGTCCCTAGCCCAAGTGTGTGCAGACGTTCACTGGACTGGGGTTAACACGTTACCAATGTAAGTTAGTTTACCTACGCAGGTGAACTAACTTAGATCATCAGGTCCACAATTTTTGGCCCAATTTAAACCCCACAAATGACTACATAAATTGACATTTAGATCTACTTAACCCTAGTTACGGTGATTTAAATATAACATCTGCACATACCCAAAATATACTTTTTTGTATTACATAATTACTGGTACTTGTCTAACTGAAAGCTCACCACTTATATTTTAGGAAGCCAGTTTTGCTTTACTTATGGTGAAGATTTTTGTGACAGTAAGACTACCCTGGAGTATATGTACTTAACATGGCAGGAAACAGTCAGAAGTCATAGCTCACCAGACAACATTTTAACGTTTCTCTCTCTCTCTTTTTTTTTTTTGACCCACAAAGAATTTCGTGCTGTAGCAGCACCTGACATGTGGATGCATGCTCTACCAGAGCAGCTGAGACTTGGACAATCAGCATGTAAGCAAACTGTTTGCATTGAATTAAAGAAAAACTTCCTTGAATCTTTCTAAATAAACAAAACAGCAGACATAAAAGGAAACTAAGCTTTGGCTTGGAAATGGGTGTTGAACCTGCGCCAAAGAGATTTTTACTGATGTTCCAAACTGATTTGAAACAGGCCGATTGTATGGAGGCCTCTGGTTGTTCGATTGGTATCCAGTGCTGTAAATTAAAATTATGTACTTATACCCCAGTATTGCAAGATGATGTGCATGGGAAAAATCTCTGCATGGAGATCCACTGGTTTCAGTGGGGAGCTGTTCAGTTGCAGGGGTCTTCCTACACAGGGTAATTTACAGGACTAGGTCACTGGTTTGCAATACTCAGTGCACTTATAATAGCAGTTACAGATGTGGGTCCCAGAATATGTAAAGTGCTGCATATTTCTTGAATGTGCTTCTAACAGGGTCCCATCCCAGGGATGGCCGTGGGGCCCCTAGGACTTCCCACCCCCCTCAGCACTTGTCCTCTTTACTTTCATTGAGGAATCTCCCCTTTAACTGGTAACATGGGTGCTACCAATCTAAATGGGTGCTAACCTCCACTGTCCAATATGGTCAGTCTCTCATCTATGGACTTTGGTCCCAGTGTCAACTCCAGACAATGAAGGCCTCATAACAGTCTCTGCCACTGTTTGGGCCTGCATCCCGGGTGCCTGTGACTGTTCTGACCCCTCCTGGGCTCAGGCCTCTGTAACTCAAATAATCTCCACCCCTCCTGGGCTTGGACCTGTATTCTCTACCTTCCTGGGCTCAGATCTCATTACCTCCAAAAGATTCTGCCTCTCTCAGGCTACAGGTCCCCTGGCCCTGCTTTTTCTCACCTCTCACAGGCTTGGGTCCCTGACCCTGGTTCTCACCCCTCATGAGCTGCAGGTCCCTGACCCTGGTTCTTGCCCCTCATGGGCTTTGGGTCCCTGACCCTGCCTGGTTGCTTCACTCTACAGCTGTGGTCCTGCTCCTCAGCTTTGGCTCCTATCCCACTCCTGGGCCAGGTGAGACCTCCACCTCCTCTACAGTCTCAATCCCTAAACCACCAGTCTTGTTTACCCCAGCTCAGGCGTTAGGCACTTGTGCTAAGGAGCTGGTGCTAAGGAGCTCTTCCCTCCATGGCCCCCAGGGCTAGGCTACCTGCCCAGCTCAAGCCCTGGGCTTATACCCTGCAAGCCCAGCCCCTTTTGCCCAGTCCCAGCCCCAAGGTCCCATGATTGTCCTCTCTCACCTGCAGCCTACCTTCCCTTAAAGTAGCTGGAGCACCAAGCTTCCATCCAGTGGGATATAAGATTCTAGTTCTCAGATGTTCAGCAGTGTGTAGAATCTGTTCCTAAGTGAATGCTTTCCTAAGTGAAACCAGAAGTATTCATATATATGGTTACATATAGCTATACATATAATAAAACCTATATATACACACACACACACATAGGTTTTATTATGTATATAAATATAGGCCATATTTAACATACGTGTCCTTCTTTTGGATATAATAAAAAGTGTGTGTGTGTATAGGTTTGTATATACATGTATGCATGTATGTTAAATATGGCCTATATTTATATAAACTATATATATATACATTTTATTATGTCCAAAAGAAGGCTCAGCAAGCCCATCCAGAATAAAATTAGAATCAGCTCCAGATTCTGCAAAATATGAAACTGAACCACAATCTTTCTCTAAGGTTTTTAACATCTTTTTTTTTGTTTTCCTTGTCAGGAGACAGTGTCAGCATAGATTAGGCCAAGTGAGATGGGAAATGTAAACATGTTGCACAACTGCTGAAATGTAAAATCTGCAATTATCTTAATTTGGCTTAATAATTAAAGCTCCAGTCCCACAACTGGATCCATGAAGCCACTTGCCTGTAACAGCATGGTTTCCCACTAAATTCCAAGAGTGGGGAAAGGAGGAAAAGGGAATGGGGGCAAGTAACTTTTTCACAAATCTCTTAGCTGGCCTGGCACTGTGGTTTAAGAAAACCAGGTAAGAAGAAAGTTTTCAATAGGATTCCTAACCTTGAACCAGTAGTCCCTTTCCTACATTTTCTTTGTCTTTTCTTGTCCCTGCCGCCATTCATCCTGACACGAGACCAAGACAAAACACAAAAATGCCGAACTATTTCAAGAAAAAGCTATGCATGTGGTACAAAGAGTCTATTCCCTCAGCTTTTCCAAACTGATTTCCATCCCAAAGGGGCATGGAAAAGCCTGAGATAAACATCCAGAATTTTAATCGTTTATCTAAACTGAATACTCCCTGGGTTCTTGGAGTCTAGCCCATCACTAGAAGGAATGAGAGAGAGAGAGGGAGAGAGAGACTGACTTTTCATATCCTAACAAATGATGACTCCTTTCCAGCCAAAATCAAACAGCTGCTTTTTTTATTCATTTATTTTCAGATTCCACCCAGCACAGAGTAAACCAGTTCAGTTCATTGTTTTCTTCAGGTGACTTTTCTTTTTTACATTTTACAAAATGTCAAAAACAAGACCATTTAGAAGCACAACCCAAACAAAGCTCATAAAGGCTTTCACTCTAGGTCAAATTCCATCTCTGCAACAACTTTACCCAAAACAGATGTACCACTAGCTTTACACAAACAGCATGAATGTTAGCCCATATCTTGGCTGCTGGTGGGTCCGGAAAAAGCCTCCTGTGCAATTTATTCCTACCAGGGAGAGAAGTAATATGCACCAGATAAAAATAGGCAAGTCTAAGAAGTGTATGTGTAGAACACATTAAGAATGACTCCAATACTAGGTTTCAAGTCCAGGGCTTTTCTCATGGGCACAGAGTACTTGTGGAGGGTGAAGTCATCAATTTCAGGGAAGCAGTGCACTGGCTGTGTCTACATGAGATGAGTCTACATGAGTTTTCTACTATGCAGGAAACTAATTTACTGTGCAGTAAGGCACTGCCATTTAAACATGCACAGAAGCTATCGTGCAGTAAATTACACTAATGCGTGATTTTCTACTACTAGTAAATACAAGTAGTAAAATAACTGCACATTAGCTACTGTGCAGTACCACTCATGTAGACAGCTGATTTTGTTCCCAGTTAGTCCAGGGAGCAGGGCACAGGGGAAACTGTCCTCTTCCCAGTAGCTGTTTCCCAGCCCCCTGTCCTGATTGGCCAATCAGGGTAGGGGGCTGGAAGACAACTGCAAGGCAAAGGACACTGCAACCAGTAAGCCCCAGACCTCTCAAAGATCTTACAGGTCTGGGCTTTCCCTAGCCAGGACTGTGTATGCATGTGGTGGCTGGAGGTTTTCAGGCACCCCTTCTCTGCCTTTCACCACAGAGGTTCACAGTCTTGGGATTTCCTGGGACTGCTGCACCACCAGCAGTCCCACCAGGCCTCCCTATCCTGGCAGGGTGCAGTTTTAGGTCATTCCCTGGACCTGAGGTCTCCTCCTTCCCCACTGCCCTAGTCCATACCTCTAAGTTCGTCCTGGCATGGAAGCTCAGCAGCAACATGTTCTTCCCCTGCTGGATGGTGCAAAACTGCTGCCTCCAGCTCTAAAAGCGGGGCATTACATAGTTGTCAAAGAAAATTTAAAAAAAAAAAATAGGTGCAGAGTGAGGACAGTGGCACTCACTCCATCATCACATGGAGCTTAGGTTACCCCAGCAGTGGGAGATTCACCTTCAGGAACACCAGCTGCTCCACCAAACCAGGATCCAAGGTGGTGCAGTGGAGTGTCACAACATCCCCAGCAATGCTGAACACCCTCTCACTTGGAACTATTGTTGGTGGACAGGACAGGTGTTCCCAGGCAACCATGGCCAGATACTGCCACATCTGGCTGCAGGTTCTCCAGTAGGCCAAGGGGTTGCATTGCAGCGGCTCCACATCCTTGGTGAGATAGGTAGCCACTGAGGCCTCTGAGCTACCTGCCGGATGGTGGGGTCTGGTACCTCTATATCCCACCATTAAAGCCATGCCCTTGGCCCACATTGGCAGCACCTGTGGTGGAGGAGACTGGCTAGTGGATGGAGTGCTGGCATGGGACAGTGGATTCCCCTGTTCCACAACCCTCTGCCTCTGGCCTTCTGCCTCCCTTTCTCTGTTCACCAGCACCTCCATCCAATGATCGAGGGTTTTGCTGTTGCAGATGCTCCCTTTTACCTTCGGGTCACACATGCCCACCAGCATGTGGACCGCAACAAATCCAGCCATTTTTTGATGCCCTCCTTCAGCAACTTCACCAGTGCCTGCACCTCTGGTGAAAGCGGCTTGGCCCAGTGAGGAACAGAAATCCCCTGGAACTTCCCTATTTGATTCTCAAGCTCCTTCACTATGGGGATCACTTGGTTAAGAAGGGCATCACCAGCACTGAGGCTTTTGGTGGTCTTGAGGAAGGGGTTGAGGACCACCAAGATCTGGGAGATGGCATCGCATTTAGTTTTGTTAAGGAGGCTGCTGATCCCAATCTTCCTGACCAAGGCCATCTCATGGATGGCCTTCTGTTGTTCCACCAGCCTTTCCAGCATCAGGTATGTGGAGTTTCATTGAGTCTCCACATCCTGCATGATTTTGTGCTGCAGGATATTCAGCTCTGCTTGTTTCTCCCGCAGCATCTTGCCCCCCTTGATGCTCTGGTGGAAGTAGCCCACCACCTTCCTACATCTTGAAATGAGCTGGCCAGTAGTGGTAGTGATGGCGCTGTCACAGGCAGCCCTGTCCCCCTCCAAGGTGTCCCTGACTATAAGCTGGAACTTGTGTGCCACACAGCTGATGACAACAAAGTTGGCATCACGGACTGCCTTGACCATATTGGCCCTGCTTTCAGGGACCATGAACCCATGGGTGAGCTCACCCTGCCCAACAAGCCACCCCTGCACTATGCAGTCCATGACCACCATGATCTCCCTTGCCATGCAGGACCCATCCATCACCTCCACTTGAAGACGATCCAACCGACGGCCTGGCTGATCACACCAATGCCCTGTGAGGGAGAGGTAGGCATGATCTCCACCCTGGCTTCCTCTAGATGTTTGAGGGGAAGTGCAAATCTAACTGCTGACCTGCCTTGCACAGCTCCTCCCTCAAGTAATCCCTGCATGCCTCATACAGGGAGTGCACCACCATCCTGCTAAAGGTGGTGCATGCAGGCTTTTGGTAGGATGGGGCCACGAGTGCCATGAGCCACCTGAACCCTGGCTGCTCAATTAAGGAGAAGGGCTGGCCATTCAGAGCAAGCATCTCCCCAGAGCTCTGAGTGACCTCACTTGCCCTTGCAACATGTCCCACCCCGCTTTTTCTGCGGCTTTCCCCTACTGGTCCAGGGTGTCTTGCCTCTGCTTTATGGGGACAGGGGCTTTGGAGCGAGAAGGGAAATTCTTTCGGGGCACACTCCCACTGGTGCCAGGCTGAGGAGGAACAAGAACAAGGGGGTGATGCCTCCTGAGATGCACCAGCATTGCCATGGTGGTAAAGTGTTTCACCTCCTTGCCCTGGCTGATCTGCCTTCGGCAGTGCTGGCAGACAGCATAACTGGGATCATCTGGCAACTCAAAATGATTCCACACTACACTACCCTCCACTTCCGGGGAAGGGTGGGGATCCTGTTTTATCCCCCTCTTCAGCAGGCAGAGACAATAAAGAAAGCTGAGCCACCTGCCCCCACAACCTCCTCCAAGGTGTCTTCCAGAGAAGGAGACCTGCCTGTAGGGGAACTTTGAGGGGTGTGGAGCACTAACTCAGATTCTCCCTCCTTCCCCAGAATTTCCCTGGCTATGGCACTCAGGTCCCCTGCTTCCAGATCCAACTCCCCCTCTGCCACTGGGAGGCTCACACTGGGAGCTGAACTTGGGGTGGAGGAGACTATCATGGTGGTGCTGGTGACTATTTCTGGTGTTACTGGAGGTGGTGCAGGTGCAGGAACAGGTACTACTCCCACCTCCTTGCTCTCACTGGCAGCAGAAGACTCCCTGGTGCTAGAAAAGAGGGTGTGTCTATGTTTGGGGGAGAGGGGAACTTGCAGCTCTCCCCCTACCACCTCTAGCCCCTCTCCTTCCCCTGCCAGAAGACCTGGCACCTGCCTTACCAGCACATTTCATGTTCGCTGTGCTGGAAAATGTGTGTGAGCCCGGCAGCTCTGCCACAAGGCTGTCCAGGACCACCTGGTGAGGGCCATCCCGGCTACGGCGGGAGAGGTGTCCCTGAACTGCACCATCCCGGGCTGCGAGAGCCAGATGTGACCCGACATAGTCATCACCAACGAAGAGGCCAAGAAGGTCGTGATCGTGGACATCATCATCCCCTTTGAGAACCGGTGCCAAGCCTTCACCGACACATGGGCTCACAAGCAGGAGAAGTACACCCCGCTGGCCGACACCCTGAGGGACGTAACGGTCGACGTGCTCATCGTGGGAACACTTGAAGCCTGGGACCCCAGCAACGAGAGCGTTCTGCATGCCTGCCGCATCTCCCGCCACTACACCAAGCTGATGCACTGCCTCATGGTGTCCAACACCATCCGTTGGTCCTGTAACATCTACATGGAACACATCACAGGCCACTGCCAGTACTCCGACCCCACCAGACGAGCCGCCGCTGAACTGGACCCAGAGGGGACTGCCTGAACCACCCCCCCTCTGCACCAGATGGACCTTCACTTCTGAGAGGATTCTTCAACCACAGACAACCCTGCTCCACCCGAAGAGGACCCCCGC
Organism: Gavialis gangeticus; assembly: GCF_001723915.1. Lineage (NCBI taxonomy): Eukaryota > Metazoa > Chordata > Crocodylia > Gavialidae > Gavialis > Gavialis gangeticus. Next base: position 52,227,943 of record NW_017728992.1, on the reverse strand, counting down.
GATGAGACACTATATGGACTGAGACACTTCCTTTGAACCACTTCCTCCACCATTGTGGACCATTGTAACGGGTTTGTGTGTATCTATCTCCTTTCTCTCTCAGCATTGCGAACCCCCTCCCTCCCCTTCCCCCTTCCCTCCATCCTCCACCTTCAGGCTTAGATGGCTAACATTGTATATCCTGTAACCTAGTTGTGTTCCCCTCCTCACCCCCATCCCTCTATTGTTAGTCCCTCGCTCGGGTGATCTGTATTTCCCTACCAGCTTTGTCATCTTTTTTGGATTCCCAATCCTAAATGTTTACTAATAAGTCTATCTTCTATCTGTAATATATCTTCTATATGTTTTGTGTGTGTGTGTGGTGTGTGTGTGTGTAAGTGATATATGTGTTTTCCTGCATAGTGATGAGACACTGCCAGGGAAAACAGCTTTCTTTTTAAAAAGTGTATGGGGAAAAATAACAAGAACGAATAAGAGGATTTTGAGGAAAATAAGTTCAAAGGAATGGATTGGATAAGGATAAGTAGAGGGATTCTAAGCCAGGGTAATTAGTGAGATGTATCCAATCCTTTCTAAGAAGAGAGACTAGCAAGAGACTGACTAGGAAGCTAGCCACCGCAGCCAGTACCTTTCACACGCTGTTGCTTCAAGAAAGACAGCTCACAAAAGGCAGAGAAAGGCTTCACACAGAGCCTTATATACTGTTTCTATATCCCTCCCCCAAAGCACTGTGATTGGAAGGGAACTCAAGGAACGATCACAGTCACTGACCAGGTACCAACGTCAATATCAGAGCAGTCTTTCCAGTCCCTCCTCCCCATCCTCTTCTCAGTTTCTGTTTCCTCCATGTCTGTCTTCCAAATCTCTGAATCGATTTGGATGCTTTGAATCAATTCAAAGCTTTTAAAAGGGTCTCCAGATTCGATTTGGATATGATAATTCAGCTGACAAATCAGGCCAAATCTTCACCAAATTGAATCAGTGACTGAAGCTTTGCAAACCCCTAATGTGCATACGCAACCACCACCATTATATACAGGCTGGCTCAAAACTAGAAGAAATATATGCCCTAACCACTACCCCAGGGAAATAAAGTACCAGCCAGAGAGACATGTCCATATGGCAATGACAGCCAGAGAGACATGCCCATAGAACCTGGGATGAAGACAACTTCCATGTGATGAGTTTAGGATTTGGTCTACATGACAAATACCACGAGGACCAAATATTAATGATTTTACCAGTACTCAAGATAACACCAATCTGAGTAAGTATTTGACTCTAATAATATCTATATTTTACTCCTAAATGAAACTGGATAAGTGTGACTTTCAGGTTAGCAAATCAAGATGGATAGCATATGTCTTTGCTGGAAACAGACTGAAGAATAAATAACATCATTGCATATAGTAAGAATAACTATGAATCTATTGCTATAATCCACGTGTACAAAGTTTTGTTACATGGAAGTGACTATTCAGGATCCAGTCCTGTTCATACTGAAAATGAAAGCCAAGTTCCCCTTGACTTCTATGGCACCAGAACATTATCCCTTCTAGAGGGGGAAGGGGAATGGGCTGAATCACTCTCTACTCTACAGCCACCATTTATAATGTGGCTTTTGCCAGAGTTAACCCTCTGTTACATTCCAAAAGCAAACTGAGCTTGGATATTTGTTTCTTATATTCTGATTTTGTGTGAAAGACTTTATGCAGTGTCTCCCCAACCAAACAGCATACCCATTCAGCTGAGACAAGCAACCATCTTCCAGTAGCTGGATGTGTCATTTCGGTCTTCTAATTTCCCTCCCCTTCTTTCTCTCTCTCCCTTTGAAGGTGAGGGAAAGTGGGGGAGGTGTACAGTAAGGGGAGGGGTAAGTCTGGGATTGGTCTGAATCAGGAAGAGTAAAAGGTTTCAGATCTCCAAACTGGATTTATACATGCTGACTTTAATAGAGAAAAAAATGTTTCATGCTCTCTCATAGTGGCACAGAAGCACAAGCCTGGTTCTCTTGAGTAACAAAGATTGTTGCTGAGCAGCTTTTTCCAAGGCAGCAAGTGATGTAAAGGATGATTGGCAGATTGTGTGGCTCTGAATAAAAAAATAGCACATGTTTGTCTTTGCTCTGAGAAGAGTTTCAGTCTTGTTTCAGAGAATGCACTTGCAGAGTAGCACCTGTGGTTTGCCGGATCTTTCAAGAGCTGGAACCTGGCTGAATGACAATTCTATGGCTAAGGGCTCACTTAATAAATGCTTCCAAGTCAAAAAGCCATTTTTATTTGGCTTGTTTCATTCAAAGCAGTTCCAAGGTTTTAATCTACACTCTAACACTGCCATCTACTGGCTAATCTTCCTTCTTCAGTTTGAGGCAGCAAAGAACAGTAAATATAGGCTGCTTTGACAGACAGTACGCTTGTGCTGTCACACATTGTTCAAATAATTTTTGCTTTCCTTCTAGAACACTGCTTTTGCATTAATGAGAACTGATGGCTCTAAGGTCGTTCGAAGCCAAGTTCAATATGCTTCTGGTAATGTCGTATGAAATGCATACAGGACTGAACCACAATGTTTGACCTCATGTAAAAGAAGGAAAAACAAAGTTACTGTTGTTGCTTTGAAATGAGGAAAGTCTCATAACAGTATCCAGAAGAAAGGAAATTATATCTGTACAGCTGGCCAAGAGTTATTGCTGCATTGCGTTAATCAGGAAGACCATAACAAGGCCTTGGCGACTGTACCTGACAGTGGTAGGGTAACACTAACACTTATACCTAATTCTAATAAGCCATGGCAGTTTGGATTGGTTTTAATAAGTAAATGGCTGTGAAAAGGATCTTTTTCAGTTAGTGTCAGATGATGTTTATTTTTTAAAGACAACTATTGATCATTCGTAGCACAGTGATCATCCATGTCATTTATACACAGGGTTTCTCAAAAGCCTCTTACATCATTTCCCCAAGTTCATATTTCTGTGCAGTTAGATCATATGGACCACTGCCAACCCACAACAGCTATGTTCAACTCTCCTGGGCACCCCAAAATGTATATACATCAGTTTGATATGCAATGCTCTGCCAAAAAAAATCACTGGAATGGCAACAGAATGTTCAGGAGCATATGCACCTTCACCCTGGTTCTTGAGATAGTTAGGCAGAAGAAGGCTATTTATTAGGCAACCATCAGTCCTCTGGATCATGGTGTATGTGTGAGAGGTCTAGTCAGGTGCCTGATGAATCTGCTTGCATGGAGTCCTCTGACCATTTCACTAAGTCTTTCGATGCATATGACTAGGCAAGAGTACTGGGGAGTGAAGGCTACCAAGGACCTATCATCCCAGCAAGGGTGCATTTTTGTCAGGGTGATGTCTCTTAGCCTTTGTCCAACCAAAGAACACCCACAAGGTAGTGAGAGCTAGGGTATTGAGGTGCCCTATCCTCATCTTACTCTGGAGGTTGCAACCTTGTGGTATTTTATAGCAGCTACCCCACCACAAGTAGCCTCATCACATTGCCACCTGGCCCTCCAGTCTAATGCAGTTTACAGTCATACCCAGGAGGAAGGTGGTCATTAACATATGATAAAAATCAGTATATTTGAAGTCATCTATTTCCTTGTTCAAACTCAGACTTTAGTATCTTAAGAGCAATGACTCAGAACAGAGTGTATGAATTAGAGCTGGGGTAAAAGCCATGACCTCCAAATAGAATTTTGCTTGGAATGTGTCCACAGCCCTTTCTATTTGCTCTTCATGAATATGTGTATGAGGGAAGTTTTGTTCAGACAAATGTTCACAGGAAACAAATGTTGGGCCCATTGCCTGAATTAGATTCATCATGGAACAATTTTTTGTTTTGTGATTAAACAAAATTCATTTGGGATGGGTGGAAAAAGGCAGCATTTAAAATGCCACCTGCCCTTTAGGGTGAATCCCATCAAATAATACTAAAATTCTGTGAAAAAACAAAAACAAAACCTCACCATATTTTTCCTACAGGGCTCCAAGATTATAAAAGTTTAGGCACTAACATGCAATGCAAGGACCAGTCGCATAATTTTAGTATTGAATAGTTAATAGAGTGCCCACAAGGATCAGCTTGCTAGTGATTCACAGGCTGAAATCAGTCCACATGAGCATTCATCAATAGCTTTGTATGGACAAGAATCGGTAAAAAATTACCATTGATTCATGGACAAACTGCAAAGAAGGGAAAGGTTAAATATTGAATAGATTATTTGGCGGTCCTTCTTATAATCTTTGCAGGGCAGACTATAATGATTTTTTTAAAGCAGATTTTAGCAAGCAGTTAAAATCCATAATTTTTTTAATGTCTCACTATGAGCAATTCATGTTCTTGGCTGTAGGAGCATGGAAACTGAAATCTGGATGGCACCTATGTGGGAGCTAGTTATCCCACACTTGCCTACTGTAAGCTTCTTACAACCTTCTCTGAAGTATCCAGAACTGACCACTGTTGGAGACGGGATATTGCAATAGAGAAGTGTCAGGTCTGATCCTGTGCTGATATGCTAGATCAAGCCAGTGATCTCTCAAGTCTGTTATTCTGTTTCTGACAGTGACCAGTACCAACTACTCCTGACAAAACAGCAAAAAAGCCTGTAATGGGTAAATATACACTGTATCTTAACTTCTGCCATTTGGAGGCTCATTTATACCCTGAATCATGAGAGTTTATATTTCGTCAAGAACATTTAAAAATCTTATCCAATCTAGCTCTAAGTATTACCATTATCTAACCTTTCCTTTAACCCGACCAAGGTCTTTGCCTCAAAGTGTCTTGCTGCAATAAGTTCTACTGGTTGCAATACAATCAGAACTTCCTTTCATTAGTTTTAAATGTGCTGCTTTTCAATTTTAGGGATTATCTCCTCCCCCCCCTCTATAAACACATATACCTTTTTAAAATATTCATTGATAATATTCCATGATTTTTGTACTACTGGTGTAAGTATATAAAAAAAACTCAATATATCTTTTCTGCCCTCTCCTTAGGGTAATATAGTATGAGTTGAACCACTGAAATTCAGTTGATGTGCAAACTGAATGTAAACACAGATTAAGAGGATTAAAAGGAATGCATAATAGGAAACTCCCCTGATAAAATGGTATATGAATACTTTTCATTCCATCTTTGAATGTCAACTCTATTTCAGTTACACTAATATAACTAACATTCATATTCTGGGACCAGCTGAAAATTTTCACCAAAAAGCAACTAATTGTAAAAATTAATTTGGAAAAAAATATATTTGTAAGCATTAGAAAAGTGTCTGCATTTTTAACTAAAAATTGTTACTGACATATTGCCTAAATTCTTTTTGAAATAGTTATCAAAATCTACACTTTTCATAAATTGAGCTTTCTTGCTCAAAATTTTTATCTAGTACAGTACATGGAAAAAATTGACAATGGTTTCTATGACACTTTTTTACTAACATTTAAGGAAAAATCATCAATGAACACCTTGAAAAAAAAGTGTCAATTTTGAACCCCACAGAATGAAAATTAATTTGACAATAATTTTGAACAATCGGCTCCTGTTTTTATAACTAGCTGTACCAATTAGAGTTCTTTTGTTTTGTTGTTTTGCCCAGGTTCCCTTGATATTAAAGTACCTAAAAAGCAGACCATGCATCCTCATTTTACCAGTTAAATCCTAGTATTTTCATATGATCTGTGCTGTCTCTTAAGGATTTTCATTTAGACACTTCTCAGCTTTTAATTTCAAATAAGACACTTGAGTTTTTAAAAACTATTGATGGTTTGCACTGAATGCATTGATGACTTTGCCATAAAATATTCTGTGCTCCCTTGAATTTAATTTTCATTAAATAACAGGCACACATTTGACGTATTGTCCAAGGTCAAATCTTGTTGTAACTCATCTAAGTAACATCACTGCAACAGGAGTTCAATAACTGGATGATCAAGATCAGAACCTCTGTTCTGGCTACTCAGTACAGTAACTACTATCGAGAGGAGAGAAGGGAGGCTCAGAGGTCAGAGCCTAGAGGCACAGAACAGCCTCTCACTGAACTCAGCTGCTGCCCTGCTGCAAGTAAAGTTTTTTCTGATAAAGAAGGGTAGCATTTCTTACTGCAACAGAACCGGTGATCAGAGAACTTGAGTATTTTCATGAACTTAAATATGTTTTCAAAATTGATTGCTCAATACACTTTTGTGGAAACATGCTAGCTGTAATCCTAACCCTCATTTCTGTCAATGTGTAGTTTGGCTCAGAGACTCCCACAAATTTCATCCCACACTGGATGAAATTTAGCCCTGCCAAATAGACTTAAAAGCTGTTCATGATCACTCGTTTGAAAGGATAGGAAGCTACAGGTTCATTTTTAAACATTAGTAGAAAATATTTTTAAGCTGATCATTGTGTAAGCAAGAATATTCCATCTGCTTTACTGATTCTTAGCAAAAGCAAATATTAAAAACAAACACCCAGACTGCATATTAGAAGTGATCAGTCAAGAAAAGGGCAAGTAGTGTTTACTGCCTTACTAAATCTGACATTTTTCTACCCAAGAGATATGACACTGTAAACTCCTTATACTGTACTTTCAACAGTTGAGCACTACATACATCTTAGTGAAATTATTATCCAGTGCTAAAATTTTAAGAGATATAATTTTATCTACACTACTGCTCTTAGCAGTTGATCATAAAATCAAACCCATAGCCTTGTGAAAATACTGTTGAGAGGGGAGAAAGTATCTCATGATCTCATAGAAATCTTTCTGCAGATGAATCTGACATGGATTTCACAGATACGTTACACAGACATGTGACCTGGATCTGAAATCAATGAGAAATTTGTTTGTTTACATGTTGAAATTGAGGCAATACGGAATAAGACTGCTGTACACTTACCATGCATTATGGGTCTCATTCATCTGTCATCTTCACAAGAGAAAATCCTGAAATCTAGAGTTGTTTGAGATTTACATATTTTTGCTAGAGTTTTAGGCTTTATCAGGTAGTATCACAATAATGGGTGCTTTCACAAGGCCTCAGTTCCTGGCGCCAGGAAAACCTCACCTTTCATTAAAAAGCGGTAAATCTCTAGATCTCATAGCTGAAATGAGAAACTCCTGAACACATGAACTGCCGGAACCCTTAAAGGCTCAGAAGCCAGACAGCAAAAGAAGAAACATACCATTTAAAAAAAAATCCCATGATTCTTAACCAGCCTCACAATTTTTTTTTAATGGAATAGGGAGGTTACACTGTTGATGCAACTAGAAACAGGATCTAACCCAGTGTGCACAGAACTGGCAAGGTGTAATCTCTTGCTCATGTATTAGTCTTACATTCAAAATGAAAGGGAATTATATGCAACATTTTGCTGTAAGAGTGCAACTGTAAAATGACTTAGGATGAAGTAAATCTAAGAGTACAGTACAAACAAAATAAAATCATTCCACTTGACAAAACACAACTAGTTCAACACAAAACATATGTTTAGGCATCGTAGCATTGTCAGAGCATAAAGAATTTAAGACACAAATTAACGTACTGCATTTTCCTTTCAATCTATTTCAATTACACTTTCATAATGGCAAAATAATGGGGAGATTACTCCATTTTATAATGATTAAAACTTGATTAACATATTAAATAACCATTGTACCCTAATTAAATCTGTTAAATACAATTCCCAATATTTTGCTCTACTTTGCTTTAAACTTCTTATGAAACAGCATACAACATCAGTATGAACCCCCCTGCCAAATAGTGCTATATTTTTAACTGAATGACCAAAAGATACACTTGTGAAAAGCTACTTGAGTTCAAAAAATTGTTTGGATTTTATTTAAGTATAGGCAGACAATATAAATAGAAAAAATGCCAAATTTATTAGAATCATTCTGAATCTATAACAATTCAACCCAAACACAATGAGGAAATATTTAATGTTGTCACTCATATATTGGTTTAACAACTAGTTTTTATAGTCAAATTGGCAGTGTTGTAAATCTGGAATGGTCTTTTGCATTTGAAGCATTCCCCTTCAAAGTATGCTACAAGATTTAACAAAAATGCATAGTTGACAATTCATGAGAGGTAGAAACAGATTAGATACATTTCAACTACTATAGATCTCCAGATAATTTTAGGACAGATTTTTTTCCCTTCTTTTAAATCAACAGCTTTCCTTTAAGACATTTTGTTTCCCTTTCTGTGTGCCGTATTAGGACCTAACATCTACAGCCTGATTTCCGTGCAAGTGAAACACTCGTGTTCACTGAATTAAAACAAAAAAAAACAAAAACTTTCTTCATCTCTGAAAGTCAGGCCTCTCTCAACTATCCTCTAACCAAACTGCCTTTTTATGGTCACATACTAGTCAGCACAGTCTGAATCATTTGAGGACAGCTTTTCAAACTCTGCTTACATATTTGTGCCTGCAGTGCTTAGTACAAATAATCAATGATGGGTTCAAGTTCTTGGAGCACAAACCAGCATCCAATGAAGTTGAAGAAATTTTTTCTATATAATTTAATTGGAGTTGGATGAGGCACAAAACAAAATGTTTTTCATAATTATTTTCACCCACAAAATTGTGCGTGCAAAAAGAGGGGATGGGGGGGCGGTGGATACTTAAAACCAGAGTGAAAAAATTCTCACTTTCTTTCTAGACATAAACATAAAGTAGATGGGAAAAATTGTTGCAAAGAGCACACGATATGGTTAACAGTGAATGGGTGACATACTGGTGTGTATTTTTTACCATGTGTGTATACATGACATACTGGTGTGTATTTTTCATCCGATTATCATGTACTACATATTCCATATGCAACAGTTAGCTGCACACTAATGTTTGTTTTAGTACTTAAAAACAAGAACACTTTTATCTTTTTCTGTAAGGCTTCCCTACAGTAAAAATGAAGCTTCTTTTTCTACAAGGAGAACAGAAGTTATGTACACAACAGCCACGCGTAGATAATGCCACGGGGAAAGATGAGGTTTAAGTCCCTCTGTCAGCATTTATATAGTGTAAGCACTCAAGTCCCTGGTGCTGACCAAGCCACCATGCCTATAGCCTGGCATCAAATGTGCAAAAAAAGCAAACAATATCCACCTGAGTGCTGAGTAACACTGAAATCTCTTAATCCCAATTAAAATGTCCCTGATTAATCAAACCAGTAGAAGCAATCAAATCCAAGCTTTAATAAAATGGGTTTGAATCTATTTTGGCTCAGAGGCCGGGTGTCATTATTCTGAATGAATATTTAAGTAAGCGTGCCTTTTTTCATTTCCAGATATTGTTTTAAAGAACCCTGTGTGGGATACAGTTGTGGTCCATAACTTCATACAGTTCAACAGAAATGTGAAAGTCAGCATCAAGTAATTGTCAGGTTTCCAAAAACCAAACAATATATTCATTCACGGAAAAAAAGGATTGTTTTTTAACATGATCTCTGCCTTCAGGCTTTAGGACAATGCCTTTTTAGTGGTCTCTTCGCAAACTTTGGTTGAAATTATGTTACTAATTGGCAGAACTTTTTAATTAGAGTACCCAATGGCCACTTTAATACACAGGATATTCAGTCATTGTCTTTTACTTTGACTTTGTTATTGTAGAGTGTAAAAACTGAGCAAGAGGAAGAACTACAAAAGCATACTGACTATTTCAGTCCTTAGGTATAAAAACAAATCAATCAATTAATATACAATTCTTGCATCACAGAAAAGCATATATGATGAGATCAGTATAATCGCCATTTATATTTTTATATATGATCTGATGACTTATTTCTTTGGTGGTACTCCAGATTTATACCAGTGTATATGTAGAGAGAACAGGCTCCTAAATTAGAGAGTTGGCTCACAGCTGGGCAAACCTGTTGTTCTAGAGCATAATAATGATGGTAATAGAATAGAGCCCAGATTCTTCATAGGGTTTGATTCCTTAGCCCCCAGCAAAAATCAGGGTTTGCAAATTGGCTGGAGGTAGATATAGCCATAACGAACAGCTCTGTGGGAACACTGAGGTGATCCAGCTATTTGCTGTGGCTGTATTTCAGAGGGGATTGCTGCGATTGCTTAGATTCAATAAACAAGTGCGTACATATATGAGAAGAACTGAACGACAAACTTTAAATTGTGGAGCAGCAGGCAAGATTCTGCAGACCCTTGTCTCTCTCTAATTTACTATTACTTCAGCCATTCTCAACAAGGGTGCTGCAAAATCCTGTTAAGGGTGCTATGCCACCCAGCCCCTATGTGAGGATGTAAAAGCTCTCCACCTCCCATCTTGTGCCCCACACCTGTACCAGCTCCTCAGTACCACCTGTGGCTGCTCCTCTGGGGACTGCCACCACTGCTGCCCTCTCCCACCCCTGGCAGCCATTGGGCCAGCTGTCCCTCTCCTCCAAATAGCACACTTTACTGCAGGCAGTTCTTCTTGTATCCTCCCACACTCCCAGGCCTGGTGAGAGGGGCCACGGGGGGGTGGGGGGTTGCCAATGCATGAGGACCTGCAGGAGTAGCCTGCACAGCAGGGACTGCCCTTTTCTTGTCAGGAATAGACCAGGGAGCAGGGAGGAGGCGAGAGAGTAGAAAGAACAGGGTATGGCAGAATCAGGTATTGCCACACTGCTTTCACCTGGCACCAGCTAAGTCAGTGATTGTTAACCTTTTTAGCTTCAAGGCATCCCTCCATATTTTTGCTGAGTTTAGATTGTTGCTCAGTGATTCTCAAATGGGGTCCCATGAAATTCAGAAAAGTTACGGACGGATGCCTTGAGGCTAAAACAGGTGAGAACCACTGATCTACTTCCTAACAGAAGGACCATCTCCCAATTCTCAACTCTTCTAAATTAGGGAGTGTCTCTAAGGGCACCTAAACACTAGAGCTGTGTGAAATTTCACCATGTGTTTCATTTTGAAGCTGTTTCGACTTCAAAACAGTGAAATCAAAATGAAACAACAAGCATCTAACCAACTTCGAAATGAAATGAGGGCACTCAAAATATTTTGAAAGTTTTGAAATATTTCGAGTTTTGAAGCAGCCCAGTGGTGGGAGGCAAGGGAGAGCCAGGGCTGTGCTCTGAGCAGCTCCATAGCCCCACGTAGCTCAGCCCGGTGGGGAGTGCAGCCCTGGCTCTCCCCACCTCCCGCCGCTGGGCTGCACTGTGTGGGGCTGGTGGAGCCGATCAGACCGCAGCGTTGGCTCTGCCTGCCTCCCACCACTGGGCTGCACTCCGATTGGCTCCACCAGCCCCACAGAGCTCAGCCTGGTGGCGGGAGGCAGAGCACAATCCCAGCACTGCACTCCACCTCCCACCACCAGGCTGAGCTCTATGGGGCTGTGGGGCTGCTTGGAGCACAGCCCAGCAGTGGGAGGCAGGCAGAGCCGGAGCTCTGCCACTGGGCTGAGCTCCATGGAGCTGCGCTGGATGCGGGATGCGCCCAGCGCTGTCCCAGGTGGCAGTGGCAACCTCTTGCCATCTGGTGCAGATCCAGGGGCATGCACCCCAGGGAGGAGTCTGGCACAGCCCTTCAGCCCTCCTGGGGATGTATGCCCCCGGATCTGTGTGCCGGATAACAGGAGGCTGCCACTACCGGCAAATTTTGCTTTCAAGACTTTGAGGTGCAGTTTCTGAGAAACCTCTGCACCTATCTCCTTGAAACTTGGCAGGCTTCATACCTTCATAAGGGGCTACCATCCCTGCAATCTGCATCTGAATCAGGCAAGAAATGACAACATCTTAGGCATTTTCATGATTCCCCATTATAGCCTATGAGCAAAACATCAAAACAACTTTGACTAAACAAAACGGGACAGTGCTTCAAAATGAAATGAAATGAAATACTGTCTCTTTGAAACAATGAAACAGACATCAAAATGAAATGATGGTGTTTCACACAGCCCTACTATACATGTGCCAGACATCTGTTCCAACACATGTTAGTTAGCATGTGCAGAGGCAATTGATCAAGTCTGCTGGAGTGCCAGCAGGCTCTGCATCACATGTATGCAGTGTCCCCATGCTTCAAAATGGCAGTGGGGCTGCTTTAACTAAAGCTCAAGGAATGAAGCACCATTTTGAAGCACAGGATGCTGAATACCCATGATGCTACAGCAGTCTAACCCTTGTTTATCTTTGGCATTATTTCCCCCTTCATTCTCCCCTTCTCCATTGTTTTCCTAATTTCTGCTTATTTACATTCTCACTGACCTCCTGTCACACTTTTAGCTTCTTTCATTCCTTGGAGATCTCAGAACAGCAGAGACTTCCTATGCAAGAACAAGGGTGCTTGTGCCTGAAAGCTTGTAAAGAACTTATTTCCAACTACTCAGTTCGTCTAATAAAATATATCACATCTACCCAAAGAACCTTGCCTTCCTATGTCCTTAGACCAACACAGCTCCAACCAAACATCTTGCATGATGTTTGGGCACTTAAATTAGAGGAACTCTCAGAGCCACACTAATAAAAACACACCCCCTACCTCTCCACCTTGGATCAGGTGTAAACATAGGTGATGCATAGGGGGACACCACTGGCAACAGCTGTGGGTGGTTCTCGCTCACTGCTTGCCACCATGGTGCCCCCCCACCCAGTTGCAGGAGGCACCAGTCATCCATGTGTACAAAGATGCCCTAAATTCCAATTTTGATCACTAAAGGCACCACTTCTCTACTCAGCTTGAGCAAATTAGTTGTCTAGTGCAGCTGATCAGAGGAGTGGGATCCTGAGCTCCTGAAAGCAAAAGCTGCAACAGGCAGACAAACAGTTCATTTTTAATTAAGCAATCTACTTCAAATTAAGCAGGTTGCCAACTATCCCAATATGAAAAATCCAGGTTCTTCTGGGGTTGTTTCATAATGCCAATACAAAATGGGCATCACAAAGTGGGCCTCTATTCAGAAGAGCAAATATATTCAATGATGGTGCTTATATTCATCATTAAAATTAAGCATGTACTCAATTCTGTTGAACGTAAGTGCAATAGTAAAAGCTAAGCATGTGCTTAAGTGCCCTCCAAAATCAGAACTGAATTCTGACATTAGCAATCATCCATTTTTTCACCATTCAATCTACATTTGTGAACCAAAGGGTAATTTCAAGATAATCAACTAATGCTGGGGAAGCATTTTTACATTCTCAAACGGAAGGATAACATATAATCTCTCTTTCATTATTATTTGTCCTCTTCAGTACAAAATAGATCCAAGTTATTCTTTTTAAATCAAAAACATCCTTATATACATAAATATATTATTTACCATATTTACTCAAATCCATTCATTTTGGATTTGAGTACGATGCAGAAGGGCAGGCAGCTACTGTAGTTGTATCTGTGACCCAGGCTTGGAGTCAGAGCTGCAGCTGCTCCATCCCTGCCACCTGCCCCCAGCAGTCCTGGCCTTCTCCACCCTGGGGCACATAGGATATGGTGACTCTGGCTACTATCCAGTAAGGTAGTAGCAGCTGTGGTGTTGGCAGCAGCTCTAGCTTTGGCCCTTTCTCTGACCCTATCCTAAGGGTCCAGAGCTGGGACCAGAACCAGGGATAGAGCCATCACCACCACTGCAACCATTGCTGCTTGGGTGGGTGGTGGTCAGAGTCACCATGTACTCTGTCCCAGGCTGGAGTAGGGCCAGAATTGGATTCACAACTGAGGGTAAGTGGCAGTCACAGGTGGGGCAGACAGCAGGTGGGGGGCCCAAGTGACAGAGGCAAAGTGCGGGGAGGGGCAGGCACCTTGAAGAGGTAGGTGGCAGGGGGGATAAATGGTGGGGAGGACAGGTGGAAGGAGGCATGGTGCAGGGGGGGCAAGGGCAGGGGACAGGTTATTTGACCACCCCCTGCCGCCTGTCCATCTACCACTTGCCTCCCTGATGTTGCTTTCCCAACTGCAATAGTAAGGGGGGACCAACTTACCAAGACTCTCCAATAATTAGATTCTATACATGGAAAATTATGACAAATTTGTACCATATTCATGTACAGAATTTTAGTATTGGGGGCATCTTAAATCTGAAATTGTCTTGGATTTGGGGGAATACAGTATTGATGTCTCTAATTATAACTGATAGCCTTCAAGAAAGTTTAGAGATTTAGTTGAAAAGTGCAAATGTTGAATTAAAAACTTGGATGGACATTTCACAAATATCAGCCTTCTTGAAAGATTGAGGCTGGAACCTAAATGAAAGTAAACATTTTCAACTTTCAACATGCAATTCTAGTTACAACTAAAAGGTGTATAGGCATATGGAGTTAAAATAGAAAAAATATATACATAAGTTATCAATACAGTTGTCATTCTGTATAACTTCTGCATTTGAAAACATTTAATTTGTGGAGTAAAAAGTGTAAGTTAACTGTTTTATCTCAGTCGATGGACTTATCCTTAGAATGTAGCTGAAGTTCCATTGAAATAAGTTATTTGGTTCCTTGGAAACAATTAAATTGAATCAATTTCTAGTTATCTTTGGTCATGTACTTAAAATTAACTGCAAATCTTTTCCTTTTATTCCATAACTGGTTTTCAACTGAAGCAATGATAATGCATTTATAAATTTTGAATGTTTGTTTAGATTTCATATTATCATTTGAAAACTTTCCTGATATTCTGTGCAGTTGTGTGGCATTGATTTCTGAATAAGCTGCTAAGTCAAGGTGTGATCAGTTATACAGACAGGGTCACTGCACTTCTTTATATCAGAAATATCCCTGGAGGCTCTTGCCATTTCTCAGTGTCATAGATGTTAATCTTTATGGGTCTGAAGCCCAAAATGACTAAATGAACAGTATCTCAATAACCTCAAATTCATCATATAGTACTGCCGAGAAATGGGGTATAGTTAAAGAGCCTTTACAGTGCCCTGCTACAGCTGCAGAGGTATGAGTCCTGTTGTGATCACTGGGTTCAATAAAGGCATATAATGAATGAGAAGAACTAAACAACTTCAACTGTGGAGCAATAGGTAATCTCTGCAGACTCTTTGTCCCTCCCTCTAAAACTGGTAACTCCAGATACTACCAAACTGAGGGATTGTCTCCCAATTTCCAACTCTTCTAAATTAAGAGTGTCTCTAAATTATAACTTTTATCACTACATCTTTACTCTTAGCAATAACTACAAAAATCAACTAATGCAAAATCAATTAACACACAGCTGCAGACCATACTCAACTGAGTGGCTGAGGGCAACTTCCTGAGGAATAGCCAGCATGCGTTTGTTGCAGATAGGTCTTCCCTGACCAATCTCCTTTCCTTCTATGACCGGGTGACATATCACCTCGAGAAGGGAGAATTGATTGACATCATTTATCTCGACTTTAAAAAAGCTTTCAATCTGGTATCCCATGATTGTCTTATCAAAAAACTGGCCAACTGTGGCCTCAGCTACATCACAGTCTGCTGGCTGGGGAACTGGCTTCGAGGCCGGACGCAGAGAGTGGTAGCTGACAGAAGTCAATCATCGTGGTGCGCTGTGACCAGTGGGGTCCCCCAAGGCTCCGTCCTTGGGCCTATCCTCTTCAACATGTTCATTAACAATGTGGACATTGGAGTTAGAAGCGGACTGGCCAAATTTGCTGATGACACCAAACTCTGGGGTAAAGTGCCCACACCCAAAGACAGGATAGTGATTTAGGCCGACCTTGACAGGCTTGGAAAATGGGCGGATGTAAACCTGATGGCCTTCAGCTCTGAAAAATGGAAGGTACTCCACCTTGGGAAGAAAAACCCGCAGCATGCATATAGACTCAGCAGTGCTACATTCGCTAACACCACGGCTGAAAGGGACTTGGGGGTCATGATTGACCACAAGATGAATATGAGCCATCAATGTGATGTTGCAGATGGCAAAGTGAGCAAAACTTTGGCTTGCATCCATAGATGCTTCTCCAGAAAATCCCAGGATGTCATCCTCGAGCTGTACTCGGCCTTGGTGAGGCCACAGCTGGAGTACTGCATCCAGTTCTGAGCTCCACAATTTAAAAAGGATGTGGAGAAGCTTGAGAGAGTCCAGAGGAGAGCCCCGTGCATGATCAGATGGCAGGAGAACAGGTCTTATAATGAGAGGCTGAGAGCCATGGGACTATTCAGGCTGGAAAAGCACAGGATCAGTGAGGACCTGGTGGCAGCCTATAAGTATATAAGGGGTGTACATCAGGATCTGGGGGAACATCCGTTCACTGGAGCGCCCCATGGGATGACAAGGTCTAACAGTCATAAACTTCTCCCAGACCGTTTCAGGCTGGACATAAGGAAGAAATCCTTTACTGTCCCAGTCCCCAAGGCCTGGAACAGACTGCCTCCAGAGGTGGTGCAAGCACCTACTCTGGAATCCTTTAAGAGGCAATTGGACATATATCTTGCTCAGATCGTGAGACCCCAGCTGATTTCCTGCCCTTGGGGTAGGGGGCTGGACTTGATCTTCTGAAGTCCCTTCCAGCCCTAATGCCTATGAAAGATTACTAGTATATTATTCTGAAGTGTGTCTTTGCCACTCACTTTCCTATTACCTCTTTGCAGCAGCTCTTTTAACAAGTCTCTGTCCATGCTTACAGGAGGGCACCTCGATCGTGTTGTACCTTTTTGCACTTTACACAAAGTGCTTAAAGTTACAGCGTCATCAAAGCTAACAGACATTGAGTGTTTGATGGTGGGGGCCAAGTGCTGCCATGCACTGCCTGAGGTCAGGAGGCAGGGGGATCTGTAGCCTGCTACTGAAGCTAATCAGCCTGATCACTGCCTAGCTATTCCCCTTCTCCTGCCTGCCAGATGGCTACAAAGAGCCACCCATGATTCATTCCTTAGTACAGGGAGGAGGGGGGCAGTGTGAGGGCAGATCAGGGACTGTGCCCCCTCCCTGCAGGTGCCATGGGGCACCAAGGGCCCTCTCCTGCTGTGGGGGGAGGGTCCATTCAGGGCACCCCCAATCACTACCCAGATGCTTCCCCTCTCCTGCCTGCTGGCTGGCTGTATAGGGAGGAGACTCTCTGCCTTCTCCCTGTGGCAGACCAGGGGTATAACACAACTCTTGTAGAGAACTGTATACAAGTTTACTAAGGTGCTCTAATTTAGAGCGCTTTCATATACTACCTGATTTAATGAGGGTTACTTTTTCACATGATCGGCCATTTTAAAAGTGATCTGCAGCCAGGCACGTGTGTTATGACATGTCTGTAGAGCTCTTTTAGGGGCCAGATCATGCGAAAAGTGTCAATTCTGTCTGCACCCTGTCAGATTTTCAAGAGGTTTCAATTTTTTTCTCAGACCAACAAAGTATCATAGTATCATAGCTTTTGATAGCTATGCTTCCACACACAGCACAAAGGTCATTTAGCTATAGACTGCTAAGGTTCTTTCTGCATGATACTATTTGCATTTGTGTCACTGGATATATTTCTTCCCATAAGACAGGGTTGCTTCTTGTGTTCTGGAACAATTGGTTTCTTCCTAAGAAGATTGTACAGATTTGGGCTCTGATGGCCAAGAAAATCGTCAGGAGACATGGATGTTTTTGTCTTTCTATTGGGGTGCTGATTATAGCTGTTTTGCTCTAAGGACATAGGCAAACAAGGCTCTTTGGGTAAATGTGATATCTCTTATTAGACCAATTAAATAGTCAGAAAAAATTCTGTACAAGATTTCAGGCACAAACACCCTTCTTCAGATGTAGAGAGAGTCTGCTGATGTTTGTGTACTCTTCTGGGTAGAACAGAAGCTTAAGGCAATATGGAGGTCTGTGAAAATGCAAATGCGTGGCAGGGAAAAATCAAAGGGTATGGGAGTTAATAGGTGCGAGACAGATAGATGGGGATGTGGGGGGAAGAGGGGAATGTTGACCAGTGATAAAATGTGACTGTTAAAATGAAGAGAGGTTACCTGGGGTTATTGGATGGCAGGTAGGCTATAATGTGCCATAAATCCAATGACTATATTCGGTCCATGATTTTTTGTATCCAGTAGATTTATGAAGTAAAGTTTGTAGGCTCATCTGTGAAAGGTTTTGTAAAATTCCCTTTGAGGATTAAAACTGAGAAATCAGAGAGAGGGATTCTTGTGAAAAATGTGCACTCACTGGTAACGGGGTATTTTAATCTTCGATAGATTTTCAGTGTGTGTTCATTTTGGTACACAGTTGTTGTTTGGTTTCTCCTACTTAGTTTCCATCAGGGCATTCAATACACTGAATGAGATGTATTACATTTCTGGAGGTGCAGGTGTAATATCCAAGATCTTGCACCTTTTTATTGTCCTTCTATAAGCACACACATAACAAGATTATATTTCTCACAAGATGCCAGACCCAAAATTGGTGTCACCTTCCAGGATACCACCATACATGGGAGTTTGTACTCTGTTTTTATACTGGATGCTAGCAGTGCAGATATCCTTTTTCACTGGCAGATATATTCCTGAAAAGCCAGTTATTTTGATGTTTGTTGGACTCACTTTTCATCTCAATTATAATTTTATATATTCATGCTGTGGTAAAATATTAACTTGAGCTCCTGTGTCCAATTTAAATAAAACCATGTTCTTTGCACTTACACTGGAAAAGCCAGTCCCCCTCATTGATTTTCCACCATATCTATAAAAAATCTTCTCCCAGTGCGTGTTCAACTGAGTGCCCTTGAGATTTATGTGCTTGAGTTCTGAAGCACTTGGCAAAATTGCTCCTCTTGTTACAGATAAAACAGAGGTTTCCTTGCCAATGGAAAATTTCACTGAGTGAGGTGGCTTTTTCAGGCCACATTCTTTCATTCCTATTGGATGGACATCCCCTTTAGAAGTATTCAGTTCTGCAATGTAAGCCTTCACATTTTCCATTTTATTTTTCAATTTAGAGCTTAGTCTTTCACATTCTTTCTTACTGGCCATTCCTGACACCATGTTGTAATCACTGGGTTCCATAAATACAGGCATACAATGAATGAGAAGAACTAAAAAAACAAACTAATTGCAGAGCAGCAGGCAACCTTTGCAAACCCTTTGTCCCTCTCTAACTCCAGCTACTACCTGAGGGATCATCTCCCAATTTCCAACTCTAAATTAAGCAGTATTGTTAAATTATAACTTTTATCACTACAAGTCTCAGACCTACTCTTAAGAGCCATGGCCCAGCTGAACCTACAGTAAATAAGTACCTCAAGAGCATAACTGAGTGGGAGCAACTAGGGCAGCAGCCCCACATGCTTTCTTTGTTGAAGGACCCAAAAATAGCTGCCATCATAGCAGCAGTTGTACACACTGACATGATCACCACTGCAGGAGCTGACACTGCTCTGTGCATCATGGCTGCTTTGCTATGCCTCTGACGTACCTGGTCATTTGGCCTGGCTGTCAAAGACAGCCAGATATGGTACTAACCACTTTCCTTCCTTGTGTGCCCCTGGCTACACAAATTGATATGATTTAACCACATTAGCCCTAAGGGTCACTAGGCCTGGGGCCTCAACCTACCAATTTACAAGTTGTATTCATATAAACCAAAATACAATGGGTATCTAGATCCAAATCAAGTCAAGGCCCACAAAGAGATTTTTGGATACTAAATGTACAGATTAACCTGCTTCTTGCATCTTTCGTCCTAAAACTCCTTCCAGGAAATGTTAGCCTCTCTACTGTATAAACAGCAAAATAATGTAAAGCCTCTAAAAATCCATAATTATTCACATCTTAATGTGTTACGTTGTTACATCTGTAAATGAAGCCATAGTACCGTGGAAGTATGACATCAGTAAATTATATGTAGTGAAGCAAAATGATAGTCCTAAATTATCCAAGTGCTATCCATACAATGAAATCTTGATACTTTACATTAATAAATGTTTCAAGTGTAATAAACTCTTGCCTAGACTGGCAAAATAAGCATTAACTAAAATGTGAAAAACAATATATATTTAAACACCACTCAATGAAGACGGCATTTAGAAACCTATTGTGTGTCATGGCTAACCAAAAGAACAGAAGATCTGTTAAAATTTTGCACACCTTGAATTTTTCCACACTTACAGGCACAAAAACTAGGATGATACAGAGTTCCAAATAATTAAAATTTCAATACACTACCATCTGCAGTCTAGTCTTATTATTAAGCACTGGACTGGGATGCAGGAAACTTGGGGTTTATTCCTAGCTTTCTACAGACATCCTATGTGACTGTGGGCAGGCTGTTGAGGTCCTGATTCACAGTGAGGTACTTATGCATATGCTTAACTTTAATATACAAATAGTTTCTAAAATGTAGTACTTGAAAGTACTTATGTTTAGGTCTCTTTTTAAACACCTTGCTGAGTCAGTGTCATATCCCACTATAGATTTCATAGACATTAGGGCTGGAAGGGACCTCGGAAGATCATTGAATCCAGCCCCCCGCCCAAAGGGCAGGAAGTCAGCTGGGGTCATAAGATCCCAGCAAGATAAGCATCCAATTTACTCTTGAAGGTGTTCAATGTAGGTGCTTGAACCACCTCCAATGGCAGGCTGTTCCAGACCTTGGGGGCTCAGACAGTAAAGAAATTCTTCCTTAT